>NC_090333.1:63801167-64513557 GCF_035084215.1 Heptranchias perlo
CGTTCCTTCATTGTCGCTGGGTCAAAATCCTGGGACTCCCTTCCTAACAGCACTGTGGGAGAACCGTCACCACACGGACTGCAGCGGTTCAAGAAGGTGGCTCACCACCACCTTCTCGAGGGCAATTAGGGATGGGCAATAAATGCCGGCCTTGCCAGCGACGCCCACATCCCGTGAACGAATAAAAAAAAAAGATCTCCTCTGTACTTCCTGTATTCAGCCTGGTTCGCTACTGTATTATGAACCTTACATTTATCATAAGCCTTCTTTTTCTGTTTCATTTTAGTCTCTATATCTTTAGTTATCCTGGAAGTTCTAGCTTTGGATGCGCTTTCTTTCCCCCTCGTAGGAATGTGTCTACTCTGTACCTGAACCAACTCCTCCTTGAAGGCATCACGGTGTTCAATTACTGTTTTGCCTACCAAATATTTGATTTCAATTCACCTGGTCAAGATCCCTTTTTAACTCACTGAAATTAGCCCTCACCCAGTTCAGCATTTTTCTATTTGATTTTTCCTTTTCCATCACTATTCTAAACGTAATGATAGTATGATCACTGTTCCCCAAATGCTCCCCCACTGAAACATACTCCACTGCCCCACTTCCCTAGAACTAGATCCAGTACTGTTTCCTTCCTGGAAACACAATGTTCCAGAAAATTCTCTTGAACACATTTCAGGAATTCCCCCCCCCCCACCTCTTTGCCCTTCAGACTGTCACTGTCCCAGTCCATATTGGGATAATTGAAGTCCCCCATTATCACTACTCTATAGTTCTTGCATCTTTCTGTAATTTGTCGACAAATTTGCTCTCCTATCTCCTTCCCATTATTTCGTAGCCTATAGTATATACCCAGCAGTGTAATAGCTCTTCTATTCCTTAATTCTAACCAAATAGATTCTACCTTTGACCCTTCAACTACATCATCCTTTTCCAGTGCTAAAATTGTTCCTTTGATCAATACTGCCACCATACACCCTTCTTTCTTTCCTTCCCTATCTTTCCCGAATACCCTGTCGCCAGGAATATTAAGTACCCAATGCTCCCTTTCTTTGAGCCAAGTCTCTGTTATTGCCATTATATTATAGTTCCATGTGGGGACTTGAGCCTGCAGCTCACCAACCTTATTTACCACACTGTGCATTTACATACATACACTCCAATCTATTTTTAGACTGCCTCGCATTTGCCCCCTGTTTGATCCCTCCTATTTCTGAACTATTCTTTACACTAATGCTAATTGTCCCTCCGTACACCTTGTTTCTCCTCTCTAATGTTTCATCCTGGTGCTGGTCCCCCTGCCAAATTAGTTTAAACCCTTCCCCACTGCATTAGTTAACCTCCCCACGAGGACATTGGTCCCAGCTGTGTTGAGGTGCAACCCGTCCATCTTGAACAGATCCCTTCTGCCCCAGAACTGGTCCCAATGCCCCAGGAATCTGAAGGCCTCCCTCCTGCACTATTGCTCCAGCTACACATTAACCTGTCTGATCCTACTGTTCCTATACTCACTAGTGCATGGCACTGGGAGTAATCGAGAGATTACTACCTTTTGAGGACCTGCATTTTAACTTCCTTCCTAGCTCCTGAAACTCTGACTGCAGGACCTCGAACCTTTTCCTTCCTCTGTCATTAGTTCCCATGTGGACCATGACTTCTGGTTGTTTCCCTTCCGCCCCACCCCCCCAAAATGTTCTGCAGCCTCTGTGATGTCCTTTCCCCTGGCACCAGAGAGGCAACACACCATGCGGGACTCACGTCGGTGGTGGCAGAAACACCTGTCTGTCACCCTGACTGTCGAATCCCACACAACAACTGCATTTCTTTTGCCCCCCCTGTGCAGTTGAGCCTCCCACGGTGCCGTGGATTTCCTCCTGACTGCACTCCCCTGAGGTGTCAGCACCCTTATTGGTATTCACCGTTTTGTCAGTGCTACACTCCCAGGGGATTCGTCACCCACTCCCTCTCCGCCTGAACTCTCTGTAGCTGCGGGGTGGCCACCTCCTGAAACGCGCTATCCACAAAACTCTCAGCTTCCCGTACGTGCTGTAGTGACGCCAGCTGCCCCTCAAACTCAAACTCTGAGTTCGAGCAGTTGGCGGCACTTCCTGCACATGTGGCTTTCCAGGACACACAAAGTGTTCTGGAGTTCCCTCATGGTACAGGATGTGCCTGCGACGGGCTCCAGCTGTCCTGCCGTGTTAGCTACAGTTATTTAAACTTTGTTTAGCTTCAAGGCACTTTACTGTTTATCTGTTTACTAAAACGCTAACCACTTAAAAAAAAACACTAACCATGAAGAACAGCAATCGCTAAAAACACTAACTAATGAACTAAATACTTACTGACTTAACCTTGGCAATTCTCCTTGCCTTGTTTTGATTCCTCATGCGGCTCCCCTTATGCTCCGCTCACTCTTTGTCTATAGTTCTTTAGTTTAAATTACTTAGCACCTCCTTCTCCCTCTGCACCTAATTCCCACACTCACCAAATTCCCAGTTAAAAGTCCTCATTCTGTTAGCACTTTGCTCCATTAGAGGTTCACTCTCTGTATTTTCCAACCTCTGTGCTCAAGTTGCTGTATTGCATCCTGTAGACCGTGGTGCAGGTGGTGGATATTGAGTCAAGTGCCAGTGGTGCCAATCAACCGAATTGCTAAGTTCTAGATGGTGTCTAAGGTCAAGTTTCATCGAGCCTACAGCACAGAAACAGGCCATTCGGCCCAACTACTCTATGCCGGTGCTTATGCTGCACACGAACCTCCTCCCTCCCTACTTCATTTAACCCTATCAGCATACCCTTCTATTCCTTTCTCCCTCGTTTGCTTATATAGCTTCCCCGTAAATGTATCTATGCTATTTGCTTCAACTATTCCTTGTGGTAGTGAGTTCCACATTCTTACCACTCTTTGGGTAAAGAAGTTTCTCCTGCATTCCCTATTGGATTTATTAGTGACTATCTTATATTGATGACCTCTAGTTTTGGACTCCCCCACAAGTGGAAACATTTTCTCTGTCTAACCTATCGAACTCTTTCATTATCTTAAAGACCCCGATCAAGTCACCCCTCAGCCTTCTCTTTTTTTCTAGTGAAAAGAGCCCCTGCCTGTTCAGCCTTTCCTGATAAGTATATCCTCTCAGTTTTGGTATCATCCTTGTGAATCTTTTTTGCACCTTCTCCAATGCCTCCATATCCTTTTTATAATATGGAGACCAGAACTGTGCACACTACTTCAAGGGTGGTCTAACCAAGCTTCTATACAAGTTTAACATAACTTCTTTGCTTTTCAATTCTATTCCCCTAGAAATGAACCCCATACTTGGTTGACCTTTTTTATGGCCATATTAGCCTGTGTTGTTACTTTTAGTGATTTGTGTATCTGTACCCCTAAATTCCTTTGCTCCTCTACCCCATTTAGACTTATTATCCAAGTCGTATGTGGCCTTATTCTTCCTGCCAAAATGCACCACCTCACACTTATCTATATTGAAATGAATTTGCCAATTACATGCCCATTCTGCAAGTTTATTATGTAGTCTTGCATTTTGACGCATTCTTCCCTTGTATTAACGACACCCCCACCACCCCCCCCCCCCCAAATTTGGTGTCGTCCACAAATTTTCAAATTGTTCTTCAATTCCCGAGTCCAAATCATTAATATAAATTGTGAATAACGGTGGTCCCAGCACCAATCCCTGTGGAACACCACTTCCCACCTTTTGCCAGTCTGAGTAGCTACCCTTAACCCCTACTCTCTGTTTTCTGTTTTGTAGCCAGCTTGCTGTCCATTCTGCTACCTGTCCCCTGACTCCATATGCTCTGGCCATAGTCGTGAGTCTATAATGTAGTACCTTATCGAAGGCCTTTTGAAAATCCAAATATATTACATCTGCACTGCACTTGTCTACTCTTTCTGTTACTTCTTCAAAGAATTCACTAAGGTTGGTCAAGCATGACTTTCCCTTCTGAAATCCATGCTGACTACTCTATTATATTTTCAGTTTCTAGATGTTTCTCTATTACATCTTTGAGTGAAGATTCCATTATCTTTCCTACCACCAACGTTAAGCTAATTGGTCAATAGTTCCCTGGATTGGTTCTATCTCCCTTTTTAAATACAGAAATAACATTAGTTGTCTGCCAGTTGTGATGGGTTGGGGGGGAGGGGGGATGGTGTTCTTGAGCGGACACGCACATCTATAGCTATATTAAAAATCTTTTATCCGCACACACTTCCTGTCTGCAGCACTTGACCTCCTGTTGGCACATTGTTTTGTCAAATTTTTCCCATTATGATTGAGCACGCTGGTTAGGGAGGGTGGGAAGTCGGCCAGTTCCAAGCAGTCCTGGTTGGGGGCGGGGAAGATGACCCCAGGGGAACTGTGCGAAAGCGGGAAGCGAGACGCAGTATTTCTGTCGGGCCTGGACAAGCATTCCTGCTCCCCCCGGCCCCACAAAAATAAAGGATGAAAATGGTTTTGGGCCGTTCCTTGAGCGGCCTCCAGCAGTCCTTTGAAAGTTTGCTGGTTAGGCAGCACAATATCAGTACTAATGGGCAGAGCATGTCCAACACACGCTGCACCCATTTGTACCTCAAAATTGAAATCGGGGTCCTATATAAATCGTTAGAATCTAATTCACATATTAAAAGTGGCCTCCCACTTGAAGCAGGCGCGCGCTCCAGCTGTTCATCTAAAGGCCCCTCCTACCAAGATGGCGGCAGCCGGAGTGCCAGTGTGAATGGGGTGGTAAGTGCCCTGGTGCCATTTTCAGATTGCTACCATCCTGTTTACGCCAGGTGGCCACATTCAAACTCAACCCCTCTGCGTGCAATATCATGGGAAAGTGGCTTCCATCAATACATACAGCTCTTAAGTAAGATACATCAAAGTATTATTCATGTTGTTATTCATACAGGCGTAATACAGTACAAACATCAATGACATAATGTTGTCAGCTACTAAAAAGGCAAATCAAAGCATCTGCCCTCAATTTATCGAAGTACATCAAAGCAAGTGAAGTGCTTTGTGAAGGGATATTGTAAAAATCACATTTACAAAACCTAATTATCTTTGGAACAAGTTTCAGTGAAGTATCCCTACACACTGTGTGGCTTTCTGCCATTAAGAGTGCGTTATAAAACATAGAAACAAAGCAAAGGTTGATGCTGTTTAGTACCAGTCCATATAACTATTATAACAAATGAAAGTGGAGTGGGTTGAAAAGTGAAATTATATTAGAAATAAGAAGTGATTTTAATGTTTTATTGTAATTTCAGTCACAGTGTTTAATCCACTTTTAATATCCCTATGAATCTTTTGGGATATTGTTAGAAGTTAGAGCATTCCTGGATCAAATGAGAAAGTAAAAATATCTTGGAACATCCAGAATCATTATGGAATGTTGAAGCAAACAAAATATTTCAGGTGGACCCTGCAGCATTCTAACACTTTAAATTGTTTGCAGCAACCATTTTGTCCTGAGTAAGGATATTCTACAGAAGCCCAGATTATATTAAAAAAAACACCACTTAAGGGAATTACCTGTGTGATCTAAACATTATTGTTGTTCTGGTACAATGAAGTCTACAACACCGCACAAGTAGGTGGGTTTCACAGCTAAGAGTATTATAGAACTGATTCTTGTGACATAAATACAGCAGCATATTTATGGTAGCTTAATGCTCAAGTCTGTGGTAGGAAAATGTCCGTTACGTGCTACGACTTTGCCAATATTTGCTGACTGCCATTGGCACAATTGTGTCAGAGAAGATGATTTGAAGAAAAATAGAAAGCATCCTATCTGAGAAGTTATTCGGGAAACATTAGCGATTTCTAATGGCTGTAGGAGCAAAGTCAACACATTCTAATGGCTGCTGTGAAGTTCGCTTGGCTACTCCTGGAAAGTGATGGGACATTTGAAAATGGCAATTTGACTGGCATACTAAACCTTGCAGCAATTCCATCTGTCTGTATGCAGAGCTTTATGACATAGAACCAGAATGGTATGAGTGTGTGGATTTCTGGACCCCTCATTTAATTTCTTATTTCTCTTTCCCTACAAACCACTACTAAGATGGTAGAATCCCAGACTGAGCTTCTGTTGCTAGGGGAGCTAGAATTAAAATTAACAGCCAGCAGCTTAGAAGCAGATATAATAGAAGGTGAGCGAAGTGATGATGGAATCATTTCTGTTCTCAGTGTTTGCATTAAATTACTACATGTTCAGCTTCAGTTCTTCATTTTGTAATTGATGTACTTTTTCCTGCCAAGAAGCAACAATCAAATGGTTCAGTGAAAGTGTGATTGCTGAAGAAAATTGGCTATTGACTGTAGTTTAAGAAAAATACATAAATGTTAAGTTGATCAAAGTTCAGGAGTACAGCGCTGAGAATGGAACAAATTCCAGTTTTGCATTCAGCAGCAGCGTCAGTGAATCCCAGGTACAGAGTGTGGATCACATGATCATATGATACACATGTTCCGCTGACAGCACAGAGCTTTGCTAGTTGCGAGTGTGCAACCTCATGCGTCCAATTTGTTGTGCGCTGAATTTTACCAGGCCTGATTTTCTTGGCCTAAATGAATCATGGAAGGTTACAGCACCGAAATGGACCATTTGGTCATGTACAACGTCTTTTCTCTGTGATCCATCTAGTCTGATCCCATTCTTCTGCTGGCTCACCAAATCCATTAATAATCCTTTTTTCCCCAAGTAATCCATCTAATTCTCTTTTAAAAGAATTGATGGATTCCACTTCAACAATGGTTTGTGGCAGAAAATTTGACATCCTAACCACCGTCTGTGTAAACAGCTATTTTTTAACCTCTCCTCTTCCAGTGGAAGTTATCAATCACTATTTACTTTTTCATAATCCTTCATAATCTTGAAGAACTCTTTTAGGTCACCCCTTAACCTTCTCAGCTGTGATGACAAAAGCTCTAACTTCTCAACTCTCAGTCTCTCATCATAATTGTAACCCCTTGTCCTAGTGAATCTACACTGCACCTTTTCCATTGCTTTTATAATGGAGTTCTCCAAATTGTACAAAATACTACAATTGTAGTGACTTTCAACATTCCTTCGGTGCATTTTCCAGGATTTTAAATTGTATTGTGATTTCAGTTTCTGAAGCCAATAATTATCTCTCTGAGAGATAGATATATATTTATATGAAAAGTGGTTTTTAATGAGGCGCAATTGATTCCAGAAGATAATACCCAAACTCACTCATACCAGTGAGACTATATATACAAGTTTTTCATCTTTACTCATGCTTCAAAGCTATATTGACACAAAATTCAATGCTTAGGTTATGCAGTGGTTGGTAAAAGCTATATTACAGAAAAAATGGCTTATTTGTTTACTATTTCAGAAACTTTATAAAGGAGCCAACCAAAACTGCAGCATTCAATTCTTACAACACTTCAAGTAGCAAATTAGAATAGCTTGCCTTCAGATCACATCAAATGAAGAGGTGATATTAAAGCCAGCCAGAATGGGCTTTAAATGGATAGCTCACTCGATAAATGGGGCAGATTCTAAAGGGCTCAATAGTCCAATCAGCCATGAAACAGAACATCTCACAACCCCTTTTATTTTTACCTCTCCCAATTAGCAGTTGTTCAAAAGTTTTTTTTCTACCAGCAAGGCTTTTAGAAAAAAGTTGGTTTCTATTAACTGATAAGTTTGCCTTTTCCATATATTACAGCAAAAACTCGCAACGTAATTTCACTAAGAGGGTGTGGTCAGTGATTAAAATAGTTTTAGGTAATATATTTGTGCTGTTGTAACCAAATATCAGTTAATTCTTCAGAGAATATGACTACATCACTTGCACATGACAGAAAATGACATCTATCTCTGATTTGACATTCATCTTACAGCCTTTATTTTATATTAACATATACTTGCTAAAAGAAGTCCTCACTAAATGTAACACAACAGTGCAAAAGCAAAGTAAAACTATCATATTTGGATTAGACGACCTATGGTTGACGGTCTTATTTTTCCAGTGGTTATTTATTTTATGGATGGAGGCTGAGTGCAGATGGTTTTGACTGATGAGAATTGGGAGAAAATACTTCTGCTGCCAGAATATCCCTAATGACAGTTTATCTCAGACTGAGCAAAGGAATTATTCAGATCTTTTTCGCATTTGCAGGAATGTATGTCATAATGGTTTTGCCAATTCTTGCTAGCACATCAGTTACTGATGGGTTCAAAATGTAGATGTCAATAAAGCCAGGCTCGGCTGCTGGTAATCAGAGAGAAAGATGTGAATGTTTTCTTTTCACCACATATGTTTACATATGGGGAAGGACTTTAATGCTCAGCGGGTTTTGGGTGGCCGGGGGCAGGTGCGAAATGCACTTGCATGCCTAAGTTTGAAGCCCGGTGTATTTTAACTTTCTGCATGTCACCAGTCAGTTGCCCACCCAGAACAAGCAGAAGGAGGCAGCTGGCTGGTGGGGAGGAGCCGATGTTCGGGGGACCGGATGTTATCAATTGGATAGCCAAGTGGTGAAGGATAGAATGCGAGAGCCTGGTCTTTAATTGCTTTCAAGCCTTTATTCACAGAGATTCCCCTTACACAGACACTATACCCTCGATAAACTCTCATAAAAAGGATACAAGAGAGTCCCCAATTGACACACACCACCTGAATACAATTAACACTATAAATCACGATACAATTAACACCGGAGGCACCAAAGGAAGGTTCGCCGGTAAGCAGGTAATTTGCAGGGAGCGGATTTCGGGGTGGGGGGTGCTGACGGGAGGGATAGGGAGAATCCGAGGCAGGGGAGGCCGCCTGGCCTCACAAATGAA
Source organism: Heptranchias perlo (assembly GCF_035084215.1). Taxonomy (NCBI): domain Eukaryota; kingdom Metazoa; phylum Chordata; class Chondrichthyes; order Hexanchiformes; family Hexanchidae; genus Heptranchias; species Heptranchias perlo. Next base: position 63,810,000 of record NC_090333.1, read on the forward strand.
AGTTTTTAACTTACCTTGGAGAGATTCTTCGTCCTCCTGTCAGCTGTCGACCTGGTTTGACCTGATGAGAGCCACGTTGGCTTCCCCGCTCAGGCCTGGGTTAAAATACAGTCGGGGTCCCATTGATGTCTTGGGCCCCCGATTCACATTAAATCATGAGGCACCAACCTGAGTCCGGCGGGCGACTCTTCCATCGCCAAACAGATAGTGTTAAAATCTAAAAATCAGCGGGAACGGAGCAGGAAATTGAGCCGCTCCATTTAACTGCTCGTCCGCTTCAATCCCGCTGAGCAGGCAAAGATTAAAATATCCACCATGGTCTGGACAATAGGAACACAAAAATAAATCTCATTGTGCATCCAGCATTTTAGATTATTAATTCTTTTGGTAAACACCAATTTCAAACACTCAGAAATTCATGAATTTTCTAAAATCATTTGAAAACTTTTAAAACAAGCCAAGGCACCCTATGTATCTGGCACCTTGCTCCAAAAGATGGCAGATCTCTACTCTACACATTGCCAAACCTTACTATTGAAGGTATATTTCCTTCCCTTATTATTATCAAAGTGTGACCTTAATTTAATTGAATCTTTTTTAACGTGATATCCCACAATAAATCTCATGCATATATGTACGTAATTATGAAATTTGATCTAAATAAATACTAACAGTCCCACAATACTGTGTACTAAAAATGCATTTTGACTAATTCAACCACCGTAAATCAGTTTTCCTGATTATATATTCTGTTAGATGGGATAAAAGAGTATATCCGCTGACTCACTGTCAACAATACCACAGGAGATCTGATGATATTGATGGAAATGCTTTTTCACAAGGAAAATATTGCAAGGTTGCAAGCATAAATATATGTTTAGACTCAGGTTCAGGCATCAAATTTCAGTCAATTTATATCAAAAACACCAAATTATTGAAGTCTCACCGCTCAGCATTCCATTATCTTTTACTTCATCACAGCTGTCTCCTACTTAGAACTCACCAGGATATTAAGAGGAGCTAAATAGAACCTAGCTTGGCTCCAGGTGGGTAGGGAGCACCTGTATCATGGTGCATAAGGCATCACAATTATATGGTACAGGATAGATGGACCAGTTGGCCTTTTCGTGTCAGTCATTTTTGTATGTTTGTAGAACAATCAAGAAGTGATGTTTCAGTAGTGACAGGAGTAACTAATTAAGGTATTTCACAATGAAATCATGATCAAAAAAGCAAGAGGTGCTTGCAATTCAAAGGGCTAGCTATGTAAACAATCTCTTGCAGTTTACATTTTTAAAAGTCGTGATACTTGCCATTGTATGAACAACAACACTTGCATTTATGTAGCACCTTTAACATAGAAACATATCTCAAGGCACTTCACAGAGGCGTAAGCAGACAAAAGTGGGTACTGAGTCAAAGAAGAAGCTATATTAGGATGGATGAGAGCTGGGTTTTAAAGAGGCTTTTAAACGGAGAGGGAGGTGGAAAGGATTAGGCAAGGAATTCGAGTGTGAGGCCTAGGTGGCTACAGGCACGGCCATCAATGGTAAGGTATAGGGAGTGAAGGATGCCCAAAAGGCCAACATCAGAGTTCTGGGAGATTGTAAGGCGGAGTTCAGAGATAGGGAGGGGTGAGGCTAGGAAGGGATTTAAACACAAGAATGAGAATTTTAAATTGGAGGCAGTGAGGAACTGGGTACCAACATAGGTCAGAAAGGACAGGGGTGATCAGTGAGCGAAATTTGGTGCAGGATAAGATACATACAGCGGAGTTTTGGATGAATTGTAGTATACAGAGCATGGCGGATAGGAGGCCAGCCAGGAGAGTATTGGAATAGTCAAGTTTGGAGGTGATAAAAGACATCAATGAGAGTTTCAGCAACAGATGGACTGAAATAGGGGCAGAGGCGGGTGATGTTATGGAGGTGGAATTAGGTGGTGTTTGTGATGGAGATGATATGGGGACGTGAGCTCAGCTTGGGGTTGAATAGGACACTGAGATTGTGAATAGACTGGTTCAACCTGAGAGACTGTGGAGCGGGATGAAATCAGTGACATGGATATGGAGTTTGTGGTAGGGGCCAAAGATGATGGCTTCAGTCTTCCCAATGTTTAGCTGGAGGAAATTATGGCTTATTCAAGACTGGATGTCAGTCAAGCAGTCTGGCAGCACAGAGACATGGAGAGGTCAGTAGAGTTGATGGAGAGGTAGAGCTGGATGTAATCAGCATACATGTGGAAGCTGATCATGTCTTTGGATGATGTCACCAACAGCTGCTTGTAAATGAGGAAAAGGAAGAGCCAAGGATAGATCCTTGGAGGACTCCAGAGGTCATAGGGCAGAGGCAGAAAAAGAAGCGACCGGTGGAGAAGCACCGCCATGACAGGATAGGTAAGAATGGAACCACGTGAGGATAGTCGCACTGAGCTGGACATTGGATGAGAGGTGTAGATGGAGAATGGTGTGGTCGATCATGTCAAAGGCTGCAAAGATGAGGGGGTGATGGTAGCTTTGAAAGGGAAGGGACAGTACCTGAGGAATGGGAACCATTTACTATATCATAAACCACAAACACAGCATAGTTGAAGATTCTATGTTAGCTGAATATTTTGATTAATTGTAGTGCTGGATGAGAACAAAGGAACTAATTGATGAGCTATCCCAACATAACACCAATCTTTTGATATGGGGAGGAGAAAGGGGGTTCAGATTGAAAATGCATCCATCATGCAATTAGGTTGCTGTTATAGATTTCAAGTCTGCACTTGATATTTCTCTCTGATTCAGAGTCACTGGTCATTCCTGTAAATGGATTCTGCATCCCCTACAATTTAGAGATTACGTTTTCCACCCAATATCTAATTGAACAATTGAGTGACCCAGAACAATAAGACTTCTCATGCATTGGATACTGTGAACTTGCATGTACCACCATGTGCATTTCTCATCCCTTTTTAAAGATGGACTGAAAAAGTAACCTACTGAGATGATGTCAATTCTAAATTAACTGATTCATTTAAGATATAATATATGAAAGAACAGAATACAGCTTTCACTATGAGATTCAATTATTTTCCTATTACTCCTGGTATCATAGAAAATATTATGCAATTTAACATGGGTCTAACTCACTTAGCAAGTCAGCAACCTCTAAACTGACTGGTACCCATCTTTAGAAAGCAAGACCTTGCTATCTGACTCTCACTATCCAGACTCAAACTGTAGATTGCCTCTTACAGAGAGAGACAGACAGGCATTTGATCTCTGGCCACTCCCTGAGCTAGGTAAGTAAAGGCTTGGTCAGCCGAGCTGCCAATCAAATCTACCACCTTGAATGAGAAACTTACCCTTTGGTGTGGGAGCAATAGCAACTGCATTACCTGTTCGGCTAAGCCCCCTGCAGGCATCTCGATAATAAACCAATCCAACATTTGAAGTGTAAGGGTCTCTGGGAGGTGTTGGACGATCTGCTGTTCTCAAACACATGTGGTATGTGAGAAACAGAGTTGGCTGGTAATCCAAACAATTTGTCCCAAACAACATCTGTGGTAACTTATGTCTCTCTCTGGGAGTTAATCTTTTATGAACAGAATCTATATTCATAGCAACATTGCAATATAAATTAAACCGAAGTCCCGTCTAATTCAGAGGGATAGGTAAAAACCTCAGAATGTTACTGTTGTGTTAGAAGAATCCTTTGTGAAGTCCTTTTTCATAAATGAATGTGTGAAGAGTTCTACTTGTAAGTTGCAGCTTTGAATTTGTTCTCTGCCATAGCATGCAAATGTATTACAAGCATTTTAAGAGTTGTAGGATAGTCTGAGTGCTTTGCATGGAACAGCAGCCAATGTCTGACAGAGTGTGACATTATCTAAATGGAGTTGAGGTACAGATCAACCATGACCGAATTTAATAGTGGAACATGCTCGAGGAGCTGAATGGCCTACTCCTGTTCCTATGTGTGAGGATAACTTTATGGCATGCTGACTGTGCCCATCTACTTGTGATATAAAGCTGCATCTAATATCTTAAGATGTTTCCAGGTTGGCAAACTTTCTTATCTACTCCTAAATCCTGTAAATGGTTGATGCTGCATTTACCCTATGCACTACCTCCTCCCAGGCACTCTGTAATGATTTCCTGTGGACCAAACAAGGCAACCCTCCTTTCTCCCACTTCCCGGAGCCGTATAAGTGAATCATGATGTTCGGTCATGATGTTGCTCCATTAGATCATAACACATGCTATTTTTACTGTTGATTGTTCAGAATTTTTACAAGGCAAAAACCTCCCTTTGCATTAAAATGCAATCCTTTAATTCTTTGCATTATTATAAATCCCACCGCAAATCTGTGAGCACTATTTGTCATTATTTTTATTGTTTCTTAATATATTATGAGACTAATTACAAGAATCTGAAATTTGGTTGCATTTTTTTTGTTCATTCACAGGGTACAAGTTGAATTTTATGTGAATGAAAATACATTCAAAGAGCGTCTAAAGCTGTTTTTCATCAAAAACCAAAGGTCAAGTAAGTACCTTCCATGATTATTTCATTTCTACAACTAAACTTGAAAAAATTGTCTCATAAGTAGATTTTTGCTCAAGAAAGGAGAAAAAGGAACTTCAGGAGCTGCAGTAAAACATCTTCCTCTTCAGTTGCTGTGCATATTGACTTAAGCATTTTCAGACCTCGCCCGTCTCCGAGATCTTGCTGTTTAATTCTCCCATTTACATTCTACTTGATGGAAATCTACTTAAACTTATTAGCTGCCTGTTTTTCAAATTACCTTGCACATTTAAACTCTAGCTGCTCGTAATTTGTTCTCTCTTCTTTCTTTTTGTTTTGATCAATTCTATCAAGAGGCTTTATCGGCTCTGATGAAAGCTTCCACCTGAGAGATTAACCTGTCTTTTCGTTCAGATCTGCTGTGCATTTTCAGTATCTTTGTTATTCATTTCAGATTTCTTATATTTGTCGTTATTTTTTATCCATAAAAGCTTATTGAACTGTTCCATCATTAAGATAATTGTGTCTTCCAGTTTAAAATAATGGTGCCATTATACTGCAGGGACCAGTGTCATGTAGAGTGCAATACGCAGCCAGCAAACATGAACTAGACTGCAACTCGCACTCTACTAAGCAATAAAGGAACTTTGTATGTAAATACAAGCATGCCTGCACAGGGCTCTAGTCACCGGCTAGTTGAATTTTCATGTTACGAGATCCTTGGTGGAAGTGTCTGCATTTGTTTAACACTAATAACATTCAAATGGAGGTGGTCTCACACCAGTTAACTTTTTTGACCCTTTGGGATCAAATCACCAACCTGATGCCCAAATATTACTGTTGCTTTTGCAAACGGTGTGCATTTTAAATCACTTTGGGGAACAACATTAAAATGGAAATAGTTGGCTACTTTCGCTTTTATTGTTTTTAATAATGTTGAAATTATGATCTTTTAGCTATTTCCTGATATGAGAGGAGAATGTATCTTTATGATTTAAGGCAAATGTTTAATTTAGTTTTCAGAATAATCATTTTTGAAGTTCTAATTTTATCATTCATCAATTTTAAAACTAAGATGTTAGAACCAAACTATATATCCTTCATTGTGTTGCACAGTATCACAGCTTGGGCTTCATGTATTTTTATTCATTTTTAATTCCTCACTACATTATTTTTCACCCAAAAGAGCAGGCAGACAGGTAGGGGCTGATTTGCGGACGGTCGAGCAGGTGCGTTGGGGGCGGGGGGGCTCCTAAAATGGCGGAATCCTGGAGCGGGTTCGGAGCCAACCCACTGACTTCCGGGTTCCCCAGTGTTGTGTTCAGGTGCGCGCGCAGCTCCCGAATGCGGGACTCCCACTGGCAATTAAAGCTGGCGGGATGCTGCTTTAGATAGTTAGTCAAATACTTGAGGTACTTGACAGACCTCATTGAGTGGAGATTTTGGCAGCGGTGCAATTTTGAAGGATCCTCAGCGTGTTTCCCGTGCTGTGGGAAACATTCCCTGTTGGAGCAGACGTGTTTCAGCCAGCAGCCAGTGGGAGATGCAAAGGATTATTTGACAGTTGGAGGGAAAACCTCATTTATTGCAGCAGGGCACTCTGTCACTTCAGACAAAGTTTTGGCTGCAACACCTTTGTCTTTCCACTCAAAATTCTTAATTTATACCCTAAACTCTGCTGTGCAAACACATTTACCTACTTTGCGGACCCCCTCAAACTCACACCGTCAGGATGGGGGTGGGGGGGGCGCCATAGCTGCATTCATCACTTCATCCGAGGATGAGCAACATCACCAGCCTCGCCAGGCATGCCGTCCACCTCCGCCACGTGGAGCTCCATAACACAGTGCTGCGCCACAGGCACCTGCACAAAATAGTCATGCAACTACACATACACCCACTGTGGGGTGACCCAATGGGTGGCATCCAGTGTGGGTGTTCATGGTGAACCTCATGAAAGGGACTTATTACACAAGCCAGTCAAGGATGGCCAAGACGAGGCTGTAGTGGTGACAATAATAATATTTAATGTGCCATTAACAAAAATCAAATATAAATAAAAAAAACATGACAAACCGTTAAACACCCTTGTGCATTCCCTTTGTGCTCACAAAACCTTCGCCTTATGCTTACGCGTACTCCTATGTGGTGCCTCCCCTGTGGTTGCAGCAGAGGTAGTGGCAGGTTGCTCTTATTCATGCCCTGACCGATTAGATGCTTTGGGCCGTCGCCCTCTGGGTTTCAATGCCCATGAGGGCCCCTCCAAAGACTGCTCCACCTGCACCTGTGCAGGGGCAGACTCGGCCACCTGAAGAGGAGGTAGCATTGTGGGTACTGGTCGAGGGGGGGCAACGGGTGAGATGTGGTGGCGCTGTGAGTGGCGTCCCCACTTCCATGTCCCCTTTCGCCATCATCCCTCTCCTGGGCCAGGCCCACATCACTCCTAACACCCTGCTGGACGACAGTTTGGAGGACATATGTGAAGCCTTGTAAGGCCAGTGCCAGAGTATCTGCCTGCCTGTTTAATGCGGCAGAATGTTGCTCACCCTGAGTCCGAAGGGCCGTTGTCAGGGCCTCAATGGAGTCATTGGTGAGCCGTGCTTGAAGCTCCATGGAGGCTAGCCTTTCCTTCATCGCAGACATTCCCACACTTACCCGCGACACTATCTCAGAGATGCCCTCACGTCCCTGTGACAGTATCTCAAGAGATTCCCTCCTGTACCACCATTCCGCTCATGCAGGAGTTGGACTCCTCCATCCTCTGCGCGATTGTGGAGAGTGCGCGTAGCACCTGTTCCAGCACCTCGCAAATGCACTGCTGCCCCTCGATCATTCTCCTTTTCATGGATAGCCCCCAGGGTTCAGCATCTGTGTCCAGCTAAGCAGAGCCTGGAGAGGAATGTGCCCACCGAAGCGGACTCTCCACAGCTGCCCCTGCTACCAGTGTCTGCTTGTGCTCACGTGTGGTGACTCACCATGTGCGACCCCAACTAAGTGAAGATGGGGACCCACCGAGGTATGTGTATCTGCGCTGGTGGATGGCTTGTTCAGATGTGACGGTACTCCCTCAGAGGCCGGCTGGTCTTCTGAGGAATCGCCCTCCGCCATCACGGCGGTCGCTAAAGGCCCTGTAAGAGAACAGAAGGCAATGTTAAGCATGATGACAGATGTTGAGGTGCTGAAGATGGCAAGGCATGTTAACTTCGTTTGCTATTGAGAGTGCTGAATGTTAAAGTTCTGTCACCAGCTGTTTATCGGGTGGCAGTCTTGGTGTCCTTGACGGACAGGCACTCGAGGGTGCGGCTTAGTTCCAGGCCTCCTGCTCTGCGTCTGTGAGGACAACCAGATGTTGTGGCCCGCCTCTGGTCTTCGCCCTCTCCCGTGCATTCTGGGCTCTCTTCTCCAAAAATGGATGGTGACGTGGCCAACCTCTGAATGCATTGGTTTGGGTGAGGCTGACCGTGAAAGAGATGCATCAGAGGGTGAGAATGAGACAGAGCCATGAGATTGTATGAGGATTGGGTTGAGTGGTAGTGGTGGGATGAGTGCTGGGGAGGTGAAGAAGTGCAGGTAAGTTGAGGATGAGGTTTGAGTGGGTGTGAGGAGTGATGTGATCGAGTAATGTTGGCGGTGCAGAAGGAGTTGTGGGGGCGGTGATGTGGAAGACAGAGTGTAGGAGAATGAGTAAGTTTACTCACTTTGGCTGACCTAGTTAGGTCATTGAAGCGCTTCCTGCACTGTATCCATGTGCGGGAGACATTGCTGCTGCTGGTGACCTCCTCTGCCACCTCGAGTCAGGCCTTCTTGGTGGCAGAGACAGGCCACTTCCTCCCGTCCGCCGGGTAGAAAATATCCCTTCTCCTCCTCACCCCATCCAGTAGGACCTGGAGTGAGGCATCAGTAAATCTGGGAGCAGCCTTTCTCCTGGTCTGCTCCACTGTATAATTTTGGTTGTTTGCTGCAGGAGCAGCATTGGAGGACTGCCCCTTTAAATAGGGCTCCTCCAGCTGACAGCCTGTGATGCGGGTGTGCAGTCCGCCTGCTGCGCAGGTTGATGATGGGAAACCCGGAAGCCACGGTAAGTGATCGCGTGGGGAACGGACCGATTTTACTGGGCGGGTTACCCATGCGCGCAGACGCCTCCCCTGCTGCCATCCCGTCTCCCTGGTAATATCGGAGCCATAATCTCCTCCCAGGCTTCTGGACAATGTCATTCAACCTGGGCTTTTATGAGGAGGATGAGATAGGCCGTAGTTACTTGTCCTCTGATTTTTACCTGTTGAGCTTCTCTCCATGGGAATGCTTACAACCCTTCCATAGGTGTCGCTCCTAGACTATGCAAGTTACTTTATAACTGAACATTAGTAGTATTCAGATTTGAAGTTCTCCACATTGGCCCACAGGCACTGAAAACCTGCAAATGACATTAAAGGCATTGGCTTCAAGTAACCTAACACTTGTACTCAAAAAAAAGAGTTAAGTTAAATTCAGATAGGATCAGCTCCTGACTTTAATATTTATTTAATATGTTTTTATCTTTGGGAAGGTACTGGAAAAGTATTTTTATTTTAAGAATTTTACTTGGAGGGAAAGAAGTTATCCCTGTCTATTACTTTGATTTAAGTTAAATATTATTGGTTATGTGATTAAAATATTAAAACAAAGCAGTTCATTTCAGTTAACTAAGATTATCATTATATTTAAAGTTATATGTTTATTGTAAAATATTTATGAAAAACAGTGTCTGCATTAGATATAATGAATGTAATTCTATATGTTTACTTTATTTTTACTCATACGGCTTTATCAACTATCGTGCTCAGAACATTGAATTGTGAGGTTAGTTTATATCTATGACTTGGAACAAAAATAATGACTGCAATTAAAATGAGAGATTCTAATTTGAATCATTCCAGGCCTAAGGATACGTCTGTTCAACTTTTCTCTCAAGCTACTGAGCTGCTTGTTGTACATTATTCGTGTATTACTTGATGATCCCACAAAAAGGAATGGATGGTAAGTGCAAAAACAAAGCTTCACTCTCACTCAAAAAGGTACATGATTACAGTATATAAAAACTATACTAAGGACATCTGTAAGTATGGACATTTGTTGCCTAGAAAACCAAAACCCAGCTTGTATTTCTTCATGTAACGCTGCCCTAGGTAAAAACGCTATCACAACGATTCTACATCATGCACTGAAGTGTAAGCAACACATGTTTGATTGTAGAATTCTGGACATTTGACAGCCAATTGTACAAGATCAGACTCCTGACATGGAGCTTTGTGGGCAGGTAGTGTATGTCGGGAAATCACAGGCACGCTCCAGATCATTTTCTGTTCATGGATAGAAAGTCATGAGCACACCATGGTGGGGAGTGGGGGTGGGGGGAGGCTGTCCACCAGGAACACCATTTGTACAAAATCAACCGCAGACACTGTCAAATTATTGAAGTCGGTACTTTCTACATCTATTCAACAGTCTCTTGTCCCATTGGTCTATAATCCTTTTGTACTGCGTTTTGACAGCACACTGCTTGTTTTGACGTTTTATTTATCTTTTTGTTTCCTGGATATGTGTTTCTGTTCTGTAACATTCATTGAGTAAGAATTTATGGATTTTTTTCAAAAATTTGACTAACGTTTAGTTTGAATGAAAAACACATCTACAACAGGATCAGATTCACAACGTTCCACTATTATAGTTAGTACATGTTATGAGGAAGAAATGAAACACTGGTATTATCTTTATATGTTCTCCATTTCTGACTAAAATTCTGTCTCCAACTCTTGCGTTACATAATCTTTTTACACACCATCAAAAATGAGGATTGTAGGAAATGATAAATACTTTTCGTAGTCAGTCAATCCATCATATTGTTAAAGTGTACAGTATGTATTTTTAAACATCATGCTTAACTTGCGAACTTATTGTAACTTCAGGAAAATTAATGATCAGATGCTCAGTGCGTCTGATAATTTCAAATAAAATAATCATTGTGGAAGTGTTCCAAATAGCCAAAGAACAAGTTAAAAAGAATCAATTTGGTTTCTGTGTTTGAATGATCATTTAAAAAGAAAAAAAATTGAAATGATAGTTCTTGTGCCAGACTCATCCACTGCGCTATATTAGTTTGAATTTTGAAACCAAATAACTTCAAAGTGCGTCACAATGCAGGAACTAATAGGTACAATTTATGTACTGTTTTTTGAATACCATTTCCTTCGGTACAGTTTGAGAACATATCGATCGGGATTTTTTTTCCTGGGAGACCTTTTCTCTTGGCTGTAAATTTACCGTGAACATGGTATTGACTGCTTTGTCGTATAGCAATAGTTTTAATAACTTAAACCAAATGCAGTCTTAAATCATACAAATTAATCAGCTTTATTACCTTCAAAATTAGCCATTTGGCCTTTCTCAAACTTGCCATAACTGTTGGAAACCCATGAATCAAAGATGACAGGGGGAATTTCTTGTGAAAGCAGTTTTGATTGTTGTTGAAGAAAATATTTGGTGCTTTAAAACACACATCCATATGCAAATCGGGGTCCATTGTCATTTTAGGACTCAACTGAGCAGAAATGCTTCACCCAGTTTCAGCTCAATGTCCGATTTGCATATTAAAAGGGCCTACTACCTGACTCAGGTTTGCGTTCTGACTGCCCAGCAGGAGGCCCTTGGGAATATAGCCTCAGCCATACCATCGGCAGGAAAGGGGTGGTAAATAACAGTGCCTCTCTTTTCCTCCCCCTCCCTGTTTAGGCTTCAAAATCTCCCCAAAGTGCGGGGAGACGGCATCAATAATTAACATTATTAATTACATTGTTACATTGAGTCTACAATCACAGAAACAGGCTGTTCGGCCCAACTGGTCCATGCGGTGTATATCCTCCTTCCCTACTTCATCTAACCCTATAAGCAAAGAACATAAGAAATAGGAGCAGAAGTAGGCCAATCGGCCCCTCGAGCCTGCTCCGCCATTCAATAAGATCATGGCTGATCTGATCCTAACCTCAAATCTAAATTCATACCCTTCTATTCCTTTCTCCTTCATATGCTTACCTCGCTTCCTCTTAAATACATCAATGTAAGCTTTCTATGATTCTATGATCAATGCTATTGGCCTCAACTACTCCTTGTGGTAGCACATTCCACATTCTTACCACTCTTTGGGTAAAGAAGTTTCTCCTTGAATTCCCTATTGGATTTATTAGTGACTATCTTATATTGATGACCTCCAGTTTTGGACTCCCCATAAGTGGAAATATTTTCTCTACGTTTACCCCATCAAACCCTTTCATTATATTAAAGATCTCTATCGGGTCATCCCCTCAGCCTTCTCTTTTCTCGAGGAAAGAGCCCCAGCCTGTTTAGTGTTTCCTGATCAGTATATCCTCAGTTTTGGTAGCATCATTGTAAATCTTTTTTTTCACCTTCTCCAATGCTCCTTATCCTTTTTTATAATATGGAGACCAGAACTGTGAACAGTAGTCCCAAGTGTGGTCTCACCAAGGTTATATACAAGTTTAACATAACTTCTCTGTTTTTCAATTTTATCCCTTTGGAATGAACCCCAGTGCTTGGTCTACCTTTTTTATGGCCATATTAACCTGCATCGCTACTTTTAGCGATCTGTGAATCTGTGCCCCGAGATCCCTTTGTTCCTCTACCCCATTTAGACTCTTAGGGCACGATTTTGACCATGAACCAGAAAGGGGAGGGGGGGGGGGTCAAATTGCAGATGGGAAACCTGGAAGTATGGGTTTCCCAGACGTCCTTACGATTTTGGCGTAAGGACATCTTTTATTTTTTTTTGTCGGTTTGCCTTCCAACTGACCGGCCTGATTGACAGGCTGGTCTCAGTCGGACGGGATTGTTTGGGGGGTGGGGGTCATTGTGGGGGTCTGCAGTCATTGGTGGGGGGGTGTCCGCAATCATTGGGGGAGGCGGGTCTGCGATCGTTTGGGGGTCGCTGCAGGTAGGCTTGTTGGGCCCGGGGGAAGCACTCCTGATCTTCCAGGCCCACAAGCTGTGCCAGAAAGGCACTTAGCTGTTAGTATCAGGCCTTCTTGCCGCCTTTCATGTGGCGTGAAGGAGAAGGCCTGGGAATCCCGGCCCCCAGAGGTTGAAATCAGAAACTCTGCAAAAATGGAGGCCCAAGGCCTCCTTGAAAGGTTTTAATCACCAACCTGCCTCCGTGAAAACCGGAAGTGGGTGGGTCTGAAATGGTTGTGATTTTGAATGCCACTTCAACCCACCTGTTTTTCAATGTTAAAATTTGTGCCCTTATTATCCAAGCAATATGTGGCCACCATATTCTTCCTACCAAAATCCACTACCTAACACTTATCTATATTGAAATTAATTTGCCAACTACATATCGATTCTGCAAATTTATTAATGTCTTCCTGCATTTTGACGCATTCTTCTTTTGTATTAACTACACGCCCCAATTTCGTGTCATCCTCAAATTTTGAAATTGTACTTCCAATTCCCAAGTCCAAATCATTGATGTAATTTGTGAACAACAGTGGGTTAGGGTTAGACCCTTTGCTATCCTGAGTAGCTACCCTTAACCCCTAGTCTCTCTCTCCTGTTTTGTAGCCAACTTGCTCTCCATTCTGCTACCTGTCCCCTGACACATGCTCTGACCTTAGCCATGAGTCTGTAATGTTCTACCTTATCAAAGGCCTTTTGAAAATCCAAATATATTACATCTACTGCATTACCCTTGTCTACTCTTTGTTACTTCAAAGAATTCAATAAGGTTGGTCAAGCATGACTTTCCCTTCTGAAATCCCTGCAGACTATTCTTTATTATATTTTCAGTTTCTAGATGTCTTTCTATTACATCTTTGAGTAAAGATTCCATTATCTTTCCTACCACTGGTATTAAGCTAACTGGTCTATAGTTCCCTGGATTTGTTCTATCTCTCTCTTTTTAAATATAGGAACAACATTAGAAGATAAGAACATAAGAAATAAGAGCAGGAGTATCAGTCAGATAATGGCTGATCTTCGACTTCAGCTCCACTTAACTGCCCGATCCCCATATCCCTTGATTCCCTTAGAGTCCAGGAATCTGTCTATCTCAGCCTTGAATATATTCAACGACTTAGCACCCACAGCTCTCTGGGGTAGAGAATTCCAAAGATTCACAACCCTCTGAGTGAAGAAATTCCTCCTCGTCACAGTTTTAAATGGCTGATGCCTTATCCTGCGACTATGCCACCTAGTTCTAGACTCTCCAGCCGGGGAATTTACCGCTAAGCTCTACCCTGTCAAGCCCCTCATAATCTTGCTTTCCTAATTGCTTGCTGTACCTGCATGTTAACTTTCTGTGTTTCTTCTATGAGGACATCCAAGTCTCTCTGAACACCAACACTTAATAGTTTCTCACCATTTAAAAAAAATATTCTGTTTTTCTATTCCTCCTACCAAAGTGAATAACCTCACATTTCCCCACATTATACTCCATCTGCCACCTCTTGCCCACTCACTTAACCTGTCTGTATATCTTTGCAGATTCTTTGTATCCTCCTCACAGCTTACTTTCCCACCTAGCTGTGTATTGTCAGCAAACTTGGATACATTACACTCGGTCCCTTCATCTAAGTCATTAATATAGATTGTAAATAGCTGAGGCCCAAGCCCCGATCCTTGCGGAACCCTACCAGTTACAGCTTGCAAGCCTGAAAATGACCCGTTTATCCCTACTCTGTTTTCTGTCTGTTAACCAATCCTCTATCCATGCTAATATATTACCCCCAACCCCATGAGCCCTTATCTCGTGTAGCAACCTTTTATGTGGCACCTTATCGAATGACTTTTTAAAATTCAAATATGTGACATCTACTGGTTCCTCTTCATCTACCCTGCTAGTTACACCCTCCAAAAATTCTAATAGATTTGTCAAACATGATTTCCCTTTGATAAAACCATGTTGACTCTGCCTAATCATATTATGATTTTCTAAATGCCCTGTTACCACTTCCTTAATAATGGATTTCAGCATTTTCCTGACGACTGATGTCAGGCTAACTGACCTGTAGTTCATTCTCCCTCCTTTCTTGAATAGCAGGGTCACATTTGCTACCATCCAATCCACTGGGACCGTTCTAGAATCTCGGGAATTTTGGAAGATCATTACCAATGCATCCACTATCTCTGCAGCCACCTCTTTTGGAACCCTCTGATGTCGGCCATCAGGTCCAGGGGATTCGTCAGCTTTTAGTCCCATTAGTTTCTCAAGTACTTTTTGTTTACTGATATTAATTACTTTAATGTCCCCACTCTCATTAGACCCTTGGTTCCCCACTATTTCTGGTATGTTTTTTGTGTCTTCTACTGTGAAGACAGATACAAAATATTTGTTTAACGTCTCTGCCATTTCCTTATTCCCCATTATAATTTCTCCTGTCTCAGCCTATAGGGGACCAACGTTTACTTTTGCTACTTTCTTCCTTTTTACATACTTGTAGAAGCTCTTCCAATCCATTTTTATATTTCTTGCTAATTCACTTTCATATTCTATTTTCTCTTTAATCAAATTTTTGGTCGTCCTTTGCTGGTTTCCAAAACTCTCCCAACACTCAGGCTTACTACTCTTGGCAACATTATAGGCCTCTTCTTTTAATCTAATACTATCCTTATCTTCTTTCGTTAGCCACGGGTGGATCACTTTTTGTGTGGAGTTTTTATTTCTCAAAGGAATGTATATTTGTTGAGACTATTGAAATATTTCTTCAAATGTTTGCCCTCTTCACTCAGAGGGTGGTGAACCTGTGAAATTCTCTACCACAGAAGGCT
This sequence comes from Heptranchias perlo, assembly GCF_035084215.1. Lineage (NCBI taxonomy): Eukaryota > Metazoa > Chordata > Chondrichthyes > Hexanchiformes > Hexanchidae > Heptranchias > Heptranchias perlo. Next base: position 63,825,329 of record NC_090333.1, read on the forward strand.
GTGGAGGCCAAGTCACTGAATATATTTAAGAAGGAGATAGATAAATTTCTAGACACAAATGGCATCAAGGGGTATGGGGAGAGAGCTGAAATATGGTATTGAGATCGAGAATGAGCCATGATCATATTGTATCACGGAGCAGGCTCGAAGGGCTGAATGGCCTACTCCTGCTCCTATTTTCCATGTTTCTATTGGTTTTCAATCATCATATCCTTTAATTTGGTTTCCCAATCTACCTTAGCCAAGTCCCTCACACTATGTAATTGACTTTATTTAAGTTTAAGACTCTAATTTCTGACTTGAGTACGTCACTCTCAAACTCAACGTGACGTTCATCATGTTATGATCACTCTTCCACAGAGGATCCCTTACTGTGAAATTACTAATTAACCCTGTCTCATTACTAATACAAGATCTAAAATAGCCTGTTCCCTGGGTGGTTCCATGATATATTGCTCTAGGAAACCGCCTCGAATGCATTCCATGAGCCCGTCCTCCAAACTATGTTTGCCAATTTGATTTGCCCAGTCTATATGAAGATTGAAGTCCCCCGTGATTACTGCATTACCTTTGTTACAAGCTCCTGCCAGTTCTCTGGCACTCTTCCATTTTCGAATGAATTTTTATATATTTGTAATAGTGCCTCTGCCCTCTCTTCCCTAACTTCTTTTAACTTGCGCAGATGCAATCCATCAGGCCCAAGGATCTTATCCTCTCTAAAATTGATTAATTTATCTGATCAAATTGTAGTAGGAGTGGTTCAGTTAAAGGAATCAAAAGTTAAGCGGTTAATCTATGAGCTCCCACAGTTCTGGAAACCGAACAGCACAAAGCAAATGACTATTTTGTACCAGGTGGAAGAATCCTTGATAAGATGCACTCATTCCCTCACCAATAGCTATAGTTGGACCACGCGTCAATAGAAGCAGCTGCAAAAGAAAACTAGATGACGTGCTTGGTTCGGAGAAGATGATCAGATATTGCATCCATAGAGAAAAACTTGTGCTCATCCCTAAGAAGAAAACCTACCAATAATGGCTTTGCATCAGGGCATGTGGAATCCCACGACTGTTGATAGCAGCCTTTATAGACCATAAGAGATAGGAGCAGGAGTAGGCCATTCAGCCCCTCGAGCCTGCTCCGCCATTTAATGAGATCATGGCTGATCTGATTTTTACCTCAACTCCACTTTCCTGCCCTTTCCCCATATCCTTTGACTCCCTTGCTGATCAAAAATTTGTCTAACTCAGCCTTGAATATATTCAATGACTCAGCCTCCACAGCTTTTTGGGGTAAAGAATTCCAAAGATTCATGACCCTCTGGGAGAAGAAATTCCTCCTAATTTCCATCTTGAACGGGCGACCCTTATTCTGAGACTATGCCCCCTAGTTTTAGATTCCCCCATGAGGGGTAACATCCTCTCAGCATCTACCCGATCGAGTCCCCTCAGAATCTTATATGTTTCAATAAGATCTCCTCTCATTCTTCTAAACTCCAATGAGTATAGACCCAACCTGTTCAATCTTTCCTCATAAGACAACCCTTCCATACCCAGAATCAACCTAGTGAAACTTCTCTGAACCGCCTCCAATGCAAGTATATCCTTCCTTAAATAAGGGCACTAGAACTGTATGCAGTACTCCAGGTGTGGTCTCACCAGGACCCTGTACAGTTGTAGCATGACTTCCCTGCTTTTATACTCCATCCCCCTAGAAATAAAGGCCAATATTTCGTTTGCTATACGGATTACCTGCTACACCTGTATGTTGATTTCTTGTGTTTCATGTACGAGGACACCCAGATCCCTCTGTATCGCAGCATTTTGTAGTATTGCTCCATTCAAATAATATTTTGCTTTTTTATTTTTCCTCCCAAAGTGGATGACTTCACATTTTCCCACATTATATTCCATCTACCAAATTTTTGTCCATTCACTTAACCTGTCAATATCCCTTTGCAGACACTTTGTGTCCTCATCGCAACTTGTTTTTCCACCTATCTTTGTATCATCAGCAAATTTGGCCAGAAGACACTCTGTTCCTTCATCCAAGTCATTGATATATATTGTAAACAGTTGAGGCCCCGGCACTGATCCCTGCAGCACCCCACTAGTTACAGATTGCTATTTTGAAAATGACCCTTTTATCCCGACTCTTTGTTTTCTGTTAGTTAGCCAATCCTCTATCCATGCCAGTATATTACCCCCAATACCATGAGCTCTTATCTTGTGCAGTAATCTTTTATGTGGCACCTTATCGAATGCCTTTTGGAAATCCAAATATACTGCATCCATTGGTTCCCCTTTATCCATTCTGCCCGTTACTTCCTCAAAGAACTCTAATAAATTTGTCAGACATGATTTCCCCTTCATAAAACCATGATGACTCTCCTTGATTGCATTATGAGCCTCCAAATGTCCTGCTACTACTTCCTTGATAATGGATTTGAGCATTTTCCGAATGACAGATGTTAGGCTAACTGGTCTATAGTTACCTGCATTCTGTTTATGTAGTTCAGCCAAGGGAATAAGTATGTTGGTCCACTTAAATATCTCCTTGAGAACAGATGCCCTGCAATTTTTATCAGTTGACTGCACATGATAAGTGTCGTATACATTTACTTGAATAACAATTACAATGAAAGCAAAAGTTGCACAATATATATTTAACAAAAAAAGTTTACAATATGTTGATGTGTACACATAAAGTTAAATCCAACAGATTGGTGTGAAGTTAATACTTTATTTGTTTTTTTTAAAGTTGGGGCTGTTCCAATCAAAACCACAACCTCACCAAGATTGACAGGTAAGTTTTGGAATTGTGTAAAATAATATATTAAATGCCTCTTTTAAACTGCAAAGAAACATCGTCTTTCATTGTTTATAATACATAAAGCTCCATAAAAATTATGCTATGTTAATGCAATTTTTTTTTCAAATGGCTGTGAGCAGATAATGGGGATCATTTTCCTAGGGCCAGGAGGACACCTATTCCCTGAGCACAAGGATCAGGAAAAAGGGGCATAACCCATGATGACCGGCCTCCGCACCCCTTATATTGCCATGGAATTTCTGAGGCTTTCCCAAAAGGATGGACCTGGATCTGTGCTGGCAATTAATACAAGCAGAATATACTCACATTAATGAGGTGGTAAAGAGCATTCGTGGCCCACCTGCCTCAATTTCCTATGCAAAATGTGCTCATTTGCAATGGTGCCCGATTTCCACTCTCTTCACCCCTGCCACCACCCTCCCCCACCCCCACCCCCAACCAACGAATAGCGCAGGTAACACTAGCTGCATGCCTGAATCATTATAACATGAGATTCAGGGATTTTTTTTACTGGTACTTCGTGTATTGCAATTGATGATTTATGGCAATTCCGAATTTGATCTGTGGGTTTATGCTGACTGAAATAGTCAATTTGTACTCTTATTACATGGATTACAGAACTTTTCAGAATGTTTTTTGTGGATCATATTCTGTAATTCTGAAAATTTTCCATAAATGCCTTGCCCATCATATATACTCAAAACAAGTGAATATGTACATTACAACAAATATATTTGAAATATAAACTAACCAATGTTACCATATTAATTTACCATCAGGTCTCCTATAATTTGGGTAGATAGAAGTCTTCCCTTATGGGGTTTGCAGGTAAGATATGACCAATTCAACAAATTAAACTATATTATATGTTAAGAAAACTATTCAGATCATTAGAAATAAGATGAAAATCATGAGCTGGAGTGCTGAAGTTAGATCTGGATGACAGAATGAAATGACTGGCATAGCTACTTTCCCTCATTTTCAAAAAAAAGGAGGGGGTGGCAGCATTGGTTAAAGAAACAATTACAGCTGAGAGGAGGGATGGTATGTTAGAAGGATCATCAAATGAGGCCATATGGGTTGAGCTAAAGAACAATAAAGGGGCAGTCACACTGCTGGGAGTATACTATAGACCCCCAAACAGTCAGAGGGCGATAGAAGAGCAAATATGTAGGCAAATTTCTGAGAAGTGTAAAAGCAATAGGGTGGTAATAGTAGGGGATTTCAACTGCCCTAATATTAACTGGGATACAATCAGTGCAAAAGGTATAGAGTGCACAGAACTCTTATATTGCATTCAGGCAAACTTTTTTAGCCAGTACATAGCAAGCCCAACAAAGATGGCGGGGTGGGGGGGTGGAATCGGCGGTGGGGGCAGTTCTGGATTTAATTTTAGGGAATGAAGCTGGGCAGGTGGAAGGAGTATCAGTGGGAGAGCATTTTGGTGGCAGTGATCATAAATCAGTTAGATTTAGTAAAGTTATAGGAAAGAGAGAACAGGAGTAAAAGTTCTAAATTGGGGAAAGGCCAATTTTACTAAGCTGAGAAGTGGCTCAGCAAAAGTGGACTGTAAACAGCTTCTTGAAGGTAAATCAGTGTCAGATCAGTGGGAGGCATTCCAGGGGGAGATTCAAGGGTTATCCCAGGCTGTTAAGAGAAGCAAGGGAGGAAATGGTGGAGGCTCTGACCATCATTTTCCAATCCTCCCTGGCTACAGGTGTGATGCCAGAGGATTGGAGGATTGCTAATGTTGTACCGTTGTTTGAAAAGAGAGAAAGAACTAGACAGAGTAATTATAGGCCAATCAGTCTAATCTCGGTGGTGGGCAAATTATTGGAATCGATTCTGAGGGACAGCATAAATCGTCATTTGGAAAGGCACGGGTTAATCAAGGACAGTCAGCATGGATTTGTTAAGGGAAGGTCATGTCTAACTAACTTGATTGAATTTTTTGAGTAGGTAACAAGGAGGGTCGATGACGGTAACGTGTTTGATGTTGTGTACATGGATTTTAGAAGGCTTTTGACAAGGACCCACATGGCAGACTGGTCAAAAAAGTAAAAGCCCATGGGATCCAAGGGAAAGTGGCTAGTTGGATATAAAATTGGCTCAGCGGCAGGAAGCAAAGGGTAATGATTGAGGGGTGTTTTTGTGACTGGAAGGCTGTTTCCAGTGAGGTCCCACAAGGCTCAGTACTATGTCCCTTGCTTTTTGTGATATATATTAATGATTTGGACTTGAATGTGGGGGCTTGATGATACAAAAATTAGCCATGTTGTTGATGGTGAGGAAGAAAGCTGTAGACTACAGGAAGATATCAATGGACTGGTCAGGTGGGCAGAAAAGTGGCAAATGGAATTCAATCCAGAGAAGTGTGAGGTAATGCATTTGGGGAGGGCAAACAAGGCAAGGGAGTACACAATAAATGGGAGGACACTGAGAGGTGTAGAGGAACAAAGGGACCTTGGCGTGCATGTCCAAGATAGAGGACAGGTAGATAAGGTGGTTAAAAAGGCATACGGGATACTTTTCTTTATTTGCCAAGTCATAGAATATAAGAACATGCAGGTTATGCTGGGACTGTATAAAACATTGGTTAGGCCACAGCTTGAGTACTGTGTACAGTTCTGGTCACTACATTACAGGAAAGATGTCATTTGACTAGAGAGGGTACAGAGGAGATTTACGAGGATGTTGCCAGGACTGGAGAATTTTAGCTATGAGAAAAGATTGGATAGGCTCGGTTGTCTTCTTTGGAACAAAGGAGGCTGAGGAGAGATTTAATTGAGGTATATAAAATTATGACGGGACTGGAAACGATGCATAGGGAGGACCTATTTCCCTTAGCAGTGGGGTCAGTGACCAGGAGGCATAGATTTAAAGTAATTGGTAGAAGGATTAGAGGGGAGTTGAGAAATTTTTCACCCAGAGGGTGGTGGGGTCTGGAACTCGCTGCCTGAAAGGGTGGTAGAGGCGGAAACCCTCAACTCATTTAAAAAGTACTTGGATGTGCACTTGAAATGCCGTAACCCACAGGGCTACGGACCAAGTGCTGGAAAGTGGGATTAAGCTGGATAGCTCTTTTTTGGGTAGCATGGAAACCGAATGGCCTCCTTCTGTGCTGCAATTTTCTATGATTCCCACATTCTTGCCATGTTCTGCAGGGAACTTAATGCATTATTTATTATGGATAAGTAATCATTATAGTACACAAAATATATAAGACAGGTATCACACCTACAAGCAACTTGCTATTGCCTTTTACAAGTGTTTCTTAAAATTATTGGAAGCATAAATTCTCTCTGACTTTCTGTAGCTTTGTGGCAACATTATACTGATACTTGCAACATACCAGCTCTTATCCATTTGCTTGCTCTTATTTTTGACTGCTGTGCAGATAAGGTCAGACTTCACAGAATTTTGAAAGCTAGCAGACAAATCTAATGTGGCTCACTGTTCTTTTTTTCTCTGACTTGCATGTGGCTACACAGACAGATTATTACTGTCTGGAATTTGAAAGTCGTTTATGCTGTCTGCAAAAAAACATCAGGGAATGTTTTTGTCCCTCAGTTAGCCATTTGTTTTTGTTATTAGGCTGTGTAGCCTAGGGTTATAACTGCTGAGTCTCTATCCTGAGCCCTGCACAGAATTAATGAACGATCAGTCTATACTTTATTCCTAGTACCTCAACAGATAAAAGCTATCCTGTCAGCTATAGCACTAGCATTCCAATGAGACACAAAACAGACACTGCACATTGGGGAACAAACTGAGCAACTATGTGTAAGGAAAATATAACTTGGCCTGTTGGCAACACCCCTCCCTTTTCTCTATTGCAAGAAAGAGAAACAAAACAAATATTCAGTGATGCTTCCCAAAAGGTCATTTCTTATGAATAAACTTGGCTGAAGTTGATGGGTCTTCATCAAGGTACATCACTCTGGCCTCATAGTGGTAATATATTATCACTGTGATGCCAGTCTGACTTGTCTTGATGCAGCTTTAACCAAACTAAATCATTATGAAACCACCATGCAATTTTGCTATTTGAATGCTGATATACTAGTGCCTAGAAAGAAAGAAAAACTTGCGTTTATATAGTGCCTTTCACTTGTTGCATTTATTTAGCAGCTTTCACTTCCTGCCTTTCTGTGGTGCCTTTCATTTCCTCAGAATGCTCCAAAGTGCTTCAAAGGCAATGAATATCTTTTGAAGTGTAGTTACTGTTGTTATGTCGGCAAAGCAGACTTTCATTAAATATATTGAAGCCCTGTTTTCCAATGGGGATGGGCGGTAGTGAGACTAAAATCTTAAAACAAAAGCTTACCACTGTCTTCCCGCCCTGCGGTCCACCCACCGCCTTGTTCGAGTAACCTCAAAATAGGCAACCAGCACTCCCGCCAGAAATTGACGGGACCCTCATTGGGCCTTACAGATCAGGATCCTATAAGGTTGATAGGAACGCAATGCCATTTAAGCTCTCCAATACATGACGCCTCTGAAATATGGGTTCTGCTTCCTGAGTGGAAAGTAGCCAAATCAACATCCCTTAGAGATCACCGGAGGCCATGAAAAAAAATTCAATTAACGATTTAGGGAGGAATTTTTTTTTGGCAGCAGGATGAACATAATTGCTCTTCCTCCGTCTCCCTATAAATTCTCCCAAACTTTGACTTACCTGTCCACCCTCCCCCGCTTAACCTGGCCCTGTCATTTCATAATACTCTGCCAGTATATTGTCTATAGTGAGAATACCAGTTTCACAGTGCAAGAGATGTTGGCATAGGTCCATTTTACAACTGTGTCCCTTGACTTAATGATGGATCAGGAGGAAGCAACACATAGGCATGCAGATAGGGGGCTTATCTTTTTTTTAATCCCCCAGTGAATTACCTCCTCGGGTTAGCACATTGTGTCTTGTTACTGCACTACCAAGTTGTTCAGATACTTCAGTTCCTGGATAGCTGTTACAGGAGACTATGGAAGAATTTTGGAATTTAAATAATTTGGGAAATTTTTTTTAAAAGCAGACAACATCCCAATTAGTAATTTGGACAGGTAAGATGGGCACTTGGGCATGCAAAATATACTGAGCAGCTTAACAGTACCTGGTCAAAACAGTTTGTTTTTTGGCTTTAATTATATAACTATTAGCAGGACTTATTGAAGGATTATTTAATTGGAGTCGCTGATGGTTGAGAGTGTTTTTGTGCTTTTTTTTTCCCCTCAACAATTTTCTCCGTCATTTTTTCCTCCCCTCCCTGGTTCCCCTGAATGCATTAATTCCTCACTTAAGGAAAGTTCCACGGATGCTGGTTGTCATCCTGTACTGAGCTCAACTTGCCATTATTCATGTGTAAGCCTTGATGGTGAGTGTCAGCAATTTTTTGGCTGTGGTTAGCAACCTGATCCTGTCCTCATTTAACATCTGCACACATGCACTTCCAGTAAGGATCGCTGGCTATCAATCAGTTTCCTCCTCCCTAACCCAGGGTCACTGAGCTCAATTATCGCACCACCTGAGATGAGCTAACTCTGCACAGATTGGGAATTAAGCCTGGGGTCTCCCTGGTAAGTATGTCACAGCTCCTGGATAAACTTGCTGAGCCATCAGGGTAGCAGGGATAAGTTCAGAGCAAGTAGTGATTTATTACTATGAAACCAATATATGCTGAATTGTTTCCCTATGGAACATATTATTGCATAAGAACTCAATTTGATGTGCAGAATAAAAGCAACCAGGCTGGCATATCCTGAATCAGGATTGTTTAAAGTGTTTGCTAACAGCTGGTTATGTATAAAATGTGAATACCCGGATAAAATTATTTCAGCCTCATGCTGACACTTGCATAAGGAACATCTGCTCTCTGTCATATCTTTAGCACTGCTGCTCGATACAGGTTTTTTTTCTCCCCTTTGATACTGTTTGCTTTTGCCTTTCAACTTTCTTCAGCCATTTTTGATTTTCCACCTTTCTGGCGCATGCCACATTAAACATTGTTGTTCTTGATGTACTTGGGTTTTGATGAAGACGACCCCCACCCCCCCCTCCCCCCCGCTCTCCCACCCCACCTACTTGTTTGCCTTGAGTGCAACAAAAAATATTTTTCTGTATTCACATTTTTAACGTTATAGAAAGACATTAAAGTTACAGGGAACATGCAGTGTAGATACACCAGAATTATGCTACAGATTGGAAACTGAAATTACAAGAAAAGGCTTGAGACACTGGGACTGTTTCACCTGGAGTAGATTTAATGGAGATTTTGCTTTTTTAATTTATGAACGGTTTTGATAGGCTGAACAGGGATAGACTAGTTCCTTTGGTTGGGCAGTCAATGACGAGTGGGTCATCAATTTAAAATTGTCACTAGGAGAGAGGTTAGGAGTTGTTTCTTTATGCAGTGGATTGTTAGGAGCATGGAATGCTTTGCTGTGGAGATCATTGCATCTTTTAAGGGAAAAGTGGATTAGAATTTGAAGCAGAGGAGCACACAGGACTTCAAATATTTATCCACTACAGAAAATCTATTCACATTCCCTCCCCTGAAAAGAATAAACTTCAAAAAAAATAGTTGCAAAGAGTTTACTACAACGTATGAGCAGTTCATGGAACTTTATTGAAATCAGGAAGACGAGTGTCCATATTTGAGATATAAATATTGCAATTACGACAAACTCTTCAAAACTATCAAATTCATTTGACATTAACATTTGAGGGGCAGGATGTTATGTGCATAAGCTATATTTTTCAGAAAGGTGAAATCTGAGTTCAAGGTCTCCGTCTCCATTTGTATGTTGAGACATGGCTGAAGGTGGCAGCAGTTCTTACTGCACACCCATCAGTAAATAGTTAACATGTTTCAATTAATTCCAAAAATATAGGTCGGTCAGAATGAAAGGAGGACATTTTTTTTGTTGTTGCAACAGATCCTAGTTCTTTTGTATTTTACATCTCTGATGTCGAGACGAGGTGTATGAGGGCCAGATAAGCAAAGCATTTCAAGAGTTGGGCTTGAGCCACAGAAGAGCACAGAAGAGCCACATGCAACCCGTGAGACATTGGTTGGCCACCCCAGCTCTCATTAAAATCTGCAAAGATACGTGCAGGAATGATTCACAATGTATTACATAAATAAGCTTTTATTAGGGCCGGAAGACAACAATAGGAATTTGCAGAAAAATGGCTCATTATAACTAGACACAAGAGAGGAGTTTGATTTTTAAAAAGCCTGAACGCACTGATATATTTCACTGTACATACAGATAAACCCCCAAGCTCATCTATGTAATGACATCTTTATTCAACCATGGAGCTCACTGGATATAACACATTCATACATCTGTTACACTGTAAGTCCTAAATAGTGCAGTACACAAGTAGATCTGCACGGCTAAAAGAAAACTATTATTTATCGAAAAAATAGCCTTTAAAAAAATAAGATCCATACTCGGATTTCTGGGGGAGGTGGGGGAAATGGACTACAAATCTGCATCCTTCTCTTGCTGAAAACAAAAAATGAAGGAAGTTACTGTTTTTCTAACAAGGTCCCAAAATATGGGCATCAACAATGCAAATGATTTTACTTATTTGACTAAAAAATAGCAGAACCACAGAAAAGCTGATGTTTCTGCCCTAATTTAACGCATGTTTTAGAATGAGTTGCCAATATATTCTGCAAAGCCCCAAAAGGTTATTTAATTCTTGTTGAAAATCCCCAGGCTAATTTCACCAGTTGTGTGAATTTCTATCATTTCCTTTCAGGTTACAGTGGCCTTGATAAGTTTCTTCGAAACAATGTTGCTGGCTTATCTCAGCTATAAGGTAAGCTTTTTCATTTGAAATGGTTGCTTGGCAACCCATTGCTTGCATGAACTCTGCACATCCAGAGAATCTGTCAGATTGGTTTTGCCATGCTGGTCATGAAACAAAGGTCAGGGGAATTAGCATACAATGAATGGACATGTGGTAACAGAGCCTTTTCCAGTTCTGCTGTTAAACTAGTAGATGCACTTGCTCAGATCACCAAGATTTATGAATAGCTGGATTACAGTGGATTAAATCATTACTTCTAAACAATACAAAAATATATTAGTACTGTTTAAAATGAATGTTAATTCTTGTCCTGGTGAATAGATCAATAAATTGTTAAACACATTTAGGGGCATGTTTTCCACTGTTTATCTTTTAACAGCAATCATCTCAGAAATGAACATAAGAACTAGTGGGAAACTAGAAGATAAACTAAAATTGCCAGCTTCATTCTTTTCTGGGCAAAAAAAGGGAAATGAAATTTGTAACCTAACAAGAATGTCAAGACCCTGTTAAGCCTTTGATAGTGAACCTTGTTAAGATGCAGCTGTTTCCCACTAGGGGCAATTAAAGCAACCAGATAGGAATTGGCTCACTTGCAGAGCTGGAGTGAACTTAATGATGGGTCAAGTTATTTGTTTGCTGTGAGTGTTACATTAACGGTTTCCATGTCCACACTGGCAGGAAAGAGCTGACTGGGAACATAGGTTGCACCAAAGACTACGTATCCCCACCCCAGCTACTAACACTAAGATTTTTTTAAGCAGCTCACTGCACAGACTGGCACTTCAGCCAGCTGAGCTGCACTGTACATGAGCACTCGAAACAGATGAGCAGTAAAATGATTAACAGCCTAATGCACTTCTCAGCTGTATATTTCTTCTCTCTTATAGTATCGTAGAATGGTACAGCACAGGAGGAGGCCATTCGGCCCATCATGTCTATGCTGGCTCTTTGAAAGAGCTATCCAATTAGTCCCATTCCCCTGCTCTTTCCCCGTAGCCCTGTAAATTTTTTGCCTTCGAGTATTTATCCAATTCCCTTTTGAAAGTTACTTTCGGGCAGTGCACTTCAGATCATCATAACTCACTGCGGGAAAAAAAAAAGTTTCCTCTTGTTGCCTCTGGTTCTTTTGTCAATCACCTTAAATCTGTGTCCTCTGATTACTGACCCTTCTGCCACTGAAAACAGTTTCTCCTTATTTATTCTATCAAAACCTTTAATGATGAACACCTCTATCAAATCTCCTGCTAACATTCTCTCCCCTAAGGAGAAGAACCCCAGCTTCTCCAGTCTCTTCACATAACCGAAGTCCCTCATCCCTGGTACCATTCTAGTAAATCTCTTCTGCACCCTCTCTAAGGCCTTGACATCCTTCCTAAAGTGTGGTGCCCAGAATTAAACACGATACTTCAGCTGAGGCCTCACCGGTGTTCTATAAAGGTTTAGCATAACTTCCTTGCTTTTATACTCTACACCTCTATTAATAAAGCCCAGAATCCCATTTGCTTTTTGAACAGCTTACTCAACTTGTCTTGCCACCCTCAATGAGTTGTGTACATACACCCACAGGTCTCTCTGTTCCTGTATTCCCTTTAAAATTGTACCATTTAGTTTATATTGCCTCTCCTCATTCTTTCTACCAAAATATATCACTTCACACTTCTCTACGTTAAATTTCATTTGCTATGTGTCTGCCCATTTCACCAGTCTGACTACGTCCACCTGAAGGCTGTTACTATTCTCCAAATTGTTTACTACATTTCCCAGTTTTCTATCATCTGCAAACTTTGAAATTATATCCTCTATAGCCAAGTCCAGGTCATTAATATATATCAAAAAGAGCAGTGGTCCTAATACTGACCCCTGGGAACACCACTGTATACTTCCCTCCAGTCTGAAAAACAACTGTTCACCACTACTCTCTGCTTTCTGTCCCCTAGCCAATTTTGTATCCACGCTGCCACTGTCCCTTTAATCCCATGGGCTTCAATTTTACTAACAAGTGTATCATGTGGTACTTTATCAAATGCCTTTTGAAAGTCCCTATACATATCAATTGCACTACTAACATCAACCCTTCGTTACTTTATCAAAGAACTCCATCAAGTTAGTCAAACACTATTTTCCTTTAACCAATCCGTACTGACTTTCATTTACCTCCGATCTTCTTCCTGGCCCTCGATCTGTTCCTCAGGCCCTCCCCCCCCCCCCCCACCCCCACCTGCCGCCATCTGTTCCTCGATCCATGGTCCATCCCTCCCTCCCTCCCTCCCTCCGATCCCCAGCTGCAGCTTGCTGTAACAGGTCTTCTTGCCCAACAGCTAGCTAGCTTGTCAACCGGGCTAGCTCTTGGTTTCGCACCCAGAAATCTATCTCTCCCCCGCCCCACTCCCTTCCCTGCTCGACGTTAAAATTTACCCCTCTATCTTTAGTCATCTAAGGAGCCCAAGCTTTGGAAGGCCTTCCTTTCCCTGTCGTGGGAATGTGTCTAATCTGTACCCGAACCATCTCCTCCTTGAAGGCCTCCCACTGTTCAATTACTGTTTGCCTACCAATTTTTGATTCTAATCCTCGTGGGCAAGATACCTTTCTAACTCACTGAAATTAGCCCTCCTCCAGTTAAGTATTTTTACGCTTGATTGTTCCTTGTCCTTTTCTACAACTATTCTAACCCAGATGATATTGTGATCACTGTTCTCCAAATGCTCCCCTACTAAAACATGCTCCACTTGCCCCACTTCATTCTCCAGAACTAGATCCAGCACTGCTTCCTTCCTCATTGGGCTGAAAACACATTGATCAAGAAAGTTCTCTTGTACAGATTTCAGGAATTCCTCCCCCTCTTTGCCTTTTACACCATTACTGTTCCAGTCTATATTGAGATAATTGACGTCCCCATTAACACTACTCTATAGTTCTTGCATCTCTCTGTAATTTGCCTGCAAATTTGCTTTTCTATCTCCTTCCCACTATTTGGTGGCCTATAGTATACACCCAATAGCATAATAGCTCCCTTATTTCTTAATTCTAACCAAATAGATTTTGTCTTTTATTCCTCAACTACATCATCCTTTTCCAGTGCTATTACAGTTTCTTTGATCAATACTCCCACCGCCTCCCCTACTTTTTTTCCTGAATACCTTGTAGTCAGGAATATTAAGTACCCAATCATCCCCTTCTTTGAACCAGGTCTCTGTTATTGCCACTATATCATAGTCCCATATGGCTACTTGTTCCTGCAGCTCACCAACCTTATTTATCACGCTATGTGCATTTACGCACATGCACTCTAAACTCATCTGAGACTGCCTCACATTTCTCTCCGGCTGATCCGTCTGATTTCTGAATTATTCTTAACTCTGGTGTTATTTGTCTCTCCCAGTCCTAAGTACCTTGTTTCTCCTCTCTCAAGGTTTAGCCTGATGCTCACCCCCCCCTGCCAAATTAGTATAAACTCTCCCCCACAGCACTAGTTAACCTCCCCACAAGGACATTGGTCCCAGCTCTGTTGAGGTGCAACCCATCCATCTTGAACAGATCTCTACTGCCCCAGAACTGGTCCCAATGCCTCAGGAATCTGAAACCCTCCCTCCTGCACCATTGCTCCAGACACGCATTAATCTGTGTTATCCTGCTATTCCTCCAATGACTAGTGCGTGGCACTAGAAGTAATCCAGAGCTTACTACTTTTAGGGTCTTGCTTTTTAACTTCCTCCCTAGCTCCTGAAACTCTGACTGCAGAACCTCGACCTTTTTCCTTCCTATGCCATTGGTCCCTACATGGACAATGACTTCTGGCTGTTCCCCTTCTTCCCACCCCCAAAATATTCTGCACCCTCTGTGATGTCCTTTACCCTGGCACCAGGGAGGTAACCCATCATGCAGGACTAACATCAGCGGTTGCAGAAACGACTGTCCCCCTGAATATCGAATCCCTTATAACAATTGCTTTTCTATACTTGTGCCCCCCTATGCAGCCGAGTCTCCCACAATGCTGTGGATTTGCTCCTGACTACACTCCCCCGAGGTTTCATCATCCTCACTGGTATCCAACACTGAATATTTGTGAGCGCCACTCTCCCAGGGGATTCCTACACTGCCTTCCTGTTCCTCCTAATCTGTCTGGTGGTCATCCACTCCCTTTCGCCCTGAACTCTGTTTCTGTGGGGTAACCACCTCCTGAAACGCGCTATCCACAAAACTCTCAGCTTCCCATATTCACTGTAGTGACCCCAGCCGCCCATCTAGCTCAGAAACTCTGAGCTCGAGCTTGGGCATTTGGCGGCACATATGGTTTTCCAGGATGTACAAAGTGTTCTGGAGTTCCCACATGGCACAGGATGTGCATGCGATGGGCTCCAGCTGTCCTTCCATGTGAGCTAACAGTTACTTAAGTGTTTGTTTAGCTTTAAGGCTATATAACTGTTTAGCTAGTACCAAAACACTAACCACTGAAAACACTAACCAACCAGTAGAGATATTAATCGATAAATTAAACACATGCTGAGTTACCCTCGGCGCTCCTCTTTGTGTTGTGACGTCACTTTTTGATTTAAAAAAAAATTTATTTCTTGATTTCGCTCTCGCTGCTCTCGCTTTTAGGCTGTGGGCGTCCGCTGGATAACTGAAAATGTTAAAAGTTATGTTGCTTAAGTAAACCACTACAAGTATAAAGAAGGCCAGGACTGGACAAGCAATCAATTGAAATGTAATATTCAATACATATTGCACAAGCAAGTCAATGGACACAATTTTTAAAACTTGAATTGTAGTTTAAATTTAAGTTGCCATTTCTGATCTTGGAGGCTGATTGCAAACTGGAGCGCAGATAGTTTTGGGGATGAGGGTGGATTTTAACTGCCAGCAGGTTTCCAGTGGGAACTGCTGGTTTCAGTTAGTTTCCCGCTTTCCCACGGCAGAAGGAGGTCACGGCAATTTTAACCACCCCAATAACATGCTGGCAGCCCACTTCTTACCTGGAGCAAGCAGGGAGTGGACAGGAAGAGGCTGCCGACCTCTGAAAAGTCAGATGGCCCGAGGCCACCCCACCGTCACTCGGGTAAGTGCAGGCAAGGGGGTTCTTGGGATCCTGAGGTAGGGGATGGGACTGGGGAGTCTAAGGCTAGGGAGGCGTAAAAATTCCTTCTGGGGCTCAAAGAAGCACGCCTGCTGTTGCAAAAGAAAATAAAAAAACTTAACAGGATCAGAAACTCCTTCCCAAACCTCTTCACACTCGCCTTCACCTGGCAGAAAAGTGGTGGTTGCTGAAGCTAGAAACTATACCATTGCCCAATCACATCATCGGACCCCAATTTGCATTTGGGAATTAGGACCCTGCTGGCTTTGGGGAGGCGGCTTAGCCACCTGTCCAGAAACGCCCGTTAAAAATCAGAACCAGCCGGATCCGGGTGGCTTTCCGGTGGGGAAGTAACCCGGGCCATTTTAACTGCTCAACTGCTGCTGGGCATCAAGGGTTAAAATTATCCCTTTGATTCGAATGCTTTTAGATCTACATGTCCTTCAAATCCAGAAATGATTGTGTCAGTGAAATGGGCTGACAGATTTGCTGCTTTGCCTAATTTTTGTTTTTACAGTTTCCCACTCCAGTGCTGGACTAATGTCCTTGGCCATTGCTTAACTAGTTAAGTGGCTGTTGAACCACTTGAGACACACACAAGTGACCATTATTGCAGGCAAATCCTGATTGGCCAGGTTTCTGCCTTGAGGCTAACAAAATTGTGTAGAACAGATTCACCCAGCAGGAAGTGTAAATAATTGGTATACCCATTTGGAATGCTGAATAAAAGAAAAATGGCAAGATTTACACCCCTGTTCCTGAAAGCAAAAAAAATCCCCATAGCACAGCAAACATGAGTTTCTTTTGCAATATAGTTTAATAAAATTCACATCTTATGTTGCGTCTGCAAAACTACAGTAAGATTACCTTCATACTGTGACATAACATGTTAATTTTACAGAGATGCAAGTCCTGATTTTCAAAAATGATGGTTTGCAATTGCAACTCCTAACTTGCTGTGCATATTAATTGCAAAAGCAAAAGAATCATTTTCAGTTTTAGAACAACATAATGGGAATTTATCCATGCATGTTGAATTAATTCATGTAAATTGTATTTAAATCGTGAGACTGCTACAAGATCATCTCATCTGTGTCTCAAACATCATCTTGGGTTTCTGGAAACAGTTCATTGCAGAGGTTCGAAATTAGCAATCAAGGACGGAAAGGTTTTTTTTAAGGGTAAAGTCACTTTTTTTTAATCCTGGTCGCACATCATGCCTGTTAGAATGGGTAGCAAATTGTTCCCAGGGCTAAGGCAATAGTCAAAAAATACTAAGAATTGTATGTGGTGTTTTCTTTCAGCAAACTGAAGTTAAATAGGACAGATAGACTACACATTTCATCTTGTGTAAGGCAGTTTTGGCATAACTCCTGTCATTTAAATCAAATTTAGGTAAGCAGTGAGAAAGCAGTCTGAAATTACTTCTGCATTGTCTTTGCATTGGCTGCATGTGGAACTACTACTGGTGTGAAGCAATGTTTCAAATTAACAACAGTCACTCTGGGATCCTTTTAACTTCATTTTTTCCTCTTTTTATTGTTTGAATAGAGTTGCCTGTCTCAATTGAACTGGCATTTGGATACTAGTGAATGGAGCTCTATATGTGCAGAGAACTTAATTTTCCCTCAGAGTGATAGAGGTAGTAGTGCAACTCTGGACAGGTGCCAGACTTCTAACTGTGTGTCACTTCCTTTGGGTTGCAGCAGCTGAAGGATTTTGAAATTACCGAGGAATGTTTTCTTCACTTTGTCCTTAACTACAATGTAAAATGTGGCTGCATTATGGCCACCAACTTCCAAGTGTTGAAACACAGAACAAAGTATTTCACAAGTGGTCTTGCGGAGTCACAAGATTTATGGCAACTTTTATTTTTAATTCATAATTTGATGCAGCATTAAATTACAAGGGGCTAAGCTCATAATTTGATTCATAGCCTAATAGAAGCTGGTCTTGTCTTTACTGCCACTGAACAGTGTGCTTCCTGGGTTACAGCAGATATGATTACAGAGTCCCTGTTCTCAGTGGCATAGGATGGCAATCATGCATGGCACACATTTTTTTTGTTAAATCTAGTTACTCCACAGGCAGAAGTAGCACTCACGGCTTCCTGGTATTCTCCAGTTTTATGAGGCCATCTCGCTGGATTTCGGAATATTTTAATAAGCGAGAAAGATAGTCGCAATTTTGCAACAGGTAAAACCAGTGTCAGATCTGATTCAGTCTATCAAAGCAGTGGTTAATACTGAGTCTTTATTTATCCTTGTTGGGAAATATGACAAAAGGAAGGAGGATTTTTTTAAAAACTTGGAATGGAAATATTTTTTTAAAAACGAAAGCCTTAAATACATTATCAGTGTACTGTCTTGTTTTTGAGGTCAGCCTCTCTGCAGAATTACTATATAAAGCCATAATGTAATTATGCTGTCGTGCATTTGTCAAATACATTAATATAGAGAGATTGCAATAAAATTTTATTGGAAGAGAGAGGATTCGCACAGACATAATGGGAAATTGTATGATGAAAAATTAAAGCTAAATTGAATTTCGGCATGTGACGCAATTATCTTACTCCTCTGTATAGCAGAAAATCCAATAAATAGGGCCCAGCTCTGAATTCAGCTATTCAATTATACATTATTTGCAGACAGGGATATCAAAGTAAAATTGTATTCAGTCATAATCAGTTTGACAGTGAACAGCTATTACCATGAGTTAAATTTCAATATAAAGCACGACACGTATTGCAGCATCAATCAGTTGGTAGTTCCACCATTGGAATCTCTTTTCTGGAGGGTGATATGTTTTTTTAAATTGTCAGAAATACATGTCCAACCTAATTTTTGCACAATCAAAATATTGATGGCTTTACTGAAACCATGGTATGTAAACTTGTGCAGATTAGTTTCTGTTGAGAGGAAGATAGGAGTATCATTATCCATTTGCAGAATGTAGACTAAGGGGCTCGTGCTGTTCAGGGGCTCTGCGCGTCCATACATGCAACAGCTGACCTCGCATAATAATGCAAGGTCAGCGAACTTATATAATTTCATGGTGTTCCCACTGCATATTGCATGATGTGCTGGGTGCACACTTGAGGTCACAGGGTAGGAATTGTGGTGCTAACAGCTTCTTAAGCATGAATTATTATTACTATTCATGTGAGTTGCAGGAGGAAGCAGTTGGTGAAGCACTGAGCATGAGTAAGGAGTAGAAAGTGCTAGTGGAATCGCAGGAGACATAACCTGTTGGTCAGAGGGGTGGCCACGAATCCTCCTTTAGCTGTTGCATCCAGAGATTCAGATCTCGCAGTTCCTGCCTACAAATGTTCTTTATTAGCACAACTTGAAGTCATTTGAGATTGTGCCACACAGCCTGTACAGTTTGTAGCATGCATGGACAAGTCCACAATCTGCATTTGTGCAGTGCTGCTTAACTCTCCATGAGTTACAGAACACCATGAAGCGTGCAGCCACTCCACGGCCCCCAGCAGCAGAGGTTCCGAGCTCAGCTTTGGCTTTTCTCAGGAGTGGTTGGACTGGTGCCATGGTGATCTTGCGTTCAAGTCTACAGCAGACTGGATTAATCAGACTGGAAAATCAGATTGAAACAGTCATAGTGCAGGGCTTCAGCTCCCTCATTCATGCCGAAAGACATGTTCTCAGACAGATCTTTAGCCCATGCAGCAGGAGTGCCCAGCAGCAAAGGAATGGTAGTAATTGGTATAGATGATGGCGTTGTCTCTCGGTAATGGCATATCCGTAACTCCCTGTCACCCCATTTAAAAGACTATGGAAGAGTTACCCAATGTACAAACCCAGGCAGCCACTTCAGAATACTTCAGCACTTTCACTTACAGAACCATCTTCTGACCCAGCAGAAGGAGGGACTGTGTGACTTCTATCCCTTGTGGCAACTATTAAAACCCCACAGCTATCCATCTCACTTCCTCCCCCTACCGGGAGATCATTTAGAAGGAACAAAAGGTTAGGAAGTAGAAGACACACCCCATACACTTTGACTGAAGGGAAGTACTGGGGTAAAACACATTGAATGCACCTGCACCGCACATAATAAGGATTAATATAAGTTGCATTGGCTGATACTGGAATGTGACTTGACAGTACTTTTGTTCTGAGACCCGTTCAGGTTGTTGGGGAGAAATGAGGTTGTATACATAGATGGGCCCAATGGAAGGAAATTTTTTTTTGGATGGGGAACTGAGCTCATTTTAGTGGTTGGGGTGGGGGGGTGGGGGTGGGTTGCTGATAGGAGAAGGCTACTTTGGAATGTCTGTGCTATTAGATCTGGTCTAGTGACTGCAGCAGTGTCAGCAGCCCATTCAGCAGGCAGTCCTGCTCTCTCGTGCTTGGCCTTGTCTTCTTCAGCTATCTTTTTTCTCCTGGCTCCATTGTTAGGCCCCCTCGCAGGATAAGATTTTGGAGGGGGGTGGAGGGGGCACAGCAGCTAACAGTAGTTTTACTGACCTTGACTGAGCAATCTTGTAGAACTCCACCAATTGGTCCAAGCACTAGGAATTGCTGTGTGAGGATGCCAAAGATGTGTTCCATTATGACTCTGCTGGATTTGTGGACCATATTGCATCATTCCTGCACTCTTGTCATTGGGTACCACACTGTTATCATGATCCAAAGCTGTGTAGTGTTATTGGTCCCCCAACAAATCATACTGGTCATCCAAATAAGGCTGGCACTGTTGACTGCCACAGGATGAATGAACATGGGAGCTGCCAAGGAAACACACATTTAGATGAATTATTTTCTTGCTGTGGTCACGGACCACCTGTATTTTGAAGGAATGGTAGCCCTTCCAACTCATCAAGGCACAGCGTTTGGCCAAGGGGCACGTTTAGCCATATGAGTTCAATCAGCAATGGCCTGCATTTGAAGGAATTCTGCCAGATGGCAGAAGTGAAGGCTTCTTTCTAAGGCTGGTTGCCTTCCATGGAAACTGTAATGAAATCCCTGGAAAACAGTGTGCCAGTTATCTACTTGATGTAATTGTGATTGAAGGTGAGTAGATGTGACAGAAATCTCCTGCATTTGCCTGGAAGGAGTCCGTCTCTTAAGTCTGACTGCAGATTTGGTGATGACATCCTTCAGGAATTGAAGTCCTGTACACACGGGTGTCAGCACAAGGATGTGGCCACAGGTCGCATCTAAGGTACAATCTTACCTGACTTTCATACCTCCTCTGGTCCACGTACTCCTCCACAACATACAAATATGGAGTTATGCCCACAGGAACATCCATGCTTGTAAGGTTTAGAGCTCTCTAACACCTATGGCTGTAGAAACAGTAGGGTCGATTTTAACTACCGGTGGAGAACGGCTGTGTGATGTGTGGCCTGAGCTCTCTAAAGGCCTGGCCTTCATTTCCATTCTGCTTGCAAGTTCCTCCTGGCCCCACAAAGCAAAGTTAGATATTTCCTGGACCATTTGGGAGCGGCCCCTTTAGGACTGCTGGTTAGGCCGCTCAATGCCCGGTACAAATGGGCGGAGTGTGTGCTGTGCATGCTCCACCCATTTGTACCTCACAATTGTAAATTGTAAACTATAATGAGTCTCTTGCACAATCTGTATGTATTCATGCTGTACATGTCCACTGCATTATGAATTCCTAAGCACATTGGGCATGGAAGTGAACACAGGACTCTGTGCCCAATTTTATGAGGATACCACACTTAATGGGCATCAGCAGATTATAGACCCCCCCCACCCAATATTGAATCAAAATATTGAAAAATAGAATAGCCACGTTGGATTTTTAAATTATTCATATTGAGTAACTTTCTTGGTTTGTTTTATACTGAAGTCATTGACGTCACTGACCTTTTACCTGTGGTTATTTCCTTCTCAAAGGGGAACATTTGGGAACAAATTCTACGAATACCCTTCATCCTGGAGATGATCAACACCCTGCCCTTTATCATCACAGTAAGTCTGTCCGTGGTATCAAATGTTCAGTGGAGGTCTGGCTGGCAGCGATTATTATGTTAAGATCTTTCAAACGTGAGCAGCATTTTTCACGGATTGCTGGTGACTTTTTTTTTCACTGGGACTGCATCCCAAAAATAGCAAATGGCTATTTTAACAAAATCACTTTTGTTTTTTTTTGAAGCACAGGGAGAATAAACCCATGCTGCCTACTACCTACAAGTTGTTTGAAGGTCACATCTGGCTGATTGAAGGCTTCTTCTGTAATATTTTGATAAGACTTTTAATTAGACCTGTGGTGCGTGTCTTATAAAGTGTTCAAGCTGTAATTCAAAAATTAAGAATGCTCATAACAAGAAAAGGATAGGTTTCAAATATTAATAAATTCACGTCCAGAGAGCTTGCATACTTCTGATGCGCTGTAAAATAAGGTGACAGGGTTCATTTTATTTACCACAGTGAATTAATGTACTCTGTGTTTGCTAAGCAGAGTTCAAATTCATTTTCAGCAGCATGATGCCGATGATGAATTTAATTAAAACAGGATAGTATCAAACTGCTTAAATGTGACAACAGAATTATCCTCCTTTCTGCTCCCCATTAGACGTAATGGATAATTGGTGTATATTTCTATCCTGTTTTTTTTAGCTCAGTGAAGGTGGTACACTGAAGGTTGAGGAACATGAAAACCGAGTGCTTACAATTAAACTTTTAATTTAAAACATTGTCAAAATTGGCAGAAATGTATTTACTGACCAATGGTGAGAGGCTGATTTGATTAATTTTTGAAAGTAATATACTTAATAATAGGCTGGTAAAACTTGTTCCTACTTTGTGAACTATCTTATCCAAATAACTTTGTGTGGACTTTTCATAGCTCTATGCGTTACATATAATTCAAAGTTTTGCACATAAGGGGTATCGCACGTTAAATGCATAGGGTGGCAAATTAAAGCATGAAAAATCATTGGCCATGATTTTCTGGCTCAAATAACTACTGTCTGTTAAGTTAACTCTTAATCAAATGCAGACAGGTACAAAAAGCTGTCTATCAGGAACAAGGAACCTGTATAAAAACAAGCAATTCAATTATTATTTTTTTCTAACAAAACCAATATGATAGCAGCACTCACTACAGAATGAACCAATCAAATTGTTCAGTTTTGTTTTCAAGCTGGTTTCAGCCACCATTATAATTTCTGGTCAGGCTGAATGTGTCAGTGGGAAATGTTTTTTCAAAAAGTTTCCCCCGCGTAGGTCTGATCCTGTCTCTGGAGGCTAGAGCTTGAGTATTGCTGCTTTCCCCAGTTTCATTGTATACCAAAGCCTTGCTTAAATGAGGAGAGCCAGCAAATGAGCAGATTCTCAAAGTGCACCAGTGTCATTCTGATTGACTACCAGTCCCTGGAACCAGCTTACACCTGCCATCTTTTAAAGTCGAGTATAGTATAGGAGAAGGGACTAGTTTACTGTAAACAATAATGGACTGTCTTATATTAAAAAAATCTGTTACTTTGAAGACATATCCTGATATTGTGTTTGGAGAAATAAAACATTTTTCTTCGAAATACATCCCTCTGGGTCAAGAATAGAAAATAATTATTATCCCACATCCAGCAGCAGTAGTATTTTTAAAAAAAAACTTGAAGTAAGGAAATGACATTTTGTAATAGCATTAAAGACAAAAATATTCATCATCTTTGTTTCCAGCAGACAACTTATCTACTTGTCTCTAGAAAGAAAGAGAGAATTTGCATTTATATAGTTTGTTTCACATCCTTAGGATGTTCCAAAATGCTTTACAATCAGTGAATTACTTTTGAAGTGTAGTCACTGTTTTGTGGCAGTCAATTTGTGCACAACAAGGTCCCACAAGCAGCAATGGGATGTCGTTTATTTTGCAACATGTTATTACAGTATTTTAATTTTGTTTTGTTTTGAAGTTCTCTGAAATCACACATTCAACCAAACTGTGTTTTCATTTTCAGATATTTTGGTCTCCATTAAGGAATCTATTCATCCCAGTGTTTTTGAACTGCTGGTTAGCAAAGCATGCCCTGGAGAATATGATTGTGAGTATAAGAACCTAAAAAAGGAAATAGTCATTCCAATTTCCCCTGCTTATCTTCGAATAATGCCATAAGTTCGTTTACATCCATCTGTGCAGGTAAATTTAACACCCAATAACCAGAATTTAGAAACTCATAATCTAATGGCGATAATTATCCCAAAGTTGTATTATTTTCTAAATTATGCAAACTAGGGTCGTTTTAATACTTGGCTTCAACTAATTTGCCCAATCCAATTTTGTAGAAGTACAAACATCATGTTCATTTTTTGTTTACGCTTAGCATTGTTATATGTAACTTCTCCTAGGTAGTTAAGCCTCTAAATGTCAATAACACATGAAACATCTTTGTAAAAAAGAAAAATATTGCATTCAGATTAAAAAGAAACAGGCCATTGTCCTTATTTTTGTTTTGAACATGAGTTGGAATTTTTAATTCTCTTTTCATTCATTTAGAATGATCTTCACAGAGCTATCCAGCGAACCCAATCTGCAATGTTCAACCAGGTTCTTATTCTTATATCCATTTTGCTGTGCCTCATTTTTACTTGGTAAGTAATATTGGGTCAACTTGTTTGATGAAAGGTGCTTTTAGCTATATGATTGAAAACTTACTGTTACACTTTTATAGACATGAATAAAGTCAAAAACATCTAATTTACCCACTTGAATTCCTTAAACTATTCTGTTTCAGTAATGAGAATGTACAGCAATAGTTTTTTAAGAGCTATGTAAATAGCCTTATTTCATGGTCCAAATTATAAATGCTGCTCTTGCCTCTAACAGAATTTTCAGTTATTTAATTATTTTCTCTTTAATATTAAAACCTTTACACTGCTATGTTTAGTGCTATCAGAATAATTAATCTTAATCTTATGGTGCATGCATTTCACTTGGAAATATGCTTAAACTTCTTATAGAGGATGCTTGCCTTTTGCTGGAAAATGTACATATTTATTATGTAACACATATAAATATAAATATATATATATATATATATATATATTTCATTGCATATAATGTTTTAGGGCCTTTATGGTGAGCTGCTCTCATGCACCTCCCAGTGGTTGATTTTCAAGTGGCATTGATTGGCAGTGGCCAAGGAGCAGGTTGTTAGGAATTCCTGTTGCCTGGAAATTTGTGTATTGCATGATGGCCTAGAGAAAGGAAGGAGAATTTTTTTTAAAAAAAATCATGGCTTTTGTTCTTCAAATCTGTAGAAATCAACTTTGTTCTGCCAACTGCACAATTTTCGGTGATGCGATTTTGTCAGTCTTATTAACTAGACTCTCACAATTTTGTGATACTGATATAAAATTTGGGGATTGTGAAATTTTAAAACTTCTAGATTTGCTTAACTTGCATTCTTTGATTTGAATGCGCAACCCATGTATGGTTCTGTATTTCCGATCAATACTCTGGCTCAGCTTAACAGTGGTGTGGCACTCCATCTCTCTGCAAGCTTTTCCTTAGTGTAAGTGCTGATTCCTGAGTCTTGACTTGCCGATCTCCCATACTCCCACAGTCAGCAGCTCAAGCTTTCCTAATCCTGGTTTGTGCAGCTTAAGATTCCACTTTTCCTACCTTGTCAGGGTAGATGCTGAGAGGTTTCCCCTGGCTGGAGAACCTAGAACTAGGGGGCATAGTCTAGGATAAGAGGTCAGCAGTTTAAGACAGAGGTGAGGAGGAATTTATTCACTGAGTTGTGAATCTTTGGAATTCTCTACCCCAGCGTGTTGTGGATGCTGAGTCGTTGAGTGTATTCAAGGCTGAGATAGATAGATTTTTGGACTCGAGGGGAATCAAAGGATATGGAGATCGGGTGGGAAAGTGGAGTTGAGGTCGATGATCAGCCATGATCTTATTGCATGGCTGAGCAGGCTCGAGGGGCTGTATGGCCTGCTCAGCCTGCTATTTCTTCTTATTTGGAGTAAGTTTGATGTATTTATATAAACAAATGAATCTTTATAGAACACTGGTTCGGCCACAACTGGAATATTGTGTCCAGTTCTGGGCACTGCACTTTAGGAAGGATGTGAAGGCCTTAGAGAGGGTGCAGAAGAGTTTTACTAGAATGATTCCAGGGATGAGGAACTTTAGTTACGTGGATAGATTGGAGAAGCTGGGTTGTTCTCCTTGGAACCGAGAAGGTTGTGAGGAGATTTGATAGAGATATTCAAAATCATGAAGGGTGCAGACAGAGTAGATAGAGAGAAACTGTTGCCGTTGGCGGAAGGGTCAAGAACCAGAGGTCATAGATTTAAGGTGATTGGCAAAAGAACCAAAGGCGACATGAGGGAAAAACTTTTTTACACAGCGAGTGGTTAGGATCTGAAATGCACTACCTGAGGGGGTGGTGGAGGCAGATTCATTTGTGGCTTTCAAAAGGGAATTGGATAAGTACTTGAGGGGAAAAAAATTTACAGGGCTATGGAGCTAGGGCGGGGGAGTGGGACTAGCTGGATTGCTCTTGCAGAGAGCTGGCACAGACTCGATGGGCCGAATGACCTCCTTTTGTACTGTAACCTTTCTATGAAATAGTCTTTTCATGCATTTTATCCATGCCTTGAGTTGCTTCTCAACTGTGGCAAATGAATTAGTTGAAATTTTTCAAAATGATCTACCAAAATTTAAACCCTGTCGATATGTCTTTTGTCAAGATGAATCTAACTGAAGAAGATGCAAACATTTTTATAAAGTGAATGATTTAATTATGAATAACAAATCAGAAATAGTTAGTAAAATGGAAGCAAGTGAGTATCTTGAGAATTGTGACCATAATATGATTGAATTCATATCAGGCTTGCAGGGGAGAAATGAGGGTCACGCGGCAAGGTATTCTTAAATCAAGGTATTCAATTGAAGAGGAAGAGACAAACCAAGAGCTTACTGTCCTCTGCATTTTAATGTCAGAACTATGAAAATTACAAAAATCCATTATCTGGGACTGAGTAAGTGAACACTTCGGAAAGTATCAGCTGATTAGGGAAAGTCAGTGTGATTTTGTGGAGGGTAGGTCATGTTTAACTCAACTAACAAAAGGTTTTTGACAAAGTAAATTGAAGAGAATTAATGGATTTTATATGCATAGATGTACAGTAGGCATTTGATAAGGTTCCACGCAAGACTGCTTGTTAAACTTTAGGCACATGGAGCTGGAGGCAGCTTCGTGATATGGATTGGAAATTGGTTGCAAGTAGGAGGCAGAGAGCTGGGATAAAAGAAACATTCTCAGATTGACTGTGACAAGTGGGGGTAAATTTTAACTAGGAGCCGGAAGAGGGTGGTGTGGATGGGGGGGTGGGAGTAATTCCTGACTGGAAACTCGGAAGTGCGGGTATCCCGGACGTCCTTATGATTTTGACGTAAGGGCGTCTTTTAATTTTTTTTCTCTGGGTTTCCCACCTGACAGGCCAGCCAGATTAACAGGCTGGCTGTCAGTCGGACGGGAGAAGAGCCAGGAAGCAGTAAGTCTTAGATAGTGGGGGGTTGGGGGGAGGGGAAAGAGAGGGAGAGTCATTGGGGAGGGATTGGTCGGAGATCATGGCGGGGGGGGGGCGCGCGGTCAGTTGATCAGGTGTGTGGGGTCACGGCAGGTAGGCTTGTTGGGCCTGGGGGAAGCACTCCTGCTCCTCCAGGCTGACAAGCAGTGCAATAAAGGCACTTACCTGTTGATCTGGGCCTTCTCACCTCCTTACGTGGCGTGAAGCAGAAGGCCCGGGAATCCTGGCCCCCAGGAGTTGAAAAATAAAAAAGCTGTCAAAATGGAGGCCCGCAGCCTCCTTAAAAACTTTCACTAACCGACCCGCCTCCTGAGAGCGGGTTGGTCACCCGCCCCTCGACCTGCCTCCGTTAAAACTGGAGGTGGGCGCGTTGGAGGCGAGTTGGGGTCGGGTTTTAGTTTTTTTTACAATTTTTACCTTCCCACCCGCCCCCAGTCCACCCGTACGTGGGGTTAAAATTTACCCCGTGGTGCTTTGGCCTCCCCTTCCCCCGGGATCGATGCTGAGGCTGAACTGCATTGGGTTGTGGAGGAGAGTATAATCCAAGTTTGCAGAGGATGCTATCTATACCTTTGGCATACTAAATCATAAAGAGAGCAGGAGAATTGTAAAAGAACATAGATTGGGAAAAATAATGGCAGATCCAGTTTAATGTGATGAGGTGTGAGATAGTACACTTTGGAAACAGGATTGACTGATGGGGAATGCAGTCTAAATGGGGAAGCACTTATGAGAGGTAGATGAACAAATGGATTGAGGGGACCAAGTACAAAAGTAATTTAAAACTAGCTCAGGATGCATAAAGGGCTAAATAGATAACTGGGCTTTGTCATTGGAGGTATGGAATATAAAACAAGGAAGTGTCACTGCAACTATACAGAGTACTGGTCAGACCTCATTTGGAATATTTTGTTCACCTTATGGCGTTCACATTAAGAAGGATGTACTGGTCTTCGAGGAAGTCCAATAATGATTGACCAGGATGATTGATAAAGGGACTTCGCTATGATAAGAATGGGTAAACTTGGGTTATATTCCTGAAGGTGAGAACGTTAAGGATTAATCTAAAAAAGGGGTTTAAAATACTGGAGGGAATTGAGAGGATAGATGGGAAATGACTCTTTCTTCTGGAGAATCTAAAACAAAGGAAAATAATCTTAAAATTTGGACTAAGAACAAATCCAGAAAAAAGTTTTTCATACAATAGGCTATGAGAATATGGGACACACTGTCCCAGTAGGTCTTAGATGCAGAATCAATCGAGGTAAGTATTTGGGAAGTAATGGTATTGGGGAATATAGAGAAAGAATGGAGAATTGGGATTAAGCAGATAAGAGCTGCCATGGTAACAAAATGGTGGAGCAGGCTTAATAGGCCAAATGATCTACTCCTGTTCCTGTGATTCTATAAGTTAAGCCAGCTGATGATGAAATGGAAAAGAAATACTTTTTTTTACAAAACCTGTTGTTGTCAGAATTATATAGGAACTCTTTCAGAATATTACTCATCATTCCTGACATGAGAAGCTTAGAACTTAGTCATATGTGCGAAGCAAATTAATAAAAGATGCCATACAGTTCTTACCAACTTGACCTCTGTGTATCAGCTAGCTCAGTCTATATTTTTTCTTCCTGCTTGGCTTTGGTGTCCTACAAATAATTCCAGTAAGCTACAGGTTTCTTGTTATGTTCTGAAACCCTATTTTTCTGACCTTTACTCATTACAATAGTGCCTTTATAATGTCAACTGCTCCTTTACACTGTTTTACCGGCCTGAATAGTCACCTCTGACATGCCTCAAGTATCCATCATTGGCACCTTCCTGTCTGGAACCAGTAAATAAATTTGAATCCAATTATCAGTTAAATCACCCAGAGATCAAGCACCAGTTGTGCAAAAGGACTACAAGAATGCAAAAGGTAAAGGGACCAAGGATTCCAGTATTGCAGTGAGCACTGTCTTGAAAGGCAGATTCTGGGAACTGTTGGTGGCAGTTGAAGAATTAAAGGGCACAGAAGCATGGAGCTTCACCTGAGTGTAAAGCAGCACCAGGTGCTGGGTAGATTCTTACTTTTTATGATTTCTATGATTAGAATCACAGGCATCCAAATTCATTTGGTGCAGGATGATATAATGTTCTTTCAAATGAAGAGGTAGCTATTAAGAGGATTATCCACCTGTACTTGGGTCATTCCAACAAACAAAGCATCACATCATTGTTATGCTACCTGTTTGCAATGCTGATGGCAGTTTGTCCTTTAACCTTATGGCATGTGCTGTCGCTGAAGTGATTCTTGATATCTTTATGAAAGTTTCCAACATGATAGTGAAGGGAAATAAGGCTGTGCATATGAACCTTTGTAAAATCCTCATGAATTGGCATAATTCCATTATGAAAATTGCTTCAATTTGTCTCCCCTAGTCACTGTGTAATGAATCCTCAAACATAAGCTTGCTTTAATAGTGCGCAACGCCATTCTGATTCTTCGTTGGGTACAGATTTGCATGGAGTTCTGCGCAACATATAGCAATAACCCAAGAAATAAATTGTATTTATAGAATCATAGACTGGTTACAGCATAGAACGTGGCCATTCAGCCCATCGAGCCTCCGCCGGCTCTTTGTAAGAGCAATCCAGCTACAACACTGGCATTACCCGACAATATGGAAAATTGCCCAGGTATGTCCTGTCCACAAAAAGCAGGACAAATCCAATCCGGCCAATTACCGCCCCATCAGTCTACTCTCAATCATCAGCAAAGTGATGGAAGGTGTCGTCGACAGTGCTATCAAGTTGCACTTGCTCACCGATGCTCAGTTTGGGTTCCGCTGGGACCACTCGGCTCCAGACCTCATTACAGCCTTGGTCCAAACATGGACAAAAGAGCTGAATTCCAGAGGTGAGGTGAGAGTGACTGCCCTTGACATCAAGGCAGCATTTGACCGAGTGTGGCACTAAGGAGCCCTAGTAAAATTGAAGTCAATGGGAAACAGGGGGAAAACTCTCCAGTGGTTGGAGTCATACCTAGCACAAAGGAAGACGGTAGTGGTTGTTGGAGGACTTTGCTGCAGGAGTTCCTCAGGGCAGTGTCCTCGGCCCAACCATCTTCATCTGCTTCATCAATGACCTTCTCTCCATCATAAGGTCAGAAATGGGGATGTTTGCTGATGATTGCACAGCGTTGAGTTCCATTCGCAACCCCTCAGATAATGAAGCAGTCCGTGCCCGCATGCAGCAAGACCTGGACAACATCCAGGCTTGGGCTGATAAGTGGCAAGTAACATTCGCGCCAGGCAGTGACCATCTCCAAAAAGAGAGAGTCTAACCACCTCCCCTTGACATTCAATGGCATTACCATCGCCGAATCCCCCACAATCAATATCCTAGGGGGTCACCATTGACCAGAAACTGAACTGGACCAGCCATATAAATACTGTGGCTACAAGAGCAGGTCAGAGGCTGGGTATTCTGCGGCGAGTGACTCACCTCCTGACTCCCCAAAGCCTTTCAACCATCTACAAGGCACAAGTCAGGAGTGTGATGGAATACTCTCCACTTGCCTGGATGAGTGCAGCTCCAACAACATTCAAGAAGCTCGACACCATCCAGGACAAAGCAGCCCGCTTGATTGGCACCCCATCCGCCACCCTAAACATTCACTCCCTTCACCACCGGCGCACTGTGGCTGCAGTGTGTTCCATCCACAGGATGCATTGCAGCAACTCGCCAAGACTTCTTCGACAGCACCTCCCAAACCCGCGACCTCTACCACCTAGAAGGACAAGGGCAGCAAGCATATGGGAACAACACCACCTGCACGTTCCCCTCCAAGTCACACTCCATCCCGACTTGGAAATATATCGCCGTTCCTTCATCGTCGCTGGGTCAAAATCCTGGAACTCCCTTCCTAACAACACTGTGGGAGAACCTTCACCACACGGACTGCAGCGGTTCAAGAAGGCGGCTCACCACCACCTTCTCAAGGGCAATTAGGGATGGGCAATAAATTCTGGCCTTGCCAGCGATGCCCAAATCCCATGAACAAATAAAAAAAAAGTCCCGTTTCCCCGCACTTTCCCCATAGCGCTGCAAATTTTTTCCCTTCAAGTATTTGTCCAATTCCCTTTTGAAAGCCATGATTGAGTCTGCCTCCGCCACCCCCTCAGGCAGTGCATTCCAGATCATAACCACTTGCTGTGTTTAAAAAACAAGTTTTTCCTCATGTCACCTTTGGTTCTTTAGCCAATCACCTTTAAATCTATGTCCTCTGGTTGTTGACCCTTCCACCAATGGGAACAGTTTCTCTCTATTTATGTGATTTTGAATACCTCTATCAAATCTCCTCGCAACCTTCTCTGCTCCATGGAGAACAGCCCCAGCTTCTCCAGTCTATTCATGTAACTGAAGTCCTTCATCACTGGAACCATTCTAGTGAACCTTTTCTGCACCCTCTCTAAGGCCTTCACATCCTTCCTAAAATGTGGTGCCCAGAACTAGACACACTACTCCAGTTATGGCCGAACCAGTTTTTTTATAAAGGTTCATCATAACCTCCTTGCTTTTGTACTATATGCCTCTATTTATAAAGCCTAGGATTCCATATGCCTTTTTAACCGCTTCCCCAACCTGCCCCATCACCTTTGACAATTTGTGCACATATACCCCCGGGTCTCTCTGTTCCCTTTAGAATTCTACACTTTAGTTTATAATTCCATTCTTTGTTCTTTCTACCAAATTGTATCACTTCGCACTTCTCTGCGTTAAATTTTATCTGCCACGTGTCAGCCCATTCCACCAGCCTGTCTATATCCTCTTGAAGTCTATCACGAGCCTCCTCACTGTTTATTACCCTTCCAAGTTTTGTGTCGTCTGCAAATTTTGAAATTGTGTCCTGTACACCCAAGTCCAAGTCATTAATATATATCAAGAAAAGCAGTGGTCCTAGTACCGACCCCTGGGGAACACCAATGTGTGCTTTCCTCCAGTCCGAAAATAGGAGGAGTAGGCCATTCTGCCCTTCGAGTCTGTTCCACCATTCAATATGATCGTGGCTGATCCTCTATCTCAATACCATATTCCCGCTCTCTCCCCATACCCCTTGATGCCTTTTGTGTCTAGAAATCTATCTAGCTCCTTCTTAAATATATTCAGTGACTTGGCCTCCACAGCCTTCTGTGGTAGAGAATTCCACAGGTTCACCACCCTCTGAGTGAAGAAATTTCTCCTCATCTCATTCCTAAATGTCCTACCCTGTATCCCAAGACTGTGACCCCTCATTCTGGAACCCCCAGCCAGGGGAAACATCCTCCCTGCATCTAGCCCTGTCAGAATGTCATATTTTTCAATGCGATCCCCTCTCATTCTTCTAAACTCGAGTGAATACAGGCCAAGTCGACCCAATCTCTCCCTATACGACTGTCCTGCCATCCCAGGAATCAGTTTGGTGAACCTTCGCTGCACTCCCTCTAAGGCAAGTATATCCTTTCTTAAGTAAGGAGACCAAAACCGCACACAATACTCCAGGTGTGGTCTCACCAAGGGCTTGTATAACTGCAGTAAGACATCCTTGCTCCTGTACTCAAATCCTCTTGCAATGAAGACCAACATACCATTTTCCTTCCTAACTGCTTGCTGCACCTGCATGTTTGCTTTCAGTGACTGGTGTACAAGGACACCCAGGTCCCTTTGTACATCAACATTCCCCAATCTATCACAATTTAAATAATACTCTGCCTTTCTGTTTTTCCTTCCGAAAGTGGATAACTTCACATTTATCCACATTATACTGCGTCTGCCATGTATTTGCCCACTCACTCAACTTGTCTAAATGGCCTTGAAGCCTCTTTGCATCCTCCTCACAACTCACGATCCCACCTAGTTTTGTGTCGTCAGCAAACTTGGAAATATTACATTTGGTTCTCTCATCCAAATCATTGATATACATTGTGAATGGCTGGGCCCCAAGCACTGATCCCTGTGGTGCCCCACTAGTCACTGCCTGCCACCCCGAAAAAGACCCATTTATTCCGACTCTCTGTTTCCTGACTGTTAACGAATTTTCAATCCATGCCAGTGTATTACCCATGATCCCATGTGCTTTAATTTTGCACCCTAATCTCTTATGTGGGACTTTATCAAAGGCCTTCTGGAAATCCAAATAAACCTTCTGAAAATCCAAATAAATGAAAATCCGAGTAGTTCGCTTTCTGTTTCCTGTCACTTAGCCAATTTCGTATCCATGCTGCCACTGCCCCTTTTATTATATGGGCTTCAACTTTGATGACAAGCTTATTACGTGGCACTTTATCAAACGCCTTTTGAAAGTCCATATGCACCACTTGAACCACATTGCCCTCATCAACTCTCCCTGTTACCTCCTCAAAAAACTCAATCAAGTTAGTTAAACAGGATTTCCCTTTTACAAATCCAAGCTGACTTTCCTTAATTAATCCACACTTGTCCAAGTGACTGTTAATTTTGTCCTGGATTATTGTTTCTAAAAGTTAAGCTGACTGGCCTGTAGTTGCTGGGTTTATCCTTACACCCTTTTTTAAACAACGGCGTCACATTTGCAATTCTCCAGTCCTGTGCAACCACCCCTGTATCTAAGGATGTGTATGTAGCATCTTTCATGTACTCACCAAAGCACGTCACATTCAACTAACTACTTGGAAGTCTATTCACTGTTGTTAATTAGGCAAAGTCAGCAGCCACTTTTCATATTGCAGTGTCACAAACAGCAAGTGAGGTAAATGACCAGTTAATCTGTTGTCTGTGGCGTTGGCTGAAGGATAAATGTTGGCCAGGACATCAGGAGAACTCTCCTTTTCTTCATATAGTGTTATGGGATCTTTACATCCACCTGAATAGGCAGACAGAGCCTCAGTTTAACATCTCATCTGAAAGATGGCACCTCTAACAGTGCAGCATTCCCTCAGTACTGCATTTGAGTGTCAGCTTAGATGTTGTGCTCAAGTCTTGGAGTGGGACTTTAACCCATGATCTTCTGACTCAGAGGCAAGAGTGTGCCAAACTGACCGAAGGAAGTAAAAGTCAGTCCAGTCCACAGTTAACATTTGGAATGGCTATTTGGTTGCACTAAACTATGCCAGAAAGCTGAGATGTATGTGGCGTCTGGATAAGCACATGTGGCAACAAATAAAGGTTAAACACTGTAGACTATAATATCAAAATGATGCCCGAGCATCTTGGATTGTCTTAATGCACCAGGGAGCAATTTCAGTAAGTTTTCTCTTATGCGATTAATCTAATCAATTATTTTAACCCTGAAGAAATTGGATATGTTTGGGAGAGTTTATAAAATTTCCAGTAGAACATAGTTGGTTGGAAAAGGTGATTTTAATTAGCTGAAACAACTTCTTCCATATTATTCTTTATCATAGTGCCCGTTGATTGTCCTTAGCTACCATTAGGGTCATCATCAACAGACAGCTTGCAGAGTCCACAAGTGGTTTGCGATCCTTTGAAAAATTACCTTGTGAATTATGTCAAAAGCATGTAATGGATCACAAAATTATGGAAGTTTCTTAGTCATTGCTGCTTGTTCTGATCTGGTTATGGCCGTTGCAGACAATGACTTTCTGCCTTGCTTTGGTACAGTCCTCACCAGTTACACCATCCTCGGTTATCACGGACAGCTGCCTATTGCTGAGTATGAGGCATTCATGTGTAACAGGAAAGGCAGACTGAAGTCAAGAAAAAAACTATAAGAAAGTTTCTAAGTGTTTTTTGAAAATAGTAAGACATCATCTTATTCAACAGCTGACTAAAAGGGAGCCCTGTCTGGGTCAGCTATTGTAAAGGTTTCAGTTGCATAGCAAACCAAGTTGCAAGTCTTCAGTTGCATGGGAAAACCCTATAAAAGTGCGGACACCTGGTTTGACTGGTTGGATAATATTTGGAGCCATGTAAATTCCTTTTGCAGACATCCCATCATGTAAAAAATGAGATGAATAGCTTGTTTGCCTTGGCATGTACTTCTAAACATTTCCCAAGGATACTACAGGTGGTCCAGGACCAAACTATAAAATGGATTTGCAGTAAAAAGGGGAAGCCAGTACATGGAGGGAAGGCTTTGGCCCACACCAATCAGTCCTGAGCACTCTGGAGCGGGCTCTCCCTCATCTCTTTGCCAAAGCCCCTCAAATGAGGGCCTAGTTTAAACAGTTGAAAGACACGTATGCCTGGTGGATAACCAAAGCCTTAGATATGTGAAAGATGAAAAGGATTGATGCAGCCTATGCCTTAGTTGGATAAGCAACAGGATGCTTCTGTTACTCTGTGCTGTTAGGTTGTGCAGTTATGGCTGATTAAACTCCAGGAATACCCAAGCACATATTCAAAGGCCTTTAATTCCCAGCTCTGCTAACTTGCAATTGAGTTCTCTTGACTTAGATTATGGGGCAAACAGACATTTTATACACGTAGATTTCTCAGTAATAAAAACAGAAAATGTTGGAAACACAGCAGATCTGTGGTGAGAGAAACAGAGTTAATGTTTCAGGTCAATGACCTTTCATCAGAACTGGATGATGTTAGAGATGAATAACTTTTAAGTAAATGCAGAACCAGGGAACCTGTGTCAAGTTCTCAGTAGCTTGGTTTGGACATTCTTCAATATAGCGATGGATTTCTGCGTGGGTCAGACACATGGCTGATGGAAACATAAAAAGAGGTGAAAGGGAATCATAGAAAAGTAAGGCACAGAAGGAGGCCATTCGGCTCATCGTCTCCACGCTGCCCAAAAAAGCTATCCAGCTTAATCCCACTTTCCAGTACTTGGTCCATAGCCCTGTAGGTTACGGCACTTCAAGTGCACATCCAAGTACTTTTAAAATGAGTTGAGGGTTTCTGCCTCTACCACCCTTTCAGGCAGTGAGTTCCAGACCCCCACCACCCTCTGGGTGAAAAAAATTCTCCTCAGTTCCCCTCTAATCCTTCTACCAATTACTTTAAATCTATGCCCCCTGATCACTGATCCCTCTGCTAAGGGATATAAGTCCTCCCTATCCACTCTATCCAGGCCCCTCATAATTTTATATACCTCAATTAAATCTGCCCTCAGCCTCCTTTGTTCCAAAGGAAAAAAACCCAGCCTATCCAATCTATTCTCATAGCTAAAATTCTCCAGCCCTGGCAACATCCTCGTAAATTTCCTCTGTACCCTCTCTGGTGCAATCACATCTTTCCTGTAATGTGGTGACCAGAACTGTATGCAGAACTCAAGTTGTGGCCTAACCAATGTTTTATACAGTTCTAGCATAACCTCCCTGCTCTTATAGTCTATGCCTCGGAAGTATCCCGTATGCCTTTTTAACCACCTTGTCTACCTGTCCTGCAACCTTTAGGGATCTGTGGACATGCACTCCAAGGTCCCTTTGTTTCTCTACACCTCTCAGTATCCTCCCATTTATTGTGTACTCCCTTGCCTTGTTTGCCTTCCCCAAATGCATTACCTCACACTTCTCTGGATTGAATTCCATTTGCCTTTTCTGCCCACCTGACTAGTCCATGGATATCTTCCTGCAGTCTGCAGCTTTCTTCCTCACTATCAACCACATGGCTAATTTTTGTATCATCTGCAAACTTCTTGATCAAGTCCCCCACATTCAAGTCCAAATCATTAATATATACCACAAAAAGCAAGGGACCTAGTACTGAGCCATGTGGGACCCTACTGGAAACAGCTTTCCAGTCGCAAGAACACCCGTCAACCATTACTCTTTGCTTCTTGCCACAGAGCCAATTTTGGATCCAACTAGCCACTTTCCCTGGGATCCCATGGGCTTTTACTTTTTTGATCAGTCTGCCATGTGGGATCTTGTCAAAAGCCGTGCTAAAATCCATGTACACAACATCAAACACGTTACCCTCATCGACCCTCCTTGTTACCTACTCAAAAAATTCACTGAAGTTAGTCAGACACGACCTTCCCTTAACAAATCCATGCTGACTGTCCTTGATTAACCCGTGCCCTTCTAAATGACGATTTATGCTGTCCCTCAGAATCGATTCCAATAATTTGCCCACCACCGTGGTTAGACTGACTGACCTATAATTATTCTGTCTACCTCTTTCTCCCTTTTTAAACAACGGTCCAATGTTAGCAGTCCTCCAATCCTCTGGCACCATGCCTGTAGCCAGGGAGGATTGGAAAATGATGGTCAGAGCCTCCACTATTTCCTCCCTTGCTTCTCTTAGCAGCCTGGGATACATTTCATCCGGGCCTGGCGATTTATCCAATTTCAAAGATGCTAATCCCCTTAATACTTCCTCTCTCACTATGTTGATCCCATCCACTATTTCACACTCCTGCTCCTTAACTACAGTCTCTGCATCATTCCCCTCTTTTGTGAAGACAGATGCAAAGGATATCAAGTGTGCCATCCAGTCACCAATAATAATTAACAAAAATACATCATTTAATAATTTAAGTATGGAACAGTTTTTTTAAAAAAAACAAGCAACTTGCAAATAAATATGTTGATTGGTGGATTCTTGTGGTACAGAAAGACTGTTGTTAACAATGAAAGGTAATTATTATAACCAGTAGCCTGATAGAAATTATTAAAGGATATATTTGTAGGACGATATTGGGATTTTTTTTTAACTATCTCAAGTGAACATATACATTTCTAAAATTGAAGCAAACCTATACTCCTATGTAGGTTGAAAGTTATAGCCAAGCACAATTTACTTAAAGGTAATGATTGCAGTTATTCTATTAGGCTTTCCCCAAGTGGTTTACACAAAAAAAAATCCATTTTCTGAGTGTCATAGGCATGGTGATTCAAACGAATAAGAAATGTAAATATAAATAATGGCCTGCTAGCATTCATTTATAAAAGCAGTCACACAATAATAAACTGCTAACAATTCAGAAAGGGATTTAAATTTTCTCCATTTTAAACAGATAAGTAGAAAAGAATTATGTGCAAGTGATCCGCAAGGAAAAATAAAAAAATATCTTAATAACATTGACTTCAAGCTGTTAAACCACCTGCCGTTGGAGAAATTGCAGTGGGGGCCATTACATTTTCTATCGACAGGGGATCATTTGTACTGAAGTTATCAGCTGAGATTAGTTTCCTCTACTGAAGAGTAAAACTGATCTTTTTAGATACTTTGTATTGTGAACATAACTTTGAAGTAGAAATTTATTGACAAGTAAAAAAACATTGCAGTCTTTCTGGCCAATCTCAGTGTCGAGATCATATGATATCCCGGAAAAAATATTGCTGACTTAATGCTTTATTTTCAACACCATAATGGGAATTTTTTTAAAAAGTGAGTGCAGTGTTACCCCACCCAAATTAATTAATACACTTTTTGAAAATACTGTATAAAATTATACAGTGAAATATGTCAATCATTTATAGTGAGAAATTAGCATAAATTTTTAGTTTAAAGAATCAGACTGAAGATTAAATATAAATGACAATATTTCTTTTCATTATTATACTAAAATATAGAATATGTTGATTAAATCCTCATAAATTAAACTTTTCTCTTGCAAATAAGGAATAATCTTAAAAGGACTCAACTATATGGAGTGCACAACTCCACTGTGTAAATTCACCAATCTAGCGCTCCCAGCAGGGAGCTGCACTAAAAGGAAGCACGGGTCGTAGGTAGGCTACAACACAAAACACTGGTTTTCTGACCAGCACTCCCTTCAAGTGCAGCTCGCAGCAGTATCTGTAGGTTATTCATTAGTTTCATGAAATACAATTTCAGGTAGTAGAGCAACTCCCATAACAATTCGCCTTAGAGCTGGTCATTGCATTAAAATACTGTAGCCAGTGGTGACTGGCTGAGGATGAATATTTCTGGGTTTTGTTCATTCATGTCTAAGAACCATTGTGAATCACAAACCATCAGCACAAGGTTTTTATGGGCCATCAGATTAATTGGGCACCCTTATCTTTCTGTGTGCAGTCAGACACAACCAAGATCTTGGAGAAGTCAAGAATCGTTTACGTTTGTTGCTGTTTTTTTAGTTGTTGACTTGTATTAATGTGGAAACGCATGAGGCTCTGATCCCTTAGTAACATTGCATCATTGATCTAGTGAATTGAGATGGATAACATTCCTTAGCTAATGCCTGAGAACCTCCTCCTTCCCAGTGATTGGATTGATCCAGTACTGAAAAACAATAGGATTACCATGACCTTCACAGGCACAGGCAGAGCAGCTCTACCCACAGAGGACACCGTGTTACCATTTGACAAACTTCAAGTAATTACTTCCCTGGAGAGCCTCATTCTCCTTCAGCACTTCTCCTTGTTAGTGCAAGGTTTGATATTCTGTCCTGTAGACCCTCCACCTTGTTTATGATCTTCACCTGAGAGTCCTCCAATTGTGCGCCTTAACCTTTCATTTCCCCTGAATAAAATGATGGCAATTGTAAACAATTTTACAACACCAAGTTATAGTCCAGCAATTTTATTTTAAATTCACAAGCTTTCGGAGATTTTCTCCTTCCTCAGGCAAATGTTTCAAGATCTCCTTGAAGCCTACGCATTTATACATATTGAACAATAAAACATGGTGTTTACAGACTGCCCCTGCAACTGCCCGTTGCCAAGGCAATCACCGTGTTCAGACAGAGAGGTGTTACCTGCAGAACCCCCGAATACACATTCAACAAAAAAACAAACAGGGAAAAAAAACAGAGAAAAAAAAACACAGAGAGAGGCAGAAACATCCGGAAGGCAGAGAGAGCCAGCAAATGACCCATTATATTAAAAACAGATAACATTTGTTCGCTGGTGGGGTAACGTGTAGCGTGACATGAACCCAAGATCCCGGTTGAGGCCGTCCTCATGGGTGCGGAACTTGGCTATCAATTTCTGCTCGACAATTTTGCGTTGTCGTGTGTCTCGAAGGCCGCCTTGGAGTACGCTTACCCGAAGGTCGGTGGATGAATGTCCATGACTGCTGAAGTGTTCCCCGACTGGGAGGGAACCCTCCTGTTTGGCGATTGTTGCGCGGTGTCCGTTCATCCGTTGTCGCAGCGTCTGCATGGTCTCGCCAATGTACCATGCTCTGGGGCATCCTTTCCTGCAACGTATGAGGTAGACAACGTTGGCTGAGTCACAGGAGTATGAACCATGCACCTGGTGGGTGGTGTCATCTCGTGTGATAGTGGTATCTGTGTCGATGATCTGGCATGTCTTGCAGAGGTTACCGTGGCAGGGTTGTGTGGCGTCGTGGACGCTGTTCTCTTGAAAGCTAGGTAGTTTGCTGCGAACGATGGTCTGTTTGAGGTTGGGTGGCTGTTTAAAGGCGAGTAGTGGAGGTGTGGGGATGGCCATAGCGAGGTGTTTGTCCTCATTGATGACATGTTGAAGGCTGCGGAGAACATGGCGTAGTTTCTCCGCTCCGGGGAAGTACTGGACGACAAAGGGTACTCTGTTGGTTGCGTCCCGTGTTAGTCTCCTGAGGAGGTCTATGCGATTTTTTGCTGTGGCCCGTCGGAACTGTCGATCGATGAGTCGAGCGTCATATCCCGTTCTTACTAGGGCGTCTTTCAGCGTCTGTAGGTGTCCATCGCGTTCCTCCTCGTCTGAGCAGACCCTGTGTATTCGCAGGGCCTGTCCATAGGGGATGGCCTCTTTGACGTGGTTAGGGTGGAAGCTGGAAAAGTGGAGCATCGTGAGGTTGTCCGTGGGCTTGCGGTAGAGTGAGGTGCTGAGGTGCCCGTCTTTGATGGAGATTCGTGTGTCCAAGAAAGAAACTGATTCTGAGGAGTAGTCCATGGTGAGCTTGATGGTGGGATGGAACTTGTTGATGTTATCGTGTAGTCTCTTTAGTGATTCCTTGCCGTGGGTCCATAGAAAGAAAATGTCGTCGATGTATCTGGTGTATAGTGTTGGTTGGAGGTCTTGTGCAGTGAAGAAGTCCTGCTCGAACTTGTGCATGAAAATGTTGGCGTATTGGGGTGCGAATTTGGTCCCCATGGCTGTTCCGTGTGTTTGGGTAAAGAACTGGTTATCGAAGGTGAAGACATTGTGATCCAGGATGAAGCGGATGAGTTGTAGGATGGCTTCCGGAGATTGGCTGTTGTTGGTGTTGAGTATTGATGCTGTCGCAGCGATGCCGTCATCGTGGGGGATACTGGTGTATAGTGCCGAGACGTCCATCGTGGTGAGAAGTGTTCCTGGTTCAACTGGTCCGTGGGTACTGAGTTTTTGTAGGAAGTCTGTAGTGTCACGACAGAAGCTGGGGGTTCCCTGTACGATGGGTTTCAGGATGCCCTCGATGTATCCAGAGAGGTTCTCACACAGGGTTCCGTTGCCTGATACGATGGGACGTCCGGGTGTGTTGGCTTTGTGTATCTTTGGGAGGCAGTAGAAGTCTCCCACGCGGGGATTACGTGGGATGAGAATGCGTAGGATGCTTTGAAGGTCTGGATCGAAGGTCTTGATCAGTTTGTTGAGCTGGTGGGTGTGTTCTTTGGTCGGATCTGCGGGTAACCGTCTGTAGTGTTCCTGGTTGTCCAGTTGTCGGTATGCTTCTTTGCAATAGTCTGTTCTGTTCTGTATGACTATGGCTCCTCCTTTGTCCGCTGGTTTGATGACGATGTTGCGGTTGGTCTTGAGAGCGTTGATGGCGTTGCGTTGTGCTCGGGTGACATTCTGGACTGTCTTCTGAGTGCGGCTGATGAATCTGGCATTGACGCATTTCCTGACAGCTTGAGCATACATGTCCAGCTGAGGGCAGCGACCCTCCGGAGGAGTCCAGTTTGACTCTTTCCTCTTCGGTTGCTGTACCGCGGATCCCTCTGTCTGCTGTTCCGGATCGTCGATTGTCTCATTGGGTTCGCTGCTGAAATCTTGGGGTTTGTGGTAGAATTCCCGGAGCCTCATTCTCCTGATGAATTCCTCTGTGTCCGCCGCGAGACTAGTGGGGTCCATTTTGGTAGTGGGGCAGAAATTGAGCCCTCGGCTGAGAACTTCGATTTCGTCTGGTTGAAGGGTGTGGTCGGATAAATTGACAATAGACTTTCCTGTGGTTGCAACCGTGGTACCAGGGGAAGCTTGGTCGTTGCTGGTGGTGATGCCGAGTTTCTCAAGCTTCCTGCTCTTGGTTTTCATGTAGGCAGCGTAGTTCCGTTGCCTCGTCTGTTTGGCGGTATAACGTAGCTGGTCTGCTGTGTCCTGAGTACAGGTTGAGAGTATGGACTCTATCTTGGTTTCGAGGTTGTGGCGTCTGCTGTAGAGTTGGTGTATGAGATGGTTGCGGAGTGTGCGAGAGGTACGGCGGCAGAGTCTCTCAGCGTAATCCGAGTTGTATGTGGACTTGAGTGGGTTCGTGATCTGGAGTCCTTTCGGGATCTTGTCTGCTTTCTTGCAGCTCTGTAAAAACTTGATGTCTGTGTCTAAATGCGCGATCTTCTTGGATATCCTTTCCACTGTGAGCCGGCAGTTTGTGGTGTCGATGGTAGTCATGATGTGGAGATGCCGGTGATGGACTGGGGTTGACAATTGTAAACAATTTTACAACACCAAGTTATAGTCCAGCAATTTTATTTTAAATTCACAAGCTTTCGGAGATTTTCTCCTTCCTCAGGCAAATGTTTCAAGATCTCCTTGAAGCCTACGCATTTATACATATTGAACAATAAAACATGGTGTTTACACCATGTAAACACCATGGTGTTTACATGGTGTTCACCGGCATCTCCACATCATGACTACCATCGACACCACAAACTGCCGGCTCACAGTGGAAAGGATATCCAAGAAGATCGCGCATTTAGACACAGACATCAAGTTTTTACAGAGCTGCAAGAAAGCAGACAAGATCCCGAAAGGACTCCAGATCACGAACCCACTCAAGTCCACATACAACTCGGATTACGCTGAGAGACTCTGCCGCCGTACCTCTCGCACACTCCGCAACCATCTCATACACCAACTCTACAGCAGACGCCACAACCTCGAAACCAAGATAGAGTCCATACTCTCAACCTGTACTCAGGACACAGCAGACCAGCTACGTTATACCGCCAAACAGACGAGGCAACGGAACTACGCTGCCTACATGAAAACCAAGAGCAGGAAGCTTGAGAAACTCGGCATCACCACCAGCAACGACCAAGCTTCCCCTGGTACCACGGTTGCAACCACAGGAAAGTCTATTGTCAATTTATCCGACCACACCCTTCAACCAGACGAAATCGAAGTTCTCAGCCGAGGGCTCAATTTCTGCCCCACTACCAAAATGGACCCCACTAGTCTCGCGGCGGACACAGAGGAATTCATCAGGAGAATGAGGCTCCGGGAATTCTACCACAAACCCCAAGATTTCAGCAGCGAACCCAATGAGACAATCGACGATCCGGAACAGCAGACAGAGGGATCCGCGGTACAGCAACCGAAGAGGAAAGAGTCAAACTGGACTCCTCCGGAGGGTCGCTGCCCTCAGCTGGACATGTATGCTCAAGCTGTCAGGAAATGCGTCAATGCCAGATTCATCAGCCGCACTCAGAAGACAGTCCAGAATGTCACCCGAGCACAACGCAACGCCATCAACGCTCTCAAGACCAACCGCAACATCGTCATCAAACCAGCGGACAAAGGAGGAGCCATAGTCATACAGAACAGAACAGACTATTGCAAAGAAGCATACCGACAACTGGACAACCAGGAACACTACAGACGGTTACCCGCAGATCCGACCAAAGAACACACCCACCAGCTCAACAAACTGATCAAGACCTTCGATCCAGACCTTCAAAGCATCCTACGCATTCTCATCCCACGTAATCCCCGCGTGGGAGACTTCTACTGCCTCCCAAAGATACACAAAGCCAACACACCCGGACGTCCCATCGTATCAGGCAACGGAACCCTGTGTGAGAACCTCTCTGGATACATCGAGGGCATCCTGAAACCCATCGTACAGGGAACCCCCAGCTTCTGTCGTGACACTACAGACTTCCTACAAAAACTCAGTACCCACGGACCAGTTGAACCAGGAACACTTCTCACCACGATGGACG
This sequence comes from Heptranchias perlo, assembly GCF_035084215.1. Lineage (NCBI taxonomy): Eukaryota > Metazoa > Chordata > Chondrichthyes > Hexanchiformes > Hexanchidae > Heptranchias > Heptranchias perlo. The sequence continues at coordinate 63,869,611 of NC_090333.1, forward strand.
TCTCGGCACTATACACCAGTATCCCCCACGATGACGGCATCGCTGCGACAGCATCAATACTCAACACCAACAACAGCCAATCTCCGGAAGCCATCCTACAACTCATCCGCTTCATCCTGGATCACAATGTCTTCACCTTCGATAACCAGTTCTTTACCCAAACACACGGAACAGCCATGGGGACCAAATTCGCACCCCAATACGCCAACATTTTCATGCACAAGTTCGAGCAGGACTTCTTCACTGCACAAGACCTCCAACCAACACTATACACCAGATACATCGACGACATTTTCTTTCTATGGACCCACGGCAAGGAATCACTAAAGAGACTACACGATAACATCAACAAGTTCCATCCCACCATCAAGCTCACCATGGACTACTCCTCAGAATCAGTTTCTTTCTTGGACACACGAATCTCCATCAAAGACGGGCACCTCAGCACCTCACTCTACCGCAAGCCCACGGACAACCTCACGATGCTCCACTTTTCCAGCTTCCACCCTAACCACGTCAAAGAGGCCATCCCCTATGGACAGGCCCTGCGAATACACAGGGTCTGCTCAGACGAGGAGGAACGCGATGGACACCTACAGACGCTGAAAGACGCCCTAGTAAGAACGGGATATGACGCTCGACTCATCGATCGACAGTTCCGACGGGCCACAGCAAAAAATCGCATAGACCTCCTCAGGAGACTAACACGGGACGCAACCAACAGAGTACCCTTTGTCGTCCAGTACTTCCCCGGAGCGGAGAAACTACGCCATGTTCTCCGCAGCCTTCAACATGTCATCAATGAGGACAAACACCTCGCTATGGCCATCCCCACACCTCCACTACTCGCCTTTAAACAGCCACCCAACCTCAAACAGACCATCGTTCGCAGCAAACTACCTAGCTTTCAAGAGAACAGCGTCCACGACGCCACACAACCCTGCCACGGTAACCTCTGCAAGACATGCCAGATCATCGACACAGATACCACCATCACACGAGATGACACCACCCACCAGGTGCATGGTTCATACTCCTGTGACTCAGCCAACGTTGTCTACCTCATACGTTGCAGGAAAGGATGCCCCAGAGCATGGTACATTGGCGAGACCATGCAGACGCTGCGACAACGGATGAACGGACACCGCGCAACAATCGCCAAACAGGAGGGTTCCCTCCCAGTCGGGGAACACTTCAGCAGTCATGGACATTCATCCACCGACCTTCGGGTAAGCGTACTCCAAGGCGGCCTTCGAGACACACGACAACGCAAAATTGTCGAGCAGAAATTGATAGCCAAGTTCCGCACCCATGAGGACGGCCTCAACCGGGATCTTGGGTTCATGTCACGCTACACGTTACCCCACCAGCGAACAAATGTTATCTGTTTTTAATATAATGGGTCATTTGCTGGCTCTCTCTGCCTTCCGGATGTTTCTGCCTCTCTCTGTGTTTTTTTTTCTCTGTTTTTTTTCCCTGTTTGTTTTTTTGTTGAATGTGTATTCGGGGGTTCTGCAGGTAACACCTCTCTGTCTGAACACGGTGATTGCCTTGGCAACGGGCAGTTGCAGGGGCAGTCTGTAAACACCATGTTTTATTGTTCAATATGTATAAATGCGTAGGCTTCAAGGAGATCTTGAAACATTTGCCTGAGGAAGGAGAAAATCTCCGAAAGCTTGTGAATTTAAAATAAAATTGCTGGACTATAACTTGGTGTTGTAAAATTGTTTACAATTGTCAACCCCAGTCCATCACCGGCATCTCCACAAAATGATGGCAGGCAGGGAAGGAGCAAGTCTCACGTTGCTGTTCTCTTGCTGAATTTGATAAAGCACTTGTCCATTTGCGACAGTTTTGAGACTTGTCGTACAGCTGGCATGTATGCAGACTACTTAAGAAATTAGAAATTTTAACTGTTTAATTGAATCAACCCACTAATTAATTGCCTTAATAGATCTTTTCTTGAGATTGTCGAAACTCATTTAGTTGATGTTTTCTTGGTATTGTTGAAAACTCCTTCAGCTGATTTTTTAAACTTAAATTTCAAAACTGGAAACCTCATTCACACGAGACAGCTGCTTCATAGTGCATTGCACTTTTGTTTCTTAGTATTTGCAAAATTTACCAGTTCCTGGAAACTGGCTCCTCTTTTTCTTTCCCTAACTCCAAAATTACTTGTGGATTATTCATCCATCAGAATTGTTGCTTTTCCTGCAACCGAGTTTAATAGACAATTCAGTGTTAACACTGAAATAGTCTGAAATATTAAGTTAATGATCTTTCCAAAATATTCGCAGGTACAAATTTTCCTTGTGCAAGTATTTATATTATCACTTCTGTCAGTGCTACCTAAATCACAGTGTGCAAATAGTGACAGAGTGATCATGTATTGTTAATCTGGATAAATGTGTTATAGGTTGCAAGGATTGTTAGTCAAGCATAATTAATTATTGGACGATTTTAATTATTCCTAAAATGTATCTATGCTTTACAGATATAATATTTTTGATTACTAAAACATTACTACTTGATCACTATAGTAAAGAATATTGTTCTGTAACTGTTTAGCAAACAAGATGATATTGAAACAGGAGTGGGAATATATCAGATTTTCATGACCGATGCTGTAATTGTAGATTACTTGCTTCGTCTATTTTAGTCACCCTTCTCCCCAATCTCTCTACCTTCTTTCCCGTTCCCCATCTTCTCTCCCTTTTGAAATTTAAATAAGAATATAAGAACATAAGAAATAGGAGCAGGAGTAGGCCATACGGCCCCTGAAGTCTGCTCCACCATTCGATAGGATCATGGCTGATCTTCAACCTCAACTCCACTTTCCTGCCCGATCCCATATCCCTTGATTCCCCTAGAGTCCAAAAATTTAACTCTTTCAGCCTTGAATACACTCAGCGACTCAACATCCACAGCCATCTGGGGTAGAGAATTCCAAAGATTCACAACCCTCTGAGTGAAGAAATTCCTCCTCATCTCAGTCTTAAATGGCCGACCCCTTATCCTGCAACTATGCCCTCTAGTTCTAGACTCTGTAGCCAGGGGAAACTACCTCTCAGCCTCTACCCTGTCAAGCCCCCTCAGAATCTTATATGTTTCAATGAGATCACCTCTCATTCTTCTAAACTCCAGAGAGTATAGGCCCATTCTATTCAACCTCTCCTCATAGGACAACCCTCTCATCCCAGGAATTAATCTAGTGAACCTCTGTTGCACCACCTCTAAAGCAAGGTAGATAAATCTCCGGGACCTGATGAAATGTATCCCAGGACGTTATGGGAGGTTAGGGAGGAAATTGCGGGTCTCCTAGCAGAGATATTTGAATCATCCACCGCTACAGGTGAGGTGCCTGAAGATTGGAGGGTAGCAAATGTTGTGCCTTTGTTTAAGAAGGGCGGCAGGGAAAAGCCTGGGAACTACAGACCAGTGAGCCTGACATCTGTAGTGGGTAAGTTGTTAGAGGGTATTCTGAGGGACAGGATCTACAGGCATTTGGAGAGGCAGGGACTAATTAGGAACAGTCAGCATGGTTTTGTGAGAGGAAAATCATGTCTCACGAATTTGATTGAGTTTTTTGAAGGGGTAACCAAGAAGATAGATGAGGGCTGTGCAGTAGACGTGGTCTACATGGACTTCAGCAAAGCATTTGACAAGGTACCGCATGGTAGGTTGTTACATAAGGTTAAATCTCATGGGATCCAAGGTGAGGTAGCCAATTGGATACAAAATTGGCTTGACGACAGAAGACAGAGGGTGGTTGTAGAGGGTTGTTTTTCAAACTGGATGCCTGTGTCCAGCGGTGTGCCTCAGGGATCGGTGCTGGGTCCGCTGTTATTTGTTATTTATATTAATGATTTGGATGAGAATTTAGGAGGCATGGTTAGTAAGTTTGCAGATGACACCAAGATTGGTGGCATTGTGGACAGTGAAGAAGGTTATCTGGGATTGCAACGGGATCTTGATCAATTGGGCCAGTGGGCCGATGAATGGCAGATGCAGTTTAATTTAGATAAATGTGAGGTGATGCATTTTGGTAGATCGAATCGGGCCAGGACCTACTCCGTTAATGGTAGGGCGTTGGGGAGAGTTATAGAACAAAGAGATCTAGGAGTACAGATTCATAGCTCCTTGAAAGTGGAGTCACAGGTGGATAGGGTGGTGAAGAAGGCATTCGGCATGCTTGGTTTCATTGGTCAGAACATTGAATGCAGGAGTTGGGATGTCTTGTTGAAGTTGTACAGGGCATTGGTGAGGCCACACTTGGAGTACTGTGTACAGTTCTGGTCACCCTATTATAGAAAGGATATTATTAAACTAGAAAGAGTGCAGAAAAGATTTACTAGGATGCTACCGGGACTTGATGGTTTGACTTACAGGGAGAGGTTAGACAGACTGGGACTTTTTTCCCTGGAGAGTAGGAGGTTAAGGGGTGATCTTATAGAAGTCTATAAAATAATGAGGGGCATAGATAAGGTCGATAGTCAAAATCTTTTCCCAAAGGTAGGGGAGTCTATAACGAGGGGGCACAGATTTAAGGTGAGAGGGGAGAGATACAAAAGGGTCCAGAGGGGCAATTTTTTCACTCAAAGGGTGGTGAGTGTCTGGAACGAGCTGCCAGAGGCAGTAGTAGAGGCGGGTACAATTTTGTCTTTTAAAAAGCATTTGGACAGTTACATGGGTAAGATGGGTATAGAGGGATATGGGCCAAGTGCAGGCAATTGGGACTAGCTTAGTGGTATAAACTGGGCGACATGGACATGTTGGGCCGAAGCGCCTGTTTCCATGTTGTAACTTCTATGATTCTATGATCCTTCCTTCGACAAGGAGACCAAAATTGTACACAGTACTCCAGGTGAGGTCTCACCAAAGTCCTGTACAATTGTAATAAGACTTTCTTACTCTTGTACTCCAACCCTCTTGCAATAAAGGCCGACATGCCATTTGCTTTCCTAATTACCTGCTGTACCTGCATGCTAACTTTTTGTGTTTCTTGTACTAGGGCACTCAAGTCTCTCTGACTACCAACATTTAATAGTTTCTCACCATTTAAAAAATATTCTGTTTTTCTATACTTCCTACCAAAGTGAACAACCTCACATTTCCCCACATTATACTCCATCTGCTACCTTCTTGCCCACTCACTTAACCTGTCTATATCCCTTTGCAGACTCGTTGTGTCCTCCTCACTGCTTACTTTCGCACCTAGCTTTGTATCGTCAGCAAACTTTGATACATTACACTCAGTCCCTTCATCTAAGTCATTAATATAGATTGTAAATAGCTGAGGCCCAAGCATCGATCCTTGTGGTACCCTACTATTAACAGCCTGCCAACCTGAAAATGACCCGTTTATCCCTATTCTCTATTTTCTGCCTGTTAACCAATCCTCTATCCATGCTAATATATTACCCCCAAAGCCATGAGCCCTTACCTTGTGTAACAACCTTTATGTGGCACCTTATCGAATGGCTTTTGAAAATCCAAACATACTACAACCATTGGTTCCCCTTTATCTACCCTGCTAGTTACATCCTCAAAAAAACTCTAATAAATTTGTCAAACACTATTTCCCTTTGATAAAACCATGTTGATTCTGCCTAATCATATTATGATGTTCTAAATGCCCTGTTACCACTTCCTTAATAATGGATTCCAGCATTTTCCTGATGACTGATGTCAGGCTAATTGGCCTGTAGTTCCCTGCTTTCTCTCTCTCGTCTTTCTTGAATAGCGGGGTTACATTTGATATCTTCCAATCTGCTGGGACAGTTCTAGAATCTAGGGCATTTTGGAAGATCATAACCAACGCATCCACTATCTCTGCAGCCACCTCTTTTAGAACCCTCGGATTTAGGCCATCAGGTCCAGGGGATTTATCGGCTTTTAGTCCCATTAGTTTCTCAAGTACTTTTTCTTGACTGATAATTACTTTAAGTTCCTCTCTCTCATTTACCCCTTGGTTCCCCATTACTTCTGGTATGCTTTTTGTGTCTTCTACTGTGAAGACAGATACAAAATATTTGTTTAATGCATCTGCCATTTCCTGATTCCCCATTATAATTTTGCCTGTCTCAGCCTATAGTGGACCAATGTTTACTTTTGCTACTCTCTTCCTTTTTATATACTCATAAAAGCTCTTACAATCCGTTTTTATATTTCTTGCTAGTTTAATTTCATAATCTATTTTCCCCCTTTTTGTCAATTTTTTGGTCGTCCTTTGCTGGTTTCTAAAACTCTCCCAATCCTCAAGTTTATTATTCTTCTTAGCAACATTAGAGGCCTTTTCTTTTAATCTAATACTATCCTTAACTTCTTCAGTTAGCCATGGGTGGATCACTTTTCCTGTGGAGTTTTTATTTATCAATGGAATGTATATTTGTTGAGAATATTGAAATATTTCTTTCAATGTTTGCCATTGCTTTTCAACTGTCATTCCCTTTAATTTAATTTCCCAATCTACCTTAGCCAACTCGTCCCTCATTCCTTTGTAACTGGCTTTATTTAAGTTGAAGACTCTAGCTTCAGACTTAAGTACGTCACTCTCAAACTCAATGTGAAATTCGATGATATTATGATCATTCTTCCCCAGAGGATCCTTTACTGTGAGATTACTAATTAACCCTGTCTCATTACACAATACAAGATCTAAAATAGGCTGTTCCCTGGTTGATTCCATGACATATTGCTCTCGGAAACCGTCTCGAACTCGTCCTCCAAACTACCTTTGTCAATTTGATTTGCCCAGTCAAGATGATGATTAAATTCCCCCATGATTACTGCATTACATTTGTTACAAGCTCCTATTATTTCATGATTAATACTCTGTCCAACGGTATAGCTACTATTAGGGGGCCTATAAACTACTCCCACCAGTGTTTTCTGCCCCTTGTTATTTCTTCTTTCCACCCAGAATGTCATTTCTTCCTACGTGGACCACGACAACTGGATCCTCCCTCTCTTGCTCCAAATTCTTTTCCAGTTGTGAGGAGATGTCCTTAACCCTGGCACTGGGCAGGCTACACAGCCTTCGGGACTCTCGGTCATGGCTGCAGAGAACAGTGTCTATCCCCCGACTGTATTATCCCCTGCCACTACCACATTCCTTTTTACTCCCCCCACTTGAATGGCCTCCTGTACCACAGTGCCGTGGTCAGTTTACCCATCCTCCCTGCAGTCTTTGCTCTCATTCATACAGTTAGCAAGTATCTCGTACCTGTTGGACAAGGTCAAGGGCTGAGACTCCTCCATCACTCGATCCTGCGTCCCCATACCTGCCTGACTCGCAGTTTCACACTCTTCTGTCCCTGTTTCTCTCATTTTTTTTCTCACTCTTGCTCATTCCCTATTTCCTCATGACTCCCTTTCATGATACCTCACTCCCTGCCCCTCTATCAGTTCCTTTCAACTTTTTCTTATTCCCTTTCTTTTATTTGTTCCTTTTATTCCCCCTCTTACCTCCTTTCAGTCCTCTGTTCCTTCTCTCTAATTCCATATTTCACCCCTATCAGTCTGTCTTCTTTCCCTCGCTCCTTTCTTTCATTCCATCTCTTTCATTCTCTCATTTCCACTTTTCCTCCCCGTCTTTAATCTTCTTTCTTCTCCCTTCCTCATTCCCTCTGTCTCACATAGTTACCAGCATTGAGTCTTTGTGTCATAAACCTGAGTTGTGCCTTCATTCTAAGTAATGCCCATCTGGCTTCTTTTATGTTTCAAAAACCCATATTGCTGAATATTTCCTGTTTGATTCTTTGTGTAGTTTCCCTCCCTTCTGGACATTTAGGCTAAAAATTGATTCCACAATCATTTTAAGTTCATAAATAAAACCATGATCCATGTGCAGTAATTGCTGAGCATTAAAGTTCAATAACTGTACATTGGATGCTATAAAAAGTCTTATTTATTGATCCTATCCCTAGAAAAGAATCGCTTGAAAGAACCATTTAGCAAACTGTTTATTTACTGCATCCTACAAGTGGATCATGCAACACTGCTGAAATCAAGAAATGACCTCCTGTATTTGAGATCAAACTATTGCATTAAACTCTTTTAATTTTAAAAAAAACTATTTAATTCAACACCAATAGTGGTGGAAGGGGTAGGTCCAGAATCATGTGAAGTCTATTTCACAAAATTGTATATTCATCACAAAAAGATGAGCTTCATTTTTAAGGTAAAGCCCAGTTTAGGATTTAAAGCTTCTTTTTATGTTTTTAGGGGTTTTATGCTAGGTATACTACTTGGGGGTTAGCATCAATGACCACTCCTGTAAGCAGACCTCATGCCCCCTATGAAGCAAAGATGTCCTTATCAGCCCATTATCAAGCTAAATGTAGTAGGACCCCAGGTTCGAACAGAGAACCTGGGGTCCTGCAGCACTCTGAAATATACAAAGTGTTGGCATGTCTCTTTGTTTTCAGTAGGTGGATTAATATACATTCCATCAGACCAAGTTTCAGGCAGTAAACAAATAGATATGATTATTTAATATTAAATAGGTAAATGAACAATACTCAGTACGAGCAGTATAGCCCGAAGATTGTGAGATCTGGGTAGTGCGGTTCTGGGTTATTTGTAGCAGAGAGAACATAACTTGGGGCAGAACCCAGATCCACCAGGTTGTTCCCATTGAGAACTTGGAAGGAAATTGCACTGTGGGAGAGTCTGCCTGTCCCCCATACGCAGCTCCTGCATTTTGAGAACGTGTCTGGGAGCATTACTGGGCTACTCTGGAAATTCCAGAAGAAGCATTCCAACATCTCTGGCAGGGGTTAGATCTGCTGAGAACAAGTGTAGGTCCCAATCGAGGCCTAGTGAAGAACCCAAAAGTGCGCAGTCCAATGGCAACTGATCCCAGAGGGACTGATTACCCTGGGGGAAAAATATTTTAAAAATTGTTCTTGCCTTTTTCTTCAGCCCAACCCTGGCCCCTGGCTCCCCCTCTGAGTGGCAGGGTGTCATTCTGAGATTTGCTGTTTCCGTCAGTCTGGCATGACTGCAATTACAGGTTTGGGCATTGACTTCTGCATCCCTTGGACTTGGCATGGGGTCTCCAACAGGTCAAAGTGGTGGGTGAAAGTTTCACCATATCACACTTCTGCTGTGCAAGGGCACCATGAGACTTGTTCCTATATATATAAGCTGCAACCTTTACTTGTCAAAATATCAAAACAACAAAGATGTTCTCCTGCATTTCTTCTAACATTAATTATTGAAACACAATCATTCATTTCTTATGTGGCAAAATGCTACTAGAGTTACTGATTTAGCTCATTCTTTCTGCTGGCTACAGACTGATTGCTGAGCTAAGCCCAAGTGGCCTACTTTTTGGCCACAATTGGAAGCTCTTGGTCCATCAGAGGCCTTGGCCTTCTCGCAAACATGACCCATGTCTTCACCTCAGATACAGCTGACATTGAAAATCACTATCCCAGAATGTCAATCGCTAAGGATGTTTGACATTGAATGAAATGGCTTGATTCACTGATCTCAATTATCTGCTATGCCAGTCCCCATCCATGTGCAATGACACCACTCAGCCTGTCTGTACCTGACCAAATTGACGAGAATGAGATCTTAGACAGAAAGATGTCAGGAAATGCTTTTAAAGAATGCATTCAAAGTGACCTTTAACTTTACATCCCAGACTGTAACGTATATCCTACAATTTGCAGAAAAACCCAGCAGAAATCAGTGTTAACCCCATGCGTATTACGGCCAGCGACAAAAAAAAAATGTGTAACCTAACACAGACAAGAATGCTTCATTTTTGTTAGGTGTACTTATCTTCAGAAGTGTTGTAACGTCGGCGAAAAGGGCACTTCCTGCACACTTGGCCGTAAATAGTTAATATATTGCAATAAATTCAGAATGTTTAGGTTAGCCAAATCAGAATGGAAGAATATGATGGTCTGTTTTTCTTTGACTCATCGTGTCCTTTGTTATTCTGCACTTCTCCCATCAGTACCAAATGTGTAGGCAGGGCAGCTAAATATAGTATTCAAAGAGATACTTTTCAACCCCCAAGCTACCTGACGTAAATGATTTCTTCTTGTCGGGTACCATTGCTCTCATCGCGTACTATTCCTCTCGCTTTCAAAACCACAGTCATCAATCCCTTTTTCAAAAAACCCACCCTTAAGCCCTTTGGTTTTGCAAACCACCATCCTATCTCCAACATCCTTTTCATCTCCAAAGTTCTTGAACATGTTTTGACCTCTCTAATCAATGCCCATCTTTCCTGAAACTCCATGCTTAAATCTCTCCAATCAGTTTTCCGTCCTAGCCACAGCACTGAAACGCCCCAAACCAAAGTCACAGCTGACTGTGATTGTGGTACATTATCCCTCCTTGAACTCTCTGCAGCCTTTAAATATAGTCGACCACACCATGCTCCTCGGGGTCGAATAGGAAACAGACTGCAATCCTCTGCCGATGGTGCAGAGTTACAGCTGGGTATTAGCGAACATGTGGAAGCTGACCCCATGTTGGTGGTTGAAGTTACCAAGGGGCAGCATATAGATTAGAAAGAGGAGGGTAACGAGGAGAGATCCTTGGGGGACTCTGGAGGCAACTGTATAGGGACAGGAAGAAAAGCCATTGCTCTGAGGTTCTGGCTACGATCGGATATCTAAGAATGGAACCAAGCGAGCGCAGCCCCACTTTGTTGTCCAACTCAGCTGAGGTTCTGACGCCATATATTCTCCATCATAATGACTGCCTACTTCCATCTCCTTAACATTGCCTGCCTCTGTCCCTGCCTCAACCCATCTGCCACTGAAACCCTCATCCATGCCTTTGTCACCTCCAGACTTGACTATTCCAATGTTCTCCTGGCCGGCCTTCCATTCTGAATCCTCTGTAAACTTCAGCTCATCCAAAACTCTGCTGCTTGTATCCTACCCTGCACCAAGTCTCGCTCATCTATCACTCCTGCCCTTGGTGGCCAAAATTGGCTCCTGGTCCCCGAATGCCTCAAATTTAAAATTCTCATCCTTATGTTTAAATCCTTTCATGGCCTTGCCCTCCCCATCTATATCATTTCCTCCAGCCCTATACCCCTCCTCACTTCATCTGATGCTGGCCATTTGTGCATCGTCCATTCCCTTCGACCCACCATTGGCAGCCTTGCCTTCAGCCATTTAGGCTCCACGCTCTGTAATTCCTTCCCTTACATCTCCATCTTTGTCTTGGTGTCCAGTTTTATCTGATTGTGCCTCTGTGAAGCTCCTTTGGATCATTTACTATGTTAGAGGCCTGTATATAAATGTAACTTGTTTTCGTTTAGCATGGTTTTGCTGACAAATTCTTTGAATATTTTTTCAATTAAAGTTATGCATATGCATTCAACTATTCAGAGATAAGCTGGAATCAACAGAAGTTATATGCCTGGGTAGTTTTTAAAATAACCCTTCATCATTGCAGTAGAATTTCCTGATTTCAGCTGGAGGTTTAATCAATCCTTTGCTTATCTTGATACTGCTCCAGTCACAGAAACCGGAACAATAGAGGGGGAAACATTCTGTCCCTTTGCACATAAGTATATGAAAAATACTTTTGTGCAGCACGGATGCATTCTGCTTTATTGCACAGGCTTTGTTAACGTAGAACTTCATTTATCTGCACTCATGGGGGGGCCAATTTTAACCTGCCAAAATTGGCAGATAACGGTAGTAGCCTCAAAATGGGGTCGCTAGAATTACCACTCCGTTAATGCCAATGATCTGCCGGCTTGTCTCGGGCAGTAGGCCTATTTTAATATGCAAATAGGGCCCGATGATGTCCACTCTCTGCCATGCACTCTCCTATCAGTTGTACTGGCAATGCAGCTGAGTACGGTTTCTATTATTTTTGTGGGGCCAGGAGGAGCAGGAGTGCCCCTCTGGGGCCCAGAAAAAGGAACTGTGACCAACAGTTTCGTCAAACAGCTGGGTTTCAAGGAGTAGCTTAATGGAGGAGAGGGTGGTGCAAAGGCAGAAGAGTTTAGGGAAGGTGCTCCTCTGAGGCCCACAAATATAATCTCGGCTGCTGACGCCCCAGGCTCTCCCCTTCACAATCGTGACAATCCTCCTGGACTTATCTTGAAACCAGGCCGCTCGATAATACGCTGGCCTGAATCTGGGGAGCTGCATCGGGACACCCATTTGGGCAGGACAGCTCACCGGTTTGATTTAAATGAGGCCCAGACTTCAAAATTTGTTCCTCTGGACCCCACAAGGAAAGTTTGGGTTTTTGCCATCCTGGACAACCCTTCCCCCAACTCCCCACTTGTGAAACCCTGTGGAACCCTCACCCATATAACTTATCTGAGTGCCATCGGGTGGTCTCTGGGAAGCCCAATATTCATTTGCCAACAGCTCACCATCTGCCTCTTTACACTTGTTTTGGGTGGGCAGCTGATCAGTGAGATTTTAATGAGGCCCGGCCATTACTTCTGGGTGGGAAATTCACTCTGCTCCGCTCGGCTTTCCATCTGGGAGTTAAAATCCACACTATAGTTAGTCAATCTATGAACAAGCAGCATTCTACTCACTTTAAAAATAAATTAACATAGAATACATTTTAACATTGAAGTGGTCCAAATTGGGCCAATATCAAATTTCCACAAATAAAGTGAAATCAGAGGGGGAATTTTAACTCCCTTCACCTGGCGGAAACCAAGCTGTGCATTTACCACTTGTTTCCTCCCCTACAGCTATTTTAACGCTGCTGTTTTCTTGAGAGGGTGAGGTGCCCTCCTGACGAAGGCAGGAACCTCATAAATATATGCGAATCAGGGTCCCATCATTCAGATAGGACCCCGATGCTATTTTAACTGCCTACTGAGCGGGTCGTCTACCTCACTCAGTAAAACCTGGAGGGCACTCAACGGAGACCCTGCTAGGAAAATGTAAAACTTATCTTCATGGGGCCCAGAGGAACAAGAGTGCTGCCACCCCAGGCTCCCCCCTCCTCTAGTCATCCATGAAACCCACCAAACTCATTCGCCTCACCCCACCCACTCCCAACTTACCTGTCGGCCTGGCCGCCCAATTTTCATGAGCTCAAAGTTTGCGAGCTGCCTCTGGATGCCCATTTCAAGCAGGCAGCTGGTCAGCCCATGGTTTCCCACCTGGGAGTTTAAACCCCCCCTCCACCCACCATTTCTCAATTAAAAGAAAAAAACAATCTGTTGGTTTTCATGATAATGTAATAATACATTTTCTTGAAATGACATTTAAAGAATACCTTCAATATAACAAGTTTGACTGCAAAATTCAGCATCTCAGTACAGTTGTTTAATCAGCTTCCAATCAGAGAGGCCACAGTAGGGGTGGGGGGCTAGTTGGACATGGATGTACAACGACTATTCTGTATTTTCTGGTTGAGTCCCTTTTCCTTGTGCTTTTGGGAGCAGATGGTGATTGTGGTGTGGTCTCGGCTCATCTCTTGCTTCAGCTCCGCTGTCCTTCTGCAGGGAAATGTTCTGATGTTGGTGAATGGGAATTGGTTGGGCTTTCAGTAAAGGGCTCCGACTGCTGGGGGTATTTCTCCAGTAAACAACAACATGTGAACTGTTAATGTCTTGAACAGGTGGAATTCAGATCATTAGTTGGGCAGGATCACAGTTTTAGATAGAACCTATAAATCAGAGGATTTTACTGGTATGTAAGTCTTGCACACATCTGCTTTTCTTCACCACCTTTGATAAAAGAGAACTATTGCTTTTCCATTTGTGCTTAGCACAAGTTGAGAGCGTCATGGAACCAAATCTTTGTATATTGCACTTCCATGACATTAATGGGCATCACTGCCTCTCTTAGCAGTGCAAAATAAACTCTGTACTCTGGTATGTCTCTCTTACTCACTTAAGGCTTTTGACTTATGGACAGTTTCATAATTTAGACTTGTGTTTCTTGGGATCGAGACTGGTGCTGTCAAATCAATACTTATCTTATTGTCAACTAGGAGAGCTGACCTTTATCACACATCTCTCTGATCTGAACTTGTGCTTGAGGTAATGGAGGAAAAATGTTTAACTCTAATAGTAAAGGAAAAGACTTGTGCAAAAAACAATCTACAGCTTTTAAAATATGTGGAAGTGCAGCAGTTTTTTTCTCATTTAAACAAAAAACTAAATGTTGCAAACAAATTATAAGTTGAAACCAGAAAACTGTCCATCTTTCAATCCATTCTGACTATTGATTAAAATGTGGCTGCTGTATTAAATAGAAACAGGTTTACATAATATGAACATAGTAAGATGTTTATTAATATACTTGTGTATCCAGTGAGCTTAGTTTAACAGGTAAATCTGTGTATCAACGTAGTTAATGTTTGAGGGTGTGATGAATACTAAATTAGTTTTAAATGTTTTATTACCGGAGACCAATTTATACTTGATGAGGGTTTTAAAATCCTATGGTTGTTGTGGTGACTGGCTGTTGCATAATGCAAATATACAAGGGAAATGTTTAATCAAGCACTGTAGACAACGGATGCAGATCACTATGTGCTACAGGTGATTGATAACTAACAATTGTCAAGCCATATCTTAACACAGTGATGTTATGAATTTCAACTAAAGAAAAGTCATCTTCTAACCTATTAATTGTTTACAATAATGAATGAATTAAACAGAACCAGATTCATGTCTCTAATAAGTGAAGATTCATTCGGTTAGTTAATGTGTGCTGGGAATAAAATTGCTCAGTACTTTTGAGTTTTTTATTTAATTTTAAAATGTCTATTCAATATTATTTGAATTTCTTTTTCCTATACCAAATGAAAATCTGTTTATACCTTAAGGCATCAGTGTCTGGCCTTTAATGCATTACTTACCAAAGGAAGTATAATACTCATTCATCTTAATCTTGCTAATTAAGAACTTTAATCTTGCACAGAAATTTGAACAGAAGAGGGCCTCTTGCATTGCTGTTAAATCTATTATTAGTGAATTGTTGAACCATTTTCATTTAGAACATATTTTCTGCATTTGGTTTGCAGCAGAATGTGCTGAATTGCAGCAGTTACATAAAGTCAGGTTTAATTTGGTTTGGAAATTTTGCTACAGTTGCTATTTTTAGAACTTTCAAACACTGTAAATTATGATTTCTGCTATTTTTTTACAAATCTTTTTTGGCTACTCCTTTTCTGTTTTAAGAAATGTGAATAATGGCCAGGACTTTCCTTGTATTTTTCACCATAAATATGCCGTATGAATGGCATAGTGCTGATTTTTAGCAAGGAAACGCGCGTGCAAGTGATTATTGCCACGTTTGGACTGAGAAATCACCACGTGAGGTCCCTCGCTCTACTTGGCCGCTTCCACCATCCACCCATTGAAATCCTGTACCGCTAATTCCCGTGGCTCTGCGCTGCTCCAACTGACGGCATAGCTCATACAAGTTTCCTACTTTAATGTCACCAATGCACGAAAGTAGCTTTGCGCACGGATATAAGAGGCACAGCACGGCCTTCATCACCTGATTTTGACATAGCTGAGCAATTCCACCTTGTAGAATTTTTCCATGTGGGCACTTTGAATACAGGAATTGGAATAAAGATATGCTCACAATGATCCAAATAAGAGCACTAGACTCCGAACTGAGTGCCAATTCCTTTGGATTCAACAAAATGTAGGAGATGTAATAGACCAGTTTTTTTCATGATTAAGGTAAACAGTGAGGCGAGAGGTCCAGACTGTGCCTTGTGAGGTTCTAATGCAGATTCTCGTAGGCTGTGCTTCAAAGAAGATGCATTGGATGTACACTAAAGCGAGAGTGTGATCTAAGGAGTTATATGAGCTATCAGCAAGTAGTGCAGAAGTTACGGAAAATGAACCAAAGTTCATGGTCAAGAAACTAAACGTTAAGCAATGGAAACCAAAACAAAAGGGCACAACCGTACTGGATAGGAAGTGTTATTTTTGTTGTAGTGCACATTCACAGGAGCATAAAACCTGGATTTTCTCACCTGGGTGTAATTTACACCATGATGGTGACTGGTGTATTTTAGACAGACTCAATTGACTGTTTGCTGTTTGCACTCAATTTTCTGAAGTCAGCTCGTTAGCATAGTTTCAGGTGCAGACTCAGACAGGTTTGGGAGGCACACTAGTGGTTAGAATGGAAAATTGCACCTAAGTGAAATTTAAAGGGATGGAGATAATTAAAGGGCAGTGTCGCAATTACAACACGGCTGTTGAAGTTATAAATGCATAGGTAGTGATCCTGCAAAGAGAGTGGTTTCTCTTCAATTTTATTTGAACTCAATTGTCAATAACAATAACCTGGACGATCAACCATTTTGAACAGGAGCAAATAGCATTTTTAGATAACCATCATGTGCTAAATGGTTATGCTCCACTGGGTAAGTACAATTTTAGGATGCACAGAAGTACCCAAATGAATGCCTGTATCTTGAGATTATAGAAAGATGAATTCTCTGGATTTAGCAAAATCTATAGGGCATCTGTATGCCTCAGATGATCGATTCTTATTGCCATGGCTTATCACTTTAGTTCTGTTCAAAGCACGCAGTTCAAATGTTCCAGTTTAATCATCTGTTATTTGAAATAATACTTCATTAACATTTTTAAAAATCTCTTTAGTAACTAAAAGCATGTCCAGATTTTTTTTCTTTCTTTCATCCACTTTTTCCTTCCCACATTAAAATGTTCAGTTAGAGTACCTTTCTTAGGTGAGAGCATTTTCACCCCTATCTTTGCAGCCGTTCTTTCACGTTGAAATGCTCTCTTTCAAGCTTCCCAATTTTTCACTTATGACCTTTTCAATGTATACGATTCTTTTCTCAATGCTTCAATAATTGTCTATTTTGTTCATTCTGTCTCCCTAGAAAACAAAATGATTGCCTTCCTTAGACTCTCAATCCATCGGGATCATAGAGTGTAACAATAATGAATCAAAAGCCATAACAAGTCTGTTGAGGTCTGCTGACAGATTCTAACAAAAATATCATGAACTAAGCTGTAATTGTACTGGTTAAACCTTTTTCAAGAAATTGAATATCTATTATTAGTCCAATTAAGTTTGCATAAAGTCAAAACTGTATGTGCCATATTTAAGCAATAGCAGCTCAACTTAGAACAGTGTACTGAAGCAACACTTTGGAATCCCAATGCTCCATCAAAGAATAGTGGAACATGAGTTTACAACTGTGTTACTGAGATCCCAGTCTCATTTGAGCTCCTGCAGGGAGGTACTAAGCAGAACAGAAAGGAAAAAAATCAAGTGTTCTTGGGAAGGAAAAAGCACAAATGAGGCTGGTGCTGCATAGGGTCCTCCAGTATAATTATGAAATCATTATGCTGGTAGCACAATGACCATTTAATATTGCTTGTAACTGTAGAGACATTCAGAGGAAGGCAGTTTCTTGTATGGGGACAGAATAGCAGCCGAGATGACACTGCACAGAGGTTCTGCGTATGTCAATTATTACAAAGGGCACCTTAAGGACAAAAAGACTGTATCTACTGTTACTAAAAGAATTAAAAGGAACCAAGTTATTAAACTGAGACACAGGCCTCAGCTTTCTGCCTCCACCATCCAACCCCCGCCCCCACCCCCGGCTGTTGTTCCAGCAGATCTAGGAGAGGTAGGGTGGAAACATGCTCATGGACACAGTCCACCACATCTATACCTCCATGCAACTTCCCACATTTTCCAGTTAGATTCTGGTATTGTCTATGGTCTTGGGAATGTTTCCAAAGATGACCGAGCAAAGTAACAACTGCACTGTATTCTGTTTTTGACCAAGCTAGAGTGCTGTTTTTGAACAGGATAGAGTGACCTCTGTTGGGCTTAACTACCATATTTTACTTGGTTACTCTCCTAAACCTTAACCTTAAATATAATGTGGCTCCATTAAATTCTCACGTTCTGTATTATCAAGCAAAGCTATAAAGATGTAAAGTTTATATTAGTTATGCTATGCGGTACTGCAAAAGAAGAGAAAAAGGCACTGTTTTTGCATTTAATTAGCTGATGACGTTTTTGTGCTCTTAAAGAAATCCTAATTTGTAAAGTGAAATGTTGTATGCTTTTCAACTTCTTTTATAAATTATTTAGTAGCTAGTCTGATTTGAATATAAGCTGAACAGAAATGATCTGTAATATTGGGTAATTGGAATTTTAAAAAGTTCAGATTTTGCTTAATCATAGTTCAAGATCTTTGTTCAGTAACATGTTTCACAGAAACATGTTGAAACATTGGCAATAAATATCATATTATGGCGTGATTTACAGAAACTAACCTGTATATTACCGTAAAGCAAGTGTTTAAACCTCTTGAAGATTAAGTCAATATTGCCTAGTCTGATAAATACAGATTAAACTGTTAACATTCTGGCAATGTTAATGTTATGCAACTGGATGAGTAAATAGTTCTTTATTTGCTTACGCAGAAGAATCATCATGTCTTTAACCTTTGTAAAACCAAACAATTGAATACACTAAAAATGTAACTTTTGGTACATTTTGAAAGTACTAAAACACAGTTATGTCAATTTTTTTTAATGAATTTTCTCAACATTCCGATTTTTTGTGAATAAAATTCTATTTATTTTATAATGAAGCAGAAACTAAAATAAGGAACAATTAATAATTGTAACATAAGCTGACATCCAGCCCAACGTGTAAAACATTAACCTCATTAAAATGTGGTACAAATATTCCAATGAACTCCTATCATACCTTTGACTTCCCCTTTTATAATTAACCTATCAAACAGAAATAAAAAAAACAGTGAATGAAAGTGGACAAAATGTTTAAAAAGCCAGATGCTCTGCTCCATCTCAGGACAGGCACAGCATCCTCCATCATATCTCTCTCCTGTTCCTTGAGCTCAGGAGAAAGATCTGTTCCTGAACAACATAATAGAAGGAAGTCCTACCCTACTCCTCAATAACTCCACCTCCTAGTTGTTAATTGTATTCATGTGATTTATATCAATTAGTATTAATTGTATTCAGGTGGTGCGTATCAATTGGGAACTCTTGTATCCATTTATAAGAGAGCTGATCTAGGGTGTAATGTGGAGCTCTGTGAAAAAGGCTTGGAAGCAACTGAAGACCAGGCTCTAGTATTCTATCCTTCACCACCTGGCTATCCAATTTATAACATGGTAGCAGAGAATGGTTGCCTAAAGGTGGAGGTTGGAAACTATGATTTTTTTTTGGACTTAAAACAAACCTTGAAAGCTTAGTGGCCATTGTGGAAAGTGGCAGAAAGCAAGTTTACATCATCAAGGTACGATTTCCCTCCGATGTTCTCAGAGTTTGAACCGTATGACCAGTGGAAGAATTAGGTTGATTATGTGTACACGGGTTACTACTCTGCCAAAGAGAAAACAAGGCATGGCCTTGGTGTTGTCACTTCCTGAGCGAGGTAAAATCAGAAGTAAGGTATTTTCTGAGATGGATGCAGATCTTTTGGATAATGATGAAGGTTTTACCTTTCTAAGAGAATTTCTGGATCAAATCTACAAGAAAGATGACTTATTAAGTGCCTACGAGGCCTGGTCAGCATTTGATAGATTTAGGAAAACGGATGGTCATTCAGTGGAAGAGTATATCATGGACTTGAACAAATTGTACAAAAGATTGATAATGTTCCAGTTGGGAATCCCTGGATTTGTACTAGCGTTTAAATTACTAGATTGTGCGAAGGTGTCTCATATGGGCAGTCAACTGGTCCTAACTGGCGTCCAGTTCTCGGAAAAGGAGACTTAGTTGAATCAAATGTCTGCTGCCTTAAAAAAAAATCCTGGGGTAACAGTCATTCCCTTCCTGCAACAAATGGGGTCTTCAGCTGTGACACAAAGAATGAAAGATTTGATGATTACCAGGTTTTGAAATGTTCCAGATACTAAACGCATGCCCCAGTCCCGGTTTCAAAATTTTCAAGAGACCGGATGTAGGAGTCAATATGACGGAAGGATTAAAGACAGCCAGATTGGTGATGAAAGCAGGTACAGCAAATCCAGTTATATCAACAGAAGACAAAATTGGGACAGTAATAACGGGCAATTGAATCCCAGGAATGCCCAAGGAAAAATCAGTAGATGCTTTAGATGTGACTCTAAGTATCGTTATGAGGTGAATTGCCCAGAGCGAAGATGCAGGGTCTTTGAAATGATGCACGAAGAAAGTAGCTCTGAGGAAGAGGATAAAGATAATGCGGAAGAGTTTGATGATGATAATGAATATGAACAGATTATACTGTTTTGAATGTATTAGTCGCGGATTCCTTTAGTGGTGCGGTGTTAGTGCATGTACTTCAACTGTATGTGGGGTAGATTGGTTAAAATGTTATCTTGATTCACTATGTAGTGAGGATCGATGCAAGGTTAAGGAATATACAAGTTCCACATGTTTTAGGTTTGGAGACGACAACACCTTGAGGTCACTCAAGTGTGGTAATTCCATGTAAGATAGCTCGCTGGAGTAAGCCACTTTTTAAGTATGGATGTAGTCTCTAGTGAGATACCTATGCTCTTGGGTGAACCTTCCATGAAAAAGGCAAAAATGAAACTTGGCATGGAACACGATGAGGCAATGATTTTTGGGAAATCAGTTGATTTGCAGTTTACTCAGTCAGGGCATTATTGTATCCCCTTAATAAAACCTAATGTTTCTCATCAGCATGTTAGGCAAGTATAAATGGCATCAGGTGATAAGAGTAAGAGAGAAAAAAAACAAGTGTCTTCAAGTTACAGACAATTTGCCCACCCTACTTGTCAACATTTAAAGATCCTGCTAAAAGACGTAGGTGTAGTAGATGAGGAATATACGAAGCTCACAGAAGAGATTAGTGAGAACTGTGAAATCTGTAAAAAGTATAGATGGACGCCCCCACATCCTATTGTAACTGTTCCATTAGCACGTGACTTTAACGAGGTAGTTGCTATGGATCTATAGGTATGGGACAAAGACAGAAATGTTTTCATCTTAAATGTTATTGATCTGGCTATGAGATTTAGTATTTCTACACTAATATATAGTAAGGAGAAGAAGGTTATTCTAGATAAAATTATGGAAAAATGGATAGGGACTGGACTTGAGACACCAGCAAAATTTTTGACTGATAATGGAGTTGAATTTGCTAATGCAGAGTTCAGAGATATGTGTGAGAATATGAATATAATTGTCATGAATATAGCAGCTGAGAGCCCTTTTAGTAATGGTCTTTGTGAAAGGAATCATGCTGTGATTGATAGCATAGTGCATAAAATTTTGGCTGATCGCACAGAGTATAAATTGTCAACTGCCCTAGCATGGGCAGTTCATGCAAAGAATTCTCTTCAGATGGTTGGAGGAGTCTATGGGCGCAATCCCAAATTACCTTCCATTGTTTATGATAATCCTCCTGCTCTAGAAGGTACTACAATTAGTGCCATTTTTTCTGATCATTTAAATGCTATGCATGCAGGGAGACAAGCTTTTATCAAGGTTGAGGTATCAGAGAAAATTCGTCGAGCACTGAGGCATTGTATTAGACCATCTGAGATAGAGTTTAATTAAGGAGATTTGGTATACTATAAAAGAGAGGGTCATAGGGAATGGAAAGGTAATAGGTCGTGATGGTAAGACCGTACTTGTCCAACATGGCAATCAACCTGCTGAGGTTTATTCCTCACGATTAATTGGAATTAATTATAAAATCTCCGTCTCTGAGCAGTTGATAGAAGTGAACGAGGTACCTTGTGCCTCAGATGTTCATGATTCTTTTGATGAGATTCCTGAGGTATAGATTGAGGTAGATCAAAGGCTGGACAGTGGTAATGTCAGTGATCAAGAAACACAAGACAGAGCTATCACACCCACAGAACAATTGCCTAAAGTGGGTACATGGGTGACATATGTTCCAGAGGGTCAAATGAATGGAGGGATGTGACAATTTTGGGACGTGCAGGCAAAGCTACTGGTAGGTTTAAATTTTAGTTGAATGTTCAGGATGATGGCCATGCAGCGAGGTCCATGGACTGGTAGAATTGGGTAGAAGAGTGGAGAGTACGAAAGCAGGGTACAAGTAGTGATAGGAAGTCTGGAAGTGAATCTCACATCAGAAAATGATCGTGAACTGGAGATGAAAGAGGGAGATCTCGCAGTAGTAGTCCCTACAGACATAGAAGTGGAAGTGGAGTACGTAGCTTGACTAGGTCAGACAATGAAACAAAGACCACGTAATAGAACTAGAAGCAGAAGTCCTCATGATCGTGAAGTTTTGGTGGCTGCCAATAAACTTGAGGATAAACGAGTAAGAGGCAAAACAAAGGGAATTAGATAATTGGAAAGAATTTGGAGTTCATTCTGAGGTAACAGATAAGGGTCAACCAGCTTTGTCGCATGGATGGGTTTGTACTGAAAAAGTCTCGGCAGATGGGACTTATAAGGCTAAAGCGAGGTTTGTAGCTAGGGGTTTTGAAGAGAAACTGGGTGATACAGATGTCCGAGTGGATTCTCCCACTGCTGGAAAGATAATGTTAAATCTTTTTAGCTCTTTTGGCAACATATTCATGAGAATGTTACTCCCGTCCTGGTGAATCTTACTAGGTCATCACAGAAAGGTGATATTATATCTAAAGAAGAGACCGAGCAATTACAAAGCTTGATCGATCAGTTGAACTGGTTATGCACTCAGACTAGACCAGATGTTAGTTTTGATGTGTTGGAATTAAGTGCTTCAACAAAACACCCCATCGTAGAGAATATTTAGAGGGCAAATAAAACATTACAAAAAAATATATAGATAAATGTGTACTTAAGTTCCCATCCTTAGGTGACCCAAAGAAAATGAAACTAGTGATCTTCAGTGATGCTTCACATGCTAATCTTGCTGATGGGTATTCTAGTGCAGCTGGTTTCATAGTGTTTCTTATGGGTGAGAATGGGAAAAGTTGTCCTTCAGCTTGGGAAGCTAAGAAAAGAAAACGGGTTGTTAAAAGTACTCTGGCTGCTGAAACACTGGCTCTTGTCAATGCAATGGATATGGGATTCGATTTGGCAAATATTTTGAGTGACATCCTGTACAATGGGAGTACTGAAGATAGTATACCCATTGAATGCAGACAATCGTTCATTGTGGGATAATGTACACTCTACAAAAAATGCGAGTGAGAAAAGATTACGGATTGACCTCGCTGGCTTGAAACAAGTGCTGGAGAGAAAGGAAATCTCTAAAATTAAATGCATGGATTCAAGCCATCAACTGTCGGATTGTTTACTAAAAGAAGTACACGTACGAAGAAATTATTAGGGGTCGCCTCACAATGTAATGCTTTGTATAGTATAAGTTGTACAGAGTATGGGAGTTTTTGATTTTTGTTTGTATTGTGTATATATAAAGTTTAATATTTTTATTTAGCGAGAGAAAGGAATCTGTTAATTGTATCCATGTGATTTATATCAATTAGTGTTAATTGTATACAGTTGGAGTGTATCAGTTGTATCCATTTATGAGAGAGCTGATCTAGAGTGTGGTGTAAATGTAATGTGGAGCTCTGTGAATAAAAGCTTGGAAGCAACTGAAGACCAGGCTCTAGTATTCTATCCTTCATTGCCTGGCTATCCAATTTATAACATTAATCTTCTGCCCCAAAGGCCATTATCATCCCTTTACAGATCTGGTGCTACAATTCTACCTTCCTGCATTACAAAATGCCAATCTCCCTGTTGCATACTCTCAAAGAATAGGTGAGAATATGCAGCACCTCCGTTGCTACCAAAAGTACCAAAAATAAAACCATTCTAATACACCGTTCAACTTGACATTCCAGTGTTAATTCCAACAAACATATGTTAGGTTCATTATTAATGACAAAGGCACAGTCCCCCAGAAGGGCCAATGCCACAATATGTGAAGAAGGGTACCTTTCTGAGTCACAACACCAAGACCTACCCCCTGATGCATAGCACAATTTTGCTTTTCCATGCTGGGTATAATGAGGTCTTCAGCAGGTGGAGTCTATCCTACCACCTTACCTTCAATTCTCATTCTCCGAGGCTTTGTTTGCTTTCAAAATTCAAGTTGTGTTTTTTTAAATCAAATTAGAATGATGAAAGAATTTACTTCTCTGCCTTGCTCTCTATTTAGGTTTATCTCTGTCTCACTCTCTTTCTCTCTCCGTATCATGTGAGTTAGACATTGAAACCTCTGTCTCAGCTATAAGCCATTAGCATTGACTTTTTCTAACTTAACAAAACATAAGAAAGGTAAGTAGCTGGTGTATTTTTAAATTGTAATAACATTAAATGAAGAAAAAAATCTTGGGAGTAGATTTTTAATTTGCAGATTGGGTGGTTTCTATTTCAGGCAGCCAATCCATAAAGCCAGTTTTACGCTCGGGTGACGAGTTGAAAATCTAGCCCTCTTTTTCTTTCTCTCACTCTGTCACTCGTACGCCTGCACACACACACGCACCCTTCTTTCACTCTTTTCTCTCTCACAAATGCACGCACCCTCCTTTCTCTCCTCTCTCACGCAAACAAGCTCCCTCTCCCTCTCCCCCTCCCCCACACATCTTTACTTTTTGCCACTCACACACACCTCTCCCTCTCTCGTGCCCACACACAACCCCTCCCCCTCTCTCGCTCCCATGCACTACACCCCCCTCTCACGCCCGCGCACCCCTCTCCCCCTCTCATGCCTGCGCACCCCTCTCCTGGATCTTAATCTTTTTTTCACTTTCTAAAGTTTAGAGAACACAAGACAAAGGCTGCAACATGTTTGTAATTAGAAGAATGTCCTTATTACAAAATATAAAGACCTGCATATTTCTCTTCAGCTGAGAGTAATTATTCAGGGAACATACTTGAAATCCAAGCTGAGACTTCTGACATAGGTACAGGCCTCTGATGGTAAACATTATCAGTCACTTACTCCATAATTTCCTCCTTTTGCACCGTTCAAGGTTCCCGACGACAGATATGTATCATTAAAATGGCAGAAGTCTCCAGAAAAATCTGGGCCATTACCTTGGGGCATAAATTTATTTTAAAGTTAACTTTATGGAGAGAGACAAATATTTGTTTATGACTATCCTGTAACAATCTAGGGGGTGAGAAGGAACACAATGGGCTGGATTTTGTTGTAAAATTAACGGTGAGGCTAACAGCTTCTTGAGTGTTGTTGCAGCTGCACCCACTGGTGAGTGGTGACTATTTCATCACGCTCTTGATTTGAGCCTTGCTGATAGGGAGTCTTTGAGAAGTCAGGAGGTGAGCCACTTCTCACAGTATCCAGGCCTGTACTTGTAGCCCGCAGTATTGACATGGCTGGTCTATTTAAGCTCTGGTCAGTGGGTCTCTCAGTATGTTGATGGTGGGACACTCGGCAATCCTAATGCAATTGTAGATCAGTGTAGCTGTTTGGGGCATTTCTTGTTGGAGATGGTCATTGCCTGACACTTATGTGGCATAAACAATACCTGCCATTTGTCAGCCCAAAGCTGAGTGTTGTCCAGTTCTTGCTGTAGGCTGGCATGGGTGGCTTTATTATTAGAGGAGTTGTGAATGGAGCTGAAAACTGAAGAATAATAAATGAATATCTCCACCTCTGATCTTATGATGGAGGGAAGGTCTTTGGTGAAGCTGGTTGGTTGAGCTAAGGATGCCATCCTGAGGACCTCCAGCAGCGGTGCCCTGGGGATGTATTGATTGATATAACGTACAGGGTGGATAAAGGGGAACCAGTGGACATAGTGTATTTAGACTTCCAGAAGGCATTCGACAAGGTGCCACATAAAAGATTATTACTTAAGATAAAAAATCACGGGATTGGGGGTAACATTCTGGCATGGGTGGAGGATTGGTTATCGAACAGGAAGCAGAGAGTTGGGATAAATGGTTCATTTTCGGACTGGCAACCAGTAACCAATGGTGTTCCACAGGGGTCGGTGCTGGGTCCCCAACTCTTTACAATCTATATTAACGATTTGGAGGAGGGGACCGAGTGCAACATATCAAAATTTGCAGATGATACAAAGATGGGAGGGAAAGTAGAGAGTGAGGAGGACATAAAAAACCTGCAGGGGGATATAGACAAGCTGGGTGAGTGGGCAGAGATTTGGCAGATGCAATATAATATTGGAAAATGTGAGGTTATGCACTTTGGCAGGAAAAATCAGAGATCAAGTTATTTTCTTAATGGCGAGAGACTGGAAAGTACTGCAGTACAAAGGGATCTGGGGGTCCTAGTGCAAGAAAATCAAAAAGTTGGTATGCAGGTGCAGCAGGTGATCAAGAAAGCCAACGGAATGTTGGTTTTTATTGCTAGGGGGATAGAATATAAAAACAGGGAGGTATTGCTGCAGTTATATAGGGTATTGGTGAGACCGCACCTGGAATACTGCATACAGTTTTGGTCTCCATACTTAAGAAAAGACATACTTGCTCTCGAGGCAGTACAAAGAAGGTTCACTCGGTTAATCCCGGGGATGAGGGGGCGGACATATGAGGAGAGGTTGAGTAGATTGGGACTCTACTCATTGGAGTTCAGAAGAATGAGAGGCGATCTTATTGAAACATATAAGATTGTGAAGGGGCTTGATCGGGTGGATGTAGTAAGGATGTTCCCAAAGATGGGTGAAACTAGAACTAGGGGGCATAATCTTAGAATAAGGGGCTGCTCTTTCAAAACTGGGATGAGGAGAAACTTCTTCACTCAGAGGGTGGTAGGTCTGTGGAATTTGCTGCCCCAGGAAGCTGTGGAAGCTACATCATTAAATAAATTTAAAACAGAAATAGACAGTTTTCTAGAAGTAAAGGGAATTAGGGGTTATGGGGAGCGGGCAGGAAATTGGACATGAAGCTGAGTTCGGATCGGTCAATGCCCTGTGGGTGGCGGAGAGGGCCCAGGGGCTGTGTGGCCGGGTCCTGCTCCTACTTCTTGTGTTCTTTAGATTTGTGGTTGGGATCAGATCAGCCATGATCTTATTGAATGGCGGAGCAGGCTCGAGGGGCCGATTGGCCTACTCCTGCTCCAATTTCTTATTTTCTTATGTTCTTATGTTCTTATGACCTCCAACAGTCATGACCATCTTCCTTTGTTTTAGGCATGACTCTTGTCACTGGAGGGATTTCCTCTTGACCCTGCCCCACCAGATGACCTTAATTTTGGAATCTGTGTGGGTGGAGCTAAGAAACACCAAGGGGCAGAAAACGTTGGTGCGGGTTGTCTCTAGGCCCTCAAATGGTGGTGGAGATGTAGGGGAGGGCATTAAACAGGAAATTAGAGACGCATGCAAGAAGGGTACAACTATAATCCTGGGTGACTTTAATCTACATATAGATTGGCCAAACCAAATTAGCAATAATACTGTGGGGGGAGGAATTCCTGGAGTGTGTACATAATGGGTTTTTTTTAAACCAATACGTTGAAGAACTAACTAGAGAACAGGCAATCCTAGACTGGGTATTGTGCAATGAGAAAGGATTAATTAACAATCTTATTGTGCGTGGTCCCTTAGGGAAGAGCGTCCATAACATGATAGAATTCCTCATTAAGATGGAGAGTGAAGTAGTAGAATCCGAAACTAGGGTCCTGAATCTAAATAAAGGAAATTACGAAAGTATGAGGTGCGAGTTGGCTATGATGGATTGGGGAACTTTACTAAAAGGGATGATGGTGGATAGGCAATGGCTAATATTTAAAGAACGTGTGCAGGAATTACAAGAATTATTCCTTCCTGTCTGGCGCAAAAATAAAACAGGAAAGGTGGCTCAACCGTGGCTTACAAAAGAAATTAAGGATAGTATTAGATCCAAAGAGGAGACATATAAAATTGCCAGAAAAAGTGGCAAGCTTGAGGATTGGGAGCAGTTCAGAATTCAGCAAAGGAGGACAAAGAGATTGATTAAGAAGGGAAAAATAGAGTATGAGAGTAAATTAGCAGGGAACATAAAAACTGATTGTAAAAGCTTCTATAAATATGTCAAGGGAAAAAGATTAATGAAGACAAATGTAGGTCCCATACAGTCAGAAATGGGGGAAATTATAATGGGGAACAAAGAAATGGTAGAACAATTAAACGCACACTTTGGTTCTGTCTCCACAAAGGAGGACACAAATAACCTCCCAGAAATGTTAGGGAACGAAGGGGCGAGAGGGAGGAACTGAAGGAAACCAATATTAGTAAAAAAAAATAGTGCTAGGGAAATTAATGGGGCTAAAGGCTAACAAATCCCCAGGGCCTGATAATCTACATCCCAGAGTACTAAAGGAAGTGGCCCTGGAAATAGTGGATGCACTGGTAATCATCTTCCAAAATTCTATAGACTCTGGAACAGTTCCTACAGATTGGAGGGTGGCAAATGTAATCCCACTATTTAAAAAAGGAGGGAGAGAAAAAACAGGGAATTACAGGCCAGTTAGCCTAACATCAGTGGTGGGGAAAATGCTAGAGTCTATTATAAAAGATGTGATAACAGAACACTTGGAAGGCATTAACAGGATTGGACAACATCAGCATGGGTTTATGAAAGGGAAATCATGCTTAACAAATCTACTGGAGTTTTTTGAGGATGTAACTAGTAGAATAGATAGGGGAGAACCAGTGGATGTGGTGTATTTGGATTTTCAGAAGGCTTTTGATAAGGTCCCACACAAGAGGTTAGTGTGCAAAATTAAAGCACATGGGATTGGGGGGAAATATACTGGCATGGATTGAGAATTGGTTGACAGACAGGAAACAGAGTGTAGGAATAAACGGGTATTTTTCCAGGTGGCAGGCAGTGACTAGTGGGGTACCGCAGCGATCAGTGCTTGGGCCCCAGCTATTCACAATATATATCAATGATTTGGATGAGGGAACTGAATGTAACATTTCCAAGTTTGCAGATGAGACAAAGCTGGGGTGGAATGTGAGCTGTGAGGAGGATGCAAAGAGGCTCCAATATGATTTAGACAAGTTGGGTGAGTGGGCAAGAACATGGCAGATGCAGTATAACGTGGATAAATGTGAGGTTATCCACTTTGGTTGTAAAAACAGAAAGGCAGATTATTTGAATGGTGATAGATTGGGAAAAGGGGAGGTGCAATGAGACCTGGGTGTCGTTGTACACTAGTCGCTGAAAGCGAGCATTCGGGTGCAGCAAGCAGTTAGGAAGGCGAATGGTATGTTGGTCTTCATTGCAAGAGGATTTGAGTACAGGAGCAGGGATGTCTTACTGCAGTTGTACAAGGCCTTGGTGAGACCACATCTGGAGGATTGTGTGCAGTTTTGTTTGTCTTATCTGAGGAAGGATGTCTTTGCCATGGAGGGAGTGAAACGAAGGTTTACCAGACTGATTCCTGGGATGGCAGGACTGACGTATGAGGAGAGATTGGGTCAACTAGGCCTATATTCACTAGAGTTTAGAAGAATGAGAGGTGATCTCATTGAAACATATAAAATTCTAACAGGACGAGACAGATTAGATGCAGGGAGGATGTTCCCGATGGCTGGAGAGTCCAGAACCAGGGGTCACAGTCTCAGGATACAGGGTATGCCATTTTGAACCGAGATGAGGAGAAATTTCTTCACTGAGGGTGGTGAACCTGTGGAATTCTCCACCACAGAAGGCAGTGGAGGCCAAGTCATGAGATGTATTCAAGAAGGAGATAGATATATTAATGCTAAAGGGATCAAGGGTTGTGGGGAAAAAGCGGGAACAGGGTACTGAGTTGGACAATAAGCCATGATTATTTTGAATGGCGGAGCAGGCCTGAAGGGCCGAATGGCCTACTCTCGCACCTATTTTCTTTGTTTCTCTGTTTCTATGCTTGGACTCCTTGGTGCCATACTTGGTTGAATGCTGCCTTGAGGACAGTTACTTTTACCTCTCCTCTGGCATTTAGTTTTTGTGCCCATTCCTCGATCAAAGCAGTGGCGAGATTTGGAGCTGAGTAGTTCTGACGGAACCCAAACTGAGCACTGAGCACTGAGCACATTCTTGCTGAGTAGGTTTCATTTGATGGCACTATTGATGGCTCCACCCAGTACATTCTTGATGATTGAGAGGAGACTGGGCTAGATTTGTGCTGGATAAACCTGAGTAATCTTCCCCATTGTTGTGTAGATGCCAGCATTGCAGTTGCAATAGCTTGGCCTGGGGAGCAGCTGGGACTGGAGTGCTGGGATGATGGCAGGGCCCATAGTCTTTGCTGTGTCCAGTGCACTCAGCTGCTTCTTAATTTCACATGTAGTGAACTGAATTTACTGGACATTGGCATCTAAGATGGTGGGAATCACGGGAGGAGGCCAAGTGGCATCATTCACTTGCACTATTGGCTGAAGACTCTTGCAAGCATTTCAGTCTCACCTTTTGCACTTGCATGATGGGTTCCAACATAGGGTTCATTCTTGGAGCCTCTTTGTCATGTTAGTTGCCTGATTCTCAATCACCATTTTTGACTGGATATGGTAGAACTTTGGTCTGATTCTTTGAGTGTGGAACTGCTTAGTTCTAATCTATAGCCTGAATGAAAAACAGGAATTGGTGGAAACACTCAGCAAGTCAGGCAGCAAGGATGAAGAAAACAGATAAGAGGTTTCGGATATGGGTTACTTGAGGAAGTGACCCATATCCAAAACCTCTTATCTGTTTGGACTCTAGGGAAATCAAGGGATATGGGGATCGGGCAGGAAAGTGGGGTTGGAGTGAAGATCAACCATGATCTGATTGAACGGCGGTGCAGGCTCGAGGGGCCATATAATCTACTCCTGCTTCTATTTTTTACGTTCTTATGCAGAATTGAAGGTTGTGTCAGGCCATGAGATTGCATATTGTTATCATATATAATTCTGCTGATGGCCCATAGTGCCTCATGGATGCCCAATTTTGGGCTGCGAGATTTGTCCTTTGCCTGACCACTTAACTTTTAACATGGTGGGTCACTTTGTATTACACTTCATATCTCCAGAACACTGTATAATATCCAAAGTGATTTTCAGTGACCATCAACAATGCCACTCCTTAATCAACCAAAAGTAGATATGTTGCTGGTTTGTGATCTTTTCCCTCGGCTTCAATTTTTCACTACCATAAATTGCTTTATCTGGAAGCTTAGTCAAGAGCTAGCTAGCAAAGCGCTCTCATTGAATTTAATTTCAGACCAGAAGTCAAATAGAGCCTCCAAATGTTCAAATGTTTTGATTGGTGGAAACATGACCAAATGCAATCCTGATTCCAATATTATCGAAGATCTGTTGAATAATTTTGCATCTAACACTGAAAAAAGTTTGTTTTTATTTATATTTAGCTAATTATTTAGCTGTTTAAATTATAATATTCTGAATAACAAACAGGGTATATTTTGGCCAGAAAATGCCTTTTTGAGTCACCTTGTTTTCACATACAGATGTCACAGAGTTGAAGCATTAAAATGTTTTTCTCTTGGAGAATGCATGAAAGTACAAAAGGTTTACTTTTCAAATCAATCCTATGACTTTTAAATAACAGAACCAGCTAACCTCCAGGAGATTAGCAAAAAAAATTGCCTAAATGATGATGCACCTTCAAAAACTTGAGAGATTGTTGAACAACTAAGGAATACAGAATGGAAATATTCTCCTGTTCTGAAGGTAGCTGTTAGGTTGTGTGGTAATAGTGTTCTGTAATATTTTTTAACCCTTTAATGTTCTTTAAATTTTAAGCATCTGTGGAATACAACATTTGGAAAGAGCAGGGAATAACCTGACCCTGTTTGATTCCCTTTACTTCTGCATTGTCACCTTCTCTACTGTGGGGTTTGGTGATGTCACACCCAAGATCTGGCCCTCCAAATTGTTAGTAGTCATCATGATCTGCGTTGCCCTTGTAGTGTTGCCTATACAGGTAAGCAGTGGAATGCATGAAGTATGTTTGAAAATGATATCCATAGCCTTCAATGTTGTGTGTATTTAAAAAGCTGATTTAAAAAGTATTTTTAATGATTACTGTTGTTTAAACCTTTTATTTCTGGTATGATCATAATAGACTTGTTAGCAAAATTAAAGCCCATGGGATTAAAGGGACAGTGGCAGCACGGATACAAAATTGGCTAGGGGACAGAAAGCAGAGAGTAGTGGTGAACAGTTGTTTTCCAGACTGGAGGGAAGTATAGAGTGGTGTTCCCCAGGGGTCAGTATTAGGACCACTGCTCTTTTTGATTATATATTAATGACCCAGACTTGGATATAGAGGGTATCATTTCAAATTTGCAGATGACACGAAACTTGGAAATGTAGTAAGCAATGTGGGGGATAGTAACAGACTTCAGGAGGACATAGACAGACTGCTGACATGGGCAGATGCATGGTGGATGAAATTTAACTTCGAGAAGTGTGAAGTGATGCATTTTGACAGGAAGAATGAGGAGAGGCAATAAAAACTAAATGGTACAATTTTAAAGGGGGTGGAGGAACAGAGACCTGGGGGTGCACATGCACAAATCTTTGCAGGTGGCAGGACAAGTTGAGAAGGCTGTTTAAAAAAGCATATGGGTTCCTGGGCTTTATTAATAGAGGTATAGAGTACAAAAGCAAAGAAGTTATGCTAAACCTTTATAAAACACTGGTTAGGCCTCAGCTGGAGTATTGTGTTCAATTCTGGACACCACACTTCAGGAAGGATGTCAAGGCCCTAGAGAAGGTGCAGAGGAGATTTACTAGAATGGTGCCAGGGATGAGGGACTTCAGTTGCATGGAGAGACTGGAGAAGGTTGTTCTCCTTAGAACAGAGAAGGTTAAGGGGAGATTTGATAGAGGTGTTCAAAATTATGAACTGTTTTGACAGAGTAAACAAGGAGAAACTGTTTCCAGTGGCAGGCAGGTCGGTAACCAGAGGACAAAGATTTAAGGTGATCGGCAAAAGAGCCAGAGGCGACATGAGGAAACATTTTTTTACGCAGCAAGTTGTAATGGCCTGGAATGCATTGCCTGAAAGGGTGGTGGAAGCAGATTCAATAGTAACTTTCATAAGGGAACTGGATAAATACTTGAAGGGAAAAAGTTTATAGGGCTATGGGGAAAGAGCAGGGGAATGGGACTAATTGGATAGCTCTGTTAAAGAGCCAGCATAGGCAGGATGATCTGAATGGCCTCCTCCTGTGCTGTACTTACCATGATCTACTTTTAAATGGCTCACTATTTATTTCAAATAATTGTGTAATTCCATAGATTATAGATCGCATGTTGCACTGTTAACTGAAAGTTCTCAGCTGTGTTCCCATTTTCAAAAGTAAATGTTAATCATGACATATGAGGAGCATGTATGAGGCCAGAAGAGGGGATTAACATCCACTGTAGCCATTTATGTACCCAAGGAGTACAATTATCCTCTACAGATTAATTTATTGCTGGTATAGAGATTTCTGCACAGATTTTATATAGTGTTTCCAGTACAATGACTGAAATAATTTACTGTAAAGATATAATGCCCTATAATTTCACTTTCCCCAAAATCTATCTACTTAGAAATTCATGTATTCTGCTTGCTAATTACTAATATAATTATTTTAATCATGCCATTTGTGCATTTTCTTAACTAAGTTTGAACAACTCCTTAAGAAATACAATAGAAAATTTGTAGTATATATAGAACGCTTTCCTTTGATTCATATAACTGGACTTCGGCTGCAGGTTGAAAGTGCTATTGTTGAGCTTCCTCAAAGCTCTAAGTTTGATAATTCACTATAATGAGACTAAACTGCATAATTAATCATCTTTATAATCTCAAGTTGAACTGCGCTGCTTACTTACACTTCCATGATGTACTTATTGTTTTCAGTAGACTGAATTATGATTTCCAATTGTCACCATTGCTCCTATATCTCAGGCAGTGTCTTATAGGAAACAACGCTAAATACAGATGTGCAAGAAGAATTAATGAAGGCTGTTAATCTATGGTACATTGAAGGAGAATATGTCATTTGCAGTCCCTTCAATCAGGCAATTGTATTTATTTACTGTTCAACAAGTTACAACATTTTCATTCTTTCCATCTGTTTTCTGCTTTACTTTTAATTTCGTGAGCATGCAGAGAAATATACAAAGAAAAAGAGGAAAATATGAATCGACGATAGGAAAACCCAGTCGTGATTTGCAAACATTGCTTCCCACTCCGTTTAGTAGCGCTATGGAAACAAATTTGAAGTTTCAGAGAGGAGCATAAATAATTTGATTAGTTTTTCGAACTTACTGTTGCGATTGAAAGAAGAGTTAAAAGTATTTATTTTAATAATACCAGCTGAGTAACTGGTAAGTCTGGGTCCGGTAGTGTAATGGTTATCAGAGGTCTGGACCAATAATCCAGAGAACGTGAGTTCAAATCCCACCATGGCAGTTTGAGGATTATAATTCATCTTAAAATATCTGGAAATAAAGATCTGGGCCCCGATTTTCAAAGGAAATTGCGCGTGCGCAGCAAAAATCGGGGAAATCCCAAGTGGGTGAGGACGCCGACTCCAACCCGCCAACTTCCAGGTTCCCCATAGTGCACGCGCACCTCATTAATGCCGATTAAAGCCGGTGGGATGATAGTTAAAGAACCAAATATAGCTCATTGAAGTACTTAAGGTACTTTTATTTCTGACATAGTAGTTAGTTAAAACGATTTTATACTGACCTGGGTGGCTTTCCCACATCTTCTGATTCACTCCTCTCCAATATCCCTCTCAGCCCCCGATGTCTCCCTCTCTGATGTTCCCCCTTCCCCCCCACCCACCTCTCTCTCTCCTCCCTCCGATCTTCCCCTCTCTCTCTCCCCCCTCCGATCTTCCACTCCCTCTCTCCCCCCTCCGATTTTCCCCTCTCTCTCTCTCCCCCCTCCGATCTTCCCCCCTCTCTCTCCCCCCTCCGATCTCCCCCCTCCGATCTTCCCCTCTTTCTCTCCCCCCTCCGATCTTCCCCTCTCTCTCTCCCCCCCGATCTTCCTCTCTCTTTCTCTCTCTCCCCCCCGATCTTCCCCCCCTCTCTCTTTCTCTCTCTCCCCCCGATCTTCCCCCCCTCTCTCTTCCCCCCCGATCTTCCCCCTCTCTCTCTCCCCCCCCCACCGATCTTCCCCTCTCTCTCTCTCTCCCCCACCGATCTTCCCCTCTCTCTCTCTCTCTCTCCCCCCAACGATCTTCCCCTCTCTCTCTCTCCCCCCACCGATCTTCCCCTCTCTCTCTCTCTCCCCCCACCGATCTTCCCCTCTCTCTCTCTCTCTCCCCCCACCGATCTTCCCCTCTCTCTCTCTCTCCCCCCCCACCAATCATCCCCTCTCTCTCCCCCCACCGATCTTCCCCTCTCTCTCTCTCTCTCTCTCTCCCCCCACTGATCTTCCCCTCTCTCTCTCCCCCCACCGATCTTCCCCTTTCTCTCTCTCTCTCTCCCCCCACCGATCTTCCCCTCTCTCTCTCCCCTCACCGATCTTCCCCTCTCTCTCTCTCTCTCTCTCTCCCCCCACTGATCTTCCCCTCTCTCTCTCTCTCTCTCCCCCCACCGATCTTCCCCTCTCTCTCTCTCTCTCTCTCTCCCCAACCGAT
The DNA here is from genome assembly GCF_035084215.1 of Heptranchias perlo. Classification (NCBI taxonomy): domain Eukaryota; kingdom Metazoa; phylum Chordata; class Chondrichthyes; order Hexanchiformes; family Hexanchidae; genus Heptranchias; species Heptranchias perlo. The sequence continues at coordinate 63,905,103 of NC_090333.1, forward strand.
CTTCCCCTCTCTCTCTCTCTCTCTCCCCCCACTGATCTTCCCCTCTCTCCCTCTCTCTCTCTCTCTCCCCCCACCGATCTTCCTCTCTCTCTCTCTCTCCCCCCACCGATCATCCCCTCTCTCTCTCCCCCATCGATCTTCTCCCCTCTCTCTCTCTCTCTCCCCCCACCGATCTTCCCCTCTCTCTCTCCCCCCACCGATCTTCCCCCCTCTCTCTCTCTCCCCCCACCGATCTTCCCCCCTCTCTCTCTCCCCCCTCTCTCTCTCTCCCCCCACCGATCTTCCCCCCTCTCTCTCTCCCCCCACCGATCTTCCCCTCTCTCTCTCTCCCCCCACCGATCTTCCCCTCTCTCTCTCTCTCTCTCTCTCCCTCTCCCCCCACCCCACCGATCTTCCTCTCTCTCACTCTCTCTCTCTCTCTCTCTCTCTCTCTCCCCCCCCACCGATCTTCCTCTCTCTCTCTCTCTCTCTTCCCCCCCCGATCTTCCTCTCTCTCTTCCCCCCCCCGAACCTCCTCTCTCTCTTTCCCCCCCCGATCTTCCCCTCTCTCTTTCCCCCCCGATCTTCCCCTCTCTCTTTCCCCCCCGATCTTCCCCTCTCTCTTTCCCCCCCGATCTTCCCCTCTCTCTTTCCCCCCCGATCTTCCCCTCTCTCTTCCCCCCCCGATCTTCCCCTCTCTCTTCCCCCCCCGATCTTCCCCCCCCCGATCTTCCCCTCTCTCTTTCCCCCCCCCCGATCTTCCCCTCTCTCTTTCCCCCCCCGATCTTCCCCTCTCTCTTTCCCCCCCCCGATCTTCCCCTCTCTCCCCCCACCGATCTTCTTCTCTCTCTCTCTCTCTCTCTCTCTCTGCCCCCCCACCGATCTTCCCCTCTCTCTCTCTCTCTCCCCACCGATCTCTCTCTCTCTCTCTCTCTCTCCCCCCCCGATCTTTCTCTCTCTCCCCCCCCCGATCTTCCCCTCTCTCCCCCCCCGATCTTCCCCTCTCTCCCCCCCGATCTTCCCCTCTCTCCCCCCCGATCTTCCCCTCTCTCCCCCCCGATCTTCCCCTCTCTCCCCCCCGATCTTCCCCTCTCTCCCCCCCCGATCTTCCCCTCTCTCCCCCCCCGATCTTCCCCTCTCCCTCTCCCCCACTGATCCTCCCCCCTCTCTCTCTCTCTCCCCCCACCGATCATCCCCTCTCTCTCTCTACCACCGATCTGCCCCTCTCTCTCTCTCTCTCCCGCCAACGATCTTCCCCTCTCTCTCTCCCCCCACCGATCTTCTCCTCTCTCTCTCTCTCTCTTCCCCCCCCCCCACCGATCTTCTCCTCTCTCTCTCTTTCTCTCTCTCCCCCCACCGATCTTCCCCCCTCTCTCTCCCCCCACCGATCATCCCCTCTCTCTCTCCCCCCACCGATCTTCTCCTCTCTCTCTCTCTCTCTCTCTCTCCCCCACGATCTTTCTCTCTCTCTCTCCCCCACGATCTTTCTCTCTCTCTCACCCCGATCTTCCCCTCTCCCTCTCCCCCACAGATCCTCCCCCCTCTCTCTCTCTCCCCCCACCGATCATCCCCTCTCTCTCTCCCCCCACCGATCATCCCCTCTCTCTCTCCCCCACCGATCTTCCCCTCTCTCTCTCTCTCTCCCGCCAACGATCTTCCCCTCTCTCTCTCCCCCCACCGATCTTCTCCTCTCTCTCTCTTTCTCTCTCTCCCCCCCACCGATCTTCCCCTCTCTCTCTCTCCCCCCACCGATCTTCTCCTCTCTCTCTCTTTCTCTCTCTCCTCCCCACCGATCTTCCCCTCTCTCTCTCTCTCTTTCCCCCCACCGATCTTCTCCTCTCTCTCTCTCTCTCCCCCCCGATCTTCCCCTCTCCCTCTCCCTCCCCTGAATTTCCCCGACTCTCTCTCTCTCCCCCACCGATCATCCCCTCTCTCTCTCCCCTCACCGATCTTCCCCTCTCTCCCCCCACCGATCTTCCCCCCCCTCTCTCTCTCTCCCCCCACCGAACTTCCTCTCTCTCTCTCTCTCTCTCTCTCTCCCCCCCCCCCCCGATCTTCCCCTCTCTCTTCCCCCCCCCCCGATCTTCCTCTCTCTCTTCCCCCCCCCGATCTTCCCCTCTCTCTTCCCCCCCCGATCTTCCCCTCTCTCTTCCCCCCCCGATCTTCCCCTCTCTCTTCCCCCCCCCCCCTGATCTTCCCCTCTCTCTTCCCCCTCCCGATCTTCCCCTCTCTCTTCCCCCCCCGATCTTCGCCTCTCTCTTCCCCCCCCCGATCTTCCCCTCTCTCTTCCCCCCCCCCGATCTGCCCCTCTCTCTTCCCCCCCCGATCTTCCCCTCTCTCTTCCCCCCCCCGATCTTCCCCTCTCTCTTCCCCCCCCGATCTTCCCCTCTCTCTTCCCCCCCCGATCTTCCCCTCTCTCTTTCCCCCCCCGATCTTCCCCTCTCTCTTCCCCCCCCCGATCTTCCCCTCTCTCTTCCCCCCCCGATCTTCCCCTCTCTCTTCCCCCCCCGATCTTCCCCTCTCTCTTCCCCCCCCGATCTTCCCCTCTCTCTTTCCCCCCCCGATCTTCCCCTCTCTCTTTCCCCCCCCGATCTTCCCCTCTCTCTTTCCCCCCCCCGATCTTCCCCTCTCTCTTTCCCCCCCCCGATCTTCCCCTCTCTCTTTCCCCCCCCGATCTTCCCCTCTCTCTTCCCCCCCCCCCGATCTTCCCCTCTCCCTTCCCCCCCCGATCTTCCTCTCTCTCTTTCCCCCCCGATCTTCCTCTCTCTCTTTCCCCCCCGATCTTCCCCTCTCTCTTTCCCCCCCCGATCTTCCCCTCTCTCTTTCCCCCCCCGATCTTCCCCTCTCTCTTTCCCCCCCGATCTTCCCCTCTCTCTTCCCCCCCCGATCTTCCCCTCTTTCTTCCCCCCCCGATCTTCCCCTCTCTCTTTCCCCCCCCCGATCTTCCCCTCTCTCTTTCCCCCCCCGATCTTCCCCTCTCTCTTTCCCCCCCCGATCTTCCCCTCTCTCTTCCCCCCCCCCCGATCTTCCCCTCTCTCTTTCCCCCCCCGATCTTCCCCTCTCTCTTTCCCCCCCCGATCTTCCCCTCTCTCTTCCCCCCCCCCCTGATCTTCCCCTCTCTCTTCCCCCTCCCGATCTTCCCCTCTCTCTTCCCCCCCCGATCTTCCCCTCTCTCTTCCCCCCCCCCGATCTTCCCCTCTCTCTTCCCCCCCACGATCTTCCCCTCTCTCTTTCCCCCCCCCCGATCTTCCCCTCTCTCTTCCCCCCCCCCGATCTTCCCCTCTCTCTTCCCCCCCCCCCGATCTTCCCCTCTCTCTTCCCCCCCCCGATCTTCCCCTCTCTCTTCCCCCCCCCGATCTTCCCCTCTCTCTTCCCCCCCCCGATCTTCCCCTCTCTCTTCCCCCCCCCGATCTTCCCCTCTCTCTTCCCCCCCCGATCTTCCCCTCTCTCTTCCCCCCCCGATCTTCCCCTCTCTCTTCCCCCCCCCCGATCTTCCCCTCTCTCTTCACCCCCCGATCTTCCCCTCTCTCTCTCTCCCCCCACCGATCTTCCCCTCTCTCTTCCCCCCCCCCCGATCTTCCCCTCTCTCTTCCCCCCCCCCCGATCTACCCCTCTCCCCTCCCCCCCCCGATCTTCCCCTCTCTCTTCCCCCCCCCGATCTTCCCCTCTCTCTTCCCCCCCACGATCTTCCCCTCTCTCTTTCCCCCCCCCCGATCTTCCCCTCTCTCTCCCCCCCCCCCCCCGATCTTCCCCTCTCTCTTCCCCCCCCCGATCTTCCCCTCTCTCTTCCCCCCCTGATCTTCCCCTCTCTCTTCCCCCCCCCCGATCTTCCCCTCTCTCTTTCCCCCCCCGATCTTCCCCTCTCTCTTTCCCCCCCCCGATCTTCCCCTCTCTCTTTCCCCCCCCGATCTTCCCCTCTCTCTTTCCCCCCCCGATCTTCCCCTCTCTCTTCCCCCCCTGATCTTCCCCTCTCTCTTCCCCCCCCCCGATCTTCCCCTCTCTCTTTCCCCCCCCGATCTTCCCCTCTCTCTTCCCCCCCCCCCGATCTTCCCCTCTCTCTTCCCCCCCCCGATCTTCCCCTCTCTCTTCCCCCCCCGATCTTCCCCTCTCTCTTCCCCCCCCGATCTTCCCCTCTCTCTTCCCCCCCCGATCTTCCCCTCTCTCTTCCCCCCCCGATCTTCCCCTCTCTCTTCCCCCCCCCGATCTTCCCCTCTCTCATCCCCCTCCCGATCTTCCCCTCTCTCTTCCCCCCCCCGATCTTCCCCTCTCTCTTCCCCCCCCGATCTTCCCCTCTCTCTTCCCCCCCACGATCTTCCCCTCTCTCTTTCCCCCCCCGATCTTCCCCTCTCTCTTCCCCCCCCCCGATCTTCCCCTCTCTCTTCCCCCCCCCGATCTTCCCCTCTCTCTTCCCCCCCCCCCCCCCGATCTTCCCCTCTCTCTTCCCCCCCCCCCCGATCTTCCCCTCTCTCTTCCCCCCCGATCTTCCCCTCTCTCTTCCCCCCCGATCTTCCCCTCTCTCTTCCCCCCCGATCTTCCCCTCTCTCTTCCCCCCCGATCTTCCCCTCTCTCTTTCCCCCCGATCTTCCCCTCTCTCTTTCCCCCCCGATCTTCCCCTCTCTCTTTCCCCCTCCCGATCTTCCCCCCTCTCTTTCCCCCCCCCGACCTTCCCCTCTCTCTTCCCCCCCCCCCCCGATCTTCCCCTCTCTCTTTCCCCCTCCCGATCTTCCCCTCTCTCTTTCCCCCTCCCGATCTTCCCCTCTCTCTTTTCCCCCTCCCGATCTTCCCCTCTCTCTTTTCCCCCTCCCGATCTTCCCCTCTCTCTTTCCCCCCCCGACCTTCCCCTCTCTCTTCCCCCCCCCGACCTTCCCCTCTCTCTTTTCCCCCCCCCCGACCTTCCCCTCTCTCTTTCCCCCCCCCGACCTTCCCCTCTCTCTTTCCCCCCCCGATCTTCCCCTCTCTCTTTCCCCCCCCCGATCTTCACCTCTCTCTTCCCCCCCCCGATCTTCCCCTCTCCCTCTTCCCCCCCCCCCCCCCCCCCCCATCTCTCTCTCTTTCTCTCCCCCCCCCACCTACCCTGATCTTCAGCGCCCTCAACTCTCTGTTCCAGTGCCGGATGGTTCTGGGTCTCTCTTCTCTCTCTCGCTCTCTCGCCCAGCCCCTCTCTGCGTTGCAGCTCCTGTCAGCCGCCTCAGGCTGACTGCCGGACATGAAACCCGGGAACAACTTTAATCACCATCAACTACATCCCGATCGCATCGGAAAAGGTAAGTTTTTTTTATTTGAGTTTGCCACTCGCACCTTCTCCCCCCACCCCCCCCCCTGCTGCCAACCCGCCACAATTTCAAAATTGAGCCCCTGGTATCAGTAAAGCTGTCGGATTATCATAAAAACCCAACTGGTTCACTAATGTCCTTTAGGGAAGGAAACCGACTGTTCTTACCCAGTCTGGCCTATAAGTGACTCCAGGTCCACACTTATGTAATTGACTATTAACTGTCCTCTGAAGCGGACTAGCAAATCACTCAATTGTATCAAACCAGCTACCATTGATTCAAGAAGGCCCACACCACCTTCCCAGGAAAACTAGGGATGAGCAATAAATGTCAGCCTTGCCAGCGACGCCCACAATCCGAGTATGAATTAATTTTTTAAAAAGTAACTATTATCTGTCAAGTTTGATTCGTTTTTTAAATTAGCTATTTGAAATGAAATTCATTATGACACTGGAAGTGTAAAACTATTTTTCAGATTTCTTTTCTTCCTCCTGTTATTGCCACATAAAAGATAATTAAATCGATCTATTTTCTCTACTCTCTCAAGGTGTTGAAGCTCTCGGACCTCTTCTATTGTCTGCGTTTAGCCATGGATAGAATAAGGCCAAGAAAGGCTGGTTCAGCTTCTCTTCCTAATTGCACTATTTTGTACTCATGTATGCTTTATTTTGCCAAAAGAGAGGAAGGCAGGAATGTTGGGCCATAATAACCTGTATATAAACTCGAAAAATTAACTGATCCCATTGGAGCAGGGTAGTGTATTTTCTGATGCATTCCCTCACGTTGTGCTCCTGTTATCCCTGACACAGACTGGTGAATAATAACTAAAAATGTGTCTCTTGTCTCACCCTCCTGCTGTTTTACATCCTTACTATCCAAACATTCTGCCATTGAAAGGTCTTCGGTCGATGGGAATTGTCCAAGTGGGAGGCTAGAAAATCACACGTTCAGGAATTTGTCTGCTTCCGGCCCACTCCATACACTGTGCTAGTTTCCTGTCGGTGGTGCACTCTCTCAATCTGAGTGTCTGAGACCTTCATTTCCCAGACTAATTCCATACAAATAACCTGATAATGAGGGATGCAGTCAAGTTGCTGTTTTTTTTGCCCCACTCCTGCAGTGTTCTAAGCTTGCCCACTCAAAATGAATATTAAAGGTCGGTGTGTTCTTGCCTACTGGGAATGAATCCTTTGAAGCTGCACTGCTCATTTTCATTTTTCTGCAAGTCATCTTTTCTCATGCCCAGCACAAAGTAAGGCTTCCAAAGGGAAACCCTTGCTTCTTATGAACTAAATATAATCTATGTACAAAGTAATCTCAGAGGTAGCAATAAACCCTTTATTTTGCTAATAAATTTATTGAATATATGATGAAATGCCTCTCTATCGCTTTGATAGACAGACATATAGCACTCTAATAGGTCACATATCAGACTATAAATGATGAATTAGGTTTATCAAGAAATTAATTTGAAAAGAAGCAAGAGTAAACTAGGCAGATTTCACTAAATTAGAATACCTAACGTGATCCCACAATGTCTTCTGCAAAACAATAAATATCGAGAATCCTTTATCTGTTCTCTGCAGTATAATTTCGGATGATAAAACATTATATATGAGAAAAAATAGCTCCTGAAGTCTTCCATTTGCATCCACTTGAATGGCAGTACAGAAAAAAGGGGAACTCATGAGCTAAGAGAAGGCCCCTGTTTCTATCTGTCCTTCAAATGGGCTCTGGATATTGAACTATCAACACCAGCCCCAAACAGCCAGGCTGAAATGCCAGCTGCAACAATGTTACACTACTGATGGGTCAGTAATCTCAAATGTATAACTCTGTTGCATCCTGGCATTCAAGTTTATAGACAACTTAAGCTTTATAGGTAAAAGAACATGTGAACATCTTCTTCCTCATTTGTATCCAAGCCCCCTGGGTGTTGCTGATAGCATCCATCCTGTCAGCTATCACTTGCCAGGTGTTTTGGACTGTGCTTTTCTGGGGAAGGTGTCAAAGAAGGCAGCCCTCCCTTGCCTCACTCCATCCAGCATGAGTTCCAGCATAGCTTCAGTGAAACTTGACATGCATGGATAACAACTTTCCATTGTATTAGAATATTGCAGTTTTAATTTCTATCTCTTGACTTGCAAGTGAGAATTCATCCCTTTAAATGGCTAGTGCAACATTTTAAAGGGCTGTTGTGGATCTTTAAATTCCTGTCAGCCTGCTGCGTGGGTGGGCGTATGCATGGATTAGCTAATTTATACTAATAGCAAATATGGGGCAGGAACAGCGAAATGAGAAGTAAATGGGATCTCCTGCAGTGTGTCATTCCTGCCTAAATTGTGCCATAACAGTAACTATTAGCCTGTGTCTCTCTTGCTTTTCATTTTTCTTTTTCTTTGTATATTTTCTTTTCTTATCTTCTATTCTTTGTTTTCTTTTTTTTTTACCCTGGTTTCCTTCATGTTTTTATTTCCAATTTTCTCCCCGTTTGCCCTTCTGTCTTGGTTTCTCTGTTTTTCTTTCTTATTGATTTTTATATAATCCCTTCCACCAGATTTCATTCAGCAATTTACACATCTTCTCTAGTTTCTGGAAGGCTGAACATAATCAGAAAAGACACACTCTAAGCATTCCACTTGACCAAAAGACCCCTTGTGCCTGAATGGTGGGCCTGAGGAGCACCCTATATTGGGCCTCGGGCCTCAGGCCTCGTTATCATTGAGTTGGCAAGCTGTGGACACCTGTTGGTGTCCCCAGGCAGCTTATCGGTGAAGAGGAATGTTAAGTGGTTAAAGACAACTGGGAGGGTAGGGGACTGGGGTCGGGAGGGTATCTGATCAGGGCGAGCTGAGGCTAGGAGTAGGGGGGAGTAGTGGAGGTGATCGTAGGGGTTAGCGGTGGCGATCGGTGGGGGTAAGGGGGAAGCATGGAAACCTGGTTTCCCTCAGGGCAAAACAGTATTGCAGAGGGAGCTTCAAACAGGTATTATTTGCATAGGCAAAAGGCCTAATGCCTGTTCCAGGCGTGGGCCCGGGAGACAATTCTTTTTTTGCCTATATCAATATAGAGGGAGGCATACTTTTGGCTCGTAATGAATGTGCGTTTCCTGCCCGCCATATTGGAGGCTTAGGAGGCCGTTTAGCGCCTATAAAATGTGTGCTGCGCAGTCGAATTTCTAGGCCCATGTGTTCTGTGGTGCTGGTTACACCCACTCACTTGACTAAGTGCAGCTGGCATTGGTTACATTATTGTGCAGGGTACAATGGATTGAAATGTAGAAATATTGCCTACCAGCTGTTTTTTTTAGCAAAAATTATTTATTATTTTGGAGCACCGGAAATCAAATAACTGACAGAGTGGAATTTTTTAATTAATAAAATTGATGCAAGAAAAATGCTCATTACAATCTAATCTTAATTACTGTGGCTGTAGGTTACAAGGAAAAGAGTTACAGCTTTAGTTACTCAAATCTCTTATGATTGGTATTGGGAGGTACTGTGGATGATCTCACTGTTAATTTGCCCCTGGTATATTTTTCTTCTTGGAATCTGGCCAAGGCACTAATTGCTCATTCTATTTGCTCTGAGGCCATTGAGAGTCAACCATATAATGTAGAACTCGAGTCACATTTAGGCAAGCCCAGGTAGGGTGACGAGTCCTTGCCCTGAAGGACATTAGTGAACCAGTTTGGTTTTTACAACAAGCTAGCCCACAAAATGACAAGATATATTGGGGCAGAAATTGCTCCTGAAATGACAGAGAAGCTCGACTGCACTCTCCATTTTTAATGGCAAATCGAAGGAGCAAGTTCCTGCGTTTGCACTTGTGCACTAAAACGCCAAAATTGTGAACTTGCTCCTATTTGTCCGCCCGTGATTTGACAGCTGTGAATTAAAGGGCCATCGCATGCTACAATCATTGAAATCACTGAAAAAGCTCAAACTTCTCATTCGTCCAGCTGGAAAGTAACTAATTACATCACCAAAACTAAGTTTTAAAAGCATGTTAACTGTTTATGACTGCCAAACAACTACAAATTAAATTAAAAAAATGTGGAGTCTCATTTACTCATTTTAATAGTTTTTAGCCATTTAAAAAAAAAATTTGAAGAATTATTTTTTTTTACTTTTCCCTTCTGTCTCTTTAATTCAATTATTTCTTTGGCTTTTTATTAAAAAAAAATGAATGAAGTCTGCTTGCCTGCATATGGGCGTGACTTCTTTTCCTGCCAGATTTTGTGGGCATGTCTTCTATTGTCACAGACTGTTCCATGCGCATCGACTTACCCTGCTCAGAGGCTGAGTTGATAGCGCACGTTTTTTTTTAAAAGTTCAAAATCAACCAAGTCGACGCCACTGAGCCCGCAGTAAACAGACTCGTTAATTTAATTTGCAGGAGCTGCAGCAAGCGTTGCCACACTGCTCTGCGCAAGTTCTGGCAATATGAATTCAATTTTACACCTTGCCTTAGTGAGATTTGAAATCACAACCTCTGTCTGGGCTGCTCATGCAGCACTGCGACCACTAGGGCTACCGTACCTAGTTATGGATTTTAATTCAGCCCAGAATGTTACCTATCTGCTGGCTACAGGTTTGCCAGGTGAAATGGGTTTAGACAGTTTCAAGCTAGTTCTTAATGTGCAAAACTGCCCTAATTTGGTACTGACTACTACTAAATTGACAGTCTAATTTAGAGAGGCCTCAAGGATGGTTGTTGGGAGAAATGGGAAATGCCACGCTGGTGCAGTCGGTGCTCTATGTACTCTTTAAATGAAGACATTGGGGAAAATAGCAGGAGTTTTATTTTGCATCTAACCCATAATGTACCTGAACTGTTGGTGCTTGATGTTTATACTGGGTACAAAAATGGAAACCTGTTTCTCAGCAGTGACATTCTTCACCTTGTTGAGAACAAAAAATTCACCAAAAAAAAACATTTAAAAATACACAGCAACTCTCTAATATCCATGTTCAGCAAAATAAGTGTAAAAGTCTGATGAGATGAAATCCCTCCTATTAATAATTTTACTTAAGAAGTTGGTATCAGTACAACATGGGAAATCCATGGACTTTTCCACTTAAACAGGATGGATTTCACCCCTTCATTGCTCCATTGTTGCGTAAGCCGTATTGTATTTCTCTTCGTTCAGTGTGGTAAGTTTGATGTATACATAAACTTTGATACAGATCAGAGATTTCCAATAAGACTGCTGATTGGACATTATCTGGCATTATTAGCACCCCACCTGATTTTACAGAATAAACTTCATTTACATAGTATGGGCGAGTTCCCAGACGATATTGGGCCTGACATTGGGAACTCAGAAGATGGCTGCTTACAAGGGTGATGGGCAAATTTAATGATAAGAGGCTGCATATGGGGATAAAAATTTTAGTAGCAATAGTGAACGCTGCTGATATTTTTGATGTATCTATTTAAGCCTTTACAAAGATTATTCAGGTAACAAAAATGTTTGTCAAAACCCAGTAGCTGGTACGATAAATGTGGAGGCAGAAAACTGAGTCTGTGGTGATGTGATGGAGTAGTGCAACCCTCCAAAGCTCATGTTGGATGGGAAGTGGAAGTGGTGCAGAATCTCATCACATCAAGGAGTGGAGCTCTGCTTTCCACTCCAGGGCACCATCCCCACAGGACATGATTGCAACATGCCTGGAAGGAGGCTGAGAAAGGCAGCTTGATTTTTGCAATTAATTATCATAGTCACTGAGCCCCCCCCTCCCCCCAGACCAATGATGCATGTTAGTTGCAGGTGTCCTTGCAGCAAACAGTGCAGCTCTGCATCTAGCTGTCTCCTGACCTGGAACCAGTGGAGCCAATTATGTATGGTTGTTGTCTGTAAGTGTGGGTGGGAGGCTATTGGCAAGTGGATGCAGTCTGTCTCTGGCATCCTTCCATTGCTTCTCCACTTATTCCTCCAAAAAAAAGTAAAGGGGAATTCCCATTCGGAAACCCATTGCTCCCAGATTGTGGTATACCAAAAAAAGTACTATTGCCAGAGTACTTGGCAGGCAGCCTCCTGAACAATGAAGTGAAAACGAGAGGAGCAGAGAACAAAAATTCATCAAAATACTGCTACAAATCTTTCCATAGGGCTCTTCAAATGCAGTTCTGTAATCAGCACACCCTAACAGGTCTGGTTGCCCACTTTAAATAGGCAGGTAGATGACTGATCTCTCTACTGGCATAAACACTAGGACATTATATTGGCATGTAAGTAACCTCTCCAGAGGCTAATTTTATTACAATTAACCACAAACTTTGCCACCAATATAAAGCCCAACCAGCAAATTGGATGGGTCGCTATATGGGTAAGAATTGGGTATAACTGATCATTCGCCCATTATTTCCATTGATTACACACACTTTACTCTCATTAATTGGACATAGCTGATTGGAAAATCTATCCTTATGTACCTTCTGCTCTGTAGAAATTAATAAATATAACCTTACAAGACTTCATAATTCCCTTTATGCAATCTGTATAGAAACTACAAATTTTGGATTTGATAATGCACATCAATAAATGAACAGTATTGTAATCTGGACTAGTTACAGTAATAAAAAAAATCTGGCCTTTCTGTCTTCATTAATCATGTGCTGTATCTTCCTACTTTGCTTGTGCAAGTTGGTAAATAATGTCCTGTCCTGTAGTTTGAACAACTGGCCTATCTTTGGATGGAGAGACAGAAATCTGGAGGAAACTACAGTCGCCACAGAGCTCAGACAGAGAAACATGTTGTGCTGTGTGTCACCGCTTTGAAGATTGACCTGCTAATGGATTTTTTGAATGAATTCTATGCTCATCCCCGGCTGCAGGTTATAAAGAATATATGTACTAATCATATAGTTGTCTATTAAAGGGAACAGTTTAAAACATGTACAGTTGAACCTTTCATTATAAGTTTAGTACAGTACAACTGCTTTCTGCTATGATGTCCCCTTGCAACCACACTTACCAGCACTAGCTTATTTTACTAATAGTAGTTAAGGAATTCACTGTTTTAATGTATTAAGTCAGCAGAACTGCATTTAAATGTTAGATGAGGGAGAAAATATTTTTGTATTTTAATTTTGGCATGTCAGTATTTGAATTTACTAAACTTCATTAAGCCATTCGTGTTTCTATGGGAACTTTTAACAGTACATCAGATTCTGCAATTGTTACTAATCAATTCACCAAACCACTAAATAAAATATTGCACAATTATACATTGAGTTCAGTAATATTTTCACCTCATATCAGGATTAAAGATCATGTGGGTGATTTTCCATTTAGCGGCAATTTTTACACTGATTTACTGCCATAAGAGGAATAGCTATCTAGGCTTTAAATATAATTTTACAATGTTTACACAGTTGGTATTGTCTGTTGGATTTTGAAGGACAGTAAATTTTTTACACTGGCCAATTAATAGGAGGGTGGATCTAATTCATTTCAGTAATGCTGCATTTTCCAAATAGTTTTGTGATGTATGAATCTGGGGTGTAAGTCACACTCAAATCAGAACCTCTCCATCAGTAGTGAACAGTTAGTGCAATAAAATTCAACTTTTATTATCAAAAATATATTACTGAAAATGGGTTTGGTTGGCAACATGAATCAATATAGGTGAATGCCAAACATGACGTTGAGCACTGCTTTATCTGCAATTAATTCTGTAGAAATTGTACAAGAAATATATCAACAAAAATAAATGTTTTTTTAACATTTTAAACTTACTTTCCAGAATACTGACAACATATAGCTTTGCATTGGACATCCAATTCTATTGCACAACAGCACATCTTAAAAAAAAACTAGCTCAGTACTCACATGATATGTAGGATACATGAATGTATGCAGTCTTTTGAGGAGTCATTTGCTATTTTTGTGAGATGTATGGCAGCTAAACATTTTCTGAGATGCAAGACGAATGATTATCAGTTCTTCCATTACTAACCAGGCTTTTTCCCGTACAAAATTACTGTTTTGTAATGGTAGCATAACGCTTATCCAGTTTACAACATAGATATAAAGGAGTAGATGCTATGACATACACGAGCCATACATTACCAGCTGTAAGATTATTGTTAGCTTTAGCCTGGCATATATTATAAAACAATATTTAAATTGTTGTTATGACAATATCTCTGTACTAAAAATATTGTACAAGACAAATTAAAAATGTTGTTAAACTCCAAATGCAAAATAATTAACTAATATATCAATTATGAATGCACATTGATAGGTGAATCAATAGTAACAGAGAAAAGGTATGAAGATATATTACTTTCATTTGCTAATGTCAGTAAAAAAAAATCATGAGTATAAAGAGGATTTCCCCTTTTTATTTTGCTTATGTTAGAAAATGGAAGAAAATACACCCCATATTCTACTAATTGTATTTGTAACCTTTCATTTTTCTTCCAGGATTACTATGTAGTGATCCTTTGTCCTAATGAAATGGATTTACAGGTTCGGAGGGTGTTGCAAATTCCAATGTGGGCACAAAGAGTAATTTACCTACAGGGATCAGCATTGAAGGACCAAGACCTTCTGAGAGCTAAGTAGGTGTACAGTGACTTTTCCTTTGTGCTACCAAAACCTAAAATAACATAGTAACAGTTTCAGGCGGGGGAAGACCTTCTGTCCATCTCATCCACCTATCCACAGTATTCCCTTGGTACATTTCTAATAACCTTGAATCCTATTTGTTGACTAGAACCAGTCTAGTTCCTTCTTGAAACTCATTAATGTTTCTTGTAGCACCAACTGTGTTGGCAATCTGTTTCACATACTTAACCACCCTTCTGGTTTAATAAAAAGGACCTCCTGCATATCTCATTTTCTTTTATTGTCTTTAATTTGTAAATATGACCACTTGTGCTAAAATTCTCTTCACAGTCTAAAAAGCTTACTTGGATTGAATTTGTCCAAACCTTTCCTAATTTTAAAAACTTTGGTCACATACTCTCTCAGTCTCTTTTCAAGAGAGAAAGACCCAGGGTGAATTCATCATTCACTTAAGTTTTGGAACCAACTGTGTAGCCCTTCTTTTGTACCCCCTCCAATAACTGAATATAAATTTTGAAATAGGGAGATGAAAACTGCACACAACAGTCCAGATGTGGTTTCACCAGGGCCAGATACTGTTTTAAAATGCCCTTTCTCGATTTATATCTCATACCTCATGATATGCATCCCAAAATTCTGTTCACTTTTTTTAAACAGCCTGAGAACATTGTACTGATGGTTTTAGTGACCTGTCCACTAAAATCCCAAGATCTCGTTCCTGTTCTAACACCGCTGGTACACTCCCATTTAGCACATAATACGCATCAACCTTGCCTCTGCCAAATCTCGTAACTTTACATTTCCCTGTATTAAATTGCATCTGGCATTTCTCCACCTGCTTGTCAAGATCCTTTTGCATTTGTGTACATTGATATTTAACAATTGCCACTGTTCCCAATTTGATAATGCCTGCCAATTTGGATATGTTGGACACAATTCCTTCTAAATCATTTATCAAAATGATAAACAATAGCAGTCCCAACATTGGAACTTGTGAAACTCCACTGCTAACTGTCTGCCAAGCAGATACCTCCCCATGCACTACTCTGTATTGTTGTCTACTAACCAACCATTTGCCAATCCATTTTAATACATTCCCATCTATCTCAATGGGCTTGGACCTTGTGTAGTGGCCTATTATGTAGGACAGTGTCAAATGCCTTCCTGAAATCCAGGTAGATGGCATCCACTTTCTCTCCCCTATCTACTAGGTCTGTCATTTCAAGGAAATCCAATAAATTAGTCAAGCATGACCTCCCACACTGACTCTATGATCATTTGTGATTTTGCCCCTGACTTTACATGCCATTTTCAGAACATCATTGGAACTGGAATGATGTTTTAACTTTTTGAGGACTGCAAATTTCGGGCGGAACCTGTTCATATCTTGTTTCCATCCCACAATGGCTGCGTTGTTGTTTCCTCCGATCGGGTCTGTGGCTTGTCCACGGTGCATGTGCCAATGCTGCCTGAAGCTCATTTCAAAAAATGCTAGTGAGGAAGACTGGTGTGGGAGTGGCTGAACCCATGACCTGTACTCCCAATCCACAAAGAAAGACTTAGAATGAATGAAAAGAAGCCTAATGCGGAAGTGTTTTACTTTGGAGCCTGCAGCCTGGAGAAGCTTTGAAGAGCAGTTACTCAATTTTTTGTGTAATACCTAAAGAGAACTGACCTCTTCTCAAACAGCCTGAGAAGCTCTTAGACCACCAGGATATTTTTCCCACCAACCACAGAGATTCTGAGTTAAAGTCATGTGATTCCCAATGGGCCATCCCCTGTTCTCTATTTTAATGTCAGAGTAGGAGCAGTAGAGGATGGAGGAAATGAGAGTGAGGTAACATTTGAGGAAGATGTGCACTATAAGATATTACCCCAACACCCCTCCCCCACCCTCACCCCCACCCCCAAAGGATTTACAGGCCATTCAGATTTTATGAAGATCTCAGTGAGGAGCTTGCCTGAGAAGAGTGTGCTTTACCAAAGACATTGGAGGGGAGCTTTGCCACCTTCTACATAGAACATCTTCCCGGACAGCTCTGCCTGTGGCTCCGAAAGCCACCACGGCATTTAATAATTCTCAAGTGATCAATAGCCATCTTACTCCTTCTTCACACTGTATTTTCTGTGGGTGCCTTTCTTTTTCCTATTCTAGTGCTTATCCCAGGTGCAACCTGTAGACCAGTATCTTGAGAGGTAGATCTTGAGGTACAGAAGGCCCTCGAGGTAGCTTGGTTCTGAGAAGGACCCATTGCCTGATCAGCCTGGTCTCACCTCCGACATGCCACTTGCATGGTGCGCTGATCGGATAGGGTGGATGCCTGGCATGTGCTGCTGTGCTGAGAAGCGGCAGCCTCGTGAGTAAACTCCAGCCATCATTATTGTACTGGGGCCTGAATCTGATAATCTGCTGATCAGCGGAAAGACTGGTCCAATGGATGCTTTCAGACAATGAAAACTCTGAGACACAGCAGCCTACATCCCAGCCCCATGTATGAAAGCCTTCACATGGGGTTCTGTCAAATCTATTTTGTTCTGTGTATTTTAGGAAGCAGCTCGGTTTTATGGTCTTGTGCGTAGCTTACCCGAATAAAAAGTAGCTAACTTATAGAAACTTTGTGAAAATGTTTTCAGTGCTGGCTGGAATTAGGCAACTGTATACATAAATAATTATACTCCGTTTTCCATCTTTCTCGGCTGCATCTGGCACAACAAAGAGTTGTCTATAAAAGCTATTTCTAGAAATCTGCAAGAACATGCTGCGAACAGCCTGGTTCAGCCTCAGATAGTGGCCAGGGAGAGGGACGGAGTTGTTAGCTATGGCACGGAGTTTGTGGCGGGTTATAATCCAATAGTGTTATTTACAATTCCATGGTATATACTCCTAACTCTGTTATTCTTCTGACTGCAAGCCACAATACGCCCTCAGCAGTTGTTTTATAATCATTAATCCTTGAACTATAAAGCCATCATGCATCGGCTGCATTGAAACATTCTGGTGACAGATATCAACTGTCATTTCATGTGAAAAATGTGTGAAAATGGAATAAAGCTTCCCTCACAAATACCACATTGATTAATCTAGGATAAATAACTGATTCATAGGAGTGATATTCAGTGAGTTTTCATTTCCAGATTCAGCCGATGGCTATAAACTACAGAAGCTTTGTTGTCATGGTTTATAACAGCAACTGAAACCCCCTAATGATATCTCTGCTGTGTATCACTTCCATGTGTTTATTACTCTGTACATTACACACACTAGTTGAAACTGTCATTAACGTAATAATTGGACAGCGAGAGTAACATGATTTATGTTAGTGTTTGTATTTTGCACATTGAGGTCTGCATGCATTTTTGCTGCCAGTATTATTTGCAAATATGCCAGTGAATACACTAATAATTCTCAAATATTTGTCTTTCAATCGCCAACCCATGTCCTTAAATACTGCCTTCCTTTACAACTGGATCTTCCCATGACTTGATTCAGAATGGATGATGCTGAAGCCTGTTTTATCCTTAGCAGTCGATATGAAGTTGACAGGACAGCTGCTGTAAGTTGTATTTATATAAGTTTGAAATTTATCATGCCATTGTACTCCTATTGAAGAAATGTTTTTTGGACATCCCTAACCAAGATATAATAAAGTAAATACAAGTATTAAACCATTTCTGAAGATAAAAAAATACATGAGGAGAAATTGGTCCTTGCGCCTGTTTTCTGGACAAAACACGGGGCTACAAGGACCAATTTTGAGGCGCAACGTCCCATGCCTGATCTGTGGCTGGGGTGCGGGCAGTGCAATATTGGTGAAAATGGCTTTCCAGGTATCAGTGGTGTCTGCCTGAAGCTGGCCTTAAGCCCCTTAGGTATGTTTCTGACCCCACCATGAAATTATGTGGAGCAGGTGCCAGGTCTGTTCGGTTCACCGTTATCTGCTCTACATGTGGCCTAATCTGTGATTATAAGTTTTTTTTTTGCACATCTCATTGTGGAGCTGGGAGGAGCAGGTGTGCTCTTCACGGCTCTATAACACCACTGCAGACTATTTTCAAAACAAATTTGGACTTTTACTGAATTATTACTTGAAAATCACTTTCCAAACTATTTATTTTCATGCCAATAAAAAACTATGCATAAATTTGATTATATTGGCATAACTTTGCTTAATTTATTATTGTTAGCATACATAATGTCATGTTGTGACTGGAATGAATAACGTTGGATAATTATCTTTGGTTACGTTTATGATGAATTGTAACTTCTTTTGAAACAAAACAAATTACTGCACCCTGTAAAGGAAATTGGTATTTCTCTTAATTAAGCTAAGTGAGTAAAAGTATAAGAAGAAAATATTTTATTATCTTCTGAAATGGTTTAATGGTTATAATTTATGATATCTTTGCTTACAGGAAATGCAAACGTAAACTATTCACCTGTCTTGGTATTGCTTGATGATTTGACTGTTTACCCAGATATGAAACTGCAAATAATGAAGCATTGAGATTAAATTATTGTAAAATGACATCCGTTATTCTAATTACATTTGATATGGCTTAACTTTTTATTTCAAAATGATAAAGCATTCTGAGAAATCAGTTCCCTATGGGTCGTCTTAAAGGCCAGTGCGACCTATTCAAGCCACGTTGGTCTGCAATTCCCTGAATTGTATTATGCAGAAATTACAGAAATTTTGACTCTTCCTATGTCTTCTTGCCGATGGGAACTTACACTGAAATTTCCTACAGAGCTCATTTGTAAAAACCAGTAAAAGGAAGCTCAAATGTAGTGCCACCAATAGGGGTAACAGCGAGTGATCTGCTGTCTCATGCTATGGCACCTTACTCTTGGAGCCTCTTGCCTCTGCTTTTCCTCTCCATTAATATACAGAACAGGGGTATTGGGAAGGTCATTTCATTCTGAGCGCATAGGGGTGAGGTAAGCACCCAAAAAATTTCAGGTGCAGTGACACTGACTTTAGTTAAATATAGTGCAAGTCTCAGTAAGAAAAATTCAAAAACAAATCGCCAAGAAAAACTCCTATCAAACCTCGGAAATTTCAGTTACGCTGATATCAGGTAACCTCTGGCCTAAGTTTATAGGCGTAAATCTTTGTCAGCGCATTACTAGCATAAATGCAGGAACTTGCGTAAGTGGTCTTTTGTGTGGTGGGTGGAGCTGTGTAAATGAGCGGCAGTGTTTTGGCAGACGTATCTTGGAAGCGGCACAAACAATTGAGAAAATCTGTGTGTGTGTGCATGATGGTGTTTCAGTGTAAAACTGGCGTGAATCAGTTACATGCAAATTTCTTGGGGGCAAAAAACCCCAATGTGGTTGCACCATAAAGTTCGAGTAAATTCCAGGCTAACATTTTTGTTTTATAATACCAGCAAATTTGGCAAATGAACATGTCTAATGACACTTAATGAGAGAGTCTCATTTTGATTATTGCAGAATTACACTAGCTAACAAAACCTGCTCAAGTTGAACACAGGCAGCTTTATTTCCCGATGGAAAAGTAAACATTGTTTACATATTTGCAGTAATTCCCACATTGTTATTTATATTCATGAAGAGGGGCCTGTGTTCCAGGGTAATTTCCAATTGATTTGATTCAAGGAATGAGCATTGGGTAATATTCTATCTCTTGGTCAATAATCACTACCTATTTACTTTAGTGTTGGGAAATCTCATTTGCAGTCTGAAATGTAACTGAAGTGATAAAGCGGAAACCTGTTTATTGATTTCTCAGTTATTCATCTTATTCAGATTCTGTTGTACAAAAAGGATCGTACGCATTAATTATAACAGGAAACACTGCAGTAGTTCAGCCCTAGTTACTTGTATTTTAATCTGAAATAAAAATAAAACATCCTGCATACTTAAATCTCCCAGTTATGTTTTTAAGAGAATGACATCAACTTCCATCGACTTCCTTCGTTTGTAAGAGACAGATCACTCCTTTTCAATTGAAAAAGAAACATACCTACCATGCACTTTTTCAGATGCAATTCTGACATAATTACATAAACCACTGAGAGTTAAAAAATATGAATAACCAACAGATGATGGCATGAAGAAAAGCTTCCTTGCAGTTATATGTGCTGCTACCATTTTATTGTGGTAGAAGAATAGTTACTGATAGCAAATGAATTAAATTCTAGAATCATAGAAAGTTACAGCATAGAAGGAGGCCATTCGGCTCATCGTGTCCGTGCTGCCCAAGAAAGGGCTATCCAGCTTAATCCCACTTTCCAGCACTTGGTCTGTAGCCCTGAAGGTTACGGCACTTCAAGTGCACATCCAAGTACTTTTTAAATGAGTTGAGGGTTCCTGCCTCTACCACCCTTTCAGGCAGTGAGTTCCAGACCCCCACCACCCTCTGGGAGAAAAGATTTCTCCTCAGCTCCCCTCGAATCCTTCCACCAATTACTTTAAACCCATGCCCCCTGGTCACTGACCCATCTGCAAAGGGAAATAGGTCTTCCCTATTTACTCTAACTAGTCCTGTCATAATTTTATATACCTCAATTAAATCTGCCCTCAGCCTCCTTTGTTCAAAAGAAAACAACCTCAGCCTATCCAATCTTTTCTCAAGCTAAAATTCTCCAGCCCTGGCAACATCCTCGTAAAGCTCCTCTGTACCCTCTCTAGTGCAATCACATAAGAATATAAGAAATAGGAGCAGGAGTCGGCCAATCGGCCCCTCGAGCCTGCTCCACCATTCAATAAGATCATGGCTGATCTGATCCTAACCTCAAATCTAAATTCATGTCCAATTTCCTGCCCGCTCCCCGTAACCCCTAATTCCCTTTACTTCTAGGAAACTGTCTATTTCTGTTTTAAATTTATTTAATGATGTAGCTTCCTGGGGCAGCAAATTCCACAGACCTACTACCCTCTGAATGAAGAAGTTTCTCCTCATCCCAGTTTTGAAAGAGCAGCCCCTTATTCTAAGATTATGCCCCCTAGTTCTAGTTTCACCCATCCTTGGGAACATCCTTACCGCATCCACCTGATCAAGCCCCTTCACAATCTTATATGTTTCAATAAGATCGCCTCTCATTGTTCTGAACTCCAATGAGTTGAGTCCCAATCTACTCAACCTCTCCTCATATGTCTGCCCCCTCATCCCCAGGATTAACCGAGTGAACCTTCTTTGTACTGCCTCGAGAGCAAGTATGTCTTTTCTTAAGTATGGAGACCAAAACTGTATGCAGTATTCCAGGTGCGGTCTCACCAATACCTTATATAACTGCAGCAATACCTCCCTGTTTTTATATTCTATCCCCCTAGCAATAAAAGCCAACATTCCGTCGGCCTTCCTGATCACCTGCATACTAACGTTTTGATCTTCTTGCACTAGGACCCCCAGATCCCTTTGTACTGCAGTACTTTCCAGTTTCTCGCCATTAAGATAATAACTTGCTCTCTGATTTTTCCTGCCAAAGTGCATAACCTCACATTTTCCAATATTGTATTGCATCTGCCAAATCTCCGCCCACTCACCCAGCCTGTCTATATCCCCTTGTAGGTTTTTTATGTCCTCCTCACTCTCTACTTTCCCTCCCATCTTTGTATCATCTGCAAACTTTGATATGTTACACTCGGTCCCCTCCTCCAAATCATTACTATAGATTGTAAAGAGTTGGGGACCCAGCACCGACCCCTGCGGAACACCACTGGCTACTGGTTGCCAGTCCGAGAATGAACCATTTATCCCAACTCTCTGCTTCCTGTTAGATAACCAATCCTCCACCCATGCCAGAATATTACCCCCAATCCAGTGATTCTTTATCTTGAGCAATAATCTTTTATGTGGCACCTTGTCGAATGCCTTCTGGAAGTCTAAATATACTACGTCCACTGGTTCCCCTTTATCCACCCTGTACGTTATGTCCTCAAAGAACTCAAGCAAATTTGTCAGACATGACTTCCCCTTCATAAAGCCATGCTGACTTTGTCCTATTAAATTATGTTTATCCAAATGTTCCGTTACTGTCTCCTTAATAATAGACTCCAAAATTTTACCCACCACAGATGTTAGGCTAACTGGTCTGTAATTTCCAGCCTTCTGCCTACTACCCTTTTTAAATAAGGGTGTTACATTAGCAGTTTTCCAATCTGCCAGGACCTTTGCTGAGTCCAGAGAATTTTGGAAAATTATTACCAAAGCATCCACAATCCCTACTGCCACTTCCCTCAAGACCCGAGGATGTAAGCCATCAGGTCCAGGGGATTTATCCGCCTTGAGTCCCATTAATTTACTGAGTACCAATTCCTTAGTGATTTTAATCGTATTTAGCTCCTCCCCCCCAGAGCCCCCTGTTTGTCCAGTGTTGGGATATTCTTAGTGTCCTCTACCGTAAAGACTGAAACAAAATATTTGTTCAGCATTTTTGCCATCTCCATGTTTCCCACCATTAATTTCCCGGTCTCATCCTCTAAGGGACCTACGTTTGCCTTCGCCACCCTTTTTATATAACTATAGAAACTCTTGCTATCTGTTTTTATATTTTTTGCTAATTTATTTTCATAATCTATCTTCCCTTTCTTAATCAATCCTTTCGTTACTTTTTGCTGTCTTTTGAAGACTTCCCAATCTTCTATCCTCCCACTAAGTTTGGCTACCTTCTATGTCCTTGTTTTTAGTCAGATACTATCCTTAATTTCTTTATTTAGCCACGGATGGCTGTCATTTCTTTTACACCCTTTTATCCTCAGTGGAATATATATTTTTTGAAAGTTGTAAAATAACTCCTTAAATGAACACCACTACTCATGTACCATCTTACCCTTTAATCTATTTTCCCAGTCCAGTTTAATCAATTCCGCTCTCATACCATCATAGTCTCCTTTATTCAAGCTCAGTACGCTTGTTTGAGAACCAACCTTCTCACCCTCGAATTGGATATGGAATGTAACCATGTTATGGTCACTCATTCCAAGGGGATCCTTAACTAGGACATTATTAATTAATCCTGGCTCATTACACAGGACCAGGTCCAAGGTTGCCTGCCCCCTTGTAGGATCAGTTACATACTGCTCAAGAAATCCATCCCTAATACACTCAATAAACTCTTCCTCAAGGCTGCCCTGCCCAATTTGATTTGTCCAGTTAATATGATAGTTAAAATCCCCCTGTAATGTAGTGACCAGAACTGTATGCAGTACTCATACCATCTTGTGTTTTATACAGTTCCAGCATAACCTCCCTCCTCTTATATTCTATGCCTTGGCTAATAAAGGAAAGTATCCCGTATGCCTTTTTAATCATCTTATCTACCTGTCGTGCTACCTTTAGGGATCTGTGGACATGCACTCCAAGGTCCCTTTGTTCCTCTACACCTCTCAGTATCCTCCCATTTATTGTGTACTCCCTTGCCTTGTTTGCTCTCCCCATATGCATTACCTCACACTTATCTGGATTGAATTCTAGTTGCCACTTTTCTGCCCACCTGACCAATCCGTTGATATCTTCCTGCAGTCTACAGTTTTCCTCCTCACTATTAACCACATGGCCAATTTTTGTATCATTTGCAAACTTCTTGATCAAGTCCCCCACATTCAAGTCCAAATCATTAATATATACCACAAAAAACAAGGGACCAAGTCCTGAGCCTTGCGGGCCCCTACTGGAAACAGCCTTCCAGTCACAAAAACACACCCGTCAATTACCCATTACCCTTTGCTTCCTGCCGCTGAGCCAATTTTGGATCCAACTAGCCACTTTCCCTTGGATCCCATGGGCTTTTACTTTTTTTGACCAGTTTGCCACGTGGGACCTTGTCAAAAACTTTGCTAAAATCTATGCACACTACATCAAACGCATTACCCTCATTGACCCTCCTTGTTACCTGCTCAAAAAATTCAATCAAGTTAGTCAGACACGACCTTCCCTTAACAAATCCATGCTGAATGTCCTTGATTAACCCATGCCTTTCTAAATGACGATTTATGCTGTCCCTCAGAATCGATTCCAATAATTTGCCCCACCACCGAGGTTAGACTGACTGGCCTATAATTACTCGGTTTATCTTTTTCTCCCTTTTTAAACAACGGTACAACGTTAGCAGTCCTCCAACCCTCCAGCACCACGCCTGTAGACAGGGAGGATTGGAAGATGATGGTCAGAGCCTCCACTATTTCTCCATTGCTTCTCTTAGTAGCATGGGATACATTTCATCCGGGCCTGGCGATTTATCTACTTTCAAAGATGCTAAACCCCTTAATACTTCCTCTCCCTCGATGTTTATCCCAGCCAATATTTCACACTCCCCCTTAACTACAATGTCTGTATCGTCCCCCTCTTCTGTGAAGACAGACGCAAAGTATTCATTAAGAACCATACCCACATCTTCTGCCTCCACACATCGGTTACCTTTTGGCCTCTAATAGGCCCTACTCTTTCCTTAGTTATCCTCTTGATCTTTATGTATTCATAAAACATTTTTGGGTTTTCCTTAAATTTACTTACCAATACTTTTTCATGCCCTCTGTTTGCTTTCCTAATTTCCTTTCCTAATTTCCTTTTTAATTTCATTCCTGCGCTTTCTATACTCCTCTAAGCTTTCTGCAGTATTGAGCTCTCGGTTTTTGACATAAGCTTCCCTTTTTTGCCTTATCTTACCCTATATGCTCCTCGTCATCCAGGGTGCTCTAGATTTGGCAGTGCCACCCTTTTTCTTTGTGGGAACATATTTACTCTGAACCCCTTGAATGCCTCCCACTGCTCTGACACTGATTTACCTTCATGTAGCTGTTTCCAGTCCACTTTTGCTAAATCACTTCTCAGCTTAGTAAAATTGGCCTTTCCCCAATTTAGAACTTTTACTCCTGTTCTATCTCTGTCCTTTTCAAACATTGAAGAGTAAAACTTCCTTTTAAACTCTTGGGAAAACAAAGTAACTATTCCAGTGCATTACAATGAATATCTGGAGTAACTGAGCTTGGAATCCTGCGGACCCTAGTCCGACGCCAAAACCAAGGCAGATCGGGATTTGTGTCCACTGACAACTTGCTCTCCTGACCCCGTCTGTGTTCCTCGGATCATGGGCATTTACGTAAAGTGGATTGGCCCCCCTGCCAGTAGTGGTGCCCAATATGTGGGGGGGGAAGGAAATGGGGCAGCCAAGGCCAGTGACTGGACAGGCGTGCTGGCAAGGCCATACAAAAAGACTTTTCCGTTGACTGTATCAACTGCCAATCATTTTGCTGCTGTCAGGTAACCAGTGTTTTGACGATATTGGTCCCCACTACTGCCAGACTGTGATCCTGGCAAGACATGTAATAATTTCTGCTTTGTGCAAGGATATATTACAGTGGGGGCAACAGAGGCAGAACTGGCAGAAATTCCACTGGATGATGTCATCCCATCAGTCCTCCCTCTTCCTGATGTCACCAGCAAATCACACCCGACATAAGAAGTTCTTGTCTCCAACAGCTTATGAAACCCCAGCACTGCACAAATAGGTCGGAGACTCAGCATAACTGGGTCTCACCCACACTAATTGCTCCCCAAATTGTTTAAAGCATTGCAGATTTTTGGGGCCACTTTTTTAAATTTGGCAGGATTACTTTTTTATATAATACTTTAATTTTGTAATATTAATTATATTGAAATAAGAAAATGACTGCAATCTGGGAAAGGGAGAAGTAGAGTTGGGTGGAGCATAAAGGTTTCTCAGCAGTGCAGGCTGAGAAGCTAGGAGATGCAAAACCAAGGTGCTCCAGGGTCGCAGGATGGAATTACAGTGTGACACGTTTACATTGGTAGTTTCCAATCTAAAGTTGTGCATCTGCACACTTCCTGTTGTCACATTTTTGTATGAATATTTTAACCATTATAATTTCCTATGCCCACATTTATAATGGGATTTGTCTGTGTAAATGTGTCATAATTTGTAATTACACAATTTGACCACTGGATTGCTCAGACAAATTTCTAAACTATTGCTCCCAGCTCCGACACCATCTTGGTTTCTCTGAAAGTGATTTCTTTACTCAGTTAAATTTGTTTGAAATGTTTAAATGTCATACTTTTGTCTTTTATTTTTATTTATTCATATTTTGTTTCTTCCCTATAGTTATTAAAAGGAGAATTCAAGTGCTCCATGCAGTCCTAGCAGCACACTGCACTAGCTTTCACGTCCTTGCTGTTCCCATTGCTGCCATGGGCCTGTTCCATGCCATCTTTACTATCTTGCTCCCACACTGTTACCCCTGGAGACCCCCTAAGAATCTATCCTTGGCCCCCTTCTATTTCTCATTTACATGCTGCCCCATGGCGACATCATTGGAAAACACATCAGGTTCCACATGTACACTGATGACCCCCAGCTCTACCTCACCACCACCTCCCTTGATCCTTCCACAGCCTCTGATTTGTCATACTTTTCATCCAACATCCAGTATTAGATGAGCAGAAATTTCCACCAACTAAAAATTGGGAAGACCGAAGCTGTTGTCTTCGGTCCCCGCCACAAACTCCGCTCTCCAGCCACCGACTCCATCCCTCTCCCTGGCCACTGCCTGAGGCTGAACTAGACCGTTCGCAACCTTGATGACCTATTTGACCCTGAGCTGATCTCCTGACCCCATATCCTCTCCATCACCATGACCGCCGATTTCCACCTCCGTAACATTGCCCGTCTCCGTCATTGGCTCAGCTGATCTGCTGAAACCCTCATCCATGCCTTTGTTACTTCTGGACTCAATTATTTCAATGCATACCTGGCCGGCCTCCCACCTCGAACCCTTTGTAAACTTGAACTCATCCAAAACTCTGCTGCCCGTATCTTAACTCGCACCAAGCCCGGTTTACCCATCACCGCAGTGCTCGCTGATCTACATTGGCTCCTGGTCTGGCACGCCTTGATTTTAAAAGTCTCTTCCTTGTTTTCAGATCCCTCCATGTCCTCACCCCTCCCTATCTCTGTAACCTTCTCCAGCCCTACCACTTTCCAAGATCACTGTGCTCTGCCAATTCTGGCCTCTTGCGCATCCCCGACTTTAATTGCTCCACCGTTGGTGGCCGTGCCTTCAGCTACCTACCCCAAAACTCTGGAATTCCCTCCCCAAACCTTTCTTCCTCCCTTCCTCTCTCTCCTCCTTTGTGCTGCTCCTTAAAACCTCTCCTTAAAACCTACCTCTTTGACCAAGCTTTTGGTCACCTGTCCTAATATTTTTTTGTTTATTCGTTCATGGGATGTGGGTGTCGCTGGCAAGGCCAGCATTTATTGCCCTTCCCTAATTGCCCTTGAGAAGGTGATGGTGAGCCGCCTTCTTGAATCTCTGCAGTCCATGTGGTGAAGGTTTCCCACAGTATCTCCTTATGTGGCTCAATGTCTAATTTTTTCTGGTAACGCTCCTGTGAAGCGCCTTGGGGCGTTTTACTACGTTGAAGGCACTATATAAATGCAAGTTGTGTTGTCCGCTTTGACCACTTGCCTGTACTTGCCACGGGCTTATTTTGCGTTGCTACTATTCTCTAAGTGAGATGCACAGCCCTTTGTTCCATTCCCAGTCTCCAACCCCACCCCTGCTTCTGTGCCTTCACAGCCCATTGTGCTGCAACAGTTCTCTTCATTCCTGTCAGGCGGGTCGTGTCTTTCTCTCTGATATCAGTATATTGCCAGTCCTGAGAGCTGACAATCCTCATAAATCAGCAACTGCAAGATAGAAAAACGGAAGGTGCAATAGTCAGCTAATCAGCTCAAAAGTGACATTTTTCTTCTAATAGGAAATCTTTTTTCTAGCGCTGTTAAAAACATGCATTTTGGTCTTTGAACTTTCCTGTGTAATTCATGTTAAACAACTTTTTAGTGCATGAGCTACTTTAAGTTTGCTGGGAATAAATATTATGCTGCTGAGGCATCAAGCCCTCCTTTTCAGATGTGATTATATCTGGATCAAATTAATGTCCTTAGCTATTTCACCGTTCATATGTGCTGTTCCACATGGATTCATATGTTGCACTAATCTGGTACCAGTAAAGTAGGCACATTACATTGTTGAATAGACAATTCCACAACAAAAAAAAACAACTTAAGATCATTTTCTTTCATCTATGCACCCCTTTCTGTTCATGGCAATGTAAGGCATAATCATTTACAATCAAGGTCAATTACTTAGGATCAAAAAGTGAAGACCATAAATGTAATAATTTAAAGTCCAGTTCCATGACCTCCTTCTCATTCATCAATGTGTAAGTTACATTTGACATTATGGGCCAGAAATCGCTTCCGAAATAATGGAGGAGCTCAACAGCCCTCTCCATTTTTAATGGTGAATTGAGGGAGCAAGTTCCCGCGTTCACACATGCGCAGTAAAATGCGGAAATCGGAAACTCGCTCCGAATGGTTCGCCGGCGATATGACAGTTTTGAATTAAAGGGACATCGCATGCTGCAATCGGAGAAATCATTGAAAAAGTGCCAATTTGCTTATCTGCCCAGCTGGAAAGTGACTAATTACGCCACCAAACAGGCACGCTTAAAAATACAGGTCTAAACTAAGTTTTTTAAAAAGCAGTTAGTCTTAATGACTGCCAAACAACTAAAAATTAACTTTTAAAGATGTGGAGTTTCATATTACTCCTTATTTTAATAGTTCATGGTCATTTAAAAAAAAAATTAAGTTAATTTTTTTTTACTTTTCCCTTCTGTCTCTTTAATTTAATTCAGTTATTTATTTGGCTTTTTGTAACAAAAAAATAAAATTTTTGTTTACAATGACATACAGAATACTAACTTTAAATGAATGAAGTCTGCTTGCCTGCTTCTGTTCAATCTTGGTGGTATCCTGCACGATAGCCTCTTATCCAGGTTTATCGATATGCAGCTCCCGGAATCTGTGGGTGTGACTTCCCTTCCTGACAGATTTTGTGGGCGTGTCTTCTCCTCAGTTTCCAGCTGAGTGGCAACTCACGCTGCTCAGAGGCTGGGTTGATAGCGGACATTTTGTTTAAAGTTCAAATTCAAGCAGTTGGACGCCACAGAGCCCGCAGTAAGTATTTTCATTAATTAAATTCGCAGGAGCTGCGGTGAGCTTTGCTTCGCCGCTCGGAGCAATTTCTGGCCCAATGTATGACAGGAATTTAACGGCTGCAAAGCAAGTCTCCAAATCACAGTTACATGTTAAAAACAACAAATCAAATTAACATTTTTTTTAAACGAGTTATTGATTTGTTACTGGTTAGAGAATTGGCAAATGTCAAATAATTGGGACCTATTTTGCCAGATGACTATTGCAGGACTGGAAGTAGCTTTTCCAAAGTTTTATCCACTTCTCACTTCGCCTCCCCCCCCCTCCCCCGCCCCCCCCCGAATCTTCAAAAGATTTCTTCACTTACACCATATTTTCAGAATTGTATCCCTGTGCTTGAGGGTTTTTTCCCACCA
This sequence comes from Heptranchias perlo, assembly GCF_035084215.1. NCBI lineage: Eukaryota > Metazoa > Chordata > Chondrichthyes > Hexanchiformes > Hexanchidae > Heptranchias > Heptranchias perlo. The sequence continues at coordinate 63,934,334 of NC_090333.1, forward strand.
GATTGTAACCGACAACATCCCAGCTGTAGTGCTGAAGACTTGTGCTCCAGAACTAGCTGCGCCTCTCGCCAAGCTGTTCCAGTACTGCTACAACACTGGCATCTACCCGACAATGTGGAAAATTGCCCAAGTATGTCCTGTCCACAAAAAGCAGGACAAATCCAATCCGGCCAATTACCGCCCCATCAGTCTACTCTCAATCATCAGCAAAGTGATGGAAGGTGTCGTCGACAGTGCTATCAAGCGGCACTTACTCACCAATAACCTGCTCACCGATGCTCAGTTTGGGTTCCGCCAGGACCACTCGGCTCCAGACCTCATTACAGCCTTGGTCCAAACATGGACAAAAGAGCTGAATTCCAGAGGTGAGGTGAGAGTGACTGCCCTTGACATCAAGGCAGCATTTGACCGAGTGTGGCACCAAGGAGCCCTAGTAAAATTGAAGTCCATGGGAATCAGGGGGAAAACTCTCCAGTGGCTGGAGTCATACCTAGCACAAAGGAAGATGGTAGTGGTTGTTGGAGGCCAATCATCTCAGCCCCAGGGCATTGCTGCAGGAGTTCCTCAGGGCAGTGTCCTGGGCCCAACCATCTTCAGCTGCTTCATCAATGACCTTCCCTCCATCATAAGGTCAGAAATGGGGATGTTCACTGATGACTGCACAGTGTTCAGTTCCATTCGCAACCCCTCAGATAATGAAGCAGTCCGAGCCCGCATGCAGCAAGACCTGGACAGCAGCAAGACCTGGACAACATCCAGGCTTGGGCTCATAAGTGGCAAGTAACATTCGCGCCAGATAAGTGCCAGGCAATGACCATCTCCAACAAGAGAGAGTCTAACCACCTCCCCTTGACATTCAACGGCATTACCATCACCGAATCCGCCACCATCAACATCCTGGGGGTCACCATTGACCAGAAACTGAACTGGACCAGCTATATAAATACTGTGGCTACGAGAGCAGGTCAGAGACTGTGCATTCTGCAGCGAGTGACTCACCTCCTGACTCCCCAAAGCCTTTCCACCATCTACAAGGCACAAGTCAGGAGTGTGATGGAATACTCTCCACTTGCCTGGATGAGTGCAGCTCCAACAACACTCAAGAAGCTCGACACCATCCAAGATAAAGCAGCCTGCTTGATTAGCACCCCATCCACCACCCTAAACATTCACTCCCTTCACCACCGGCGCACTGTGGCTGCAGTGTGCACCATCCACAGGATGCACTGCAGCAACTCGCCAAGGCTTCTTCGACAGCACCACCCAAACCCGCGACCTCTACCACCTAGAAGGACAAGAGCAGCAGGCGCATGGGAACAACACCACCTACACGTTCCCCTCCAAGTCACACACCATCCCGACTTGGAAATATATCGCCGTTCCTTCATTGTCGCTGGGTCAAAATCCTGGAACTCCCTTCCTAACAGCACTGTGGGAGAACCGTCACCACACGGACTGCAGCGGTTCAAGAAGGCGGCTCACCACCACCTTCTCGAGGGCAATTAGGGATGGGCAATAAAATGCTGGCCTCGCCAGCGACGCCCACATCCCGTGAACGAATAAAAAAAAAAGTAGTGATGGGAAGATGTTGGTGTGATATGAAGATGTTTTTATTATTTCTAAACAGGAGATTATCCCTTGCCACCACCCCCCCCAACCTCTTTTCCATAGATGTAGCAGAATCAGGCTTTTAAATCTGAGGAGAAATCAACAGAAGTGCAGTAGCCACCGCTAAGCATCCTGGGTGTTTTAAGAAATGTCAGAACATAAGAAATAGTGCAATAAGAAAAGCCCTTTTGGCTCCCCAAGCCAAGGTACAGTTTGGTTTGTCATGAACTCCAATTTATTTAATCTCCTGATGGGCGCCCTTTCAAAATTAATCAAGTGGAATTTTAGAATATGTATTTACTTAAAACCTGCGTTATTTCCCTTTCACTGATTACTTTCCATATCAAGATATTGGTATGGTTCCAATAGTTTACGAGCTCTTGAGATTAGAGATTTTTTTTATTATCCCACAGAGTAATGAGTAACAGACTCCCAACAAAAGCAATAAATGCTGTGTAAATTAATTCCTTTAATAAAAGAGCTGAATGCGCATCAGGTTAGCAATAGAAGTGTCAGGGGTTCTATCTTTAATATTGATAAACCTGGATAAGAGGCTATCGTGCAGGACACCACCAAGATTGAAAAGAATAAGAGGAGTGATGGGATTAAGCAAGTAGTAGTAGGTGGGGTTTAAAAGCCTGTATTGAATGGAGCAGAAGACAGTCTGATCAAGTCTTGATTTCTATACTGAGGATGCAAGGAAGGGGAAGAGCATAAAGGATAGTCCATTTGGATTTTAGAAGGAAGAATCTTGAAAAGCACTCTGAATAAACATCTATCAATCAAAGAAAAATAAGGACAAAATGTATAACTTTATAATGGGGACTGGTTAACATCAGCGCGCCCTGGTCCAATTATCTCGTAACCCCGCTTCACCAGAAGACTATACTTAGTCGTAACTCCCTGTGTGGAATGCCACAGGAGTGTGTGTGTGTATTTTTAGCTGGCTATTGGTATTGCTACATTCACCATAATCATCTTCCATTTCATCTTCCCAGCTCTGTTCACAATACTGAATAAGACTTACTTTCTTTGCATTTTTTTTAAACCAGGATCACCAAACTATCCTGAGGGCATGGGCTGTTAAAGACTTTGCACCAAAGTGCCCCCTCTACGTTCAGATATTGAAACCTGAGAATAAATTCCATGTCAAATTTGCAGGTAACTTAGTTCAGAGATGCTAAACAGTAAGTTGCTACAAATTTATTAGCATATTAATTCTGTTAGTTTAGTTGATTCTCTTAATTCAGTAAACAATTTGTTTTACCTTTTCACTTACAGAAATGATGGTATAATTTTAGCATTGTTGCTAGACTTTGACACATAATGTACCTTTTTCAGTTATAATGCCATTTCAAATTACTGCAACTAAGTATTTAAATGATAAATGTGACATAATATGAATATTTTAAAGGATCACTGTTCATGAAATTGTATTTGGCCAACTTTTTAAATTCTTGTATGGAAAAGAGCTGTTTTATTTTTTGTCATATCATATGTAAGTAATGCAATATGTATTCCTCTGTGATTTTGTCATTGCATCATCTTTTTGTGAACAAGACAAAAAAGGTTTCCAAATACTTCTTCATAAAGAACGTAGTCATTTAACTTAAAAGTAAAGGCAATTTCCTGCTTCCTGTCGGTCTGTTTTGATCAAAATAAGTTGTGACATCAAGTATAGTACGTAGATAATGAGTACACATTGGGCAACAGTGGGTAACCAATTATTCTATGAATACGCAAGACTTAATAACCAACAACTGTAAAAAGTGAGTTATGAGGATTTTATTGAAAAGCAAAATTAACACCATGAGCTACTGATAGCCACTGTGTATTCTGTTTATATTACAAATAAACATTTAGGCACAGAAATTAATACAATCACAATTGGGAGCAGACACACAGAAGGCAGTCATGCTTGTGTGTGATTACATAAAGAAACTATTAGGATATTAAAGGTGCTGTTATGGCATGATAAAGAAACTGCCATTAAGCAGTTGTTGTACAATCATGTTGTGAGATAACAAAATGAACAGTTTGTGCAATGACTCTTAAAAAGTGTATATTTGTAATTGATTTTCCAATTATATTATATATTTAGAGACTACGTAAGGAGAGTACAAAGTAAAATAATATTTCATATCTACATATCAGACATACAAAGTTTACATGCAACAGTAGTGACCCAATTAAGAGTGCTCATTGAAATTCATTGTTTGTAATATTACTAACAAAAACTATCAACAATTCAGTGTTAATCTTCTTGGCCCACATTTATTTGTTAGAGGTGTATAATATATGTTAAGAATACAAATATTTTTCTGAGTTACACTGATGATTCAACTGTGAAGCATCAAGAAAAATATTTTTAAACATTCCTGTTTATAACGTTGAGTTATTTCAAAGCATATTTCTTTACATCTGCATTTGTTAGCATATCCTAAGCATTGTGGGTGGTCCTTGGATAATGAGCATTTATATACAGGATAATATTCCCATTCATTAATGGAGTGGTATTCCTTCCTGAATGTGAATGCATTGGGGTTATCACGGGAAGCCCTGATGGCCACATCTATGATGCCCTGGACTCTTGAGAAGCTGTCAAGGTAGTTAAAAATTCTGTGCGCTCTCCAGCTGGTGTCTCCTTTTCACAGGGAAACTGTTAACGCTGTTTCCCCTGGCAAACAATGATAACAGTCACTTGCTTTATGCAGAAATAATCCACAGACTGACTTATCTGGTAGATGTTCCCTACAGTGGCCATGAAGCATTCTGTTGTATAGAAGCTTAATGCCATAGTAACAGGAAGGGCTGTCCCAGTCCTTGATGTTATCGGTAAATTAAGCTGCAGCAGACAACATAGCTTGATCACTGTGTCTGCAGTGAGGCCGAAAGCAGGTCCCATCTGCTTGGTTTGAGGTGGGGTCTGTACGTCAAACCTCCCAAGTCCCGTTCACCCAGGCTTTTTGTTTTAACGTTTATCTTGTGTTAGCTCTTTTAATGCAGCCTTTCTCGCTGACTCTCAGATGGTTAACGGGCTGAGCGATGGGAGCACGCTGTTGGGAATCAGCTGGAGTAAAATTCTTCCACCTCATGGAGGAATGAGCAGGCCATAACCAAACCTTAAATGCCAGAGTCAACCTGATGGAGAACAAGTCTCTTCAGATACCCACAGCTTACACAGTCTTTTTTTTCAAATTTTCTGTATGATACAGTGCCTGGGTCACCACATGTGGATATAGACAGCAGTTTGGAGTCTTCCAGGAGTAAACTTGGGCAGTAGCATTGGAAGGCTGAAAAGAGGAACCTCCCTCAGGCACGCACACACGCTCTTTAGCAGCTGGGCAGCGATGCACCAAGCTGAAAGTCTGCCATAAATAGCAATTAAATTCCAGTCATCCACCAAAGCAGACATGACAGCAGCACGAGTAGCTGGATGGCAAGGGTCAAAATTTCACTGCTGTCTTCTAAGAGATTTTGTTAATGAGATGCCATCAACATACAAAGTGATATTGTAACATTGCCTAGGGTTCAAATAGAAACCATTTTAACTGTATTTAGCTTACTGGATATGACAAGTCCTCTCATAACAACCTGGATTTAAGATAATAGAAGAAGGAATATCCTGTGAGACCATGGTTTAGGCTATTAGACTATTGAGCAGGTTCAGTAAAAGTAACAGAGTAGCGAAGTGCTGTAACTTGTATATGTGGGGAAAGGAATGGCCCCTGAAGCTCCACAAGATTATTTGCACAAGAGCTGCAGTACAGTGGTACAGGAGTAACTGGTGAACTGAGACTGATGGCATGGAACTGTCAATCAATCCCTCTCTCTCAAAACTACCCTGTGGGACCTCCCTGCCCCACAATAACTGGGTTACCTGAAGAAAATTCAAATCTTTCATCTATTCCCAAAGAGGATCAAGACTATATTTACACAAACGCAGTGGGGTTCATTAGACATACGGTCAGCCTCTCAGACCAATGTCTCCAGGCAAACAAGGTGACAAGCTTAAAAAAAATACTGCAGATGTTGGAAATCTGAAATGAGAACAGAAAATGCTGGAAACACACAGGAGGTCAGGCAGCACCTGTGGCGAGAGGAAGGAAGGGTTAACGTTTCAATTCAATGACCTCTTGTCAGAACTGGTGATAAATGACCAATTTTCCAGAGATAACTATGCAGATATTTATCAGGAAGTGCTTCTGTAAGATCAAATCTACAGGCATTGCAATTAAGAAGCTTTAAACACATTGTGGGTAATTTTAACCGGCAGCTGGGAAGGAGCGGGGCGGGGGTCGAATCGGGACGGAAACCTGGAAGTACGGGATTCTCGGACGTCCTTACCATTTTGCCGTAAGGACGTCTTTTTTTTTTGTCAGTTTGCCGTCTGACTGGCTGTCCTGATTGACAGGCTGGCCTCAGTTGGATAGGAGTAGAGCAAGGAAGATGATGTGAAAAGGTAAGTGTTCAGGTAAGTTTTTCATTGTATGGATTGGGGGGGGCTTGTGGAGTGGGAGGGAGTCAGTCATTTGGTGGGGGGGGGTGGATTAGGGGTCAGTCACTGGGGTGGGGAGGGGGGATCGGGGGTCATCACTGTGCTCCGCAATCATTGGGGGGGGATCGGGGGTCGTCATGGGGTTCCGCAATCGTTTTGTGGGGGTGAACGGAGAATGGGGGGGTCCATGATCGTTTGAGGGAGGAGGGATTGGGGGTCATCGCGGGGATCTGCGATTGTTGGGGGGATCGGGGGTCATCACGGGGGTGCACGATCGTTGTGGGGGGAAATTGGGGGTCGCGATTGTTGGGGGGAATCTGATATCGGGGGGAGGTCCGCAATTATTGGGGGGGGGGAATCGGAGATCGGGGGGGGGGGGGGGAGGTCCGCAATCGTCGGGGGGTCGCCTTGCTGGGAGAAGCACTCCTTTCGCGCGGCGTGAAGGAGAATGCCCGGGAATCCCAGCCCCCAGGAGTTGAAATCGAAAAACCTTTTGAAAATGGAGGCCGGCAGCCTCCTTGGAAGGTCTGAGTGACCAACCCACCTCCTCGTCCCGCCCGGTGAAAGCCGGAAATGGGCGGGTTGGAGGCAGCTTGGGGGAGGGTGTGAAATTGGTATGGTTTTCAATGTCCCCCCCCCCACCCCGCCCCCAACCCACCCATTTTTCAAAGTTAAAATTCTGCCTATTGCGACCATTTAGACTGCTCTGTAACCTCCTCCAGTCCGACTGCTTTCACCTCTACGAATGTCTCTTTTGGCTCTGTGTCAATTTGTGACTGTTTGCACTCCTATGAAGTACCTTGGAATGTTTTACTACGTTAAAGGCGCTATATAAATGCAAGTTGCTGTTGCTTCTGACTCCATTTAACCATAACAAAGCAAGTAAAGATAGTTGCATTTAGGCCATTAACATATGAAGCAAACTGTCTCATCGCACATGGCTACTGAATGTTCTGGCTATTTTAACTACTGGACTTCATTAACATGCCTCCAGTCCACATCCAGCCTACAACGAGTGGGATATGCGAAAGAAGTGGCTGGCGGCCGATGAACGTCTGCCAGCACTTGGGTAAGTGTGAAGAAGGGGGTTCTGGGAGAGTCTTGTAGGAGTCTGGGGAGAGAAAGCCTAAAATTTCTTTGTGGGGCCCGGAAGAACAGTACTGGTCCTCCTTGCTCCACAAAGAAAAGTTTTTTTTAAAAAAACGTACCTGTTTAGGCCTCTTCATCTTCCCAACTCTCTTCAGCCTGGCGGGAAGGCCACAGCAACTTCCCTGCTCAGGCCTGAGTTAAAATTGCAGCCAGGGCCCGATGACGTCGTCGGACCCCGATCCGCATATTTAAAGAAAGGCCTAGCTGGCATCGGGAGAGTGGCTTAGCCACCCGTCCATGAAGCCTGCGTAAAAATCGCAGTCAGCGGGATCCGGGTGAGTCAAGTGTGGGCAAGTAACCTGGGTGATCTTAACTGCCCATCTGTCGGGTTTCTGCTGAGCGAGTACGGTTAAAATCGCCCCCCATGTTAAGCTACAGTCTGAGCTCTGTACTTTGCAGGCAAAACACCTGGCTACTGGGAATTTCACTTTTACTGCTCCAGTGCAGTCAGTAATGAGATCACTTGGGTAAATCCCTGTTTACACATCAGCATTTCAGTGAAGTGGAAACTGCCTTGCTGAGATGCCAAAGTTGTTGTGTACACGCATCCTTAATATAATGTATAGGCATTTCACTGATTTGTTAAAACACAGATCCATACAGTTTTAGTTGCATCACTTTAGTTATCTGTACGTGCGCTTTTGTTTAGATCACGTCGTATGTGAAGAGGAAGTCAAATATGCCATGCTGGCCCTAAATTGCATCTGTCCAGCCACGTCAACACTGATTACTCTGCTTGTCCATACTTCCAGGGGACAGTAAGTGTTTTTTTTTTGAAATATTCAAATATTTTGTAAATAACAGTCAATTTATGCTTTTGAGTACACAAGGTTTGTGTCAGCTTATTTGAGTTCCGCATCCAGGCATGAGTGCAGAATCTAGGCACTCTGGGAGGGAGTGTTGAATTGTCAGTGTTGTCATCTTTCAAATGAGACACTAAACTGAGGTTGTGTTTGCATATTCAGGTGGATGTTAAAGATCCCTTGGCACTATCTCCTCCCTTAACCAACAACATTAAAATTAGATTAAATGGTCATTCATCTTATTAGCATTTGTTGTTGGTGCAGAATTTCTGCTGTATCTTCCTACATAACAATAGTCACTGCACTCTTTTTAAAAAAAATACTTAGTAGTGTGATGTACATTGATATGTTATAGCATGATTTACATTATAAATTCCTTTTTGTAGCTTTCAAAATGCACATCTTTTTGGTGAGGTCTTTTGAGTTTTTATGGCCCTTTCACTTTGTGAGTTTATAACTGCCCAAACCCCGTCACCCGTGGCTTCGTGGTCGCACTCTTGCCTCTGAGTCAGAAGGTTATGTGTTTAGGTCCCACTTCAGAGACTTGAGCACATAATCTAGGCTGACACTTCAGTACAGTACTGAGGGAGTGCTGTACTGTTGAAATTGCCGTCTTTCAGATGAGACATTAAACCGAGGCCTTATCTGCTGTCACAAGTGGACATAAAAAATCCCATGGCACTATTCAAAGAAGAGCATTGGAGTTCTCCCATTGTCCTGGCCAAGATTTATCCCTCAACCAACATCACTGAAAACAGATTATCTGATCATTTATCTCATTGCTGTTTGTGGGAGCTTGCTGTGTGCAAATTGGCTGCCACTTTTGCCGAGAAAACAACAGCGACTACATTTCTTCAAAGTAATTCATTGGCTGTGAAGTGCTCTGGAACATTCAGAGGACATGAAGAGATCTATAAAAATGTTAAAAGTTCCAATAGAAACATTTAACTTTAGAAAGGCAGATTTAAAGGGATTGGTGGGTGACATAAGGAAACTGGACAGTACTGTGGGAGGGGGAAAAACATCTAAGAAAAGTGGATCATCTTTACAAATAGAATTACATAGAGTCTACAGCATAGAAACAGGCCATTCGGCTCAACTTGTCTATGCCGGTGTTTATGCTCCATATGAGCCTCCTCCCACCCCTCTTTATCTAACCCTATCAGCATATCCTTCTATTCCTTTCTCCCTCATGTGTTTTTCTAGCTTCCCCTTAAATGCATCTATGCTATTCGCCTGAAATACTCCTTGTGGTAGCGAGTTCCACATTCTAACCACTCTCTGGGTAAAGAACTTTCTCCTGAATTCCCTTTGGATTTATTAGTGAATATCTTATAGAGATGACCTCTAGTTTTGGAAACATTTTCTCTGCCCTATCAAACACTTTCATTATCTTAAAGACATCTATCAAGTCACCCCTCAGCCTTCTCTTTTCTAGAGAAAAGTGCCCAGCTTGTTTAGCCTTTCCTGATATGTATATCATCTCAGTTCTGGTATCATCCTTGTGAATCTTTTTTGCACCTTCTCCAACGCCTCTATATCCTTTTTATAATAGAGAGACAGTACTCCAAGTGTGGTCTAACCAAGCTTCTATTCCAGTTTAACATAACTTCTGCTTTTCAATTCTATCCCTCTAGAAATGAACCCCAGTGCTTGGTTTTGAACGCCAGTGCTTGGTTTAAATACTACATACAGAGTACAGAACAGACATACCATTAGGGACGAAGAGTAACAGAAGGAAAAGACTTACGTCGGCAACAGCGCAAGTAATTAGGGAATAAGTGGCAAAAAAAGATTGTTTCTGAATTATACTGCTGCGTGTAGCATATTGGACTGAGACCAATAGAAAAGAGATAGGAGGTTAAAAACTGTCCAGGAGAGCTTAAAATTAGGTTAGGACAGCAGGGAGTATTAAAAAGACAGTCAAGCATTTCAATAAATGTATCCACAGATAACAGGAGAAAAGGTAACAATTGGGCCATTGTAAGATCATAAATATGAATATATGAAGTGACCAAAGGATGCACTTTCCAGGAGGGTCATTGGATCGTGATCAAATGTGGAATTCCAAGGCTTGGACTATGCAAAAATATCAAGCTGCGATTTCCATTGATCCTGGTCACGGGTAAAATAGGACATCATAGTATGTGCTGTAAAATCAAAATCTACTGAAAGTGAAGAAATGACTGCTGGAAACCTAACATGGTTCTTGATGGATAGTGATGCACAAACTGGAAAGTATGTCATTTATTCTTTCATATTGATCTATAATTAATAGTGCTTAAAATGTATTTTAAAAGTATGATTACTGGTTATCTGAATTATTTTGCTTTAGATAATTAGGATGTAGTTCCATTCAATTCAGATGAACAAGTATCAGAAGTGGACTGATGGACTTCATGTGATCATTTTCAGATCAGCACCATGGGAGGCATTTAGACAACTAACTGGAACTAAGCAGACTATAACCAGGTGAAATATAAATTTTGTGTGTGTGTGTGTGTGTGTGTGTGTGTGTTAACGTATCTGGAAGCTGCTAACAATTTACATTTATAATAAATTATTAACTATTTTCAAATATTTTTGCTGGTGTTATTTTTTCAGGGATGGCCAACAATCCCATGAACAGTGGCAAAAGATGTATGGCAAGTGCTCAGGAAACGAAGTCTATCACGTTAAAATGGAAGAAAGCACGTTCTTCGCAGAGTATGAGGGGAAGAGCTTTACCTATACCTCCTTTCATGCACATAAAAAGTGAGAATTTTAATCATTGCGCTGACTGTTAAAAGTGCGGTATTTGTTTTGGATGGTTAATATAGCTGTTGTCAATCGATGCATATTTCCAATTTTTTAATGTTTCTTTTGGTGACACTTTAAAAAATGTTGAATTGTGGCACTCCTTAAGAAAAATAATAACGCTTTAATAATCTTTAAAGTTTTCAAACCAGATTTAACTAGATTTATTACTGGATTCATTTAAATGTGTATTTTTGAAATTATGATTGGTGTCCATTTTTACAGGTTAATAAAAGTGTTGGGAATCAGCAAGCAGCCGAATTCTCACTGATAATTGTTAGATTACATCTTATTTATGTATATATTTATAATGCCTTTGCTATTTTTTAAACAGCCCTTCCCAAAGTATTTACAGAACCATTATTCTAATATGGAATAGTGATAGTAAACGAGTGCTTCAGACTTTAACTATATATAGAATATAGACTTCCATCAAGGTCATATTCCATCTGGTTGTATAATACATTTTTAAAAAGTAAATCAGACAGCAGGAGGGATATACCACTGACTCGCCCTCATTGTTGACTGCCAGCTGCCTCCTCTGAGCTTGCTGTTGATGGTTTTCAGAGAAAAATACCTTGTAGTTGCTGCTCTTTACGACTACCACCAGGAGGAAAATTCCATCAGTAGTACTGCCCCTGAACATGATCACCAACAGGAAAAGTGTGCTCCAAATACAGACACTGATCAAATAATACCCTGATAAAAGCAATCCATACTCGATAGAAAACCAGTAATCTTTTACTAGATTACCAGGTACTACAAAAGTGTATATGAAAAAATAGGTAGTAGCCACCTACTTGCTATGTGAAAGCATTGTATGCAGCTGAGAAAATAATGGAACATAATGTTATCAGGTACATGAACAGAGAGACATCTTGACCCGTGTGCATATGTGTACTATCAGTTTCACCACTCAAAGTATACCTGAAAGTCAAGTATACCTGAAGTTGATATATTTTTTTAAGTAGACCCATGTGATCTAATTTAGGTTAATTGAGCCCTCCAGTTTGGTTTCCCTCTGATCCTACTCTTTCTTACATAAAGCTTTTTTGTCCATCCATCCCACTGTGTATAAGAATATTCCTTTATACGTAATTCCCTATGAAAGTTCATGGCGTGGGATGCAATTTCTCATTACCTCCAGAACTAATGTGGTCCTCTGCCTTTTGACAACATCTTGAATTTAATTACAAAAAAATTATCTCTAGCGTCAAATTCTATAATGCTTTAAACAAACTAGCTGTAACGGACAAGGCATTTAACCTTTTAGTCATGCCCTTTGTTTAACAGGTGTAAGTTTGCTTTTTACCCTAATCTTGGGGTTCATTGTTTCAGATCTTTTGGAGAAAATAGCAAAAGTAGTTAGAATGTGAACAGGAAATAAGTTTATACTTGTACTAAGATTTTTCAGATACTGGAAGTTAAACCTGTGAACATGAAGTATTGAAACTCCTTTTATGATCTTCTTTAGGTATGGAGCCTGTTTGATTGGTGTGAAGAGGGAAGAAAACAAAAATATTTTACTCAATCTAGGTCCTCGATATATCATGAGTTCTACAGACATCTGTTTTTATATTAACATTACCAAGGAAGAAAACTCAGCTTTTGTAAAGCAAAATGAACAAAGCATAAATAGTATATCAAATACTATATATCACGGAACTTCCAGATTACCTGTTCACAGCATCATTGCTAGCATGGGTAAGCATAACGGGCAATGCAAATCACTGTTGATTGATTGTTATAAATGCAAGACCTGAGCTCCCTTGGTGGCTCACCTGGTTGAGGAAGTAAGCAGCGGAGCCATACAGATCAGGAAGGTTTCATCCACGGTCTGTGTTCAATTAACTGATCCCTCCTCGGGTGGCATCGGGACATTACAATTGCCCTTGGCACTCTTGGATTGGGGAAAATTGACCAAGGCTCCCACTTCTGACCACTATCCAACAACCCTTGCTGGAGGTATTCATGTATGTTATGTTTGCTGAGGTCAGAACAGGTCTTGGCTGCAATGTAGCCCCCAGCTCAAACGCTGGGGGTGAAATTCAACTTCAGCGGAGGGCGCAAAATGGCTGGTAGAGGATTAGTTGCCCATTATGTTCCCCCCGCCCAATTTTCCTTTCCATTATTTTCAAAGGAAAGGAAAATCAGGTGAGGTGTATCACGGGCAGGTGAGGTGTATCACGGGCAGGTGAGGTGTATCACGGGCAGGTGATCCGCTTCCGCCTGTTTTGCGTCCCTGCCCAATTTGAATTTCACTCCTTCATTGTCTAGTCTCTCACAAGAAGGATAGATACTCACATGAGATAGAGGATCTCAACTGACACCCATGTAACCAAACCTCAGCAAAAGAGTCAGTGCTTTCAGGAGTAGAAGGAAGGGGAGAAGAATTGCTGGTAAAAAGAAAGAAATCAATAAATCCAAAATCTTAAGAGCAGTTAGAACGTTCTACCCAAATAACTGTGCCTATTTTCAATTTGTGAATGATACAAAAATGTCTCGTTAAGAATTCATCCCTTTAGGCCCTGGTTCTATGATAATACAATAGGTTTTAAACAAACGCCCAACTTCTACATTTGGACACAAGTGCTTATTTTCTCAATGTTTTTATGGATATATTCGGTAGCTTTGGAGAATACTTTTGCTAGTCATCCATTGTGTGCTGCATTGTAAATGAACTTACAGCGGTGAGTTGAAAATGAGCCCATATATATCTAAATTATTAAAATATTTGCATTGCCCTCATCCCATTAGATGATAGGTTGAAAAAAGACATTTAAAACTTAGATTTAAAGAGAATCTACTAGCTATTGGTGAAGATTTTAGTGTGTAAATTGCTCATTGGGTAACTGCACTGCGGTGGTGTGGTATTAAGCCATATCGATTAGAAGGAGTATGGTTTGACCCTCCACCTGTGCTAAGTTAGTAAATATCAGCCAAGGCAGCAATTGGAACACTACAGTTGGCTTCAGTGCCACTGTACTGGGCCAGAAATGGAGGTGGAGAAACAGGATTCCTTCTCGTGATTGCTATTCAATGATCCCTGCCTAAATGTGCAGATGTTGGCTGTGATGCTCTTCCTGGTAAATAACCTGCCAAGTGGTTACTTGGACGATATGGGTGGAGGATTGCTGGTGCCCATGGAATGGACGCCAAGCAGGGATTGGCGCCCTCGGAGAGGGGAGAAATTTGTTTTTAAAAGCACATGATGAAGTAACTATACTTAACGTTTGATGGATCACACATAAACAGTATATTATTTGTAAAAAAAAAAATCCTTGATTTTTCTTCATACCAAACATATGTCTAGGGGTCTTGCAGACAATTTTCTATCATAGTCTCTAGATTTGCCATTTCTGAAACTTAGCAGGTATCCTGCCTGGTGTCAATTGAAATACAGAAAATTGCAAATTATAGATCACTCAGTAGGAGAACTTCTTTGGTTACAATCCCCAGCAAGCAGGTAGAGGCTGTTGATGGGATTCTACTGTCTATTTCTGTGCCAATGGTTTTACTAGGTAGTAATTGTATAGACCGGGTTGATTGGCCAGCCACGGGGTTGATTCAATGTAGCAGAAATACTGACTCTGCTTGAAACTACTGTTGCCGTCCCCCAAAAACAAACCTAAATTCCAATATAAATGCAGTAACAGTATTTAATGGAATAGCTATTCTCTAATCCCAGTAGCATAGGTATAATTTTTCATATAAATTGGATTTGTGGCATATATGTGAATATATACAATTGTACTGGGGACAATTCTATGACAAATTAGAAACTTAACAATAAATAATAAAAAAAATATGAAAACAGTAGATCAAAGAAAGACACATTAATGTTGATTTTCAGCTCAGGAATGCCTCATGAATGTGTGCAATTGGGGCATAACCAACCAAAGTATGGATGGAAATAGTTTACACTGGATTTATGTTTATAAAGTGCATTTCTGGGGGGGCGTTTGGATTGGTGAAGGGAGCTCCTGCCACAAACAGCTGGGAGCTACATTTTAATATTACACTAGGTTGTCAAAGTACATTCCTTCACAATTTTGTCCAGATAAATTTGGCATCCAGAGTTACCAGGCTGTACCTTTGAATGGAAAAGAACAGCCAGTAAGTTAAGTGTATGTTTTTTGATTGTTATTTTCAAGCCTCTTTGCTGTTCTTTTTGGCCAACTACATGGATTTTTCATCTTTTATTTGTGGGTACAGTAGTTATGTTACTTGCTGTGCCACTTGAAAGAGCAGTTACGAGTCAGCCACATTGGTGTGGGACTGTTAAGAATGGCAGGTTTCCTTTGCTAAGGGATAAGAGTGAACCAGTTGGATTTTTATGACAATCCCAACAGCTTCATGGTCACTTTTACTGATAGCAAAATAGCTTTTTTATTTCCAGATTTTAAAAATTGAATTCAAATTCTCAAACTGCCATGATGGGATTTGGACTCATTCGCTGGATTATTAGTCCAGGCCTCTGGATTACTAGTCCAGTAACGTGACCACTACACTTCCATACTCACATTATATAGTTTTGGGCTTCAGTGTATGCTTTGGAGCCAGTGAACAAATAGGAATCAGGAAAGGCTATTACACACTATAGCTATAATGAACATTCATGGTCAACATTCAAGATGCTTGGTGCAGGGGGAGGAAAGAATTATCTCTGTGCCATGCATGTTTAGTGCATAGTATTCATGCAACGTTATGATAGGTTATCCTACCTAGCTTGACCTTGTGAGGTCGTTGTGGCATTGCAGCCAGATCTGGTGAATGGTACACAGTGCATTTACATTGGTGCCCGCCTCCTTTCATATACCCTGAGCAGTTCATCTGGGTATTCAACAACCTTCTCTGGAATATTTGCTCCACTAATATTTCAATGGCTACATCTGAAGAAAAGGGGAATCTTGTAACAAGCAGGACTAGAAGCAGTCCTTTCGAAAATTCTCCTTGTGCTTTGTCATGCGATATAGACCATATACAAAAATAGACCATCCCTTTGAACTGCAGCATTCAATTTCCTGATCATGCCAGGAACTCAACCATAGAATGTTAATTAGATTGATCCCAGGTGGAGTGGGTATGTTGATGGTCAGGGCCCATGCTAATTACAGGCTACCTGACTTGCACCAGATCAGAGGCCCAATTGGAAAATCCATACAAATGTTTCTAAATGTTGCATTAAGTAATAGACTGTTAATACTAAACATTTACATAATTGGAACACCAACCTGATATATACATGAATTAAATTACCACCTTTGAGTTGCAATCCTACAGTTTAAGTATTTTTGCTCAAAAGAACAATATTATTAGTGTATTACTTTACAAATCTGACAAGATTGCTATATTAAGGTAACAGTTTTAAGACGATTATAAAATCAACATTTGTACACTATACAAAAGCATTAATAGCCAATATTAATTTATTTGTCATTTGTTTTAATATTACTTATTTTCCTTTAGGCACAGTAGCCATAGACCTGCAAGATACAAGGTGTAGGCCTCCAACTGGCCCTACCTTGACCCTTCCTTCAGATGGAGGTAAAGAAAGTAGGAGGTCCAGTATTGCTCCTGTTTTAGAAGTAGCAGATGTTTCATCTATTCAAGCCTGTGACCTTCTAAGTGACCAGTCAGAGGATGAAGCAAATCATTCTGATGAGGAAGCATCATCAGCACCTGAGTAAGGTTCTACAGAGTTCTGATGTATGTGGGAAAGGTTGTACTAATTTTATTTGAGACAATTTTATAATTAGATTTATTTAATCGAAGGATAAAGATGTATTTAGAGGAAATAGAGACCTATGTACATGAAATTTTGACTTTTTGGCACCTTGGAATGGGTAACCTGACCTAATTACCTGACACTCCCATAAAAAGTTACTTCGGATGCATTTGTAAGTTCTTTTGTGCATACTGCTGTTTTTAAAAGAAATAATAATTCCTCAAACGTTCCTTCACTAATTCCTCTTCTGTTATTCATAAGTAGCTAGTCCACTGCCTGAGCGTATTCAGTTCTTCCATACTTTGAACCTACGTAGAGAGGTCTACGATGTGGAAATACTGAATACACTGGTGCATCATCTGTTTACAAATATCTAATGCACTTCAAATAATCAGCTACCCATGCAAATAAATGTAGACATGTTCAAATAGAACTGGGCATACTATTCTGCATGCTGCCATTTGTAGAGATTAGAAGGCAATGATTAACAAATACATCCGTAACCCTTTAGCACTGATAGTATAGTGTTGCTCCTAATTAGGCATGTGCCCAGTTTTAGGGGCACATAGTTTGGTAAACTGACCACTGGATTACTTTAAACACAAGGATGCATCTTGTTTAGAGTCACAGTTTGTTTCCAATTACAAAATTTAGCTTCTTGTGTTCATGTGATCTTCTCACTCAGATGGATTGAACAGTTAAAGCCTTTCAACATTTCAACAAAGGGTATCAAAGCCATTACAGTCATTAACTAAATTGTCAGGCAAGCTGGGGAGCCATGGTAAGGAAAGCTTTTCCTCTCGGGGAGTCTTGTTTCACTCCAAACCAGTGACTTGACTGTGTCTTTGGCATCCTGATGAGCCATTTTCCCCTTTGATGCAAAAGCAAAGGAAACAACAGTATGCACATTTAAGACAACAGAGAAAATTATTTTTACTTGTGAGCAAGAGTGATTAGCAATTTATAGTGAACAGAAAACTGATAACCTGGCTCAAGTTCTTATTGGGATTCATTTGTTTTTTTTAATTTATGCCTTACCCTCCTTTTAATTCACCTTAAATCCTCAACTGACCAATAATAAGGGCAATTAGGAATGGGCAATAAATGCCAGCCTCGCCAGCGACGCCCACATCCCATGAACGAATAAAAAAAATCTCAAAAGTAGTTTGTTGTGTCAAGCACTTTGAGATGTTTCTGTGTCATAGATACTTAGAAATGCAAGCACTGTTGTTTACTATTTTTAAAAAAAAGTTAGCAAACAAACTATTCTCCGGCTTGTATCAATGCCAATCTATAACCTGTATGAAAGAGAGAGATTGCATTTATATAGCACTTTTCACGACCTCAGAACGTCCCAAAGCGCTTCAAGTACTTTTTGAAACGTGGTTGCTGTTGCAACGTATGGGTTGACTCTTCTAATTTTCCTTCCCTCCTTGTGACAAAGCACCTCATCCTTCAAAATAATATATCTGATTCTTTTCAAAAAGAAAATTAAACTTAATGGTTACTAATTGACTTTTTAGTAACTGCTCCACAACCATTTCTTGTGTGCATTTTTGTTAAGTATACCATAAGTATATTACTTGCAATATATATTTTAAGTATCAGTATTATGCTGCACATACAAAACAGTTTTTTTATTTACTTGATACAACAGTGCTCGAAGATGAGGAGGAGTGCCACTTGTTTATTCACTTATGCTTCGCACATTGATTTGGTAAAATATATTTCTAGAAAAAATGATAAAGGAAAATTTGTTTCTCAAAAGCTTAGAAATGTTTTAGTTTTCCAATTTAAAATGATTGGTTTTATTTGTTTTAGGTATGTTAAAGGCTATCCTCCAAATTTGCCTTACATTGGAAGTTCTCCAACCTTGTGCCATCTACTGCAGGAGAAAGTCCCATTCTGCTGTCTTAGACTAGATAAGGTATGAATTCAGGTGTTGATTTTCAACTCGACAACGCCAATGTGGAACATATTTATTCTACAAAAAGGGCATCAGGAATGTTTGCTCTTGAGAAATATATTCAACCCAGGCAGTTGCCAAGACACGGACCTGCCGGTTTGAAATAGCCGTAAAAACAAAGTAACAGTTTTTTTTATAATCACAACCATTTATCCACCTTTGTTAACAATTTAGCAGCATGTGAAAATAATCTTTCATTATTTATCCCCTCAGACCCTTTGAAAACTTTGAACCTTTCTATTAGATCCCCGTATTAGAACCATCTCCGCTCTGGTGAATAGTGTCTTAGTTTTTTTTTAAAGTCTCACCATAACTATATCCTCTCATCTGATATTATCCTACTTCATCTGCATTCCCACATGGAATGAGGGAAAATCAAAGAGAAATTGATCTCTCTGTCATACCTTCTAGTAACCATCTCGAGAGCAACATTGGAACTCAGCAAAAACCATGAAGATACTCTGACACAAATTAACTAATTTTAAAAAAATCTCTTCCACACTTATGACCAAATATGCAAAATATCCTCAGAATTTGTGAACTATAGGTTTCTCGATGCGAGTAGCAAGACTCTTGAGATTAAAAAGGCCATTTCCATCCAACGGAAGTCAAATGCAGGCTACTCGTGGGTCCTTGTCAAAATGCAGAATATACCCCAGCAATATTTTTTTGGACCCTCCAATGGTCCAGTTTCATAATCCTGATTTGATGTTGGTTCCCTGGATACTATGTTAACTCAATGGCTCTGATTTATGTATAGTTTATAGTGTACAGATTTTTTGTATTCGTTCATGGTGTGTGGGCGTCGCTGGCAAGGCCAGTATTTATTGCCCTTGAGAAGGTGGCGGTGAGCCGACTTCTTCAACTGCTGCAGTCTGTGTGGTGAAGGTTCTCCCACTGAGCTGTTAGGTAGGGAGTTCCAGGATTTTGACCCAGCGACAATGAAGGAACGGCGATATATTTCCAAGTTGGGATGGTGTGTGACTTGGAGGGGAACGTGCAGGTGGTGTTGTTCCCATGTGCCTGCTACCCTTGTCCTTCTAGGTGGTAGAGGTTCCGGGTTTGGGAGGTGCTGTCGAAGAAGCCTTGACGAGTTGCTGCAGTGCATCCTGTGGATGGTACACACTGCAGCCACAGTGCGCCGGTGGCAAAGGGAATTAATGTTTAGGGTGGTGGATGGGGTGCCAATCAAGTGGGCTGCTTTGTCCTGGATGGTGTCGAGCTTCTTGAGTGTTGTTGGAGCTGCACTCATCCAGGCAAGGGGAGAGTATTCCATCACACTCCTGACTTGTGCCTTGTAGATGGTGGAAAGGCTTTGGGGAGTCAGGAGGTGATTCACTCGCCGCAAAATACCCAGCCTCTGACCTGCTCTTGTAGCCACAGTATTTATGTGGCTGGTCCAGTTAAGTTTCTGGTCAGTGGTGACCTCCAGGATGTTGATGGTGGGGGATTCGGCGATGGTAATGCCGTTGAATGTCAAGGGGAGGTGGTTACTCTCTCTTGTTGGAGATGGTCATTGCCTGGCATTTGTCTGGCATGGACTGCTTCATTTTCTGAGGGGTTGCGAATGGAACTGAACACTGTGCAATCAGCAGCGAACATCCCCATTTCTGACCTTATGATGGAGGGAAGGTCATCGATGAAACAGATGAAGATGGTTGGGCCTAGGACACTGCCCTGAGGAACTTCTGCAGCAGTGTCCTGGGGCTGAGATGATTGGCCTCCAACAACCACTACCATCTTCCTTTGTGCTAGGTATGACTCCAGCCACTGGAGAGTTTTCCCCCTCATTCCCATTGACTTCAATTTTATTAGGGCTCCTTGGTGCCACACTCGGTCAAATGTTGCCTTGATGTCAAGGGCAGTCACTCTCACCTCACTTCTGGAATTCAGCTCTTTTGTCCATGTTTGGACCAAGGCTGTAATGAGGTCTGGAGCCGAATGGTCCTTGCCAAACTCAAACTGAGCATCGTGAACAGGTTATTGGTGAGTAAGTGCCACTTGATAGCACTGTCGATGACACCTTCCATCACTTTGCTGATTATCAGCAAAGTAGAGTAGACTGATGGGGCAGTAATTGGCCAGATTGGATTTGTCCTGCTTTTTGTGGCCAGGACATACCTGGGCAATTTTCCACATTGTCGGGTGGATGCCAGTGTTGTAGCTGTACTGGAACAATTTGGTTTGAGGCGTGGCTAGTTCTGGAGCACAAATCTTCAGCACTATAGCTGGGATGTTGTCGGGGCCCTTTGCCTTTGCTGTATCCAGGGCACTCAGCTGTTTCTTGATATCACATAGAGTGAATCGAATTGGCTGAAGACTGGCTTCTGTGGTGGTGGGGATATCGGGAGGAGGCCGAGATGGATCATCCACTCAGCGCTTCTGGCTGAAGATGGTTGCAAACACTTCAGCCTTGTCTTTTGCACTAACGTGCTGGACTCCGCCATCGTTGAGGATGGGGATGTTTACAGAGCCTCCTCCTCCTGTTAATTGTTTAATTGTCCACCACCATTCACGACTGGATGTGGCAGGACTGCAGAGCTTTGATCTGATCCGTTGGTTGTGGAATAGCTTAGCTCTGTCTATAGCATGTTGCTTCTGCTGTTTAGCATGCATGTAGTCCTGTGTTGTAGCTTCACCAGGTTGGCACCTCATTTTTAGGTATGCCTGGTGCTGCTCCTGGCATGCTCTTCCACACTCCTCATTGAACTGGGGTTGGTCCCCTGCCTTGTTGGTAATGGTAGAATGAGGAATATGCCGGTCCATGAGGTTACAGATTGTGGTGGAATACAATTCTGCTGCTGCTGATGGCCCACAGCACCTCATGGGTGCCCAGTTTTGAGCTGCTAGATCTGTTCTGAATCTATCCCATTTAGCACGGTGATAGTGCCACACAACACGTTGGATGGTGTCCTCAGTGCGAAGATGGGACTTCATCTCCACGAGGACTGTGCGGTGGTCACTCCTACCAATACTGTCATGGACAGATGCATCTGCGACAGGTAGATTGGTGAGGACGAGGTCAAGAAGGTTTTTCCCTCGTTGTTTCGCTCACCACCTGCCGCAGGTCAGAAATGATCAGTTCCTACAAGCGCACAATGCATGTAGGCATTTTATATTTTTCTTTTCTTCCTGTATTATTTTTATGTTTTGAAAAGAGAACCTCCAGTAAAAGATTATTTTTTAAAAGAGTGAATAAAGTGGCCATCAGTGATGACAGACTAAATTCATTTGATGTTGGGCATCTTCAAGTATGTTCTTATTTAAAGATATAAATAATTGAATTTCATCTTTTTTTCCTCCAGGGGTGCCAACATAATTATTATGAAGATGCAAAAGCATATGGTTTCAGGAACAAACTTATCATTGTTTCTGCAGAAACTGCTGGAAATGGATTGTACAACTTTATTGTTCCTCTTAGAGCTTACTACAGACCAAAGAAAGAGTTAAATCCCATTGTACTACTTCTGGATAATCCGTAAGTTCTTACACTTGTTTTCTCACTGTTTAATGGTTTGCCGAAATTCAATAGTTTCAAGCTTGATCAGAATAATCACCTTAGCATTCATCATGTAAAACTGGTTTCTTCAAGTATCAGTAACATTTAATGGACTTGCAAATGCTGTGTAAAGAAAGATGACATTTGCACATATTGCTATGTAACACCATTATATGTGTCATCCAAATTTTAAGGTAATAAAGGAAGATGTTTTGCGGTAGGGAGTAAAACTGTTCAATCATTTATGTGAGCTTAAATGTTGCTTGAATTTTGTATCATGTATGGTGCAACTTGTAAATATCTCCTATAGTTGGTGACAGCTTGCTTATTCAATTTTGTACTTGATGAAAACTTGCTTTCAGTAATACATAACTGATTAACCATTTCAGGACTGATATACTTTGAGTCTGAGGAATAAAAGCACTATTTATGAATTATGTTACTGTTGTACAAAATCTGCTATGTAAGAACATTACGCGCATCATGAAAGCTAAGTGCAGTATCCAAGGATTATAGGATTAATTTTAATGCCCACCGCAAAGCCTGTTCCTGACAGTGGAAGGCCTGAGCCATTTAGAGGCCCAGGCCTCATTTGCATTTCGCTGATGAGCTAAGGGCACCAAACAAGTTCTCTGCTGTTCTGGGAGGGTGGGAAATCGTCTGGCTCCCATGCTGAACTGGTTGACAGTCACAACCTTGGGTGGTGGGTGTGGAGGGGCAGTGGATTTTTTTTGTGAGCCCAGGTGGAGTACTGCTGCTCCTTATGACCCCACCAAAATAGAGAGATTTCCTGGGCTGTTTTGTAAGCGGCCTTCAGCAGTCCCATTTGTACCTCAAAATTGCAGTCGAGGTCCCATGGACGTAGTAGGACCCCAATTTGCATAATTTAATGAGGTTCACACCTGATTTAGGCGGACGCCTTGACTGCCCTGCGGATCATGGCGACAGGCGTTATTCGGAGCAGGAATGGGGGGTTGAGTGCAGCACTCGGACTTTAGGGCTGCTACCGTCCCATTCCCACCCAGCGGACTAAATTAAAATCAGCTCTTATGTCTCTGTTTGCAAGAAGAGGAAGCAGTAATGTAGCAGATGCAGAAAGGGATATGTTGACCTTGTGTGCTTGTCCACTTACTGTTTTTATATAAAAACAACTTGCATTTAAAGTGATGTAACTTGGTAGATCTGTTCTGCCAGACAGACAAAGTTGAATAAGTCACTATTTACACAATTAAAGTTTATAAACCAAAGTAAATGTTCAAGCAATGTACACATATTGAAATTCCTATTCATGCTGACAAACAAGCTTTTATCCATCCAATTGTGATGCAAGTTCATTTTTAGCTTTTATATTTTGGATAAAGTTTAGTTTGTCTTTGACATAACAGTGGAAACGATTTTCAGTGGGGGTTACAGTTTTACACTTATTTAGGGAAGGAATCATTTTGCAGTTTCTTTTCTACCCCTTTCTCAGGCCTGTCCATATTATGTACCATTCCCTATCCAGGGGAGCATGTAGGCAACCTTAGATACCAATGTATTCTGCAACTGGATGTTCGAAGGTGCAAGAGAGGGGCCAACCACTACATTTTCTTTTCTTCTCTATGAAGAAGCATTACTGTTTTGTGGGACAGCGTGGTTGAGACAAAGAGTGCACAGTGAGGGATTATGGTTTCAGGCCTGCCTCCTACTTTTTCTGTAGTGGACCGTATTGGAGTATGAAAGCCCTGCACCACCACATGCAGTCCCCACCACTGATACCGCACACACTTATGGCAGGCAACCATCTATACCGGGAAATTTCCCATAACTATTTTCCAACAACAAAGAGGTCAATTATGAAGGTGCCATTTACAACATATCAAGCGCGTCAGCTATTTTGGGCAATTCAGTAAGCTTTTCGCACCTCGTTAAAGTGTAATGACCTTAATTACTTAATCCTACCTACTTACCATTTTGAAAGCTGTGCTGATTTCAGGCAAATTTATGTGTTTATTAAATGTCTTTCAGCTAGTACCTAACTATTCGCCTGGCATGTAGGAGCTGAGTGCCTCAGTACTGCAGTGTAGTCAGATGTTACCATTGTTTGTGTCGGGAACTTGGTGAAATAGTGGCCGAGTGATGAGATTACTCATTGTAGGGGCTTGAGTTTTATTGTCCTGACTCTCATCTTTGGGATACTCGTGACTCCTGCGTGAACATGGTAGAGCTGGAAAATTGTGCCAGGATACAATTTTAGGCCAGGTACTGGAGCGCTACTGACAATGGGCCAGAGTCTGCTGTGAGCAGTGAATGAACGACACTAGCCGTC
Source organism: Heptranchias perlo (assembly GCF_035084215.1). Classification (NCBI taxonomy): domain Eukaryota; kingdom Metazoa; phylum Chordata; class Chondrichthyes; order Hexanchiformes; family Hexanchidae; genus Heptranchias; species Heptranchias perlo. The sequence continues at coordinate 63,958,689 of NC_090333.1, forward strand.
GTTAGACTTGCACTTGCCCATAGATTTTCTATGAGCTTTTGCACGGCAAGTTACTGTCAGTGGGACGTGGCATCCTCTACAGAGCATCTGGGACCTGTGTGAACAGGGCAAGCAACTGTGTATCTCCTTAACCAATCAGATTGAAGAATCGTTAATAACAATGCAGAGTCAGAACCAGGAAGTGTAGAATAGTGAATTCAATGTCAAATCAGGTACAGAAAGCAAAATAAAGAGGGCAAGAAAGATTGAATTAAGACAGAGATAAGAGACAGAAAGAAAAAGCTTGTTAAAAAAAATTATTTAATTTTTTTTTTCTTTTTTAAATGTCCAACAATGGTTAAAAGCTGAAGGAATGAGACTCCACACTTGTAATAGTAAATTTTTAGTGCCAGAGCGGTTGTTTGGCGGTAATTAAGACTTACCATGCCGTTAAAAGGGTACTTAGAATTGAAATGACGTGACTTAACTTTCTGTGGCGAGTTTAGTCCGCATCTATGAGGTACATCTATAAGTACAGGAATTTCACACTCGTCAATATATTTGATTGGTGAGTCAGATGGCAAGATGCTGTTTTCACGCAGCTTTTGGAGGAGCATCGCATCTTCAACAGCAACTTCCTGATTTCTGCGTTTAACTGCACATGTGCGGTCGCCAGAAGTTACTGTTCGATTTGCACATAAGTAATGGTGAGCACTGTTAGCCTCACTGATACTTTTAGAGCAAAATCCGGCCCACTGTCTTTAGTCTGCACTTCTTAGTTTTACCATCCACTGCTTATAGCAGGCAAATTGCCTTAACACCAACACGCCAGCTATAAGCGCTGAGGACTGGACTTACAATTCTGATTATCTAGCCAGATCAGATGCTTTTTTTCTCACCTCACACAATTCTCCAACAATTGTAAACAATTTTACAACACCAAGTTGTAGTCCAACAATTTTATTTTAAAATCCACAAGCTTTCGGAGGCTTCCTCCTTCCTCAGGTGAATGTGGAAATAGTTTTTCTCATAGCAGATATCTGCTGCAAATCAGCACATAACCAACAGAGTTATTAAGAGAAATTTAAATATCATGAACCTCAATTGTTCATAGTATCATAGTAGGTACAGCACAGAAGGCGGCCATTCGGCCCATCATGCCTGCGCTGGCTCTTTGAAAGAGCTATCCAAATAGTTCCATTGCCCTGCTTTTTCCCCTGTAAATTTTTTCCCGTCAAGTATTTATGTAATTCCCTTTTGAAAATTACAATTGAATCTGCTTCCACCACCCTTTCAGGCAGTGCATTCCAGATCATTACAACTCGCTGCGTAAAAAAATGTTTCCTCATGTCGCCTCTGGTTCTTTTGCCGATCACCTTAAATCTGTGGCCTTTGGTTTCCGACCCGCCTGCCACTGGAAACAGTTTCTCCTTATTTACTCTATCAAAACCATTTATGATTTTGAACACCTCTATCAAATCTCCCCTTAACCTTCTCTGTTCTAAGGAGAACAACCCCAGCGTCTCCAGTCTCTCATCCCAAGGACCATTCTAATACACCTCTTCTGCACCCTCTCTAAGGCCTTGGCATCCTTCCTAAATTGCGGTTCCCAGAATTGAACACACTATTCCAGCTGAGGCCTAACCAGTGTTTTATAAAGGTTTAGGACAACTTCCTTGCTTTTGTACTCTATGCCTCTATTAATAAAGCTCAGGATCCCATATGATTTAACAGCCTTCTCAACTTGTCCTGTCACCTTCAAAGATTTGTGTAAGTGCACCCCATGTGTCTCTGTTCCTGCACCCCGTTTAAAATTGCACCATTTAGTTTATATTGCCTCTCCTCATTCTTCCTACCAAAATGCACTTCTCTGCATTAAATTTCATCTGTCATGTCTGCCCATTTCACCAGTCTGTCTATGTCCTCCTGAAGTCTGTTACTATCCTCCACATTGATGACTACATTTCCGAGTTTCGTATCATCTGCAAACTTTGAAATTATACCCTCTGTATCAGAGACCAGGTCATTAATATGTATCAAAAAGAGCAGTGGTCCTAAACTGACCCCTGGGGAACACCACTGCATACTTTTCCTCCAGTCTGAAAAACAAATGTTCACCACTACTCTCTGCTTTCTGTTCCTTAGTCAATTTTGTATCCATGCTGCCACTGTCCCTTTTAATCGCATGGGCTTTAATATTGCTTACAAGTCTATTATGTGGTACTTTATCAAATGCCTTTTGAAAGTCCATAAACACATCAACCGCACTATCCTCATCAACCCTCTTCGTTACTTTATCAATCACGTTAGTGAAACACGATTTTCCTTTAACAGATCCCTGCTGACTTACATTTATTAACCCATACTTTTCCAAGTGCCAATTTATTTTGTCCCGGATTATTGTTTCTAAAAGTTTTCCCATCACCAACGTTAGGCTGACTGGTCTGTAATTGTTGGGTTTATCCCTCATTTTTGAACAGGGGCGTAACATTTGCAATTCTCTAGTCCTCCGGCACCGTTCCCATATCTAAGGAGGATTGGAAGATTGTGGCCAGAGCTTCTGCGATTTCTACACAAGATCTCTTTTTTTTATCCCTAATCGGTCCCACCCTTCCTTTGACTCCTATTTTATATTTATATGTTTATAAAGGGCTTTTGAGTTCCCTTTTATGTTAGCCACTAATCTATTCCCATACTCTCTCTTTGCCCCTCTTATTCCCAATTTTAGATCCCCTCTGTACTGCCTGTATTCAGCCTGGTTCTCTACTGCATTATAAGCTTTACATTTGTCATAAGCCTCCTTTTTCAGTTTCATTTTAATCTCTATATCTTTTGTTATCCAGGGAGCTCTAGCTTTGGATGCCCTTCCTTTCCCCCTCCTTGAAGGCTTCCCATTGTTCAATTACTGTTTTGCTACCAATTTTTGATTGCAATCCACCTGGGCAAGATTCCTTTTTCACTGTCCTCCAGCTAAGCATTTTTGCATTTGATTGTTCCTTGTCCTTTTCCATAACTATTCTGAACCTGATGATATTATGCTCAATGTTCCCCAAATGCTCCCCCAGTGAAACATGCTCCAGCTGCCCCCACTTCATTTCCCAGAACTAGATCCAGTGCTGTTTCCTTCCAAAATCCCTCCCCCTCTTTGCCTTTTACACTTTTACTGTCCCAGTCTTTTTTGGGATAACTGAAGTCCCCCATTATCACTACTCTATATTTCTTGCATCTTTCTGTAATTTGCCTGCAAATTTGCTCCTCTATTTCCTTCCCACTATTTGGTGGCCTATTGTGTACACCCAGTAGCGTAATAGCTCCTCTATTGTTCCTTAATTTTAACCAAATAGATTCTTTGACCCCATCATCCCTTTCCAGAGCTATAATAGATTCTTTGATCAATACTGCCACCACAACCCCTCCTTTCTTTCCTTCACAATCTTTCCCGAATACCCTGTAGCCAGGAATATTAAGTACCCAATCCTCCCCTACTTTGAACCAGGTTTCTATTATTGCCATTATATCATAGTCCCGTTTGGCTACTTGTGCCTGCAGCTCACCAACCTTATTTACCACACTACATGCATTTACGCACATACACTCCAATCTAATTTTAGACTGCCTCGCATTTGCCCCTTGTCTGATCTCTCCTATTTCTGAACTATTCTTTACACTAGTGCTACTTGTCCCTTCCAGTCCTCTGTACACCTTGGGCTCGAATTTAGCAGGCCTGCGGGTTCCCAGCGGGTGGTCCTCCGGGAGCGTCGAAAACGCGGACGGGTAATTGTTCGCGTCCCCCACGCGATCGCGGGATAATTGGACCCATTAAGGCCTGCTTCCGGGTTCTGCGCTCCCCAGCTGCGTGCCGGCCGGCTGCGCATGCGCAGTACCGTCGACGCGATGTAGGAGCTCCAGTTAAAGGGGCAGTCTCCCAAAGCCCCTCCTGCTGCAAGCAAGAGGTCTGGGAGAATGGCTCAACCAAGGGGAAAGGCTGCGCCCCGTTTTTCAGATCTGGCACTGCAGCTGATGCTGGAGGGCGTGAGGAGGAGGAGGGAAACACTCTTCCCTGAGGATGGGCGCAAGTTCCCTGCCGCCGCAACCAGGAAGGCATGGGCAGAGGTGGCGGCGGAGGTGAGCAGCAGGGGCAACACCCCAAGGACTTGGGAGCAGTGCCGCAAGCGCTTCAATGACCTGACTAGGTCTGGCAAGGTGAGTACACCAACGCACCCTCCCACATCCCGTCCCCACCATCACGCCAAGCAGATCACAACCCCCTCCTGCACAGCCACCACTGCGCTCCATCAGCAATCCTCACAGCCACTCATTCACCATCCTCGCCGTGCACGCAAGTACCCACCGTCCCTGACCCCACCCGAACACTACCACACACCCCAATCCCCATGCAATGGGATGGGCACGTGGCCCACACTTCCTCCCATCCGTTCCGCGCCACGCTCAACCCAACCACACCGATGCTCGATGCGTCTCACGATGCAAGACGCACCCACTCACACATCTGTGTTTTGCCTTCACAGGAGAAGAGGAGCAAGAACAACCGCGAAAGGGCACGCACCGGAGGTGGGCCGCCGCAAGTGGTGGAGCTCACCGACGCAGAGGTGGAGGCGCTCGACCTCGCCCGCACGCGACATTGCCTGTCGGTGGCCGATGGCGAGTGTGTCGCTGCCGAAATGGGCGGTAAGGGAAAGCTGACACTCAACACCCATGATCGCGAGTGACCGTATCATCACCTGCCATCAGGCGCACTGTCAAGTTGGTCCACATGCCTCAAAGTGCCCTCTGTTCTCTTGCAGGTGCGTCTTTGGATCAAGCGAGCATGGAGGGCGATTCCTCAGAGGACATGGCGGTCTCTGAGGGTGCATCGTCACATCAGAGCCAACCATCCACCAGCGCAGAGACACGCACCTCGGTGGGTCCCCCTCGCCAACTAGTTGGGGTAGCACTTGGTGAGTCACTGCGCACGAGTGAGCATGAGCAGACCCTGGTGGCAGGGGCAGCCGCGGAGGGTCCGCGACGGAGGGAGCACTCATCTCCAGGCTCTGCTCAGCCGGACCCAGATGCTGAACCCAGGGGGCCACCAGAGAAAAGGAGAGTCGTCGAGGGCCACCAGCTAATTGCTGAGGTGCTGGCAGAGGTGCCGCGCGCATTGTCCACAATAGCGCAGGCGATGGAGGAGTCCACCTCCTGCATGTGGGCATTGGTGGCGCAGGCACAGGAGGGTACCGGCGACACAGTGTCGCGGGTAGGTGCGGGACTGTCTGCGGTGGAGGACAGGCTGGCCTCCCTCGAGCGTCACGCACAGCTCCACTTCGAGTCCTTGCAGGCCCTCACAACGTCTGTACGGATTCAGGGTGAGCAACATTCCGACGCCACCAACAGGCTGAGGGATACACTAGGGGTGGCCTTGCAAGGCCTCACACATGCCATCCAAACTGCCGTCCAGCAGGGTGGAAGGGGTGATGTGGGCCGAGGCCAAGAGAGGGATGATGGTGACCGGGGACATGGAAGCGGGGACGCCTCTCAAGGCGTCCCCACGTCCCACCCGTCGCCCACCTCTCAACCAGCACCCGCAATGGTGCCTCCTCTCCAGGTGGCCGAGTCTGCCCCTGCCCCGGTGCAGGAGGAGCAGTCTGTGGAGGTGCCCTCACGGGCACCGAAACCCAGGGGCCGTCCGCCAAAAGCATCTACCCGGTCAAGGCAAGAAGACGAGCAACCTGCCACTACCTCTGCTGGAGCCACAGGGGTAGCACCACGTAGGGGTTCCCGGAGAAGAATTCCAAAGGCCTTATAATCACAAAGGGAATACACCAGGGTGTTTATTATTTTGTACTTTGTTTCTTAAATGATGTCACATTCCACATATTAAATAGTCTATTCTCACCACTCCTGCCACCTCTCGTCCATTCTTCCGCGGTTGTGCAGTAGTTGCGTTCCGTGGAGGCCATCATGACGGCGAACACCTGCTGCCACCCATTGGGCACACTGCTGTGGGTGCAGGATTACTGGCAGCACTCTTCAGTGGAGGGGGCTGGTATGGCCGCTCGCATGTGCAGGTGAGGAGATGCGAGCGCCTCGCAGTGTCTGACTCTAGGAGAACCGTTGACGTATGAGTGCGTCCCTGGCCCGGCGACCATCCCGGTGAGTCGCGGCTCGGCGCATGGGTCGTCCAACATCCTCGGGCGCGTCCTCCTCCTCCTCCTCCGCCTCCTCCTCCTCCTCCTCCTCCTCCTCCTCGCCCTCGCCTTCCTCAATGTGGGTGGCGGGTGTGGATGGGGCCTCCTCCAGCGGCACCCCTCTCTGTTGGGCCATGTTGTGCAGGGCACAGCAGACAACTATGATTCGTCCCACTCTGAATGGTGTGTATTGGAGCGCTCCCCCAGAACGATCAAGGCACCTGAAGCGCATCTTGAGAAGCCCTATGGTCTGCTCAATTGTAGACCTGGTAGCAGTGTGGCTGTCATTGTACCGACGCTCCGGCTCGGTGATGGGGTTCCTCAGAGGTGTCATGAGCCACGTGTGGAGGGGATACCCCTTGTCGCCGAGGAGCCAGCCGTTGCCGGCGTTGGGTGCCTGCAGGATGGGCGGGACGGCGGACTCCCTGAGGACGAAGGCATCGTGGCAGCTGCCGGGGTATCTGGCGCACACGTGTAGGAATCTCTGGCGGTGGTCACAGATGAGCTGGGCGTTCATGGAGTGATACCCCTTCCTGTTGATGAACAGCCCTGGCTCATGCGGAGGTGCCCGTATTGCGATGTGGGTGCAGTCGATTACACCCTGCACCCGTGGGAAGCCGGCCATGGCATGGAATCCAACCGCCCTCTCCATCTGGCTGCGCTCGTCCATGGCGAAGTTGATGTAGTGGGAGGCCCTGCGGAACAACCCATCGGTGACCTGCCTTATGCACTTGTGTGCAGAGGACTGACAGACCCCGGTGATGTCCCCGGTGGCACCCTGGAAGGAACCAGATGCGAAGAAGTTGAGGGCAGTGGTGACTTTGACGGCGACAGGTAAGAAGATGCTGCTTGGTCCATCAGGGAGCAGCTCGTCGTTAAGGAGGCTGCAGATGTCGGCGACTACCTGGCGATTGACTCTGAGCCTCCGTATGCACTGCTCCTCGGAGAGGTCCATGAAGCTGAGCCTCGCTCTGTACACCCTGTGCGGAGGGTAGTGCCTCCTGCGACGCATCTCTCTCTGCGGTTGCCCTCCCTCCTGCTGTGCAGGTGGGTGTGCCGCAGCACCGTGTTGGGGGGCCCCACCTCTCCGAGGCGGACGGCGTGGACTGTGAGGCTGCTGGGGCTGGTCATCCTGTTCGTCCTCCGACGATGTCAACGCACCACCCATCTGGCAGGTGTTGGTGTGAGGGGTTGTGCAGGGTAGGTGGGTGGGTCCTCGGACTGGGGCTGCGGTTTCGTGTCGGTCTGTCCTCTGGCTTGGCGGGGGTTGGTGGAGGGCAGGGGTTGCCCTATGTGACGCGGTGGCCTCCTGCGTGGGTGAGGGCGCTCCCCCGTGGAGCGCACCTTGGCACCTGGCACAGGCTGCTGGCTGCAACACGCCTGGTTTGAAGGGTCCTGTTTCCCCCAGTGTGGGAAACTGACTGCTTTGACCGTAAAATCCCACACTTCCTCTTTTGACAGCTGCTTCAGCTCATTAACTGACCACAACGAGCAAGTTAAGTGCTCTCAAGTGGAACCCCGCTGGCTTTAATTGCCTGCGGGATTCCCACCAGCGGGGCTTGCGCGCGCAGCCCCGCACGTCAGCGCGGTACCCGGAAGTGGCCGGGATTTCGTCCGAATCCGGTCACGTGATCGGAGATCGGGATTTTCGGGGCCCCCCCGCTGGAAACCCGCCGGAAACCCGACCCTAAAATCGAGCCCCTTGTTTCTCCTCTCTAATGTTTCATCCTGGTGCCCATCCCCCTGCCAACTTAGTTTAAACCTTCCCCCACAGCACGAGTTAACCTCCTCGCAAGAACATTGGTCCCAGCTCTATTGAGGTGCAACCCGTCCATCTTGAACAGATCCTTCCTGCCGCAGAACTGATCCCAATGCCCCAGGAATCTGAAGCCCTCCCCCCTGCACCATTGCTCCAGCCATGCATTAACCTGTCTTATTCTGCTATTCCTTATACTCATAAGCACGTGGCACTGGGAGTAATCCACAGATTACTACCTTTATTGTCCTGCTTTTTACCTTCCTTCCGAGCTCCCGAAACTCTGACTGCAGGACCTCGACCATTTTCCTTTCTTCTGTCATTGATTCCCACCTGGACCATGATTTCTGGCTGTTCCCCTTCTTTCCCCCCCCCCCCCCCCCCAAAAAAAAAATGTTCTGCAGCCTCTGTGATGTCCTTTCCCCTGGCACCAGAGAGGCAACACACCATGCGGGACTCACGTCGGTGGTGGCAGAAACACCTGTCTGTCACCCTGACTGTCGAATCCCACACAACAACTGCATTTCTTTTGCCCCCCCTGTGCAGTTGAGTCTCCCACGGTGCCGTGGATTTCCTCCTGACTGCACTCCCCTGAGGTGTCAGCACCCTTATTGGTATTCACCGTTTTGTCAGTGCTACACTCCCAGGGGATTCGTCACCCACTCCCTCTCCGCCTGAACTCTCTGTAGCTGCGGGGTGGCCACCTCCTGAAACGCGCTATCCACAAAACTCTCAGCTTCCCGTACGCGCTGTAGTGACGCCAGCTGCCCCTCAAACTCAAACTCTGAGTTCGAGCAGTTGGCGGCACTTCCTGCACATGTGGCTTTCCAGGACACATGAAGTGTTCTGGAGTCCTCCCTTGGTACAGGATGTGCCTGCGACGGGCCCTAGCTGCCTTGCCATGTTAACTACAATTATTTAAACTGTTTGTTTAGCTTTAAGGCAATTTACCATTTATCTAACACTAAAACACAAACCAACCACTAAAGACACTAACCCACTAAAAACAATTGCCATTAAAACACTAACCAATGAACTAAATATTTACTGACTTACCCTCGGCACTCCTCCTTGTCTTGTGACATCACTTTTGGACGACTTCTTGATTTTTGATTCCTCGCGCGGCTCCCTTTAAGCTCCGCTCAGTCTTAGTCTTTTTTTAAAAAATGTTATGCATTTTTCAAATTAAATTTTAAAAGTTGGTCGATTAGTTTATAGTTCCTTGATTTATATCACTTAGCACCTAATTCCCACACTCACCAAATTTCCAGTTGAAAGTGCTCACTCTGTTAGCACTTCACTCTCTAACCTTGCCAACCTCTGTGCTCAAGCCACAAATTTTGATTAAATGTTACATTCATTTTCTCAGTTGTTGAAAAAAAAATCTATACAGTGTTTACAAATCAACAGATCATGCTGTTGGAAGAAATTTCATTAGAGGCTGAATGAAAGGAACATGAACCATTGCAAATCTGAATGTCTTGCCTTCTTAAACTGTTCTGTGTAAATCTTTCTGAATTATCCTCTTCATTATCAGAAATTTATAAAATAGAACCTTTTATAAAACTATTGCAAAATTTGTTAGTTATTTAAATCTGTTGATTGATACTATAAGCAACGATGGAATAGTTTCTGAACAAAAAATGCAGTTATGTTTACTTGGAGAAAACAATGTATCTCTTTGTTATCTTTGGTTTACAGGCAGCAGACACCATCTACTGACAAAAAGTAGCACTACAGGACGATTTGCACACCAACACATTTCCTAGGCCTTTCTGAGATCTTTAAGAATAATGATAAGCAAAATAAGTGAAGCATTTGTAGGGCTATGGGGAAAGAGCAGGGGAGTGGAACTAATTGGTAGCTCTTTCAGAGCACAGGCACGATGGGCCGAATGACGACCTCCTGTGCTGTAGTAGTCTATGATTTTGTTCTGCTGCATGTCAAATCCATTGACTGTTAAAATGTCCTTTGAAGCTTTCAAAATGCCAGCAAAGTACCTCGGAAAGAGAACACGGAATCACATTTTCATCATAGAGCATCTGTAAAAATTGCTAGTCAATATTTGACTAATTCCACTGTGAAAATAAAATCAACAAATGTCTTCGTCCTTAATATTCTCAAAATAAACTTGAACCGTGTAACAATCCAGTTTTTTACTGTTACGAATTCGGGTCTGCCATGGCTACTTTCTCAGGTTCAGTGGTGTCAGTTGCATCTTAGTTCTGTGGGAGTTGACTCGCATTGCCCCATATCTACTCGTACAAAGAGAATAACCCTGGCACATAACAAAATCTTTCCCTTGTGAACTGGACTGGATACTCGTGTCTTACACATATATATTTCATCAATCTCCCTGAAGGTTGAATGAGTTAAATGAGATGAGGTGAAGCTTGATTCAAATTGTTAAACTGCTTTATTCCACAGTAGGGTGAAACGTACTGAGCAACAGTTATGATCAGAATCCCTTAGTTCAATCGGTATAACTTACATTCACATGATACAACATTAAAAAAACACAACACTTTTTCCCACTATTTCACCTTACTTAACTGAACAAGAGGGCTCTGAAATTCCACAGAAGTTCTGATGGTCTCCCACCATAACTTTGGTGGGAAACCAGAAGAACCCCCAGAGAAATGGAGTACGTGACAGCTGTTTACATCACTTTTCCAGGGGTTCTGCAAGTCTCACACTGAAGTAATGGTGGGAGATTGGGAGAACCACTAGAGAATTTCAGGGCTGGGGTCTTCTAACTATCCTTCGGCATTTCTAACCTCTTTGCCTTAGCAATGGCCCTCGCAGATTTCTGTTTAACAAAAAATTGACTGCCCTTGCAGCCATCCTCTTTCAAAAGTCTCTCTCTTTGTCAAAAAGCCTGTCTCTCTTCTACTCCCCCTCTCACAGATGGACAGAAATCAAAAGGTTTTCCAATACAAGGGTTGGAGGTGTTTTCCAAGTACCCAGATAAGGTAATGCATCACTATTTCTTTAATCTCTGGGCAAAACAACTTCTGATTAGCATTTTCATCTCGGTACCCTTGTTTAAATTCAAGAGACTACACATTGCTTTTAAAAATCTGATGTTAATAGCAACTCTTTTTGAAAATCCTTTCTGTGGAAAAATGATTAAACAAAACCCAGAAATGTGACACTCACTTTTCTCACAGTTTCTGCCTTCATAATATATCAAAGTGCTCAATTGGTAAAACACGTGTTCAAAACAGCAGGTGAAAGGAAAGGACTTGCATTTATATAGCGCCTTTCACAGCCTTGGGATGTTCCAAAGTGCTTGACAGCCAATGAAGTACTTTTAAAGTGTAGTCATTGTTGTAATGTAGGAAACGTGGTAGCCAATTTGCACACAGCAAGATCCCACAAACAACAATGATATACATGACCAGATAATCTGTTTTAGTGATGTTGGTTGAGGGATGAATATTGGTCAGGACACCGGGAGAACTCCCTTGCTCTTCTCCGAATGGTGTCATAGGATCGTCTACATCCACCAGAGAGGGCAGACAGGGTCTCGGTTTAACGTCTCATCTGAAAAACGGCACCTCCAACAGTGCAGTATTCCCTCAGTACTGCACCGAGGTGCCAGCCAGGAGTATAGTGGGAGTGCGTCAGAAGGGCTGTCATCATTCGTAGGGATTATCTGTCATTAAGTTGCAAAAATGTCTTCAAATTGAACATCAGGAAGATTGGAGCAATAATTTTCAGCCCCTCACCAAAAATATGCTCCCTAATCACTGAGTTCACCCCCATCCTTGTTTGCTCGTTTAGGCTGAACCAGACTGTATGCATCCTCGGCCTCCTATTCAATCCAGAACTGAGCTTCAAATGCCTCCGCTCACCAAGTCTGCTCCTATTGTCACAACATCATCTGTCTCAATCTCTACCTCACCCAATGCCACCTCTCACCAAGTCTGCTTCTACTGTCACAACATCATCTACTTCACCCTGTGACTGCCAGTGAAACCTTTATCCAATTTATCCACATTCGTCACCGCTAGACTCAGTTTGTCCAGTGTTATCCTTGCATCACATATGATGCTTTGTCATTTCAGCAACTTACTCCTCAGTAAAACTATTTTTTCAAAAACTGTTATTTAACTCTGCCATCTATTTACTAAAGGTGGAGCAAGTTGCCATTGTCATTAATTACATTGTGTAATTTTTATTGCTGAACAGCTGTATCAGTGATAGAAATAGACTTTTAGTGACATGGGGATAATTGAAGATCCCTTAGGGGTATGACATGAGGAATTACGCCATTATCTGTGTTAATTTTGTCTCATGTTTCATTCAAAGTGTCAAAAGCTGCTTCAGAGCCTAAGATCCAAAGTTAGTTATTCGTTGCAATTATTTGTTTAAGTTTATGACTGAAATTTCAGGGGAAACTAATACAGATGGCATTTTAATCCAATAGAATCATAGACTCATAGAAATGTTACAGCACAGAAGGAAGCCATTCGGCTCATCGAGTCCATGCTGGCTAAATGCAAGAGCAATCCAGCTAGTCCCACTCCCCCACCCTATCCTTGTAGCCCTGCAATTTATTTCCTTTCAAGTAATTATCCAGTTCCCTTTGAAGGCCATAATTGAATCTGCCTCCACCACCCCCTCAGGCAGTGCATTCCAGATCCTAACCACTCGCTGTGTAAAAAAGTTTTTCCTCATGTCGCCTTTGGTTCTTTTTCCAATCACCTTAAATCTATGTCCTCTGGTTATTGACCCTTCCACCAATGGGAACAGTTTCTGTTTATTTACTTCATCTAAACCCTTCATGATTTTGAACACTTCTATCAAATCTCCTCTTAACCTTCTCTGCTCTAAGGAGAACAATCCCAGCTTTTCCATTCTGTCCATGTAACTGAAGTCCCTCATCCCTGGAACCATTCTAGTAAATCTTTTCTGCACCCTCTCCAAAGCCTTCACGTCCTTCCTAAAGTGCAGTGCCCAGAATTGGACACAATACTCCAGCTGCGGCTGAGCCAGTGTTTTATAAAGGTTCAACATAACTTCCTTGCTTTAGTACTCTATGCCTCTATTTATAAAGCCCAGGATCCTGTATGCTTTTTTTTAAACCACTTTCTCAACCTATCCTGCCACCTTCAAAGATTTGTGCACATATATCCCCAGGTGTCTCTGTTCCAAAGAGATCTAGGGGTCCATGTACATAGATCATCAAAGTGTCATGGACAAGCACAGAAAATAATTACAAAGGCTAATGGAATGGTGGCCTTTATATCTAGAGGACTAGAATACAAGGGGGTAGAAGTTATGCAACAGCTTTACAAAGCCCTGGTTAGACAACACCTGGAGTACTGTGTTCAGTTCTGGGCACCGCACCTTCGGAAGGATATATTGGCCTTGGAGGGAGTGCAATATAGATTTACTAGAATGATACCTGGACTCCGAGGGTTAACTTACGAGGAGAAATGACACAAACCAGGAGAGTATTCCCTGAAATTTAGAAGATTAAGGGGTGATTTGATTGAATTTTTTAAGATAGGGTAGATAGAGAAGAAAGTATTTCCGTTGGTTGAGGAGTTTAGGATTAGGGGACATGGCCTAAAAATTAGAGCCAGGACTTTCAGGAGTGAAGTTAGGAAACACATCTACACTCAAAGGATGGTACAAGTTTACATGCGAACATACGAATTAAGAGCAGGAGTAGGCCATTCGGCCCCTCAAGCCTGCTCTGCCATTTCGTAAGATCATGGCTGATCTCAACCCTACTTTCCTGTCTACCTACTATAACCTTTGACTCCCTCGTTAATCAGGAATCTATCTAACTCAGCCTTAAAAATATTCAATGACCCTGCCTCCACTGCTCTCTGGGGAAGGGAGTTCTACAGACTCGTGACCCTCTGAGAGAAAAAATTCTCCTCATCTCTGTCTTAAATGGGAGACCCCTTATTTTTAAACTGTGTCCCCTAGTTCTAGCTCTCCCACAAGGGGAAACATCCTTTCAGCATCTACCCTTTCTAGTCCCTTAGGATCTTATATGTTTCATTAAGATCACCTCTCACTCTTCTAAACTCCAGTGTATACAGGCCCAACTTGTCCAACCTTTCCTCATAAGATAACCCTTTCATCCCAGAAATCAGTCGTGTGAACCTTCTCTGAACCGCCTCTAAAGCAATTATGTCCTTTCTTAAATAAGGAGACCAAAACTGCACACAGTATTCGAGATGTGGTCTCACCAATGCCCTGTACAACTGTAGCAAAATATCTCTACTTTTATGTTCCATTCCATTTGCCTTCCTAATCACTTGCTGTACCTGCATACTAACTTTTTGTGATTCATGTACTAGGACACCCAGATCCCTCTGTACCTCAGAGTTCTCCAATCTCTCTCCATTTAAATAATATACTGCTTTTCTATTCCTCCTGCTAAAGTGGACAAGTTCACATTTTCCCACATTAGAGTTTGGAACTCCGTTCCGCAAATGGCAGTTGATGCTAGCTCAGTTGTTAATTTTTAAATCCGAGATTGATAGATTTTGTTAACCAAAGGTATTAAGGGAAATGGGGTATATGGAGTTAGGTCACAGATCAGTCATGATCTCATTGAATGGCGGAACAGGCTCGAGGAGCTAAATGGCCTACTCCTGTTCCTATTTTCCTGCACCTCCTTTAGAATTGTACCATTTAGTTTATATTGCCTCTCCTCATTCTTCCTACCAAAATGTATCACTTTGCACTTCTCTGCGTTAAATTCCATCTGGCATATGTCTGCCCATTCCACCAGCCTGTCTGTGTCTTCTTGAAGTCTATTACTATCCTCCTCACTGTTTACTACACTTCCAAGTTTTGTATCATCGACAGATTTTGAAAATGTGCCCTGTACACCCAAGTCTAAGTCATTAATATATATATAAAAAAAAGCAGTGGTCCTAGTACCGACTCATGGGTAACAACACTGTATGTCTTCCTTCAGTTCGGAAAAAAAACGTTCACCACTACTCTATAATAATGTGTTTTATTCCATTATTAACTTATGCTTATTAATCTACTTTTCAAAATACTTCTGAATGTAACTGGCTTAGCAACAAGATAAGTCCCAGCAACTGGTTTGTAAACTGAAGTTGAAACTGGTTCATTCATGTTTTATCCCCATCTGAGAGACAAGCAGTGAGAAAATAACTGAAGGCAGATACAGCTAAAAATGGACAGTTGGGTGATATACACAACTGGGTGTTACCCTAGGTGCTGAGAAGTTGAAATCAGTAACCTTAGCGCAAAAGATTGACCAATTGGTGAAGATAGTTAGAAAGCTTTTAGAAAAATAGGAATCCTCAAGGAAGCTACGTCTGCCTCTGACTGCCAAGTGATGGGATTTTGTCATCCTGTTGGATAGGTTATAGAGAAAGCCTCCCAGAAGCAATACAGGTTACAGCCTTGTAGACTTGATTAGGATGGCCTATTCCATTCTGGAGCTCACCCTCCACAACATCTACAGTAAGACTGTGATTGTAGCATAGAGAGTCCCCGCCCCAGCTCTGCCCCCTTGGTGTCATTGGCCTTGTAAGGGGCAGGGCGGACATTTCTCCCCTTACAATGCCAACTAGGATCTTTGGTGGCTTCTGCTGGAATCTGGAAGAACCCACATGGAAATTCGGAGGCTCCATCTCCAAAATAGATCCTAGGGTGATGATTGCAAAGATTACTGATACTTCAACATATATTGATACAAATCTGTCATGGGATGTTATTTAGAAGACCATCATGACCATTTAAGTAGTATAAATACTGTTATGTCATTTGAGATAGTATACATGAAATTTTATGTTTCTATCCTGGTGAAATGTTTCAGTGAGGTAGCAGTATTTTGTAAGCAGATCTTAAATGTTAATATGTAAATGATTGTCACATTAGCAAGAATAAGAAGCAAATAATAAGGACAATATAAAGATGAGCCATAACCCCTATACTGCAGTCAAAGCAATGAAGTTGGTGCAAAGACCCAACAGACTAGCAAATAAGGATCCTAAGATAGTTTCTTCTGGTAACAGACAAAAACCACCAAAACTAAAGGGCAACCTTTTGCATGGAATACATAGAAGTTACAACACGGAAACAGGCCATTCGGCTGAAACAATCTCAGTGTTTACCCTCCATGTGAGCAAATAGTTCTAATATCATTTACCCATCCTGTTCCCTTATCCCTTCAACCCCATTTCCTTCATCCATCTATCCTTTAATGTTGACATGGTTTCTGCCTCAGCCACTACTCCTGGAAGTGAATTCCACACCTCACAAATCTGTGTAAAGAAGTTGCTTGTGCTCACTTCTAAATCTCTTACAATTAATCTTGTATCTGTGACACCCCATTCTTGACCTCTCAATTGCTGGGAACAGTCTGCTACTATCTACCCTGCCCCATCTTTTAATAATTTAAATTTTAAACACATATCATTTTGTTCCATAATCCATGTTGCTTTAACAAAAAAAGACTCATTTTTTCACTTCCTTCTTTGTATGTCTATCTCTTCAAACATATTTGGGACTAAACATCAACTTTCAGTCCTCACTGAATGAAATAACTCCTGGAGGAAAGATAGTAGATAAACTAAATTCTGCCCTTATACAAGAAGGAAAGGGAAAGAAAAACATAACACTTGCAAAGCATTCAGTGAACAAAATTGGAGCAAGCCTCAATATCTCTGGATGACTCACCCAGCTTTCAATCTCCTGAGGTCTATGAAGGGGTTAGAAACAGTGAACTGGACCCAGAGAAGCAGGAAGATAAGTGTGGAGAAGTAACCATTTAGGCACTTTAAAATCTGCACTAATATCAGTTAAAATTGCTCAACTTCTGAAATGCAAGCACTTCTTCAAAGCATTCCTCTGTTCCTAAATTTATGATAAAAAGAAAATCTAATGTTTTAAGTTGAATTTATCTACGTTAGCTATTTCAGACCACATCATAGTCACTCATTTTTAAATCTAAGTGGCTGTGCAAAACCTTTAACGTTTTGTCATATGAGTTGCCGAAAGTTAATTTTGTTTTTTTTTGTTTTGCTTTCATTAAACTTTGTAAAATTTTCTTTTAAACACATTAATTGTGCTTTTTATAACAACAACTTGGATTTATATAGTGCCTTTAAAATAGTAAAATGTCCCAAGGCGCTTCACAGGAGCGTTATCAAACAAAATTTGACACCTAAAGGTCCATCCGTGGATTCACTCCAGAGAAATTTCTATTCCAAACCAATTAATTCTTTGTCACCAGGTGGCCACAGTCGATTAATTTCACAAGTAGTGTTACTTTCTTGTGATCTTTTCATGCAGTAAATTAGATCATTGCATTTAACAAATCTGAGCTTGTATAATTTATATTCCTTCATTTATTCTCATTCACTGAAAGGTGGGGGAACTGTGCTTTCAGGCACAATTACCAGTTGCTTCATAGTGGGTAATTTCCCTTTCAGGCAATCTCTCCAATTGTTCCTTGACTAGTACCAATCAACTCATAAGAGCCTATTACTGACTATTCCATTGCTAATAGTGTAGCAGAAACTAACATTTATTTTTTTTAAATTGAAATCTAAGACAGTATGGATATGCTTAGTACGTCAACATGGTGGTGCATTGTGGATGAGCCATTAGCACCAAATAGAAACAACCCTGCCGTGAGCATGTCATGGCACTGCCTCTTGAACAGAACAGGCTGGGCAGGAAATAGACTGATTAGAAAAAAGTGTGCTGAAGGAAACTAAAATGAAACTTTGAAAAAATATTCAATTGTCTCTGCACAAAAGTTGCCCCACTGCATGCAAACCAGTGGTGAAAACCAATTGCAGTCCAGGACACTTAACTGAACATAGCCAAGGTATGTCGCACAGGGGGGAAAAGAGGAGTGCCCAGCAAAAAAAAAGCTTGCTTTGAACACTTGCTCTATGACTCAGTGGCTGATCAGGGTCAGAGTTTGACAATAATTGAACTGTTAGATTAGCATAGCTGTAAAGGTAATTAATTGTACATGGATGCTTTGAGATATTTCTGAGAGACATGGGGCATAATTTTAACATGGTGGCGGGAACTCAGCGGTGGGGGGGTGGGGGTGGAAGGGAAGTGGTGTGAATAGTCGTGTGGGAAACCCAGAAAAAATTTCTGGACGTCACCATGAGCAATCGCAACTGAATTGAAGGCCCTTAATGTAACTTCCGGGTTTCGCATCTCCAAGCTGCGCAGCAGGTGTACTGCGCACCTGAATGACGTGCTGTGAACTGGAGTATTTAAAGGGCCATTGCAAGCATGGATTTTGAGAGAGAAAGGAGGAATGTTCAGAGATGCAGCATCGCAGGAGTAAGGCAGCTCCTCATTCTAACGACTCCTCTAGAGTTGCTACTGGCTGGTGTCAGGAGCAGGAGGGAGATACTGTACCTGGCTCACCGGTGGAAGCGCCCTGCTTCTGCCACCACGAAGGCTTGGCTGGAAGTGGCAGAGGAGCTGAGCAGCAGGAGCACGGTGGCAAGGTCATGGGTGCAGTGCAGGACATGCTTTAATGACCTTAACAGGTCAGGAAATGTGAGTACAGTTACTGATTCACCATTATTCTGTGGTGTACATTACCCCCCCCCCCCCCGCCTCACTCTGTCTTGCCAAGCCTACTCCATCACATCACTCCTCACACCCACTTAAGTCTCACTGTCAACTTGCGTTCACTTTCTGTGCACTTCCTCCCCTCCCCTTTTGTGAATCCACCACTCCCACTCACCCCAATCCTGATGCAATGTGATGAATCTGTTTGATAATTATCCTCTAAAGCATCACTTTCATGGGCAGCCTCCCCCAAAGCAATGCATCCATTGGGTGACCCTGTCACCCTCACACACTCACACGTCTGTTCTTTCTCCCCTTGTAGAAGAAAGCGCAAAATGCACAGGAGAAGAGTAGGATTGGAGGGGGCCACCTCAAATAGTGCCCCTGACCGATGCGGAGGAGGAGGCATTGGATCTCAGCCGCACGGTTGAAGGCCTGTCTGTCGGAGATGACGAGACTGGCAAACCACAAACGGCTGGTGACAGAACTTTAACATCCTTCATACACATCATGAATTGATGTTATCAATGATTGACCTGTTGCACACCTCAGTATGCTCATTGCAAACTAACTTCTGCGATGATTGTTAATATTGCTTTATGTTCTCTTCCAGGGTATTCAAGGATTGATGAGGAGGCAGGCGCCTTAGAAGAAGGTGATTCCTTGGAGGAACTCCATTCCTCTGAGGGCACATCGTCACATCATATCCAGCCACGCACCAGCAGAGATACTGGCACTTCGGTGGGTCCTGTTAGGCAGATAGCTGGGTTTTCACCTGGTGATTCAACACTCACAAGTGAGCACGAGCAGACACTGGTAGCAGAGGAAGCTGTGGGGAGTCCGTGTTGGGGGGCGCACTCCTCTCCAAGCACTGCTCAGCTGGACACAGACGCTGAACCCTGGGGGCCATCATTGAAAATGAGAATGATAGAGGTACAGCTGCACCTTTGCAAGGTAATGGGAAAGATGTCAGGCGCACTCTCCACAATAGCGGATGGGATGGAGGAGTCCAACTCCATCGCTAGTGGATTGGTGGCGCAGGTAAATGTGGGAATGTCTGCGATGGAGAGAGTAGCAGCCTCCATTGAGCTTCAAGCACGGCTCTTCAATGAGTCCATGCAGGCCATGACAATGGCCATGCGGACTCTAGATGCCAACATATCTGCCATCTTAAACAGGCAGACAGAAACTTCATCTGTCGCCTTATAAAGCGCCATATCTCCTCACCAGCCTGCTGTCCAACAGTGGTGGGAGTGATGTTGCACTGGCCCGGGAGAGGGATGATGGCGAAAGGGGACGTGGAAGTGGGACTCCACTCAAAACGCTCTCACTTCTTACCCGTTGCCCCCCTCTCAACCAGTACCCTCAATGCTGCCTCCTCTCCTGACGTCCGAGTCTGTTCCTGCACAGGTGTAGGTGGAGCAGTCTTTGGTGGGGCCCTCACGAGCTCCAAAACCCAGAGGTGGTAGGCTGAAATAGTCAGGGCATGAATCCAAGCAACCTGCCACTACCTCTGCTGAAGTCACAGGGGATGCACCATGTAAAAGCGCTGGAAGAGGAAGGTGAAGGTTTTGTAATCACCAAGGGTATGCACAAGGGTGTCTGATGGAATGTCATGCTTTTCATTTATATTTGGTTTTTGTTAAATGCACATTAAATATTATGATTCTCACCACCACTCACACATCTTGCCCATTCTTGAGTCCCTTTTGTGAAAGCACCCTTTAGTGTGCTTCATCATGAATGCCAAGACTTGATGCCACCCATTGGGTACGTGTACATGAGTGTATGCGTGGTTGAAGGACAGTATTGTGCAAGCGGGGACATGGGGGGTTGCTGGCATTAGTGGTGGTTGTTCCAGGCGGTCTGAGTAGTTCATTATCTTCAGTTTGTAGATCTCATTATAAGAACCTGTTAGATATGAGCGAATCCCTGGCACCACGAGCAGCCGCTGCTTTGTCCTCCTCCTTCTCCTCCACCTCCATAATGTTGCCGGCAGATGAGGATGCTTCATGAGCTCATTCGAGCTCCTCCACCAGTAACCCTCTCTGCTGAGCGATGTTATGCATGATGCAACACATTAAAACATAGAAAAATGTGAGGCACAGAAGGAGGCCATTCAGCCCATCGTGTGTGTGCCGGTCGGAAAAGAGCTACCCAGCCTAATCCCACTTTTCAACTCTTGGTCTGTCGCCTTGTAGGTTACGGCATTTCAAGTACACATCCAAGTACTTTTTAAATGAGCTGAGGGTTTCTGCCTCTACCACCCTTTCAGGCAGTGAGTTCCAGGCCCCTACCACCTTCTGGGAGAAAAAGTTTTTCCTCAGCTCCCGTCTAATCCTTCTACCAAGTACTTTAAATCTATGCCTCTTGGTTATTGACCTTTCTGCTAAGGGAAAAAGGTCCTTCCTGTCCACTCTATCTAGTCCCCTCATAATTTTATACACCTCAATTAAATCACCCCTCAGCCTCCTCTGTTCCAAAGAAAACAACCAGCCTATCCAATCTTTTCTCATAGCTAAAATTCTCAAGTCCTGGCAACATTCTTGTAAATCTCCTCTGTACCCTGTCGAGTGCAATCACATCTTTCCTGTAAGTGGTGACAAGAACTGTACACAGTACTCAAGCTTTGGCCTAACTAGTGTTTTATACAGTTCTAGCATAACCTCCCTGCTTTTATAGTCTGTGCCTCGGCTGATAAAGGCAAGTATCCCATATGCCTTCTTAACCACCTTATTTACCTGTCCTGCTACCTTCAGGGATCTGTGGACATGCACTCCAAGATCCCTCTCTTCCTCTACACCTCTCAGTATCCTCCCATTTATTGTGAACTCCCTTGCATTGTTTGACCTCCCCAAATGCATTACCTCACACTTCTCTGGATTGAATTCCATTTGCCACTTTTCTGCCCACCTGACCAGTCCATTGATATTGTCCTGCAGTCCACAGCTTTCTTCCTCACTATCAACCACACGGTCAATTTTTGTATCATCTGCAAACTTCTTAATTATGCCCCTTACATTTAACTCTAAATCATGAATATATACCACAAAAAGCAAGGGACCTAGTACTGAGCCCCGTGGAACCCCACTGGAAACAGCATTCCAGTCACAAAAACAACTGTCGACCATTACCCTTTGCTTCTTGCCAATGAGCCAATTTTGCATCCAGTTTGCCACTTTCCCTTGGATCCCATGGGCTTGTAATTTTTTGACCAGTCTGCTATGTGGGACCTTGTCAAAAACCTTGCTAAAATCCAAGCAGCTACATCAAACGCACTACTCTCATCGACCCTCCTTGTTATCTCCTCAAAAAAATTCAATCAAGTTAATCAGATATGATTTTCACTTAACAAATCCATGCTGATTGTCCTTGATTAATCCGTGCCTTTCTAAATGACGATTTATGCTGTCCCTCAGAATTGATTCTAATAATTTACCCACCACCAAGGTTAGACTGACTGGCCTGTAATTACTGGTCTATCCTTTTCTCCCTTTTTAAACAATGGTACAATGTTAACAGTCCTCCAATCCTCCCGCACCATGCCTGTATCCAGAGAGGATCGGAAAATGATGGTCAGAGCTTCCGCTATTTCCTCCCTTGCTTCTTTTAACAGCCTAGGATACATTTCATCCGGGCCTGACGATTTATCTACTTTCAAAGATGCTAAACCCCTTAATACTTCCTCTCTCACTATGTTTAACCCATCCAATATTTCACACTCCTCCTTAACTACAATCTCTGATCGATCCCCCTCCTTTGTGAAGACAGACGTAAAGTATTCATTAAGAACCATACCCACATCTTCCGCCTCCACATAGATTACCTTTTCGATCTCAAATAGGCCCTACTCTTTCCTTAGTTATCCTCTTGCTCTTTATGTATTTATAAAACATTTTTGGGTTTTCCTTAATTTTACTTGCCAGTATTTTTCATGTCCACACTTTGCTTTCCTAATTTCCTTTTTAATTTCACCCCTGCACGTTCTATACTCTTCTAAGTTTTCTCCGGTATTGAGCTCTCTGTGTCTGACATAAGCTTCCCTTTTTTGTCTTATCTTACCCTATATGCCCCTTGTCATTCAGGGGGCTCTAGATTTGGCCGTCCCACCCTTTTTCTTTGTGGGAATATGTTTACTCTGAACCCCTTGAATGCCTCCCACTGCTCTGATACTGATTTACCTTCAAGTAGCTGTTTCCAGTCCACTTCTGCTAAATCACTTCTCAGCTTAGTAAAATTGGCCTTTCCCCAATTTAGAACTTTTACTCCTGTTCTATCTTTCCTATAACTATGCTCCATCTAACTGAATTATGATCACTGCCACCAAAATGCTCTCCCACTGATATTCCTTCCATCTGCCCTGCTTCATTGCCTAATCCAGAACTGTCCCCCTCTTGTTGGGCCTGCTACGTATTGGCTAAAAAAGTTCTTCTGAATGCAAATTAAGAATTCTGCACCCTCTATACCTTTTATGCTGATTGTATCCCAGTTCATAGTAGGGTAGTTGAAATCCCCTACTATTACTGCCCTATTGTTTTTGCACTTCTCAGAAATTTGCCTCCATATTTGCTCTTCTATCTCCCTCTAACTATTTGGGGGTCTGGAGTACACTCCCAGCAGTGTTATTGCCCCTTTTTTGTTCTTTAGCTCAACCATATGGCCTCATTTGATTATCCTTCTAACATATCATCCCTCCTCACAGCTGTAATTTTTTTTAACCAATATTGCCCCCACCCCTCCTTTTTTTTAACCCCCCCGCTCTCTCTCTCGTCTGAAAACCCTGTGACCAGGAACGTTGAGCTGCCATTCCTGCCCCTCTTTAAGCCATGTTTCAGTAATAGCTAAGATATCATACTTCCACGTGTCTATCTGTGCTCTCAGCTCATCTGCCTTATTCAGTGTACTCTTTGCCTTGAGGTATATACCAGTAAGCACTGCCAAACTCCTTCGTTGTCTGTTTTCTAACCTTTGTTTCCTCTGCCTTCCAAACTCGCTTACTAATTTTCTGCCTTCCATTTCCAGCCCTGTTTCTGTCCCTCATGAATCTATGCTCAGGTTCCCATCCCCGCACCAAGCTAGTTTAAACCCTCCCCAACAGCACTACCAACCTCACCACGAGGATATTGGTTCCGGCCCTGTTGGGGTGCAACCCGTCAGGCTTGTACAAGTCTCGCCTCTCCCAGAACTGGTCCCAATGCCTCCTACCTGCACCATCTCTCCAGCCAAGCATCCATCTGCACTATCCTCCTATTTCTGTACTCACTAACACGTGGAACCAGGAGTAATCCGGAGATTACTACCTTTTGAGGTCCTGCTTATTAATTTCTTTCCTAGCTCTTTAAAATCTGCCTGCAGGACCTCATCCCTCAGACTATTGTTCTGCACACCCTCACTGGTGAGTACTGAAGGGCTCCCCCAGATCGATCCAGGTACCTCTTCAGCATTCCTATGGCTTGTTCAATGACAGACCTGGTGGTGATGTTACTGTCATTGTACCGTACTGTGCCTCGGTGGGATTTCTCACATGAGCCATGTCTGCAGGGAATATCCCTTGTCTCCAAGGACCCAGCTTTTATGTCTGTTTTGTGCATGGAAGAGAACCAGGATGATGCACTCGCTCAAAATGAAGGAACCATGGCCGCTGCCAGGGAATCTGGCGCACATCTGCAGAAACCTCGTCCGGTGATCGCAAACCAGCTGCACATTGATGGAGTGATATCCATTTCAGTTGATGAACAGTCCTGACTGATGTTGAGGTCCTTGGATTGCTATGTGTGTGCAATCAATTGCGCCCTGCACTCGTGGAAAACCAGCCAGAGAGTGGAATCCCACTGCCCCTCAGCCTGGCTGATGATGTCGCAGGGGAAGTTGACGTAGTCGGATGCCCTGGCAAACAAGCCATCTGTAACCTGTCGTATACACTTATGTGCAGACGACCGAGAGACCCTGGAGATGTCACTGGTGGCGCCCTGGAAGGATCCGGAGGCAAAGAAATTGAGGGCAGTGGTTACATTAACTGTGATGAGCAATGCATGGCCATCAGGCCCAGCCGGGAGCAGCTCTTCATGAATGAGCGTGCAGATGTCTGCGAACACCTGGCGACTCAATTTGAGCCTGCGTAGGCACTGCTCCTCAGAGAGGTCCAGGAAGCTCAGCCTCTGTCTGTACACCCTCTCATGTGGGTAGTGCCTCCTGCGCCCTCAACCCCTCCATTGGTTCCCTTTCTGCTACTCTGCAGGTCTTTGTAGTGCACTTCTGTCTTGTGGAGCTGCAACTCCCTGAACTGCACGCGTGCCTGGTGATGTGCCTCCTCTTCGGATGTACTGTGGAATAGATCCCCCATCCTGATGTCAGTTTGAGGGAGTTCAAAATGTAGGCGAATATGTGTGAACACAAGAATTCTCTGCGAACAAAGAAATCTCAGTCTAAACATAAAGGACTCCCAGCCAAAGGTTAGTCTGAGAGAACTGATTGCCCTGCTGCAAAAACTCACCTTTTATTCATGTGTGTCAATCACTGGTTTAAAGATCTAAATGACTGCAACTCACCTCCATTTCCATGGCGTGTTTCAGAGGCCACGGGGGACACGTTCAGGAGAAGTTAAAATGGTTTCTGTAAGTCAATACACAGAGTTAATCGCCTTAAGTGTTTAAATGCCTAAATTGGCCCTTTAAATATCGGCCCACTGGCTTTAAGTGCCGGTAGGACTTCCGGGTGTCGGAAGCTCGCGTGCATCCAAACGTGTCTGGGTCAAACCCGGGAGTGCGTTGGAGCCGGGATGCAGTCCCGCTCCGAAAATTTAGCATTTTCACTGCCCACCTGCCTCCAAATCACCCGATCTTGGGGGTTAAAATTTACTCCATGAAATAAGGAGCTATGTAAAGTAAATTTTTTTTGTATTTGGTAGCACTGTCACCCCAGGCTAAGGTTGTGGATTCAAGCCTTATATTGTGGTTTGAGTTTAGAATCTATGCTGACAATCCAGTGCAATACTGAGAGAGTGCTGCATTGTTGGAAAGGTTATCATTAGGGATGGCACATTATATTGAAGCTTAGTCTTCCTGTTCCAGTGGCTCAGGTAAATGCAGAAGAACCCATGTCACTATTCAAAGAAGAGCAGTGTGTTCTCTGGGGGTCCAGAATGCTCAACTGGTCATTCCTCTCATTGCTGTTTGTGGGACAGTGCTACCCAGAATGGTTGCTCTGTGTGTCCTCAAGACAAAAACAGATCACTGTATTTCCAAAGTAATTCATTGTGTGAAGTGCTTTGAGACATATTGATGCAACAGGGCATTATATAAATGCAAGTGTCACAGTGTCTGGGTTTTTGGACCAGATATTCCTTAGGTTCAGTCCTGTAAACCGACCTGGCACCCCTACGATCTAGAGTGTACCTTTTATTGCCCAATATCTCGTCAAATAATAACATGAGCCAGGGATCGCAACAGAGAACACATGCTTTGTAAAGCAGCATTGAAATGTTGCATATGCTGCCTCCTAGTTTCTCTTCTAGGCGAGAAACTGGAAAGTACTGCAGTGCAAAGGGATCTGGGGGTCCTAGTGCAAGAAAATCAAAAAGTTAGTATGCAGGTGCAGCAGGAGATCAAGAAGGCCAACGCAATGTTGGCTTTTATTGCTAGGGGGATAGAATATAAAAACAGGGAGGTATTGCTGCAATTACATAAGGTATTGGTGAGACCGCACCTGGAATACTGCATACAGTTTTGGTGTCCATACTTAAGAAAAGACATACTTGCTCTCGAGGCAGTACAAAGAAGGTTCACTCGGTTAATCCCGGGGATGAGGGGGTGGACATATGAGGAGAGGTTGAGTAGATTGGGACTCTACTCATTGGAGTTCAGAAGAATGAGAGGCGATCTTATTGAAACATATAAGATTGTGAAGGGGCTTGATCGGGTGGATGTGGTAAGGATGTTCCCAAGGATGGGTGAAACGAGAACTAGGGGTAATAATTTTAGAATAAGGGGCTGCTCTTTCAAAACTGAGATGAGGAGAAACTTCTTCACTCAGAGGGTAGTAGGTCTGTGGAATTTGCTGCCCCAGGAAGCTGTGGAAGCGACATCATTAAATAAATTTAAAACAGAAATAGACAGTTTCCTAGAAGTAAAGGGAATTAGGGGTTACGGGGAGCGGGCAGGAAATTGGACATGAATTTAGATTTGAGGTGAGGATCAGATCAGCCATGATCTTATTGAATGGCGGAGCAGGCTTGAGGGGCCGATTGGCCGACTCCTGCTCCTATTTCTTATGTTCTCTTTATAGAAGGTAGGCTAAAAAGCACTGTTGAGACAAAGCATGACTTCAGATGGGTTTATTATACATAAAATATGTCAATGAACAGTCTATTGCTTTCACAGTGTGAACAATCAACTTCTTATCCTCCTTACCATCTCTCTAGGTACTGGCCCACTTTTCTAACTAAACCAGCTGGTCCAGACCAGGGGTGTCAAATATACAGCCCACGGGCTGAATCCAGCCTATGGAACAGTTTCATCTGGCCTGTGGTGTTCGAAGCTTAGGAATGCTGAGTCTCCTGGAATGGGACATGAATCACTTGGGCACTGCTTTCAACAGTTCGGGAGAACTGCACCTTTTAAATTTCGTGCCGCAGCAGCAGCCCCCATCTCCGTGACATCAGCACCCGCTTAGGGGTGACCAGAAACAGGACTGGCTGGTATAGGGGAGAGAGAAATGGAGCGGGGCAAAGTGCAGGGTTGGGCTGGACTGATAGAGGGTGAACAGAGATTCGGAGCAATCCTGCTCCTCCTGGCTCCATATTAAAACTACGGGCCAATGCTTACTCCCTCTCCCGGTCACTGCTTCCCTCCCTCCCTCAGTTGCTGCCTGCCCACCTCTCCCGGTCACTCCTCTTTCTCCCCCCCCCTCCTCCAAGACCTACCTGAGGGTCACTGTAATTTCTTTGCTGGCAAGCTGTCTGGGGACACCAAGCAGGTGTTTGTAGCTCGCCGGTATGATGTAAGTGACGCCTGAGGCCCAATATTGGGTGGGCCTTGGGCCTACCCATTCCGGCGCAGGGAACAGCAGGCCGATGCACACCAGTTTTTAGGCCACTGTTCTAAAAGAGAGTTCTAGCCTTTTTAAAAGTACCAAATGTAATTACAAGTCAACTTCTATGACAATGTTCTGAAATTGAAGTGTGTGTTCTGAAAACATGGAATACCCATTTTTTTATGGGCATTATTTTGATTTCTTTTTGTTACTCCATCAAGAACAAATTTGCTAGCGAAAAGAATCTTCCTGGCTAGGATACATGATTTGAAGTATTTTATCACAACTACATTTGTTAGGTGGCGTGTAGGAACTCCCCAAACAATCGTCTCAAAATCAGAAATGAGAAACACATCTTTATACAAAAAAATCCTAGAACTAACCTATTAATGTGAAGTGAAAGATGAAGGTGTCAACATGATTTATCAGTCTAAAGGGGCAATGTCTTGTTAGTAATATGTCTTGAGCATTTTACCATATTTATATGAAGAAGATAGACCAATGATGTGATCAATTATGCAGTGACATCTGTGTGACACAGGTATGTCCAACGGTATATTTAGCGATATATGAGGTGGTAAATCGGAACAGCTGCACGTGGGTGCTGCCTACCTCTGGGGGCACGCATCCTATCTCATTTATATTACAGTGGTGGCATGTACATTATTGAAGGCAGTACTGTATACATAAGTGGGAATAAACATTGTAGAATATGCTGCATTTGTTGCCTGTTGACCAAGAAGTCAGTAATGCACTGGAGGATCTACAGTATGTCATTACTCCACATGGGCTAGGAATTCAGCCTGCCCGAAAACACCCCAGTATTGTCATACTAGCTATTTAAAAAGTCTAATTACCAAAATGCCCATCAAAAACAATTTGGTCCAACATTTCTTTTCAACTGTGTCCATTTGAGATCCCTGACATTCTACCACCAGACCTTCTGGAGAGGAACCTATTTCTGATTTAGCCTCCCATTTCTACTTGCAACTTAAAAGGCAGTGGCTCCATTGCTATGTCCAGTAACAAAAAATAATTTGAACATGTTCACTGTAGTGTCAATTTGGGCAGCATCCAACACTCGTGTCAAAAAGCCGTTGTTAACATAGTTAAAGTTTGAATTATTCATAATTACCCTCCGAAAACCATATGTAGTTTAACTTTTGAGAGATATTGGCTGGGAAATTCCTCAGGGATGCTCCCACACCATCGGCACTACTTTGCCCAGACTTGCGTAAACAGGGTTTGCTCCATACTTCTGGCAAAGTAATGCCAGCATAGTGGGAGCAGCATGGAGGAATCCTGGCCATTGTGTTGCTGTGCTGGTGCTTTTACCCTGCCAGCACCTTCTGCCATAGCGCCTGACTCTCAGAGCCTCTTGCCTCTTCTACTCCTCTTCCTGTTACATTATTATGTCGAACAGGGATATATCCATTGGGAAGGTCATCACAGTTGCTTAGTCCTTCTAAATACATTGGGCAGATGAGATGGGGTCCAAAAAATATTGGGTGCACTGAGACTGACAGCACGTTAGTTAAGTATAGTTCAGGTCTCGGTAGGAATAGTTCGCAAATAAAGTGCGAAGAAAATCGAATCAGATTCCAGAAATCTCAGTTACGCTGATATCAGATGGCTTTGGGCTGTGCTGCGCCTAAATTTTAGGGCGTGGATTTATGGCAGTGCATCATTTGTGCAAATCAAGAAACTTGTGTGAGCTGGTCTATTGCATGGAGGTGGGGCCCTGTAAATGAGCAGTGGAGAGTTTCAGTGGACAAAGTGGGAAAGAAGTGGGAAATCATTAGGAAGCAGCGCAATCAAGGAAATCTGCTTCAGTGCAAAACTGGCGTAAATCAGTTTCGTATGAATTTTTATCGGAATGGCGCTCCCATGAAATAGTTACGATGAAACTTTTGAGGAAATTCTGCTCCGTAGTGATATTTCTGTTGTATACAAAAGAATGTGTCTTGTATTTTTTATAATACGGTAACCATTTGCTAAATTGTATGGACCATGTAGACCCACTGTGATCATCATGCTGTGCTCTTTGCTTTGTGGCAGCCTCATGTATATGAAGCGCTCAATAAAGCATTGGGATAAGAGGAGTCTGACTTTCCCAACATTTCTTCCTGAAAATATATTTCTCAGAAGCTGCTTGTTTTTAAAAAAGAATCATACAATGTTTGCATTATAAATATTTGTGCAAGTATCATTTATGCCTCAGGCAGCCCTCATGCATTCAAACCTCTCTCAAAATCTTCACTCACATCCTTGCTCACAGTTATCATTTAGTTGCAGAAATGCTTGTCTCACAGTTACAATGTATATAAAGCACATTTTCTAAATTATGGCTTTCCCTCCAGGCCAGATGTACATTTTCTGGAAGCAATCTGCTGGTTTCCTATGGTTTACTACATGGTTGGCTCTATTGACAAGTATGTAAGATTATGAGGCATGGCTGGCAAAATGATAAAAGCTTTGTGTGATCTGTGCACAGCGATAGTTTATCCTTTTATTTTTGGCATGAGCATTGTTTCCTTTTATTTCTTTCTTTCAAAAGTTTTGTTTGAAAAAGGGTTAAGTACATTGTGGCATGAACTGCATGTGGGTCAGTGTATTTTTGTTCTGTGTTTGTGCATTGTCTCTTGCATATTTATTCTTGACTTACTGTGCTGAAAACCCAGTGGGCCCACGTTCAGTCTCCACTCCAAAGTCTGTGCCATGGTTGACATTACCCTAATGCATCTCATGTTTGGCAAGTGATGAGCTTTCAGGGCATCAGAGAAGAGACATAGAATAATAAATATTTTGAAAAATAATACTTTTCAGGAGTGGGTGGCACATTTGGCTATTACACTATCTTTTCAACTTTGAAACCCACGTTTAAATGCAGGCCAGAACGAAAAAATGAAAGTTTCTTTCTGCCAGTTATGAGTGCCATATGAAATGATTGTGGGTCACTGGCACAAATACTGCCCATAATTCAGCATGAATTAGCAATCTGAAACAAGCCACATGGATGGCTGGTGTGGAAAATGGGAACATTTACACTAGGTGCAGCTGGCAATTGATGATATTTCAAGTTTGGAAATAAAGCATACTGTTAGAGCAGAGTATGGAAAGCTCTATTCGGCCTATGCTGTACCTGACTCTGCATTAATGCTGATACTAGGTGGGAAAAATATTCCTAGCACTGACATTCCTCACCTCGATGATCACTTCCAGTGAATTAACGGCAGCGGAGTGGGAGCAGCTCCAAGAAAATTCCAGGCCTAAGTTGCTTTTTAAATATTAAATGTTTTAATTTTTAATAGAGCTTTTTAAAAAAAATATTTATTCAGGATATGTTACACACTACATGAATCTTGGAAAAGACCAATTTCATAGTTACTTCTCAACTTTTGGAAGAGAATAATTTGATTCAATTGTTGACTATTTCCATCAATAATGTTCCCATGATTTTCTACAGATTGTTACTTATTTTGTTATTAAGATTAAAAAAAGGAGCATGGGAAATTAATTTTACATGACCTGGTGTAGAAATTTTATGTTAGTGATTTGTACAATAACCATTCTGCATATATACTGATTTATTTGTCATTAACATCACTTTCAAAAATGTACAAATATCTCTGTCCAATGTTGATTTTCAAGTTTTCTCTCTATTTACTATTTTTTACTTGAACAATGAATGTTGAACATATGAGAAGATGTGACTTGGAGGAGTTAATGAGCCTGACAGTTCAATGGAGCTTAATTAACAAATTCAGTTAAAATGACATGATGACTAAAGCACTGTGGGTTAATGACTATATCTACTGCTGTTAATCAAGCTCCTTCCCACCAGCAGGCACAGTAACTATTCTCCCCAATTATGTCCTCAGACTTCACTGTTTAACCATAACTAAAAATAGATTCAAAGAGAACTAATGGTATTACAAGAAGCACATTGATGGTGACACTGACTCTCTAACAATATCAGTTGCTGGGGGATATTTTCATTGGCTCCACCAAGTGGAAATGCGGCATTAGTGCCCCGAAAATCACAAGGAAAAACTTACTGCCCCTTTCCCATTCCCACTCCCAATCTAAGGAGTCTTACAACACCAGGTTATAGTCCAACAGCTTTATTTGAAATCACAAGCTTTCGGAGGCTTTCTCCTTCGTCAGGTGGGATTCCATAAAGGTACAGCATATATAGTCAGAGAACAATGCCTGGTGATTACAGATAATCTTTCCAACTGCCCGTTTGCAAGGCAATCAAAGGAGTTGAATAGTGGTCAGACAGAGAAACATTACATACAAGACTACTGAATACACAAACGGTCAGAACACAAAGACAGAGAGAGAGACAACCGAAAGGCAGAGAAAGAGAGAGAATGACCAGTTGTAGTAAAAACAGATAACTTTTTTTCACTGCTGGGGTTACATGTAGCGTGACATGAACCCAAGATCCCGGTTGAGGCCATCCTCATGGGTGCGGAACTTGGCTATCAATTTCTGCTTGACGATTTTGTGTTATCGTGTGTCTCGAAGGCCACCTTGGAGAACGCTTACCCGAAGATCGGAGGCTGAATGTCCTTGACTGCTGAAGTGTTCCCCGACTGGGAGGGAACCCTCCTGTCTGGTGATTGTTGCGCGGTGTCCGTTCATCCGTTGTCGCAGTGTCTGCATGGTCTCGCCAATGTACCATGCTCCAGGGCATCCTTTCCTGCAACATATGAGGTAGACAACGTTGGCCGAGTCACAGGAGTATCCACCATGTACCTGGTAGGTGGTGTCCTCTCGTGTGATGGTGGCATCTGTGTCGATGATCTGGCATGTCTTGCAGAGGTTGCTGTGGCAGGGTTGTGTGGTGTCATGGAAGCTGGAAAGATTATCTGTAATCACCAGGCATTAATCTCTGACTATATATGCTGTACCTTTATGGAATCCCACACTCACCTGACGAAGGAGGAAGCCTCCGAAAGCTTGTGATTTCAAATAAAGCTGTTGGACTATAACCTGGTGTTATAAGACTCCTTACATTTGTCCACCCCAGTCCATCACCGGCATCTCCACATCATCACTCCCAATCTGACTGACACCATCCTGAAAGGGGCCTACAACGGATGGCCAGAGTGCCCACCTGTTTCAGGACCTTTTAATATGCTAATTGGGGTGCTATGTTGTGCATCGGACTGCGATTGCCATTTGGTGAGACAACTGGTCAGAGCTTGTGCCATGCACTCTCCGTCCAGCCTTACCTGACGGTACAGCGGACCACAAAGGTAAGTTTTAAAATTATTTTAACGGGGCCAGGAGGAGTAGGAGTGTTTCTCTGGGCTCCTTAGGAATAATATGGGCTGCTGCTGCCCTGGGTTCCTCCCCCTCCGCAATTGGCACCCGCTCCCAGACCTAACTTTCTGTTGGCCTCCGAGCCACCTGATATCGTGCTGGCCTGGAGCCAGCGAGTTGCAGCTGCCGCCTGTGGCATGATATTGAGCCCTGCCTTCAAAATGACGCATTCTGCTGGTCGGCTGCCCAGTAGTTAAAATCCTACTACACTGTGTCCGCTTCTGTAAGTTCTTCCCATTTGTCTTTGGTATGGAGCAGTATCAAAACCAGATCAAAGAACCAAATGCATCCAAATTTACCCAGATCCACTTGAAACTTTGCTTGCTCAGTCCCAGATTTCCTTGAATTCCCTGGCCAAATGCAGGGTCTACACCTGAAACATTAACCTGTCTGTTCTCTCCACAGATGCTGACTAACCTGCTGAGTCTTTCCAGCATTTTCTATGATTGCTAGTTAGTCTACTATTGTATGGTGTGGGTGCAGAAAATCTGTGGTTTTAACATTCCATTCAACTAAATTTAGTAAAGATAAAATAATTGCAGAAAATAGAACTTTCAATTGTCACATTTTTTTTGAAGGAAAGAACATGGAAGGAATAATCATTTATATCATGAAGGTGTAAAATAATGTCATAATTGCAGTGCTGTATCATCGTCACATTAGGTCATTGTTTTAAGTGTTTATAAATATTGTTCAAATACTAAGCTAATACCTTTCCAATGGTCATTAGCCTTCATTTAACTACTTTATTTAAGCTGAAGTGTTCTCTGTTGCATATTGGTTCATGACCAATCCAGGGCACTGTTAATATATTGCTCTAATTTTCAACTGTTTCCTGTCCAAAAGTCTAGATGATCTGCTAAGGTGTGGGGTGACATTTGCTGCCAATATGGTTGTGGTGGACAAAGAAAGCACAATGAGTGCGGAGGAGGATTACATGGCGGATGCCAAAACTATAGTAAATGTACAAACGCTTTTTAGGTAAGTGATAAATTGTTAAGAAATGGACAGTTTCCTAGAAGTAAAGGGAATTAGGGGTTACGGGGAGCGGGCAGGAAATTGGACATGAATTCAGATTTGAGGTTAGGATCAGATCAGCCATGATCTTATTGAATGGCGGAGCAGGCTCGAGGGGCCGATTGGCCTACTCCTGCTCCTATTTCTTATGTTCTTATGTTATATAAAGGTGTAGTTTTAGGTTACAATTTGTGTAATGTAAAGCATTTGATATTCAAAGCCATAAACATTTATTTATTCAGGTGATAAAAGTAGTGGTACCAAAATAGGGTAAAAAGAAAGAAGTAACACCCAAATGCTGGAAAGCAGAAACAAAAATAAAGACCTGGAAATGCACAGAAGTTGTGTTATAACCTGAAACTAAAAAAGATAGGTTAATGTTTCAAGTGGAAACATTTTATCCAGGTGCTGCCGGACTTGCTCTGTATTTTCTTTTTTCATTTTGATGGAACTGGTGTGCAATAAGTCTAATTTTACCTTGATTGTATTTGGTACAGTGAACGTGTAAAGCAACATAAGTAGCTAAATGCGAACTGAATAAAAGCAAAGTTCGGGTTGGGGAGGGGATGAATCAAATCAATAAAATATTTGGACAAACAAGAAACATCATTTGTAAAATTTGAGCTGACATTCTTGCATCATTGTAAACAGAAAATGTCCTTTCTGCTAAAAATGTCAGTAGATCTGACAAGAAATCTATTTTAGAATGAACAGCTGGCTTCTTGTATTCAAGATTTTTTGGCACCAATAAACTATTTATACCACCACATGGATTCTTTCAGCACCTATAAAATGAAGATACATTGGTCTGGAAATTCCTGGGTGCCCAATGTGGAGGTGGGGTGGGACTAATGCCCTCTGAAATCCAAGGAAGCTGGCCCCATCAGAGACCTAGATATCAGCTAATTTCAATAATGATGGCGGGACAAGGATGTGAGTCCCATCAGCAGCAGGCCCCAGATATGCCGGGGAGGGTGGGGTGGAGAATTCAGGAAGGGGAAGAGCAAGTGCACAACTTCCTTATTTAAAGGTCTGCAGGTTAACAGGTTGAGCTCTTGGAAGACAAACTGAAATGGCTGCTGTGACAGAAGGAAATGGCCAGCATCTAAATTCCCTGAGGCTGATATGGGAGTGTTGCTGTCCCAAGTTATAGAAGGGAGGGATGCCATTTTTGGAGTGCCATGAAGAAGCCATTGAATGTAACAGCATGGGCCATGTGGAAGTAGGTGGCTGTAGCTATGAGTGGAACCTCTAGAACCCCAAGGACCCCTCCTCCTTACAGTGTTGGAAGAAGTTTAATGACCTCATTAAGTCAGCAAAGGTAAGGGTGTTTTCAGATGAATAAGAGAGCAGTGAATTGAATCATAGAAAAGGAAATGAATATCGCCTGGCGCAATAGTCAAGCATTTCTCTTTGGACTATAACATGGCATCATGTTCCTTGTTCCAGAAGCAAAGTCACTCAGCATGACTCATGTCAATTGTATCACATCCTGTAATGCATGCTAGCACATTGAAGTCTCACATCCTAGGTCCTTATTCCCTTACTCCTACTATTAGTACCATCCATTCCCTGAATCTTGATTGATTGTGACTGCAGGATATGTAGACCTCAGCAGCCAGTTAACACTATGTATCCCTCTTGTAGGAAAATACTGCACACAATGCCAGGGAATCTCAGGCCGCTGGGGAAAAAGTACACTAATCTGACATTTAACACCGTTTCAAGAGGAAACAGTGGCAACCATTAGCACAACTTTGGCCTGGCAGCTGGGGTTGGAGATGTGGGAATCACTGTGAGTTTGTAAGAATGTATACCTTTTCTTATTTAATGTTTTTATGCATTCTTCAATCTCTCCAGCTATCAATTTCCTCATAAGAAATTCACAAAGTAGCCGATTAAGATAGATTGCTGCTCAAGCAGACTAAAGTTAACAGTACTGTTTGTTCCTCCAGATGCTGCAAGACTGGAGACATACAGATGCTGAAGATCAATGGCTTGCAGTCTCCTCTACCTCTCGCAACACAGTTGACCACTCACCCACACTATCATTCACTCCCGCCCTTGTACTCAGCAGCCCAGAGACACCCACTCTAAGGGGTACAAGGTGTAAACAAGCAATTGACATGGTGAGATGCAGAGCACAAGGAAGCCAGAGGATGCAGATGTGGAAGTGGAGCCTGATGTAGTTGAGCAGAGGCATAAGATATGTCAGCCCCTGGCTGCAGAACCCACGGATGATGATCTGGGGGTCCTGCCGTGAAGTGAAGGATGCTAGCACAGCATTAAACATATATGGAGGTTGTGTATGGCCTCTCCCAATGTGTGTAGCAGATGGCCGGGAGAGTGGTGCAATCCACTGCCCTGTGCACCAACATCTGAGAAGGTTTCAGCTCATTGCAGGGCAACCTGCAGAAATTGGCAGCTGCAGGAGCATCTGCAAACTTGCTCTGCTTCATGAGAGATCTAAGTCAGCCAACTCAATGTGGAAACACTGAATGAATATGGACTGTCTGGAGGGGTCAATGTCAACTAGATTGCAAAGTGTCTGTGGCAGCATCTCAGGGATTAAAGGATATTCAGTTGACTTTCTCTCAAGGATTTAAGGATCTTTCTGATTCAGTGAGGTCCATTCTCCCACTGATCACCAGTAACTAGAACTCTGTTCCCAGTACCAGTCGAGGAACTGGTGTGCGTACCTTAGAGGCTGCTTTTCCCCCCATGGCAGCTGAACATGGAGCACTCCAGCAGCTCCCCGCAGAGCCCTTCATCTTTGCAGAACCAGGCTAACAAGGAGCCCATGACAAAGAGTCAGCCTGTCCCCTGTCCATCCCAGGACTTGGGGGCCCTGACAGAAGGGTCATTTCCACCAGCCATCTACATCTCAGACCCCTGGCCCTCAGGTGGCACATAGAAGAAATGTTAGAATAAAGAAAAAACTTGCATTTATTTGGCATCTTTAACAACCTAAGGACATCCCAAAATGCTTTATAGCCAACTAAATACTTTTGAAGTGTAGTCACTGTTGTAATGTAGGCAATGTGGCAGCTAATTTGCGCACAGCAAGGTCCCACAAACAGCAATGTGATAATGACCAGTTCCCAATTTGACTCCTGAGTGTACTATATAGCCTTTCCCTCCAGGAGACACTTTCATTGGTTTGAATTTGTACTGTGTGCAGTATAATTCCAGTTCAAAACTGTTTTTTAAAAATCCCATTTCATCCATTGGTGTTTCTGGGCACTTTATAAACTTTCTTTTCAATACCTTTGATGTTAGGGGAAAGAATATGTCCCCAGCTGTGTTCTTCCAACTTTGAAGATCGTCCACCCAGGGATTAAAGCTTTACTTGTGCATCCAAGTGCACACATTCAGAGCTCCATTGTGACAGACCTCAGTGCAATCTATAATTGGCTGTATAATACACGTCTGATGACTGGATTATTGGTTTCACGGTCCACAGTTTGAGACTGGAAGTTGCAGTATAACTGCAGCCTAAACCACACCTAAGACACTCAGTTTGCATTGGGCAATTAATCTGCCCAACAGCGATTTAGAGAAGAGCAGTCGATTGGAATTAGTGTTGGATTCCTCCAGCAACGATCTGGCACAAAGGCCTCCTCCCTATATGCCCCTTCAATGTAATTCATTAGTTAATCCTTTTTAATACACTTCATACCATCACAAAGGCTTCTAGATACAAATATGCAAACCTACTACTTTAAGTATTTAATGTCCATTTGCAGCTTTAAAGTCTGCATGTTTCTTTACCTCTGCAGAAATAATTTTCTTATTTCTAATGTTAAAGAAGGTCTTCAGGTAAATAAAGGGTGGAAATAGAGAAGTTTTTTCTATTTATTGAAAAATATATATGAAGACGACTGTGTAGTTCACTGGCTTTTCACCTGTAGGATTGAGTTCAAATCCAGCACAGTGTAATGGGATAAGTCTCCTCTGTTGGCCTATGTGAGATGAATTGGGGCAGCATCAGTCCAGTTCCTCATGGGTCTAGGCTGACAATGTAAAACTGTCCCTAACTTGGAACTGTCATTCAGAGAGGCCACAGTGTGGGGAAAAAACATGTCACATGAGACTGGAAGTTGCAATATAACTGCAATGGGCCTGAGACACATTGTTGGGACAGAGTAGAGGGAGCTTTATGCTGTATTTGACAATGCTATACCTGACCTGGAAATGCTTGATGCTGGCACTGGGTGCCTAAAATGGAAGGTGTTCCATTCCCCACCATTAATATTCCTCACCTTGATGAACACAGGATATTACAAAAAAAAAGTCTTTATAATAATACCCAGATATTCTTTTAAATTCTTTAAGAGTTAAAATTTACACTATCACATCAGCAGTGAATAATCACTAATTCCTTAGCATTGTTTTGTTCAAAACCAATGTGTTTGTGCCATATTCAATACTGTACTCCATTCACATAAAGGCCAAAGAATATAATTGTTAGGAATAGGAAGAGGTCACTAGGCCCAATATGTCTGTACCTTTCTCATGGGTCAACTCCACCTACCCATCTTTTCATATGTTTGTATGTTCACCATATACCTTCATCCATTTTCTCTCCAGAGTTACATTTAATTTGTATCTTGAACCTCTTATAATGGAAACAAGTTTTTCCATAACTCTTTCAACAATTGGTAAATTGGCATGAAAGTGTCAGTGGAATTTTGTTTTTGACTTCCACCTTTTCTTGCGTTGTACTTTTTGACTGTTACAGTTCCCCTTCTAGTTAAGAGCTTTTAATTATTCTTCACTGTTTCTGAACTCTTGAGAAAATATGAAGAGAATTTAACACTCGTTAATAGTGTGCATTAAATGTAAAATTCCACCTTTTTGAAAAAAAAACGAAGATAATGGTAAAACCCAAGTAATTGTGATATTTAGGAAACTTTTTTAAGTATTATATATTTCAAAATGAAATTGAATAATTACCCACTGTAACATAAGCTATTTTTTTTTCCTGAATCCATTTATACTAACGGGTGTTTTGTTGGCAGGAGCTGGATTTAAAACTAATTAGTAAATTGTTCATTTTACTGGATATTTAGTTTATTTCACCACTAATGAAAAGTGCTTTTAATTATGCACATTTATTTTTCAAATCGAATCATCTTATGTCATGGATCATGTGGAGTCCATGGCTCTCCTTACTTTGTCCCAGTGATGCTCCTCAACCAGAGAATGAGAAAAACACTCCCACTGTACTAAATGCAGATTTTATATTTCCCAAATGCTGTATTCTTGTGATTTATGTGAGAAAAAATTGGCAATCACTGCAGGGATTGCCAGATTTTATACTATGTTTTAAGATGAGTCATTGCATTACGACTGATCAAACTCATTTTACTCATGGCCCTTAAGAGACCGTAGACTTTCAGGCCATCTGTCTAGCCTGTATGTAAATCTAGGGGCTTTAATCTCCAAAATTGATCATTATCATTCTACGCACGTAAGCTCTTGTTAAAAGCAAAAATTATAAGTGTAAGTCTCCAAGACTGGGTGCCTATAAATTTCTTCATTTTTTTTACATTTGTGAACCTGTTTTCCTAATTAGTTTCCCCACAACTGCTGCCTGCTACCATGCCTTTTTCAATAGGTAAGGAAGGACTGCTTGTTACCTCCAGCAGACCAATTAGTAAACTTAAATATTTCATTCATTTTTTTATAAATTGACGTACTGCTACGAGCCTGGCTCTGAAGTTTGAGAGCAGCAAGAGATTTCACTGAAATTCGATTAACATGCCTTGATAACATCCCTTCCTTAGTTCATGAGGGGAACCAACTTGTTTTGGCCAGACAGCCCTCTATCAGGCACAGGTACCTAAACCAATTTTACTTCTGCACCTGCATGGAATTTACTGAAGTGCTTTGAGATTTCCAATTATCATCTATAGAGCTAGATTGTCTGCCCATTCGTAATTAATGGTAGAAAATCTGGGTTAAGTATTATTAAGACTGCTATGCTCTGGTCCCACACCCCTTGTGAAAATGGTAATTCAATATGGCGTACTCTTCAGTCCCCTATGAATTAAAAACAATAGGAAGTATATTTTTCTCTGGGTGTTAGTAGAAATGAAACAATTGATATATGTAAGTTATTGAGGAAAAGTGGCAACCGACTTTCCTTCGGTCATTTCCACCAATCTCAATTTTTCTCACAGCCTAAAATAGGTTTGAAGAGCAATGCAAAAAAAGTGCTATAAATGTTATGTATGTTTTGCTTGAAATACTCACAGATTTTCAGCTACAATTAAATATACTTGAATGCGATTATTGCACTTCAGTTAATTTTGTTAAATTAAAAATATGACATGGTTTATATGAATATTAACACTATACTTTGATACCAGTAGATTATTAAAAAATAGTCTATTTTGTTTCTGGTACTAGCTGTAATGACATATGTTTTTAAAATGGCATTTTGGGATTTTAAGAACAAATATGTTATTTAAATGTACGGAGTTGCTTTTATTTAAGAAAAAGAATGAACAGAAAAGACTGAGATACATGTCCATATATTGCCTTTATCTTCATATGAAGACAGGAGGGTTATTCATTGATTCATTTATCACGACGAGTAGAACCATGATGCCATCTGCTATCTCCATCATATTCAAGTCTGCAAATTTGGAATTTGGCAGCCAGCCATAAAAACAAAGTTTTACTTAGCCCTGTACACCCAATAACTGAAATGTTTGCTGTTTATACAAATTAACGAGCAACTTGGGTGATTAAGTTGCACACTATTCACAACCTCGGCGTCCTATTTGACCCTGAACTGAGCTTCCAACTTCATAATCCTCTCCATCCGTAATATCGCCCGTCTCCACCCCGCCTCAGCCCATCTGCTGCTGAAACCCTCATCCATGTTTCTTTTACCTCCAGACTCGACTATTGCAATGATCTGCTGGCCAGCCTTACGTCTTCTACCCTCCATAAACTTGAGCTCATCCAAACCTCTGCTGCCCATATCCTAACTCTCATCAAGTCGCGTTCACCCTGTGCTCGCTGACCTACATTGGCCCCCGGTCCGGCAACTCCTCGATTTTAAATTTCTCATCCTTTTGTTCAAATCTCTCCATGGCCTCGCCCTGCTCTATCTTTAACATCTTCCAGCCCTACAACTCTCCGAGAACTCTGCGTTTCTCTAACACTGGCTTCTTGTGCATCCCCCACTTTCTTTGCCCCATCTTTGGTGGTTCTAAGCTCTAGAATTCTCTCCCTAAACTTATCTGCATCTCCACCTCTCTCTCCTCCTTTAAAACGCTCCTTAAAAGCTACCTCTTTGATTAAGCTTTTGATTATTTGTCCTAATGTCTCCTCCTTTGGCTCGGTGTCAATATTTGTCTGCTTACGCACCTATAAAGAGCCTTGGGACATTTTACTATGTTAAAGACTCTATATAAATGCAAGTTGTTGTATTATTACAAGTGCCTTGTGAATGGCCAGTATTCTACCATTCTCACTATTCAATTCATTTTGATTTTTGGCTTTTAAATCTAGAATAAAATACCACAAGAAAACACTTTTACTTAGAAGAGCAAAATATATCCCTAGGTCTTTTTCTTTTGAATATATAGCACAAAACATAGGTTTATAAACCAGGAGAATGAGCGGTTTACAGTTTCAAAATTCTTGAAATTATAGAATCATGAACATTATTCCTCACTTTATATACCACATATACTCTAGATATTGTTTGTGTGCACCTATGTTTTCTGGTTGCTGCTACAACATGTTGAAAAAAGAAAGACTTGCATTTATATAGTGCCTTCCACCTCCCAAAGTATTTTACAGCCAATGAAGTACTTTTAAAGTATAGTCACTGTTGTAATATAGGAAACATGGTCCCTCAAACAGCAATGTGATAATGACCAGCTAATCTGTGTGAGAAATATTGAACTCCCCTGTTCTTTTTCAAATAGTGCCATGGGATCTTTCACGTTCACCTGAGGACAGACAGGGCCTTGGTTTAATGACTCATCTGAAAGGCAGCACCTCCAACAGTGCAGCATTCCCTCATTACTGCATTGAAGTGTCAATTATATGCTTGAGTCTCTGGAGTGGGACTTGAACCCACTTCCTTCTGACTCAGAGGCGAGAGTACTATAACTGAGACACGGCTGACACCTAGAAGTCACTGAACAGTCTGGGTGATGTCGGGAATGGGCGATACAACAAAAGTGCTTGATAATAGGGTTGTATAATGGAAAGAAGAGATTTTATTGGAATGTAAATTAGAGTGCAGGAAATTATGAAAATGTTCTTCATGGTGTTATATAATATACAGTAACATGAAATGGTATTTAAAATCATGAAGGATCTAGACAGAATAGATAGAGAGAAACTGTTTCCATTGGTGGAAGGGTCACGAACCGAAGGACATAGATGTAAGGTGATTGGCAAAAGAACCAAAGGTGATATGAGGAAAAACTTTTTTACGCAGTGAGTGGTTAGGATCTGGAATGTACTGCCGGGGGGTGGGGGGGAGGGATGGTGGTGGAGCCAGATTCAATTGTAGCCTTCAAAAGGGATCTGGATCAGTACTTGAAAGGAAAAAAATTGCAGGGCTACGGGGATATGGCGGGGGAGTGGGACTAGCTAG
The DNA here is from genome assembly GCF_035084215.1 of Heptranchias perlo. Classification (NCBI taxonomy): domain Eukaryota; kingdom Metazoa; phylum Chordata; class Chondrichthyes; order Hexanchiformes; family Hexanchidae; genus Heptranchias; species Heptranchias perlo. The sequence goes on from NC_090333.1 coordinate 64,001,176, forward strand.
TTTGCTCTTGCATAGAGCCGGCACTGACTCGATGGGTCAAATGGCCTCCTTCCACGCTGTAACCTTTCTATGATTCTATGAAATAACGTAAGACTGTTCTTTTGTCTCTGGCACCTGAGTTTGAGTTTTGATGGACTGAAAGCCACTGTTCCTTGCTGGGTATAAAGGTCCAACATGAATTGCATTTGGGCCATCTCAACCTGGCCCCTAGAAGGTACATGTCCACAGGACAATGCTATCCTTAATTTGATACAAATAAGGATTAAGTTGAAAATCTCACTCATAGACTATTAAAATGCCTTGTGGAGCAAATGTAAAGATTCACACTGGTGCACCAGGTGTTCTGAGCTTAGCTTTAAGGCATATTATTGGGTAGGGGTAATAGAAGGAACTTTACCGTGCATATAGCTCATGCTAAATCTGAGGTTGGAGTGATTGATATAGACAGGTAATTGTCAAAATGTTACATTGTTATGCATACAGAAACTGATCAAAAGGAAAGTCATATAAATCCCCATAATACTTAAAGTTGTTATATGCTCCCCAAATGTATTGCCTTGGAAAAAAAAACTGAAGAACTTTTCTCGAGCTATTGGTTTATTGTGAATTATTTTCCCTCCCGTGGAGACCTGCCATTTTGTCTTTCTGTCCAGACCAGGAAAAATCAATTCTGCCCCCATAGTGTAATAGATAGCAATTCCAGATGTAAGTGGAGATCTAAAATGGCAGGTCTCCATGGGAGGGCAATGATTCACTAAATTGAAAATCCTTTCTACATCTACTTCAGTTTTTTTTTAAAACAGAGCAAGTGGAGAGTACTTCACATTGAAAGTATTCCCATAGCCTATCATTCTCCTTTTTAAAAAAATCTTATCACAAACCATTGCAACAGAAGAATGATAGGCACTAAACGACTTTGGGCCAGTGGACAGACTGCAGTTTCTTTGAATGCATCACCTTAAGTACATCATGTACAACTACAAATACAGAGAGATTTCAGACTTTTATGGGAAATGAGTTAGAAATTGGCCAAATGCATGAGGAATTTCATTGAACCTGAAACTGTTATTTCCTTTACAAACTGTTCAGGTCAAGCTACAATGATGAAAACCTTTGTTGAATTAATTAGAGAAGATTGGTAGCAGCCCTATTCAATATGTAAAAAGGGATAATGTAATAAATTGTACAATAAGCATAAAGATGGGTCACTCACAAAATGAGACTTAATAATGTATGAAATGAATGGCCTAAGGTTCACTGCTTATCAAAAATGGAAAGGTGAATTTACAATATCCTTGTTTCAAATTGCTGCAAAATTACTCAGCTAAGTCAGGACAGAGTAAAGATGAAGTGAAACCTTTAAAGTGCTTAATTTAGAACACAATGCAATTGATGCTCTTGGTTTCATTTCTAAAAGGAATCTTTAATTGAATCGTTTTGAAGACTTCAGTTATAATGACCTGCCATATTTTCATTTGTAAAGTTATCAAGACAAATACACTTCAGATGCAAAACTTTTCATCTTAAAATTGCAGAAATTAATAACACATCAAGGAACTACTGTTGATACAGTCTCTTAGACCAGTATGATGTGAATTAAATGAGCTATAATAACCAAGATGGTACAGCATAAGTCTTCAATGGTCTTTCATGCTGTGATTACATATTAACCACCCAAACCATATGTACTTTGCCTGCATTGCACACAGAGTTTGCATGCCTAATGTACACATCCAGTGTGAAGTTTACATATTTCAATAGTACAGTTTTTAATTATTTATAATAGCTATGGCAACTCAATCTACAGTCTGTAACATAGCACTGCTTTGGGATTGCATTGTTACTATTGAAGTTGCATTTGCTCTAACTTCTAATTGACATGGCCTCATGCAAACAGCATATTAAAGTAATGTAAAGATAAATTTTGTAGAATTTACCATCCAAAAAGCACAATATCAAGCGAGGCCCTACATCACAAACCTAATGTCCTGTGATATGTTTTATCATATAGCTGTCTAAAGCTACTCCCACTGCAAAAATAATATGTTCTTTAATATTTGAAAATAAAAAAAATAATTAACTTCAGTAAAACTCTACAAGAAATCAGAAAAGCCTTGAGAGCGAAGAGTTTTGGGCTTGAATTTTATGGTATCATCTGAAGCCCTAAATGGATTATTACCTTGTGTTGCACTGTCAACCACCCACTGTCCTCCAAGCATTTGGAAACCATGGTGTCCCTTGCAGTAGGTTACAGGCTTTGAAAGAGACGTCATTCTTAACCTTTCTGTATTTGGAAGTGAAGCATTAAGGAAAAAAAAGAAGGAATTTATTTTGAAGGGCGTTTTAATTTACTTCACAGCAGGTTGATAAATCTTAACAAGATATTTTATTTTAACATTGGATGGATGGCTGAATTTTCTTTTGTCTTTATAACAGATTAATCTTTGTAGCACAATACCTGATTAATTTGTTTTACAACTCTATCTGCCTTGTATAAGTTGTTATTACATTTTATCAGTGTGTCAAAAAAAAGACAATTCTGCAAAGATTTCAACCCACCTTCCCTTAAAATTCATTTTTACATAAAAATCTGTAAAATAAATAAATGAAATGAACTAAATTGACTATGTAGGCTACAAAACTACTGTGGACCATTACTACATAGATGGTTTTGACCACTTATAATAACCAACTAAATACAACAAAAGCTTTAGCCATTTTTCATAGTATGCGCTGTGGAACCATCAGACTCTATAGGGGGGAAGGGATTATAACTCCAGTTTAACAAAACTTCACTTCTGAGATAAAGGGTTTTAACCTTTGGTGAGTTAGGTCTTCATAGAGAGTCACAAGATCACCATAATTCTTGATCCAGGTACCATTAAACAGTGGGAACTTTCTCTGTGCAGCTGTGGCTATTCTATCAAACATTATGGGCCAGATCTTGCTGTAAAAATAACAGCATGTTAACAACGCACACAGTTATTAATAAGAAATAAGCTGTGCGTTCCAGAACTTACTGGTCGCTTTACACTGCTCCGCCATTAGCTTCACACAAACGGCATCTCGCCCTTAGCCTGTCCATTATTTTTAAGAACTTGCCGGATTAGCACATTAATTGCCCATTAAACTTGCCACAAAGTTAAGTCTGGTAATGAAGAGCATAAGTACCTTTTTAACGACGTGATAATTGTTAATGAAATGCCAAGCAACTCTCTGGCCCAGAAATTGAACAGTTCAAATTGTGGAGTCTCATTCCTTCAGCTGGTAAATTGTTCTTAGAGATTTTAAAACTATCAATTTTAAATTTAACTTTTTTTTCATTTCCTTTCTGTCCCTTTCTCTCTCTTATTCTAATCGTTCTTTCCATCTCTATTTCCCTTTCTGTACCTGACTTGTCTCTTAATTCACCTTCCTTCTCAATCGTTTCTCTGTTTCTTTCTCAATCCTTACATCTCATTAGTTTAGGAGATACGCTGTTGGTCCCATCGTTCACTGAGGTCCCAGAGGCCCTGTTGCCCTTGCCGTGTCACTATCAGCTTGCACTTCCAGCAAGTTACAGTGCAAAAACACTTTGAGCTGAAGGGTGCAGAAAAGAAGTCTAACTGGGCATGCCGCGAGATGCCCCACTCCAGCAAGATCTGGCCCAATGTTATTGAGTACTGGATTAAAAAAAGACATGACAAGCCTCAATTTTTTTTTTTAGAGTCATAGAGTCATACAGCACGGATAGAGGCCCTTCGGCCCATCGTGTCCGCGCCGGCCATCAGCCCTGTCTACTCTAATCCCATATTCCAGCATTTGGTCCGTAGCCTTGTATGCTATGGCATTTCAAGTGCTCATCCAAATGCTTCTTGAATGTTGTGAGGGTTCCTGCCTCCACAACCCTTTCAGGCAGTGAGTTCCAGACTCCAACCACCCTCTGGGTGAAAAAGTTCTTTCTCAAATCCCCTCTAAACCTCCTGCCTTTTACCTTGAATCTATGTCCCCTTGTTATAGAACCCTCAATGAAGGGAAAAAGCTCCTTAGTATCCATCCTATCTGTGCCCCTCATAATTTTGTACACCTCAATCATGTCCCCCCTCAGCCTCCTCTGCTCCAAGGAAAACAAACCCAATCTTCCCAGTCTCTCTTCATAGCTGAAGCGCTCCAGCCCTGGTAGCATCCTGGTGAATCTCCTCTGCACCCTCTCCAAAGCGATCACATCCTTCCTGTAGTGTGGCGACCAGAACTGCACACAGTACTCCAGCTGTGGCCTAACCAGTGTTTTATACAGCTCCATCATAACCTCCTTGCTCTTATATTCTATGCCTCGGCTAATAAAGGCAAGTATCCCATATGCCTTCTTTACCACCTTATCTACCTGTTCCGCCGCCTTCAGGGATCTGTGAACTTGCACACCAAGATCCCTCTGACCCTCTGTCTTGCCTAGGGTCCTCCCATTCATTGTGTATTCCCTTGCCTTGTTAGTCCCTCCAAAGTGCATCACCTCGCACTTTTCCGGGTTAAATTCCATTTGTCACTGTTCCGCCCATCTGACCAACCCATCTATATCGTCCTGCAGACTGAGGCTATCCTCCTCGCTATTTACCACCCTACCAATTTTTGTATCATCAGCGAACTTACTGATCATACCTTTTACATTCATATCCAAGTCATTAATGTAGACCACAAACAGCAAGGGACACAGCACCGATCCCTGTGGTACCCCACTGGCCACAGGCTTCCAGTCACAAAAACAACCTTCGACCATCACCCTCTGCCTTCTGCCACTAAGCCAGTTTTGTATCCAAAGTGCCAAGGCACCCTGGATTCCATGGGCTCGTACCTTCTTGACCAGTCTCCTGTGGGGGACTTTATCGAAGGCCTTACTGAAATCCATGTATACCACATCCACTGCGTTACCCTCATCCACACGCCTAGTCACCCCCTCAAAAAATTCAATCAAATTAGTCAGACATGATCTTCCCTTGACAAAGCCATGTTGACTATCCCTGATTAATCCTTGCTTCTCCAAGTGGAGACTAATTTTGTCCTTCAGAATTTTTTCAAATAATTTTCCTACCACTGATGTTAGGCTCACTGGCCTGTAGTTCCCCGGTTTTTCCCTACTCCCCTTCTTGAATAAAAAGCAAGAGACTTATTTATAGGCTAATCTCCCATTCTATAGACTGAAGGCTGTTACCAAGCCAGAGACATCAAAAACACTAATTTCTGGATTTTCTTAACCATTATACTCATGAAGAAAACCACTATAGAAATATAAATCTTTTACAGATTGATTTTGTTGCAGACAGGATTCTGTAAAATTTCTTCTCATTCTCCTTGACCTTTATGCTGCCTTCAATACTGTCGTCCTCCAACATCTCTCCTCTACAGTCCATCTTTGTGACACTGCCCTGACCTGCTTTCCCTTCATACTTGTCACATTGTAGACATTACAGGGGTCACTCCACAACCACTTGTTTTCAACAAGGAGCCATGTTTACAGAGATTGCGGATCAGAGTTACAATGCTGTAGCTCTACCTTGGGCCCAAGCTCCTTGCCAGCGTGGCTTCCCCGCTCCAGTCTTGACTACATCAAACTTTCGGCTGTCACCTCAAGTTAACTGTAGTATACTGCTCAACCTCAAGCTCAGCTTTCTTTCTCGCATCGAATCAGTTACAAAGATTGCTTTCTTACCCATCTGAAATATTTTTCACCTCTGCTTCTATACCTCTCTCTCATTGCACTCACAACTCTAATCCATACCTTTATCACCTCAATATTGTACTTATCCAACAATTTCATTGCCAGCCTCCGCCCTCCATAAATTACAAATTATTCATAAAGCTATGCCCTTACTTGCACTAAATCCGGCACTACTATCACCCCTACTCTATACCCCCTCTTTCCCCCTCCCCCATTCTTGCCAAATTCCATTGGCTCCCCAAGCCCCAATGAATTGATTTCAAGGTTCTATATACACCTTCAATTCCGTTAATAGCTTCACCCTATTCTACTTTGTTGATGGCCTCCATTCATACATCCCCAACACACCCTTCACACTTAAGACAGCAGTTTATTCTTTGCTTTCTATCCCTTCTGTTCCACTATCAGTAGCTGGTCCTTCAGTCACTGTGCTCCTGCCATCTGGAACCCCATCCTTAAAAACCTACCTTCTTGCTTCAGAAACCTGCAAACAGCCATTCTCTTCAATTGTATTTTTGCCACAACATTTCTGTGAACTCCATCCTTTTTTGTCTCTTGCCTTGTAAAGTGCTGTGAGACATCTTTCTGTGCAGAAGATTGCTAAGGATGTGCAAGTTGTTGTTGAAGTTAACTTTGATAATCAACTTAGGTAAATGTTATTGATATAAAGGGCATATTTATGGCTATTATCAGTTTCAATTATTGATCAAACCTAGATAAATAGTTGGGGTACAGTAGTATTTTGTTTCTTCGGGTAACACCAGAATTAAGGTTTGAATCACTTTAAGAGACTTTAATAGAGAAACCTGCATTTGAATTTTGGTATTGCTGATATGTGTGAAACTCTACAATTGCCAATTATGCTATCTCCATTTTTCTTCTACATGTAGGTTATTCTCCAGTCTCAGTATTATCACAGAACTGACTCACCCAGCTAATATGAGATTCATGCAATTCAGGGCCAAAGACTGCTATTCGCTGGCTTTGTCTAAACTTGAGAAGGTGAGGATTTTTTTTTCTAAGTTGTTATGTTTTGTGCAATCTTCATTTTACTTTTAAACATTAATGAAGAGTGAACACAGATGTGTTTTTAAAAACATGAATAGATCACTAATTTAATAGCAGTTCTTGATATAACTATTTTTATTTTTTTAATGCATCACCCTCATGGGTGCCTGTTTCCAAACAGCAATAAGAAGTGACAAACTTACCTCCGCACTCGCTTAGGGTCATAAAAGAAGGATGAAATATTTTAGTAACTGCTTTATGTGTATCCTAGAAATGGATGCTGCCTGCCATCTTTGTGATTCAGATCTCAGACCCTTTATCAGTTAAACATCCTTGAACATTAAGCTCCTGGACATATATCCACAAGATGTAGATAGAGCAGAACTTTGCAATAGTGATTAGTTTGTAGTTCTAAGAGGATCTGTGTACTTGTGGGTAGAAGTTGCTATTTCCGGCTCCACCAATGACTAATGACCAATGCCTCGCTGGTTTGCATCTCAAAACCAAATTAGAACAAGGCCTATGGACTTCGATTCAAAATGTCCTATAAGCACATTGGAACTGGGAATTATAGTGTAAATTCAGCATTCAAAAGGAACGCAGTTCAGAGAATCAGCACAGTAGCCCTACCACCAATTCACACTCCCCTGGAAAGTAGCTGTCTGCCGGGAGCACAATATCGCCGAATTTACTTTTATATGACTAGCATTGCATTTGTTTCAGAGTATTGTCCACTGCCTGTTTGACTGTGGATGGACAACACCTTTGTGGTGAGTTTATAACCACTTCCACTAAAGAAGTGCACCCTTTTTGGACATCTCCCACCATCATTACCAGTTCCATTGTGACTGCCACTGGAGATTTTTTTGTACTTCTAATTTAACCTGTTTCAAACTTGTCAGCCATAGGTTTTTGCAAAATGATTGTAGAAGTTGTATTTGAGAATTTTACAGTTATTAGTGAATCTTATGTTGTGGGTTATTTGCAGAACACCTCTCTATTTTCAGTGGCTACACCAATTGCCACCAATGCCTCATTCCTAATCACAACTTTGCGGAATATGAGATTATTCCAAGTTTTAAAAAGACAGAAAAATAAGAAGGGTTTCAATCACGATGAGATTTCATGAATGTGACAATAGCTAAGAAGAAGTCATTAATAGATTCAGATTTAACCATGAAAACCTGGGCATAGCCTTTTTCTTCATTTCAATCTCCTTTGAGAATTACAGAAAAGCTCAGGTAAAATGGATAGTTAAAGCACATGAAGAATTTGTCCCTTTCTCCAGCAAATGACATCATTGTTCAGTGCAAGACTAAACAAGCTTCCCTAATGATAATCCTCTTTGCTCAACCTTGACAAAGCACTATTCCTCCTCAGAGCTTCGGTATCGGTTCAGGCCACAGCTCAGATTCAGGCCTAGGCCTAGCCTCAACATCGGGTTGTGTGTCACATTTCAGGATTCTTGTTGACCATTTTTCCACAGAATTGGCTTGAAAAGATTTACTTTTAGTGCTTTTTAAAAAAAAAAGCTGTGCATTCTCACGAGTTTAAAAGAGGGGCACCAAGAGGAAGGGTAGTTAGTATGCTAAATGGAAGGTGTCTTTCTCAAGAGACTAAACAATAAATGATTTGTTTGTTTGGGTAATCAGAAAGACCTCATCTGTTGTGTTGGAAAACCTTCTCATCTCTGTGAAGCGAGGGTTAAGAAGAGAGACACAGTCCCAAACAGGGCATTCTGGCTTCTGGAAACAGGGTACTGCACAATCAGGCAGCTAAAAGCTGTGAAGCCGGGAGACTAGGTTCTGTCCTAGGCTGTAAGACAAAATGCAGAAGAATTGGAGTTAGTCTGTTTAAGTCAAGCAAGATGCCCCACTGAAGTGGGATAGCGTAGCATTTTTTTTAATGCTATTATGTGGAGATAAGTTGTATCGGTTGAAGCAAGTGCATCCGATTGTAACTGTTTTGTACATTCACCTTACTGTGCAATAAAGCAGCTTAATAATTCAAGCAAACCTCGCCTCATCCAGCGTTAATTAGGTCCACCTGCGGAGAGATTGAAGGAATACATATATAGAAGACACGAATATCCAGTTCAGGACATGTGGGTTTTATTGTTACAGCCCTGGGTCCCACTATTGTACAAGTAGATACAGGGCAGTGTGAGTCAATTCCCATAAAAGTAAGATGTTCAGACCATTTGCAGGAGAGACTGACACCACTGAACTGAGAAGGTGTCTATTGTAGACCCAAATTCATAACAGTGTGGCTCACCTGGATCAGAGTAAAGTGCCCTCTATTGCATGCACATTAATATTAATTGGGTTCCACCTCTGAAAAATGCCCCTTTGTGAACAAAGCTCAAATAAGGACAGAAAGAATGTGCTTCTCACATCCTCAAGATGTCCCAAACAGTTTCACAGCCAATGAGGTACTTTTGAAGATTGGTCACTGTTGTAATATATGCAATGTCAAGGATTCTTCAGCACCCAAGCATAAGAGCTTGATAGGGCAGAAGCACTTAGCACAAGTTGCTCACAATTTTCCATCTAAGCGCTAACACCAGCACTGAAGTGGAAAATCTGCCCCCTTGTGACCTAACTAATGAAAATATTCAAACTTGCTATAAACCAAAGTTACTCAAGTAAAAGACAAAACTCCTATAAAGCCAATGTTACCTCTGGAATTGTCCAACATTGAGACTATCTTGATTATATTGCTCCTAAAGAATGAGAAACCTCTCGCCAGCTTTTCTGAGATATATTCAGAATATAAGCGTTGTTGATTAAGGACTTGTCCACTAATGATCTGAAATAAAAGGTTTTGCAAATATCACTCCCCTTACTACACAGGACAGTCATGCCTCACATGGAAAAAACAGGAGATTGATGTACATTTCCTAAAATCACTGACATCCAACCTATTAAAGGAGCATTTTTTTTTCCACATGCAGTTGTACTTTGAGTTTTAGACACTTTGGTTTTCACTTACTCCACTCATTCCACCTACAGTTAGTGTTTCAATGATGTTTCTGCTGTACTGGAAACCTGTTATAATTAACATCGTTGTTGTAATGCGGCATAGTTGTCAGAGTAAGATCGTTCCTCTCCCCATTTTACATATTATCATGTTAGTTTACTCGTGAATTCTGGGTTATCTGACAATATCCAGATTTAATGGTAGAACTATAATTCTACACTAAGCAGCAGAAAGCAGATAAGGAAATGTTGGCCACCTTCTAAGATGATCAGCAAACAATGAAGGCTGCCCTGTCCTGCAGAGTTGGCAATAAGAAAAAGAATGGGGACTATATTGGCTTTATTTTATCATCTTAGTCAGGCTTTATGTTATAAAGATCTTTTGTATTACGTTCTTTTTGCAACAGTTTTTAGATATAACAAGCCACCTCCCAAAGGTATTCTTATTCCCAATAACTGATTGAACCAAACTATTTTATGTAGCTTTGAAAAACCCTTAGTTCTGACACCTTACATTTAATCAAAATTTAGACAGAAATTGTACCTATAAGAGACTTTACTTTTACTTACTTTTGTTTCTTTAAATAGCATTAATAACATGTATAGAGTGCATTGGTTTACTGAGTGAAGTGAGACAATGTTGTCAAGGAAACTGGCTGTTTTTGTCCATTCACAGGGCTTAACTATTATACATTGAACTTGGTGACTGCTGCGTTTAATTTTATCTGGTCTAAAAGATTGGGGGTTCTCTTTTTTTTCCTTTGGTTATTTCCGATAAAGGAGTATAAAGCTCTGTCTGCTTTGGAACACGTACTGATTATCTTCTTTAAGCATAAACAGGAATATTATTTCATTATTAGCCTTTTGGAATTATGCTTATTTGAGTATGTTATTTTAAATAAAGTAGTTTAACTGCTCTTGCAGACTTAGATAAAAATACAACAAAAACAACAATTTTTATTTATGTTGTGCCTTTAATGTAGAAAAATATGCCAAGGCTCTTCACAGACGTATAATCGGACAAAAATGGACATCAAGCCAAAGTAGGAGATATTAGGAGGGGTGACCAAAAACTTGATCAAAAAAGTGAGATTTAAGGTGGGTTTTAAAGAAGGTGGGGGAAGGTGGAAAGGTTTAGGGGGGGAATGCCAGAGTGTAGGGCCTAGACGACTGTACACACAGCTGCCAATGGTGAGACAAATGAAGGACAGCGCATAAGAGACCAGAGTCAGAGGAACAAAGAGTTCGGTGGGTGGTGGTGGTTGTAGGGCTGGAGGAGATTACAGAGATGGGGAGGGGCAAGGCCATGAATAGGCTGGTTTGACAATGTTACTTAACTGAAGTGAGTGAGCCTCTATGGCAGTGGAGCAGGAGAAGCCCCAAGGAAATTCCTGGTGCTTGTCAACCAATTATGAAGCAAATTTTACCTTATAGCTGTATTAAATATATTCTTGTTTTTTTTTCAATTGTATAAACATCATAGTCAAGAAGAAAAGAACAAATGACTTCTGTCATCTCCAACCCCTGTACCATCATCAGCTTGACCTAATTCTCTCGCCACACACACTCTGTGTCTCCAATCGCTGCTCCTAATCTCCAAGCCCCACCACCCTCTCTCTGTTTTCAATTTCCTCAATATTGATTTGAACATTGTTGTGTTTGTTTAGTCGAAGCAAACACAACAATCTCACAGGCTATAACAATCTGCATTAAGCTCTTCACAGTTAGATCCTGAGATGAGATTAGAGCTCCTGAAACACAGCAATCTCTCAGTCTATAACAGTATATATAAACCAGATCTCTGATAATAAATGTGAATATGGATGTGAGGTTAGGTATTATGACAACTTACACAACACTGCCACATTTTTGTGATTGGTCTGAATCTTGATGCACCCTTTGCAGGCTATGCACAGATCATCACATGACTGCTGAAATTATGCTGTGCACCATGACCACACACGTGGCATCCATAACATTTCTATTAGAAACAGAAGCTACAATTTGTACATCAGCTGCAATGGGGATTAGACCAAAGGCAAGCTACAGCAGCTCATGCGCAGGTTATAAATCATGAACCGCTCAGTATCTTACAGGCTCTGCTCATTCAAATATTATTGTATTCCTCACACAGACTGGGTGCTGCACAGGGAACATAACTGTAAATCTTCCACTTGTGTGCTTTCAGTGGGGAGCCTCGCCACCCCCCTCCCCCTCCCCCTCCCAGAGGCGCATATCAAGAAATCGAATGCTTCCAGCATGCTTTACCATCGTTGGCTCCATTTTGGGGGGCTTTGCAACTGGCCAAATTCCAGGCCTTAACCTCTATGCCAGATAATATGGGGAACCATCACATTATCAGTCCCTTAAAGGGATGTGTGCTCCAGATGTGTCACAGGCTTCGAGCCTCCACACCTCTTACATGAAGCATAATTCATCACATTATCAATCAATTAAAGGGATATGTGCACTTAACGATAAGTGGCTGCATATAGTGACAAATATTGTTACTGCCTTTATCATAGTATCATAGTAGGTCTAGCATAGGAGGAGTCCATTCAGCCATCATGCCTGTGCTTGCTCTTTGACAGAGCCATTCAATTAGTCGCAGTCCCTGCTCTTTCCCCATAGCCCTGTAAATTTTCTGCCTTAAAGTATTTATCCAATTCCCTTTTGAAAGTTACCATTGAATCTGCTTCCACCACCCTTTCAGGCAGTGCATTCCAGATCATTGCAACTGGTTGCGCAAAAAAATGTTTCCTCATGTTGCCTCTGGCTCTTTTGCTGATCACCTTAAATCTGTGTCCTCTGGTTACTGACCCCTCTGCCACTGGAAACGGTTTCTTCTTGTTTACTGTGTCAAAACAATTCATGATTTTGAACACCTCAATTAAATATCCCCTTAGCCTTCTCTGTTCTAAGGAGAACAACTCCAGCTTCTCCAATCTCTCCACTTAAATGAAGTCCCTCATCCCTGGTACCATTCTAGTAAATCTCTTCTGTACCCTCTCTAAGGCCTTGACATCCTTCCTAAAGTGTGGTACCCAGAATTGAACACAATACTCCAACTGAGGCCTAATTAGTGTTTTATAAAGGTTTAGCAAAACTTCCTTGCTTTTGTACTCTATGCTTCTATTAATAATGTCCAGGATTCCTTATGCTTTTTTAACAGCCTTCTCAACTTGTCCTGCCACCTTCAAAGATTTATATATGTGTACTCCCAGGCCTTTTCCTGCAGCCTCTTTAAAATTGTACCATTTAGTTTATATTGCCTCTCCTCATTCTTCCTACCAAATGTATCATTTCACACTTCTCTGCATTAAATTTCATCTGCCACGTGTCTGTCCATTTCACCAGTCTGTCTATGTCTTCCTGAAGTCTGTTACTATCCTCCACATTGTTTACTACATTTCCGAGTTTCCTGTCATCTGCAAACTTTGAAATTATACCCTCTGTACCAGAGTCCAGGACATTAATATATATCAAAAAGAGCAGTGGTCCTAATACTGACCCCTGGGGAACACCACTATATACTTCCCTCCAGTCTGAAAAACAACCGTTCACCACTACTCTCGGCATTCTGTCTCTTAGTCAATTTTGCATCCACACTGCCACTGTTCCTTTAATCTCATGGGCTTTAATTTTGCTAACAAGTCCATCAAGTGGTACTTTATCAAATGCCTTTTGAAAGTCCATAAACACATCAACCTCACTACCCCCATCAACCCTCTCCGTTACTTTAGCAAAGAACTTAATCAAGTTAGTCAAGCATAATTTTCCTTTAGCAAATCCGTGCTGACTTTTATTTATTAACCCATACTTTGCCATGTGCCAATTTATTTTGTCCTGGATTACTGTCTCTAAAAGTTTCCCCACCACTGACGTTAGGCAGACTGGCCTGTAATTGCCAGGTTTATTCCTCTCCCCAATTTTGAACAGGGGTGTACCATTTGCAATCCTCCAGTCCTCCGGCCCCATCCCCATATCTAAGGAGGATCGGAAGATTGTGGCCAGAGCTTCTGCAATTTCCACCCTTACTTCCCTCAGTAACCTAAGATGCATCCCATCTGGTCTGGGTGACTTTTCTACTTTGAATTCTGCCAATCTTTTAATTACCTCCTCTTTATCTATTTTTATCCTATCCAATATCACTACTCCCTCCTCCTTTACTGCTACAATGGCAGCATCCTCTTCTCCAGTGAAGATGGATGCGAAGTATTAATTTGGTGCTTCAGCCAAGCCCTCTGCCTCCACAAGAAGATCAACTTTTTTGTCCATAATCAGTCCCACGCTTCCTTTGACTATCCTTTTACTATTTATGTGTTTATAAAAGACTTTTAGGTTCCCTTTTATGTTAGCGCTAATCTATTCTCATACTCTCTCTTTGCCTCTCTTCTTCCCTTTTTTGGATCTCTTCTGTATTCAGCCTGGTTCTCTACTGTATTATGAACCTTACATTCTTCATAAGCCTCCCTTTTCAGTTTCATTTTAATCACTATATCTTTACTCATCCAGGGAGCTCTAGTTTTGGATGCCCTTCCTTTCCCTCTCGTAGGAATATGTCTACTTTGTACCCGAACCAACTCCTCCTTAAAGGCATCCTATTGTCCAATTATTGTTTTGTTTACCAATTTTTGATTTCAATCCACCTGGGTAAGATCCACTTTTTAACTTATTGAAATTTGCTCTCCTCCAGTTAAGTATTTTTGCACTTGATTGTTCCTTGTCCTTTTCTATAACTACTCTAAATCTAATGATATTATGATCACTCTTCCCCAAATGCTCCCCCACTGAAACATGCTCCACTTGCCCCACTTCATTCTCCAGAACTAGATCCAGCACTGCTTCATTCCTGGTTGGGCTGGAAACACAATGTTCCAGAAAGCTTTCTTGAACGCATTTCAGGAATTCCTCCCCCTCTTTGCCCTTTAGACTGTTCCTGGCCCAGTTTATATTGGGATAATAAATCCCCCATTATCACTACTCTGTAGTTCTTGCATCTTTCTGTAATTTGCCTGCAAATGTTCTCCTCTATCTCCTTCCCACTATTTGGTGGCCTATAATATACACCCACTAGTGTAATAGCTCCTCTGTTCCTTAACTTTAACCAAATAGATTCTGTCTTTGACCCCTCAGTTACATCATCCCTTTTCAGTGCTAAAATTGTTTCTTTGATCAATATTGCCACCACACACACACTTTCTTTCCTTCTCTATCTTTCCTGAATATCCTGTAGCCAGGAATATTAAGTACCCAATGCTCCCTTTCTTTGAGCCAAGTCTCTGTTATTGCCACTCTATCATAGTCCCATGTGGCGACTTAAGCTTGCAGGTTACCAACCTTATTTACTACGCCATGTGCATTTATGCATTATGCATTCCAATCTCATAGACTGCTTCGCATTTGCTCCCTGTCTGATCCCTCCTATTTGTGAACTATTCTTTATTCAAGTGCTACATGTCCCTCCCAGTCCTCTTTGCATCTTGCTTCTCCTCTCTAATGTTTCACCCTGGTGCCGATTCCTCCTGCCAAATTTGTTTAAATGCTCCCCCACAGCACTAGTTAAACTCCCCGTGAGGACATTGGTCCCAGCTCTGTTGAGGTGCAACCTGTCCATCTTGAACAGACCTCTACTGCCCCAGAACTGGTCCCAATTCCTCAGGAATCTGAAGCCCTCCCTCCTGCACCATTGATCCAGCCACGCATTAATCTGTTGTTTTCTACTATTCCTATACTCACTAGCGCGTGGCACTGGGAGTAATCCAGAGATTACTACCTTTTGAGGTCCTGCTTTTTAACTTGAAGCTCCTGAAACTCTGACTGCAGGACCTCGATCCTTTTCCTTCCTCTGTCATTGGTTCCCTCATGGACCATGACTTCTTGCTGTTCCCCTCCCCCTCCCCCCCCCCCCCCCGCCTCAAAATTTTCTGCACCCTCTCAGTGATGTCCTTTACCCTGGCACCAGAGAGGCAACACACCATGTAGGACTTAGGCGTTTCTGCAACGGCCGACCTGTCTATCACCCTGACTATCGAGTTCCCTACAACAAGAACCTGGGTTAGTCTTGTAGCCCTGGCCTGTGCCCCTAAAACTGCCTGTTTTGCTTCTTTGCTTTTGTGCTCTGTGCAGTTTCAATTTGACCTCCTACTTTCAAAAGTTTGTATATCTAAACCCCGAAATGTCGCTGTTCCTCTACTCTTTCTAAAGTTTCACCATTTAACATATATTTCACCTTCCTCCCTAAATGAATCATTACGTGTACTATTGTGTATTTGTACGTATTCCGCCTATATGGACCTGTGAATGTACCATATTATGCAAATCATACAATATCTGGTTAAATATGGTACCAAATAAATTATTAAATATGGTATTTACCCATAGTTCTTTGTGGTATTCTACAGATCCAACAACACATTCCAAATTCCTATCGGAAAAATGCCATCATTTTTTTCTTTATGTGGGATTGATTCTGTTAGGTCTAAGGGGCCCACTACCTGCTGCATGTGTGCATATCCATTATGCACATTTTTTTCTTTAAACGTAAAAGGAGTGAGAATTCATACATAAGGGGTCATTTTATTAATTCCTGATATGCGCTTGTGGCTAATCGTGATGGAAAATCATGGAGGTCACTTTCCCAACCATCGAATAAGCACCCCCAGTGGGTTAAGCTCTGCCCCGGATGCATAAATTCATAAAATTTCCTTGAAAGTGATTTGGCTGTTGGAAATGCCTTTTTGTGGTATATTCGCTCTTCCATCATGGCATTTATTATGTGATTTGGATAACCCTGCTATTTTCAACTCTACTTTTACTTGCTAACCTGCTCGCTAACATTTCTGTGTGTCAGTGGAACATAGGAACAGGAGTAGGCCATTCAGCCCCTTGAGCCTGTTCCACCATTCAATTAGATCATGGCTGATCTTAACTCCACCTACCCATCTTGATTCCGTAACCCTTAATATCCTTGCCTATCAAAAATCTCAGTTTTGAAATTTTCAATTGACCTGGCCTCAACAGCTCTTTTTGGGGAGAAAGTTCCAGATTTCCACTGCGCTTTGTTTGAAGAAGTGCTTCCTGACATCACCCCTGAATGGCCGAGCTCTAATTGTAAGGTTATGCCCCTTGTTCTGGACTGTCCCACTAGAGGAAATAGTTTTTCTCTCTCTACCCTATCAAATCCTTTAATCATCTTAAACACTTCAGTTAGGTCACCCCTTAATCTTCTATATTCAAAGAATACAAGCCTAGTCTATGCAACCTGTCATCATAATTTAACCCTTTTAGCTTCTTTTGCATTTATATTTTACAACGGCAACTTTAAGCTGTTAAGTCAGCCATTTAACTGCACAATTGTACATCCCCACCTAGACTCTCAGACTTTTGGTAAATTTATAGTGATCAATTGGAACAAAAGCTGCTTTGAAGCATGACTGCAGATGTGTATTGATTCGCTGCTGCCTTGGATTCCTGCTAATAAAATAGTCTTTCTCACACCGTCTGACACACTTATGATTTTGACAATATTTCTTAAAAAATGGTCATAAGATGGTCAACTCATGTTCATTTTCTGAATAAATGAATGTTGGCCCCATTAGCCCTTAGCTAAGCTGGTTACATAGGAACAGGAGTAGGCCATTCAGCCCCTCGAGCCTGTTCCACCATTTTATTAGATGATGGCTGATATTTACTTCAACTCCATTTACCATCCTTTGTTCTATATCCCTTGATACCCTCGCCTAATTAAAATCTATCGATCTCAGTCTTGACAGTTTCAATTGACCCAGCATCCACAGCCTTTTCGGGGAGTGAGTGCTGGATTTCCTCTACCCTTTGTGTGAAGACGTGCCTCCTGATTTCACTCCTAAATGGCATAACTCCAATTTTAAGATTATGACCTCTCGTTCTTAATTCCCCCACCAGGGGATATAGTTTCTCGATATCTACCCCATCAAATCCCTTTATAATTTTAAATTCTTCGATTAGATCACTCCTCAACCTTCTAAACCCAAGGGAATGCAAGCCACGTTTATGCAACCTGTCCTCATATTTTAAGCCCTTAAGCCTTGGTGTTTTTCTGGTAAATCTGCGCTGCATCAGGGGCTAGTGTATCGTTCCTGAGGTTTGGTGCCCAAAATTTTTATTGCTACTTTCTCAGTTATTTTTCTCCTCCTATCAGTTGTTGATAATTCAGTGATTACTTCCCAATTGTTATCACGTAATGACATAGTGCATCATTATCATCGGCGCTGAATAGGTCAGACCTTTGTTTTTTCAAAAATTACAGTTAATTACTCAATCACTTGTGCACACCTAACAATATGTAGACCAAGCCACTAGTTCTTATGAAGCCACATTTAGGCTTACGCAACGACAACATTTGAAACACTTCATACGTTAACAGGCATGCTACCTTGTTGTGATGGGTGGTAAACTGGTGGAGCGGATCACCTGTCCATTGTAGAACCGGCCCAATTTGCATGCCATTGAAATCAGTGGGTAGGCGATTGGCACTGCCAGGTTACCACCCAACTGGTAAAGTTGTAAATTATCCCTGTGTAATGAAGTCAGTCAACTTGTAGAACATAAATGTACCACGTGAGACTTTATTTGTATCCTTTCTTTATTACATCTTTGCATTAAAATTATGATAACAGTTGATTGTAAGAGTAAAATTTGGCAATACTGTTCTCAAGTGCACTAGGTCCCAATTCCCCTCAATTAAAGATTTTAGGCCAAGGCATTGGATTGGGCCTAAATCGGGGCACCATCCCAGTGCCTAATGAGGCCGACAGCAGGGCCATGGCAAATTAGTCCTCTACCTTCATTTGGAAAGTACCGGCAAGCTGTGGCCATCAGTCAAGGCCTCCGAGGTAGCTTGCTGGTTGTGGGAGGAGGGTGGGGCGAGGAGTGCATTTGGCCGGCTGGAACGCCAACTGTGAGCCTCGTGCTCCTCCTGGCTCCATGTTCAGGTAAACACATTTTTAAAAAAGTACCTTTTTGTTGGCGGGCTCTAGCAGTCCCTTTTAGGATGGCTGGTTAGGTCTCATCTAGACCAGATAACTCAGTCCAACGCCTGCTATGTTCAGGTAAACTAAGTTCTGGTTTGGGTCCTAAAATAGGCATTAGAGGCACTAAAGTGGGCCGTGTAGCGCCCGATGTTTCCTGCGTGACATGCACCAGACGCCATCTTGGTATAGGAATTTGCGCAGGCGCCCAGATAAGAAACATTGGAATAATGTAAAGTAGGGAGAAAATGGCTTCAATCAGTGTGCAACGCTGATTTAAAGTGATAAGTCCCAAAATGGTGTCTAACGCTCAACTCAACGCACAGTCTTAACCCCGACCATCTGAACGTGTCTTAGAGTGCCTGGAGGACCTCCCCACCGGCGCTATTTAAAGTGACCATGCAGGATTTACAGGTTAGTGGCTGGATTATTGCCTCTGGCTGCCGAGACATTTGTAACTGTTTTGGAGGTCTCCTAGACTTCAATACTAGGACGTGGGGACATAGCCTAACATTTAGAGCCAGGACGTGCAGGAGTGAAGTTAGCAAATGTTTCTACGCGCAAAGGGTGGGAGACGTTTGGAACGCTCTTCTACAGACGGCAGTTGATGCTAGCTCACTTGTGAATGTTAAATCTAAGATTGATAGATTTCTGTGAACCAAGGGTATTAAGGCATATGGGGCTAAGGCGGGTATATGGAGTTAGGTCACAGATCAACCATGATCTCATTGAATGGTGGAACAGGCTCGAGGGGCTAAATGCCACTGCCACTTGCTGCCTCTTGATATGCGCCACCTTCTCCTGCAAGAAAGCAGGATGTGTGTCTGGGTGATGTGCCTGTCACGGTTGAATAGCTGCCAGTGCATGTGGCCTGTGAGTTGTGGGTGGGCGGCTTGAAACAGTGGTAAATGTGTAAGGGTGAGAGGAAGCATTTGATTGGAAGAGTTGCATACTGATGGAACGTATTTGTTGGGATGTGGGTGATGGGGGGGGTGTAGTTTGTGGAGCAGTGGATGCGGCTAGTGGTGCAGTTGGTAGGAGACGCCACTTGACAGTTGACCTCACTCACCTTGCCCACTCATGTCAAAGCATTGAACTTCTTCCTGCACTGCATCAATGTTCATGATGCTGTGCGCCTGACATTGACTTCGTCCCCCGCTGCCTCCCACTGTCTTTTGAATTTATGTCTGGAGGGCCTCTTGAGCACCGCCCCCCCCCCCCGCCACCACTGCAGATATAGGATGACCCTCCTTCTATCCACCTCTTGCACCCAAGGTCTCTAGTGCATCAGGAGAGAACCTTGGTGCATGCATTCTCGCAGGCCTGGTACCAACTCAGATCGGCAGATTGGAGGGTGTGGGATTTAGTAATGCACAACCTTCATTCAATGTTTTAACATAACTCATTAATGTGTAAACATAGGGATGGGACCTGCATCTGTGTTTTATGTGTGTGATGTCTGATCTCTGTTCAGACTCCATGCAGACAGTAAACTGTTATTTTCAGCAAATAACAGGTACCAGCTACCTTTAAGAGATTTCTAAGAAACATCTTCCCTTTAAGAGATGGAGCTCCCTCTGGTGGTGGAAAGTGTGAATTAAATTCATTTCACGTGCAAGGCCTGGAAAGGAACGCCGATTGCAGGTAAATGCTCCCATGGGACCAAACTTGCGTCTTGTTTGCCCAGGGTCTGTCGGGCGCGGGGTGTTAGCGCATTGTGCTAACATTGCCCAGAATGGACCCTTAACCAATTTTTCCCCCTAGATCCTTTATTTGCATATTCAAGGGGCAAAACACCTGTTTTAGTCAGCTGCCATTTACTGCCTTTACAGTGCCCAAACCAATATACGTAATTTATTGTGTTTCCAACGCTGTTCGGGCGGATGAGGTTGGCCGCCGCAATGAGGTTCAATTTCTAATTGATATCCAAGTGACAGAACTAACGATCTTGTCCACATGTGGTGTTACTGTCTTGGCCACACAAGATAACCAGTTTGGAATTTATATGGGTAATTAGATTTCCTCCTCATTTCTATCTTTAGCGCTGCAGGGAAAATTCTTCCAGGTATTTTTCAGCTTTTTCAGTTCTAACAGTAGGTCTGATTCAATTATCTATTTTATGAGCTTTCCATTATGAATAGGTACTCATGTGTGATGTATTCATTTCTGATAAATAACTTTCTTGTCTGGTCTAAATATACATCTACTGCACGTTATTAGTCCTGAATGAGGTGTGGAAAGTTGGATAGGAGAGGTATGGATTAATATCAGTCATTCTCTTGTTAATATTGTGAGGTGCTGTGAGCGTTTCTGATTTGAATCTATTGTGCTTATTTGCATTGATTTTTTTTCTCATCCTAATTTTCATGAAGTGCATTTTCTTTCTTTGTTTTGCATTTCTTAATCTTGTATCAGACTAGTTTTCTCTAACTTGAAAGGTCGTCTTCCATGTTGAGTGCTATCTGTGGGTGCTATTACACTGTTATTGGGAAGATGTCCTTATCTTGTTACTGTGCCTGTTTGCCCTTTCAGTATAGGCTGAGTTGCTCATGATTTTCTTTCACCCATTTATCTTTCTAAATCTCTTCAGGGTACCTAATCATCCTGCTGGCGGTGTGTGAACAGTTTTGTTAAGTGGATTCCTGGTCATGGTTATTTCACCTGCCTCTCCTATCTTCTCACTTATGCCTGTATCGGGTAATCTTGTTGCTACCAAGTAAGATTGAAAGTCAGTAAAATGCAGAGAAAGCTAAGGCCATAAATCAAAATGTTGTGTAAGAATTTCTGTGCAGTGCTAAGTACTGCTAATCATGGAAAATCCCCTTTTTAGGTCAAAGTTGGTTAGTGATAAACTAAAAGAGAGACATGGAGTGAAATCCAATCTTTGTGGCCTAATATACAAACTGAGGTGGTGCCAAGGCAGTAGAGAATTATCTGATATTTTAATAACAGTTGATCTTAAGTTTTTTCTTTGGAATAATCTGGAGACTTGGACATACAAATTAATAGTATTCAATTCTACTTTCTGTGGAAGATTTTTATATGCTACTTATTCCAGCCATCTTTGAAGGCATCCCTGCATATTGAGGGTGTGGAGAAAGATGAAGACATAAGCTAGGCCAACAGATTCTGACAGTCCTGATAGGTCTTGTATGTATTATTTAGATCTAATAACAGGTGTGATGTGATAGAGATATGATGCCTTTTTTTTCCCTTCCAGCTAATCATGGATCCTAATATGTGCTGTACAATCATTATTTTGGTGTCATCTTGCAAATATATAAACCTAGACATTACTGTTGGCAATATTAACTGACGAATGCTTATTTGTCTATATGATATTTCTTTGGCCATTATTTTGGCAGACACCATATCCCAATTAAAATAAATAAGTTAACACATGTATTAAAATAGCAGACAGAGAAATGTCATATAAACACTTATAGTGTTTGTTTAATGATAGCGCCAAGAATCATTTTTAGGTTTCATTTTCTTAGTTCTACTTACTAGTATCAGGCGTACTCTGGAATTGAAAAACTGGTGGCTCACTGTTGTGCATATAACCTGCACTCTGCACATTTTTGGGTCCGGTTAGGGAGGTGGAAAATGCTCTTGATTACAACATTTTTCAAAAGCCTCTCTGCTCTCTTCAATGGTAAAAGATGTGCAAGGAGCTAATGAGCTCAGAATTTTTTGTGGTACATCAGATGCCCGAAGTTCCACAGCTGTGAATTTGCCATTGATGTTATGCTTTTAAACTTTCAAATTCAAAACGAGAAATGGTATCAGCAGTGGAATTCTTTATTGCCTGTGGTAATTAAGCACAAATGAATCTAGTAACTAAGAGCATCACAATGTCAGGCATTCTGCTGTTTGTTTATTATATTTGCCACAACTTTAGATAGAACCTTATTAGTGATAAGTCTGAATCCTAAATTCTACAATGAGAAGCAGAGGAAAATAAAGACAAGTTATGATGCCTTTCTTCCGAATCTATGATACAAGCCATACTTCAGACCTATTAATGTGGTTGTAGACTCAAAAAATACAAATTGCAACTGAAGTCAAGAATTAATTTCCTAGTATTTTGATAGATTGTCACACCACTAACATGCTCTAATAAACACGACCATTGCAATAAATCAGCTTGCAAACCAATAAGAATGCACAGGGACTGCAGCAGTTTTAGGTTTTACACATTGCTAGCCTCAAACTCTGTCTAAATGCCCTGTCTGGGAGAACCAATGTAATGTGCAAAGTTAATGTGGCTCAGCAAACAGGATGGTATTTTTTTCCTCTGATCATGCTTGTGAATTTATGCTTATCGAGCTGAGGGATGGTGTAAGGAAAGGAAATCATTTTTCTTTCAGCATCTAGCTGCCAAATCAAATACCCATAGATGAGAATGGCTTGGTAGCATATGGTAGCACTTAATGAAAGGGAGGAATATGGCCTGGGAGCATTGGGAGAGACTGGGCCTTGCAACATTTGCAGGGGGGAGGGTTTGCCAATAAGCAAGAGGGCTTGGCAGCACTCATTGGGGGCTGGGGGCTGGCATCTTTAGTGGGGGGAGCAGCCTGCCATCTGGCAGCATTTAGTAGGTATCTGAGGCTTGGAGGGAAGAGTAGGTGAGGGAAGAGTAGGTTCCAGGCCAAGAATGCAATGGGACCAGGTGCAATGGTAGATTGCAGACCCAGAGCCGGAGGGAGGGAGAGAACAATAGGAATGTCTGCAGGGTGAAATAAAGGAGTAAAATTTCCATGGGGTGTGTTCCCCGATCTCCCATCACAACTTTGGCAGAAGATCAACGGAAACCCCATAGAAACCATGCTGATCTTCCACTGAGGTTACAGTGGGATAAACGAGGAAACCTTGTGCAAATTCCAGGGGAATTCAGGAGAAATTTCTTTACCCAGAGAGTTGTTAGAATGTGGAACTCTCCTCCGCAAGGAGTCATTGAGGAAAATAGCATAGATGCATTTAACAGGAAGCTAGATAAACACATGAGGCAGAAAGGAATAGAAGGATATGTTCATGGGGTCAGATGAATAGGAGTGGGAGGAGGCTCGTGTAGAGCATAAACACCAGCATGGACCAGTTGGGGCAAATGGCCTATTTCTGTGCTGTACATTCTATGTAACATTGTAAAAATTGCATCTGCCAAACAAATTAAGTTAATAATTCATTTCCTAGTGTTTCGATAGACTGTTACACCCCTGACATGCACCAACAAACAAAACCATTGCAATCTCTTCCCTTCTTCCTCCTTTTCTTCAGTTATTTACGTGATTATTAAAGTTTTTAAAAATTCTCTTTACTTCCCATGCTGAATTCCTAGTTCTTGCTGAAGCTATTGTTTGTGATGGTTTTTCCTCATCACTGAGACTCCAGTGACCAGCATCTGAACAGGTGGCCATTCACCGTGGTTCAGGCCTGGCTGGCTGAATGACTGCAACTACAATGTTTGCAGTCAGTGCCATATTGCCTCATAATCATCCCCCAAACTAAGGAAACTTCAGTCAAATTCAGCTTCACAAAAAATAACTCATTCCGAACCAACACTCATCAGAGTTATTAGCTTTCTTAAACTGTAAAAATGAAAATTAATTATTTTTCATGTTTTCTTCCCCCTCCCACCATCTATGCTTCATGGTTGTTATTTATAAATTTTCTGCCTGATTGTCACAGTATCCAAGACCCAGGTGAAATATCCACCTAAAACCCCTGCCCTTGTAAAAGTCAGTGTTGGGGAAACATCTTGCAGGCCATTCTAACATTAGCTCATATTTTATGGGCAAGCTTAATAATGTGTTTTTCAGATTCATGCAGTTTTATATGCTATGTAATAATTGTTCATTTTAACCCTTTACGCTGACCTAAGTGCAGAAAAATAACAGCAGTTGAAAACAGTGTGAAGAAATTATTTGCCCGATTTGGTTGGTTGGTTTTGGGGCAGTTGTTGGTTTATGAATTGAGGGATTGAATTGTTTGTTTTCTGCTGGAACTTCTTGCTATTTATGATTCATTCACGTTTAGTCAATCGGATGTTTGATAACTTAACAAATAGGTAGTAATTTAAGTAAATAATGATTTGTTGCCCTACTCTTTGGAGGTTAGACATTTTTGAGCTTTGATGCCTCTGATGCCACACTTTGAGAAAAGTATGGGAATGCACTAGATGCATGTCTTTTATTTATATAGATAAGATGGTGGATCTTCTCTGGTTCCCCTGACTCTCCTCGTGGTTGCACAGGGACATTGGCCTAGAAATTGGGTGCAGGGAACAATCCTGCAGGGAGGGGCTGACCGGGGGGGAAGAGGGAGACGGTGGGTGGCAACTATCAAGAGGGTGGGTGAGTGGCGGCATGCAGTAGCCCGTGGTTTTAATATGGCACCGGGAGGAGCACTCCTGTCCCCCTCAGCTCCACATTCCGATAAATATTTTTTAAAAATCTCACCTTTTTGGTGACTGCTAGATCGGCTGCATGTAGACCTGGTTTTCTTAAACACAGCTGGCTTGGTGCGGCTATGTTCAGAGCAAACCAATATGGTAAAGGAGGCATCAAACAGGTGTTTGGACTCTTACTTGCGCATACAAATGGACTAATGCCTGTTTCAGGTGCGGGCCTTGGTCGCCTCTTTTGTTGCCTATGCCAATATGGCGGACGGTCCACTTCTGGTTCAGAGTGCGTGCGCGCATGCCGTCCACCATATTGGATGCTTTGGCGGCCACTATAGCCCTGTAAAACGGAAAGTGTCATCAAATTTCTAGACCGTTATTTTTCCTCCTAACAACAGGGTTTTTCTTCCTAACCATCTTAGTTTCCTTCTCTGGGATGTGATATCTTGTTATCTCCTGCAGTGTAGGTGTTTGAGGATTTCCCCTGTTGAATGGATACATTCCATAAATGCAAGAACAGCGTGTTGCTGTTAGATTGCCTGGTTACTGAATCACACAGTATTGTGTTTTACATATGCACAATTGCTGCCAAATTATCTCTCTTCATGAACATGTGTTTGTACTGAAGACCACTTCTTACTGTTTCAATGAACTGCCATCTTTTGTGGTATCAATTCATGGATAAATTCTGATTATTATAATGCCGTGACCAATGCATGGATGAATAATGAACTTCATAATTAGATATGAGTGGAAGGAGAAAATGTTCAGAATCTCATTCAGAACTGCTTTAATAATTAATATAAGTGAAGCCTCTTGTTGGAAGCACTGATCATGCCACTCCCCAAGTTGTTCTGTATCTCCTGCACAATCAACTGCTTTAAATGAATTAATTGAAAGAAGATTGAAGTAGATAAATAGGTAGATTTAAAATGATATCTTTCCCATTAAAGGAATAGTATTCAGCACAACAGCTGTATTTGAATATTCATAAATCATTCATCTATGTGCCTTTGATGCTGAGTGCTGCTTCCACTACTTATCCGGGAGACGATTCCATGTATTGATGACTCTGTGTGTGAAGATTAATTTCCTGACGTCAGTCATAAATTTGCTTTTGACTTGTTTGAATCTCTGCCCCCTTGTCCTAGTCTCACAATTTAATTTAATATACTTTTCTGGCTATACTTTTTCCATGCCATGAACTATTATATATACTCCTATGATTGCCTCTCAGCACCCTTTTTTTAAAGCGGAAACGACCATAGGGGCGATTTTAACTCCTGGTGGGAGTGGACGGCAATCCCGCCCGCGGGTTTGAGCCAGAGGTCCGGCAGATATTAAATACCAGCCCTCATTTCAATGTTGCTGCTCAGCTGCTCGCCCGTTTTAGGCAGAAAGTGTCAGCTTGCCTTGGGCGACAAAGATCAGGAGGCCACTCGCCAGCACCAGGAGAAGGCTTCCGGCAGCAGTGTAAGTTGCGGAAGGGGAGTGTTCCGAGGGTCTCGTGGCTGGAGGGGACGGGGGTGGGGGGCGGGGGGTGCGCGGGGAAGCATTGGTCTGGACTTTCCTTGTGAGGCCTGGATGGGCATTCCTGCTCTTCCTGGCCCCACTAATGAAAGCTTTTTCACTTAACCTCAGTGGCCTCGCTGGCTTCCCAACAGCTTTACCTGATGGGGCGGATGCAGCGCAGGTTGAAAAGCCATCGGGGCCCCATATATGATCTGGGACCCCAATTTGCATTTATTAATTAGGCTTCTGCTGGAGTCCGACAAAAGCCTCATCCACCGCCTAAACCAGTGTCGTTAAAATCATACATTGGCGGGGATTACACAGAATTTACAATGCAGAAACAAGCCATTCGGCCCAACTGTCTATGCTGGTGTTTATACTTCACACCAGCCTCCTCCCACCCTGCTTCATCTCACCCTATCAGCATATCCTTCTATTCCTTTTCCCCCTCATATACTTATCTAGCTTCAACTTAAATGCATCTATGCTATTCGTCTCAACCCACTCCATGTGGAAGTGAGTTCCACATTCTAACCACTCTCTGGGTAAAGAACTTAAAGAAGAATGGAGCAGGATATGGAGCCACTCCATTTTAACTGCTCCTTTCCCGCTGATCGGGGAGAGTTCAAATCCCCGCTGATGTTTCTTCAGCCTTCTGGTAGAAACCTGATCTTTGTCACCAAGGATCAGCCTCATGGCTCCTCTCTGCACTGTCTCCAGCCCATGAATGTCTCCCCTGTGACCAGAACGGGACACAGTATTCATGATGTGGTCAGCACAATACAGTTTGATCACAACTTCCTCTGAATTGTCTTCTCCTGGTTTAGCTATATGGTTCAATATTCTGCCATGGCTAATCGTAGCACGTTTCCCCTTATCCCAGCTAAGATCAGTCAACTCATAGACTGGAGATCAAATCTGGGATCCTGCTACTCTATGCAGCTCAGCTAATCATTGAAATAACTATCTGAACCATCAGGAGAGCTCATTTGTGATTTTTCTTATATATTGTAAATAAAAGTAGCGTCAGTTTTTGTCATTTTTTAATTTTTAAGCTTCATATATTCAATTTTATATTTAACATTAATATTTTAGGACCATCTTTTATATTCTCATCATATTTAACTATTTTGCTGTTATATAAAAACTTATCTTGGTCAATACTATTACATCAAAAATAATGCAGATATGAATTTCCAATTTATTATTTTGATTTCACCAGTTGTAGCATCTCTGGTGAATTTTTTAAGGACCAATAGCAAAGAATGGATAATGAAAGGGAATTGTTTAATAGAATTGTCATGTGCAATGTAAATAGACTTGTGTTTGCCATTTTAAAAAAAACATTTTTTTAAATGTTGCAGTGACTTCACACCACCCCAAGGTGACCTTATCTGTGCAGTTCAGTCAAAGTATCTTCAGTAATGTTTTTCTTTAAATACAGTAGTATTGATGCAAACTAATGCTGTCATTATACTGCCCCTTCCACAGCATCGGAGCGCTGAACTGCAGCCTTGTTGCAAAAAAAATGTACTCAACTATCTTTATTCTATGTGACAATGCTAAAATGAATTGTATGACATGTTGAAGATCTACTGTAAAAACAAAAGATCCTTTACTATCTCAGCTGCTGTATTTAAGTACAGTAATCACCATTTTTGACTAAAGCATCAAATTGATTTTATAGCTATCTTTTTTAAAAACAATTCAAAATATGATGTGTATCAAAGTATGACTAATAAATCAGCAAGATTCTACCAAA
Organism: Heptranchias perlo; assembly: GCF_035084215.1. NCBI lineage: Eukaryota > Metazoa > Chordata > Chondrichthyes > Hexanchiformes > Hexanchidae > Heptranchias > Heptranchias perlo. The sequence continues at coordinate 64,029,539 of NC_090333.1, forward strand.
TTATCTTTTTTCTTTAAGGTTCTGTCAACTCTTGTGTAATTCTTGTAGCTTATAAATAAAATGTAATAACTATCAGCCTTTGTGTTGAGATCCACTTTGTTTAATTCTCACACTACCCAGATAGAGGCAGTGTTGCTCTGCTGAAATTCAAAACAAAGTCTAATCTGTTTCTCCTAACAGAAAGAACGTGAAAAAGGTTCAAATCTGGCATTCATGTTCCGTCAACCATTTGCTGCTGGAAGAGTCTTCAGCATCAGCATGCTGGATACATTGTTGTACCAGGTAGTGCTTTTCTTCATTATTATTAATAAAATAAATCCACAACTCCAATAGACTGTCATCAAACTTAATACATAATGGCACCAGCCTAATGTGTCCTGGAATGTTGCCAAGTCGGGGATTAAAATATATGTCTACCTGTTCTGCAAATTAGTATCTGTTCTTTTAAGCAGGCTGATTGACATTTATATTGATTTAACATTCATCTAGTAAATCAAACTCTGCAAAATGTTGTTGCTCTGTTGAATATAATCAAGTTATCCAAGTAATGGATTAAGGCGTTTGACTCTTACCAAAATAACTTCCTAACAAGGCTTGATTTGATCTGAGTTTATTTCAGCTTCTACAGACAAAAAGAGCAAATAAATATTACATGTGCCTGTATTTAGACAGAGAGTCATTATTGTTGCTCTGTCTAAGCTGCTAAAGAGCTACTTAAATATTGATAATTCTTTTCACCTCTTTTTCCAAACTCCCTATGAAAATATATCTGTGACGTACTGTTTCCGTATCTTTTGGAGGATGGGGAAAGGGCTTTGGTTTTCAGTTCATTTTTGAAGTTTTCCATAGTAGAAATTTGCAAACGGTATTGTATTTTATAGTCCTGAAGTGACACATGTTGGGGCTTCTTACTGTGAGACCACCTTGGGCAGCAGTTTCCACAATCAGTCACACATTGATTTTGAACCTCCAGTTGGCCATCTTGGAATCCCCAAAATAAGGCCAGGACTCAGCATATCTGGGTCCAGGTTTAATTTCTGGTCCTTCCAGTACACTCCAGCAAATGCCATGGGTTTTTTGATGGGAAAATTGGGGAGGAAAATAATAACATGTAGGTACATTAAAGGAAATTGTTGAAATTAATAAACCCCACTGAGCTTTAGTCAATTACACAAAAAAAACTGCAATTTTGTCATTTGACATTTAAATTAGCACTCACATCATGCTAACAAAGCCCTGTCTAAGCCATTTTCTACATAGCAGCATTTGATAACATGGAACAACTCTAGGAAGTGTTGAGCTTTTTAACTATATTTCCACATACCACTATATTTTTTTAATCGTTTCTTGCCATCCTCCCCAGATAGGAGGCCAGGTGAGTGGACAGTACATTTCTTTACTGCATCCCACACCAAACCTTGACTCGACCATGCAGGAAAGACATGGGGCTCGATTTTACCAGGCCTGCGGGTTTCCGGCGGGTTGGGTTTCGGGAGCGTGGTCAACACGCTCGGTGAAATTAGTGGGTTGCCCGCGCGATCGTAGCAGGCAACACACTAATAGGAATCAATTACCTGCTCCTCCAGGGTCCGCGCCGCTGGTCTGCGCGTCGGGCGGGCTGCGCATGCGCAGTACGATCTGTCAGCTGGAGGCTCTCTAGTTAAAGGGGCAGTCCTCCACTGACAGATGCTGCAACCAATGGAACAAATTACAGCATGGAGCAGCCCAGGGGGAAGGCTGCTCCCAGTTTAATGATGCCTCACCCCAGGTATCATCAGATGGGGTGAGGAGGAGGGGGAGGACAGAGATCTTCCCCCCGGCGGGCGGGAGGAAGCGGCCTGCCTCTGCCACCAAGAAGGCCTGGCTCGAGGTGGCAGAGGGGGTCACCTGCGCCACCAACATATCGCCCACCTGCATACAGTGCAGGAGGCGCTGCAATGACCGCAGTAGGTCAGCCACAGTGAGAACACGAAGTCTTTCCCCTACACTCCGTCTGCCACAACACTGCCCCCACCCCACATCTCCTTCGGCACCGCCAACACTACTCTGTCACATCACCCTTCATACCCACTCAAACCCCATCCTCATCTTACCTCCACCTACTCACCTCGCCAGTACTCATCCCGCCACTAACACGCAACTCAATCCTCATACAATCTCATGGCTCCATCCCATACTCACCCTCTCGTGCATCTCCCTCACGGCGAGCCTCACTCAACCTGCCACCACCTGTGCTGCAGCCACAGGGCATGCATCACATATGTGCAGTAGGCAGCGTAAGGCAAACGTGTCGTGAGCATGAAGGGGGTGCACAAGGGTGTCTGAGGGTTTGCCATGGGTGTTACCTATATTGAATTTCAGAGCAACAAACATCACACATTATATTGGCACCACCACTGCCATGTCTCCGCGAATCCTGTCCGTTGTGTCCAATAATGCCCGCTCCTGGGTATCACTATGAGGACCCACCACTGATGCCACCCATCGTGTTACTGCAGAGTAGGTGCAGGTGTATTTGCAGGGCTCTTCCGCGCAGACGACTGAGAGACATCGGCGGTGTACCCGGCTGCACCCTGGAAGGATGCGGAGGAGAGGTTGTGGAGGGCAGTGGTGACTTTGACAGCGACAGGTAGGCAGTTGGTGCTGGGGCCAGCCAGGAGCAGCTCGGCATGAAAGAGCCTGCAGATCTCCACGACTACATGTCGAGCGAATCTGTGCCTCCGTGTGCACTGCTGCTCGGAGAGGTCCTGGGAGCTGCGCCTCGGTCTATGGACCTTGTGGCGAGGGTAGTGCCCTCTGCGATGCGTCTCTCTCTGCGGTAGCCCTACCTCCTGCTGTGCAGGTGGGCGTGCAACAACACCGTGTTGGGGGGGCTCCACGTCTCTGCGGCGGACGGCGTGGACTGCGAGGCTGCTGGGGCTGGTCATGCTGTTCGTCCTCCGAGGGTGTCCACGCACCACCCACCTGGCAGGTGTTGGTCTGAGGGGTTGTGCAGGGTAGGTGGGTGGTTCCCCGGACTGGGGCTGCGGTTTTGTGTCGGTCTGTCCTCTGGCTTGGCCGGGGGTGGTGGGGGGCAGGGGTTGCCCTATGTGACGCGGTGGCCTCCTGCATGGGTGAGGGCTCTCCCCCGTGGAGTGCACCTTGTCACCTGCCACAGGCTGCTGGCTGCAACACGCCTGGTTGGAGGGAGACTGTTTCCCCCAGTGTGTGAAACACTCTGTGATGAAGGTAAAATCCCACACTTCCTCTTTTGACAGCTGATTCAGCTCATTAAATGACCTCAACAAGCAAGGTAAGTACTCTCAAGTGGAACCCCGCTGGCTTTAATTGCCTGCGGGATTCCCACCAGCGGGGGCCACGCACGCAGCCCCGCACGTCATCGGGGAACCCGGAAGTGGTCGGGATCGCGGCGCGATCCGGTCACGTGACCAAATATCGGGATTTTCGGGGCCCCCCTGCTGGAAACCCGCAGGAAACCCGACGCTAAAATCGAGCCCATGATAACAGTATCAAAGTTTCCTTAATTATGGGACATGATCCAACTTGGCACTCGTCTTAGAGAACCTTCACTAATCATTATGCATGTTGGCAATTTGGTGTTTCAGTTCCCACCAAGCTGAGGACCAAAATGACTGAAAGAAATAAAGAGACAACATAATGGCAATAGAAAAAAGGGACATAACTAATATTAAGATAGAAACAGAATCCATATGGATTGAGATAAAGGATAAGAAGGGATCGATCACATTAATAGGTATATTGTACAGACCACCTAATAGTGGAAGGGAAGTGGAGGAAGAAATGTGGGCAAATCTATAAAATGAATTTTAAAAAATTGAATAATAATCATAGGAGATTTCAACTATCCCCAAATAAACTCGCAAGAAGACATAGGGAAGGGGGAAAAGGGGAATAGAGTTTTTACAGTGTGTCCTTTCTTACCCAGTATGTGAGAAGCCCAACAAGAGAGGAATCACTGCTGGATCCAGTAATGGAAAATGAACCAGAGCAGATAAGAGAAGTAACAGTAGGGGAACATCTAGGCAATAGTGATCATAACATAATAAGATTTAAAATAATGATTGAGAAAGATATAAGTAAGACAAAGACCAAAGTAATAGATTGGAGAAAAGCTAATTTTGAGGGGATGAGAATGGAACTGGGGAAGGTAAACTGGAAAATTTTTTTGACAGAGTTAGAACAGCAGTGGGAAATATTTAAAATGATGAACAATAGAGCTCAGGAGAAATATATTCCTCTTCTAAAAAAAAAACAAGAATAAACTAGCCAATAACGAAACACCTTGGATGAATAAAGAGATAAGGGTAAAATTGAAACTAAAGAAAGGGCACACACTAAGTACATAGACAATAAAGGAGAGAATGATAAAAGGGAATATGAAGAGGTTAGGAAGGATGTCAAAAAAACAATTAGAAAAGCAAAGAGGAACTACAAAATTAAATTATCAAGGAATATAACAAGAAATAGTAAAGTATTCTGCAGACACATAAATAACAAAAGAAAAATTAGGATAGGGATAGGGTCACTAAGGGGTGCACAAGATAAACTCACAGATAATGACCTCGAAATGACAGAAATATTGAATAGTTTACTTTGCCTCAGTATTTATCAGAGAGACTAACAAGGTGACATTAGAAGAGGAGATTTAAAAAGGTACAAGGGCATTTAAGATAGAAAGAGGGGAGATAATTGATAAACTTATCAAATTTAGAGAGGATAAAACCAGATGGATTGCATCCACGCATATTTAAAAGACATTAGGGAAGAGATAGCAGAGGTACTATTACATATATCTAAAAATTCATTAGAAAAGGGAATAGTGCCAGAAGGCTGATGGACAGCCAATGTTATTCCTATATTTAAAAAGGGAGATAGAACAAGTCCAGGGAATTATAGACCAGTTAGCTTATCATCAGTTGTAAGAAAGATAATGGAATCTTTACTCAAACAAGTAATAGAAAAACATCCAGAAAACGAAAATATACTAAGTAGTCAGCACGGATTTCTGAAGGGAAAGTCATGCTTGACCAACCTTATTAAATTCTTTGAAGAAGTAACAGAAAGTGTAGACAAAGGTAATGTAGTAGATGTGATATATCTGGATTTTCAAAGACCTTCAATAACGTACTGTGTTGTAGACTCATGACTAAAGTCAGAGCATGTGGAGTTGGGACATGTAGCAGAATGGATAGCAAGCTGGCTACAAAACAGAAAAGAGAGATGGGGTTAAGGGCAGCTACTCAGACTAGCAAAAGGTGGGAAGTGGTGTTCCACAGGGATCGGTGCTGAGACTACTGTTGTTCACAATTCACATCAACGATTTGGACCCTGGAATGGGAAGTACAATTTCAAAATTTGCAGATGACATGATATTGGGTGGGTGTAGTTAATACAAAGGAAGAATGCAAGTTAAAATGCAAGAAGACATTAATAAACTTGCAGAATGGGTGTGTAATTGGCAAGTGAATTTCAATATAGATAAGTGTGAGGTGGTGCAGGAAGAATAAGAAGGCCACATATTGCTTGGATAATAAGAGTCTAAATGGGGTAGGCTAGCTAAGGGATCTCTGGATACAGATACACAAATCACTAAAAGTAGTGACGCAGGTTAATAAGGCCATAAAAAAGGCAAATCAAACACTGGGGTTCATTTCTAGATGGATAGAATTGAAAAGCAGAGAAGTTATGTTAAACTTGTATAGAAGCTTGGTTAGACCACACTTGGAGTACTGTGCACTGTTCTGTTCTCCATATTATACAAGGGATATAGAAGAATTGGAGAAGGTGCAAAAAAAAATCACAAGGATGACACCAGAACTGAGAGGATAGAATTACCTGAAAAGATTAAACAGGCTGGGGCTCTTTTCTCTAGAAAAGTGAAGGCTGAGGGGATGACTTAATAGAGGTCTTTAAGATAATGAAAGGGTTTGATAGGGAAGATGAAGAGAAAATGTTTCCACTTGGGGAGTCCAAAACTAGAGGTCATCAATATAAGATAGTCACTAATAAATCCAACAGGGAAATCAGGAGAAACTTCTTTACCCAAAGAGTGGTAAGAATGTGGAATGCATTACCACAAGGAGAAGATGAGGCACATAGCTTAGATGCATTTAAGGAGGCACATGAAGGAAAAAGGAATAGAAGGGTATGCTGATAGGAATATGAAGTAGGGAGGGAGGGGGCTTGCGTGGAGCATAAACACTGAAATAGACCAGTTGGGCTGAATGGCCCATTTCTGTGCTGTAGGCCCAATGTAAAAACGTAAACAATTCGACTATTACAATAACAGAAAGTGCTCTCACTTTTTGTAGCAATTGCACAAAATACTGCTCTTCGAGAGCATCAGTCAGTTAACATGGTTACTGACCCTCAGGCCACAGTGTATGAGTGCAGCATGTGTATATGCCTCATTTAAAAATATGGAAATTTATGGTAAAAATAATTAATAATGATGCACTCCCTTGGCCCTCTCGTTCTAACTTTGAACAGTGTTGGTTGCTCAAAGGAAAATTGCTATCACTGCAGAAATCATTTTTATTAGTATACAGAAATAACACGCTAGTGAGGCAACAAACACTGAAATCTGGCTAACTTCACGAACCCATTGGGATGCCTTGGTGAATTCATTTGTGTCCAGGGTCCACAGTTTGCTATTATAGATATATGAGTGTACATGGACAGTGGCACATTGAGGAACTTCAATTATCTTTTCACACTAAGAGATTTTTATGGGGCCTGTTCGATGGTTTTATATTAATGTGTTTGTTCCAGCGTAAACTTTTGCTGTGGTACACATTTTCATCCATTTTTTGAATTATTTTAATGGCAATTTTTTTGCTTGCAGTCATTTGTGAAGGACTATATGATCTCTATCACAAGGCTGCTTCTAGGGCTGGATACCACACCAGGTTCTGGATTTCTCTGTGCAGTAAGTTATGTTTTTCCATTCTTACAAACCTTGAAGCATAAATGGTTCCTTAAAAATTGTTTTGTCTTATTTGTAATATTTTATTGTCGAAAACATCTTTTTGTCATAATCCTTTACATGATTCAAAATGTCCCTAAGCCAAGGCACAGGTTGTTCCCTGTCTAGTATCCGTTTCTGAGCATACCATTATCTGGATTTTTGACTTGATCGCAATCAGAAGCAGGTGTTACATCGAGTCTACAGCACTGAAACATGCCGTTCTGCCCAACTGGTCTATGCCAGTGTTTATGTTCCACACGAGCCTCCTCCCTCCCAACCTCATCCAACACTATCAGCATACCCTTCTATTCTTTTCTTTTTTATGTGCTTATCTAGGTTCCCCTTAAATGTATCTATGCTATTTGCCTCAACTACTCCTCGTGGTAGTGTGTTCCACATTCTTACCATTCTTTGGGTAAAGTTTCTCCTGAATTTCCTAGTGGATTTATTAGTGACTATTTTATATTGATGACCTCTAGTTTTGGACTCCCCCACAAGTGGAAACATTTTCTCTATGTCTTCCCTATCAAACCCTGTCATTATCTTAAAGACCTCTATTAGGTAATCCCTCAGCCTTCTCTTTTCTAGAGAAAAGAGCTCCAGCCTATTCAATTTTTCCCAATAAGTATATTCTCTCAGTTCTGATATCATCCTTGTGAATCTTTTTTAAATTTTCTCCAATGCATCTATACCCTTTTTATAACAAATGTAAGGAATCTTACAACACCAGGTTATAGTCCAACAGTTTTATTTGAAAATCACAAGCTTTCGGAGGCTTTCTCCTTCGTCAGGCTTCATGGCTTTTTATAACATCATGGCTTTTTATAACATGGAGACCAGAACTGCATAGTATTCCAAGTGTGATCTAACTAAAGTTCTATACAAGTTTAACATAACTTCTCTGCTTTTCAATTCTAGCTGTCTAGAAATGAACTCCAGTGCTTTGTTTTCTTTTTTATGGCCTTGTTAGTAATTTGTGTAACTGTATCCCCAGATCCCTTTGCTCCTCTATCCCATTTAGACTCTTATTTTGCAAGGAGGAGTATGTGGCCTCCTTGTTCTTCCTTCCAAAATGTACCACCTCACACATCTATATTGAAATTCATTTGTTAATTACATGCCCAAGTTTATTAATGTCTTCCTGTATTTTGTTGCAGTCCTCCTCTGTATTATCTATTCCACCAATTTCGTGTTGGCCACAAATTTTGAAATGGTACTTCCAATTCCAAATCGTTCATCAAAATTTTGAACGGTGGTCCCAGCAATGATCCTTGTGGAACACCACTTCCCACCTTTTGCCAGTCTAAGTAACTACCATTAACCCCTACTCTTGGTTTTCTGTTTTGTAGCCAGCTTGCTATCCATTCTGCTACTTGTCCCCTGACTCCACATGCTCTGACCATAGTCCTGAATCTAATATGTTGTGCCTTATTGAAGGCCTTTTGAAAATCCAAATATATTACATCTACTGCATTACCCTTGTCTACCTTTTCTGATACTCCTTCAAAGAATTCAACAAGATGTGTTATGCATGATCTTCCCATTTTAAATCCATGCTGACTATTCTTTATTATAATTTTGGTTTATAGATGTTTTTCTATTATCTTCTTTGATTAAGGATTCCAATATCTTACCTACCACCGATGTTAAGATAATTGGTCTATAGTTCCCTAGACTTGTTCTATCTGCCTTTTTAAATAAAGGAATCACACTAGCTGTCTGTCAGTCCTCTCGCATTATCCCCTTTTCTAATGAATTTTTATGTATATGTAATAGTGCCTCTGCTATCTCTTCCCTAACTTCTTTTAAAATGCACGGAAGCAATCCATCTGGACACGGGTTTTATCTTCTCTAAGTTTGATTAGTTTATCAATTATCTCCCTGCTTTCTATCTTAAATGTCTTTATATCTTTTTTGATTTCATCTTCGAATGTCATGTCCACCATGTTAGTCTCACTGGTAAATACTGAGGCAAAGTAATTATTTAACATTTCTCAAATTTTGCTGTCATTACCTATGAGTTTATCATGTGAATCCCTTAGTATCCCTATCCTGATTTTTCTTTTGTTATTTATGTGTCTGTAGAATACTTTTCATATTAATTGATAATTTAATTCTGTAGTTTCACTTTGCCTTCCTAATTGTTTTTTTGACTTCTTTCCTAAACTTTTCATATTCCCTTTTGTCATCCTCTCCTTTGTTGTCTGTGTACTTAGTGAATTACTTTTTCTGTAGTTTCAGTTTTGCCCTTATTTCTTTATTCATCCATGGTGTGTCATTACTGGCTCGTTTGTTCTTGCATTTTAGTGGGATATATTTCTCCTGGACTCTCTTGATCACCGTTTTAAATGTTTCCCACTGCTGTTCTATTTCTTTGTTTGTCAGTAAACTTTTTCAGTTTATTTTCCCTAGTTCTATTCTCATCCCCTTATAATCAGCTTTTTTCCAATTTATTACTTTGGTCTTTGTCTTATTTATGTCCTTCTCAATCTTTGTCTTAAACCTTGTTATGTTGTAATCATTATTGCCTAGATGTTCCCTGATGCTTACTTCTCTTTTATCTGTTCTGGCTCATTTCCCATTTCTAGATCCAGCAGTGCTTCCTCTCTTGTTGGATTTATTACACACCGGGTAAGAAAGGAGTCCTGCACACATTGTAAAAACTCCATTCCATGTACCCCTTTACCTATCTCTTCTTGCCAGTTTATTTGGGGGTAGTTAAAAATCTCACATGATTATTATTCCTTGTCCTTTACTCATTTCACATATTTAGGAACATAGGAACAGGAGTAGGCCATTCAGCCCCTCGTGCCAGCATGGCTGATCTGTGATCTAACTCCATATACCCGCCTTTGGCCCATATCCCTTAATACCTTTGGTTGCCAAAAAGCTATCTATCTCAGATTTAAATTGAGCTAGTTTCAATTGCCGTTTGCGGAAGAGAGTTCCAAACTTCTACAACCCTTTGTGTGTAGAAATGTTTTCTAATCTCGCTCCTGAAAGGTCTGGCTCTAATTTTTAGACTGTGCCCCCTACTCCTAAAATCCCCAACCAGAGGAAATAGTTTCTCTCTATCCACCCTATCTGTTCCCCTTAATATCTTATAAACTTCGATCAGATCACCCCTTAACCTTCGAAACTCCAGCGAATACAACCCCAATTTGTGTAATCTCTCCTCGTAACTTAACCCTTGAAGTCCGGGTATCATTTTAGTAAACCTACGCTGCACTCCCTCCAAGGCCATTATGTCCTTCCGAAGGTGCGGTGCCCAGAACTGCTCACAGTACTCCAGGTGCGGTCTAACCAGGGTTTTGTATAGCTGCAGCATAACTTCTGCCCGCTTGTACTCTAGTCCTCTAGATATAAAGGCCAGCATTTCATTAGCCTTCTTGATTATTTTCTGCGCCTGTTCATGACACTTCAATGATCTGTGTACCTGTACCCCTAAGTCCCTTTGGGCATTCACTGTTTTTAACTTTTTACCATTTAGAAAGTACCCTGTTCTATCCTTTTTGGATCCAAAGTGGATGACCTCACATTTGTCTACATTGAATTCCATTTGCCACAGTTTTGCCCATTCACCTAATCTATCAATATCGCTTTGTAATTTTATGTGCCACCAATCTTTGTGTCATCAGCAAACTTAGATATGAGACTTTCTATGCCTTCATCTAAGTCGTTAATAAATATTGTGAATAATTGAGGCCCCAATATATTTGCTTATATATTTCTTCCTCTGCCTCCTTTCCAATGTTATTTGGTATGCCGTATACCCCTATTAGCGTGATCGATCCCTTCTTATCTTGTATTTCAATCCATATGGATTCTGTTTCTATCCTTCTATTATTTGTGTCCTTTTTCTCCACTGCCGTTATGTTATCTCTAATTAGTGCAGCTGCTCCATCCCCCCCCTTCTTCCCTCCCTATCCTTTCTGATTATATTATAGCCTGCAACATTTAGTTGCCAGTCCTGTTCTTTATGTAGCCATGTTTCAGTTATTCCTACAACATCTGGTTCCTTGCTACTGAATATTGCCTCCAGTGTCCCGTTTTTATTTTGGACACTATGTACATTTCTGTACAGACAATTTAATTTGTCTTTAATTGTTGGTCGTTTTACTTTATTTTTAACAGTCTTTATATACTTCTGTATTTGTTCCTTGGCTGTTTATGTTATCTTTACTTCTTACCCTAGACTGATCTTTACACTCATCTTCTGTTTCTTTTATCATTAGGTTTTTGTTATTGCTACCAGATCCCTCCCCCGATCTTGCTAGTTTAAAGCCTTATCTACCACCCTATATCCTTTCTGCTGGGACACTGGTTCCATTCCAGTTCAGGTGGAGCCCATCCCAATGGTACAGCTCCTTCCTGTCCCAGTACTGGTGCCAGTATCCCATGAAATGGAACCCCTCCTTCCCACACCACTCTTTCAGCCACTCATTCACCTCTCTGATTGGCCTACCCTGTACCAATTAGCATGTAGCTCGGGTAGTAATCCTGAGATTACCACCCAATTGTTCCAGTCTTTTTCTCCTCTACAACTCTCTATGGATCCCAAGTCTCTCCAAGACTTGGCTGCTATTTCTATATTTGGTGAGGCTCTTACACTTCTGCACAGAATATAGGAAAATATTTGCCATCCTCCAACCTCTCTCTCCATTGCAACTTTTTTGTACTTCTGTTTTATCAATACTGCTATGGCCGATGCTCCACTGCCCTTTCCTCTTGTTCCTTTGAATCTATAGAGTGTTGAAATCAAGCCACATTGCTATCTCTTAATCTAACTCTGTCTTTCCCAGGATATCAAAACCGTGGAACTCCTAATTTTTCTCGATCTTTCCCTTCACTTGGTTTATTCAGGAATTAAAGGATAGATATCCGTCTATATTATGGATGGAAATTCACAGGCTGAGGACACCTAATTTTCCAAAATGCACTTCAGTATGAAGTGGAAAATCTCCCCTTAAACTCTTAAATTTGGCATCATCTTATCACCACTTGCTGATTTATCTCACCTTCTCTTTTACTCTTTTCAATCCTGGTGGCACACTAAGCAACGGGTCTTGGCCCTTCAGCTTGGTTTCTTAATTTTAAAGGAAAGAACCACCAAAGGCAAATCTTGTCCCTTTATTAAACCTTCAGTGTTAATGTTTGTGCAATTGCAAAACATGGCTTTTTGCAGATCTAATCTCATAAGAAATTGGGTTCAATAGCAATCGGTGGTAAGCCTTTTATGGTAACTAAGCAACAGTATGTCCTAGTAGGTCTTTTCACTGTTGCTAAGTAAATTCTGCCACAATAGCTCACTCTTTATTGCTTAGAATTTGTCTGCTGATTGTGTTTGTCATAATGGCCAGGATACCATTATAAATCTATGAATGATTTTTTTTATACCTTGTTACCATTATCCAGTTGCTCTGAACTCTGAAATTGATTTTTAGTTGTATTATGTGCCATTTTATCGTATTCTCTTCCCGTAGATTAGGTATCATGGCCCTGAATTTTCTCAGGAGCTCTGCTGGACTCCTACCGTAACTGCAGTGGGAGTCGGGTGGAACCCACTGGAAAACAGCAGGGAGCCAGTTGCACCAGCTCCCCACCATTTCTGGTATTTTCCATTCGGCTTGGTATGGAGTGGGACTTCCATGCACCCGTGACAAAGACAATGGTGTCTGGAGGTGACCCCCATGGACGGAGCTGGGGGAGGTGGGGTTATGCCAAGGGTTCCCACTTCCCTGGCTCAGTTGAGGATCCGGCATTAGACTGGAGGTCAGTACACCAAATCAGATGAGACATATCGGCCTAAGGATGGACTCAAATGGGCCCCAGCGGGAGGAGCTTCCAGGCCAGTGGGAGCGGTCTGCACCCCAAAGGTTCATAGAATCATTGAAACATATGGCACAGACGGAGGCCATTTGGCCCACCGTGCCTGCGATCTTTGATCGAGCTATTCAATTAGTCCCACTCCCCTGCTCTTTCCCCATAGCCCTACAATTCTTTCCCCTTCAAATATATATCCCATTGAGGAAAAATGTTTTTAAAACTGTATCAGCCCTTTTACATGAGGGGTTAATGGGAAGATAGCTGGAATCTTGAGAGGGTGCGGAACCCTCCCCGATGACAGGCAGGTAGGTAATTTTCTGGCCATAAGAGATAGGCAGGTACCAGAGTTGCACTCGTCGTGCCGTGAGCACTCACTGACCCCATGCAAATTAAGGGCCCTCCTGCTGACCTCCGCAAACTCCAGTGGGGTCAGCGTTGTAGGGCGCCAGCAGGCACAATCCTGCTGTTAACCACATGGGGATGCAGCTCACAGGTTTTGCAGACCCACATCTATTACCGCTATCAACTGGGGATGCACAAATGCAAAAAGGGGCATTTTAATTGTGAATCTTTATTATAAACAATTGACTTAGGTTTGTATTTGACAGTGCTGGATGGAAAAAAATTCTGTGGCGTTCACTGTTCAGCAGGTAGGGCTTTATTGAAGGCATCAAAGTAAGCTTTTCACTCATCAAAGACTTGAACTTTAACCAAATAAGAGGAATCCAAAAAGAAAGCAAAGCATTACATGTGTGAAATAGACAAGTAGCTCATCAGTTAAGTATAGCAGAGCTGCTACAGACTAAAACAAATCAAATGCAGTAGGAAAGGGCAGAGAAATACTGAAGGATTATAGATGGTAGAATAAATATATGAATGTTCTGTACAAGATTAATTTTGTTTTTCCCCTCACCAAGCTGGAATCTAACATGCCACAGGCTAGTGAAATTTCCTGACACTATTGCAGGATATATGTATAAAACAGTTTGGATGTAGATATATTTAGTGGTGAATATACTTAATTGTCAATTAATTAGAACAATCAGTTCCTGAGATTTTTGCACTGCATCCTTGGCAGGAGCTGCTCACATACATATGACACTGCAAACTTGCAGTGAGTAGAATTCTGTTCCAGTGGCATAAAAATGGGAAGCAAACAGTATGTCAATTACAATATGCATTCCCTGTAACAATGCTGTGTTTTTTGGCTTACGTAATGTGAAATAATATTTCAAGTCATCTCATTTTAGTGCAATATGCTGCAAATGTTAAGGAAATTAATTCAATTTTATTCATTGTTAGGGCAGGATTTCAACTGTGTTGTTTGCAGCAGCAATAAAACTAAGTTGGGTCCACAGCACCATGGTGTAAAAATTGATTTTATTCAGCAGCATGAGGCAGAGGTCAGTGCCTCTGGATTTATGTACAGCATTTAATTTAAATGCATCTCTTCCGTGCTTTTATGTCCCAATATGTCTTGTCTGAAGGGTCAGGGAGGATGGTTGTAAGTAGCGCTGGAATTGAAACAGCCAACTCCTCCTCCCCAGTCAATAGTTTGAAAATATATTAATAGTCATGTGTCGTGCATCCGATCTGTTCAAAGCTCACAGAGAATGCCGTTTGGCTCAAACTTCACATCAACCACTCAAAAATACACAAACATTTGTCGTGGAGTAGATGTTGTAATTGGTTATAGCACATTAATGAACATAGGGGTGAATTTTCAGGCCTCTCGCCCGGCGGAAATGGGGCAGTGGCCACACCGCCCCCCGAAAAACATAGAATCATACAGCACGGAAGGAGGCCATTCGGACCATCATGCCTGTGCCGGCTCTTTGAAAGAGCTATCCAATTAGTCCCAATCCCCTGCTTTTACCCCATTGCCCTGCAAATTTTTCCTTTTCAAATACTGTATATTTCCAATTACCTTTTGAAAGTTATTATTGATTCTGCTTCCACCACCCTTTCAGGCAGTGCATGCCAGGTCATAACAACTCACTGCGTAAAAAGATTTCTCCTCATCTCACCCCTGACTTTTTGCCAATTATTCTAATGGTGAGCGATGATCTACCGCCCATTGCCACCATTGCTGTGGCCCCGGCAATGTTCCCCAGGTATCAGCCAGCAGACCGGCCAAAAAGGATCCTGAAGGTAAGTTCCTCTTTACTTTCATAGGAGTGCTCCTGCAGGCTCCACAAAACCATCCTAGCCTGCTGTGCTGTTGCTTCCCCTGCTCCTGGCCGGATATAGGCCCCCCCCCACACTAACCTACCATCTTCCTGCCCCATATTGCTGTGGCCTGGAGTCGGCAGGCTGCCCTCGGAAGTTCCATTGTTGGCTACAGCCCCACGTCCTGATGCAAATGAGACCCGGCCCTCAAAAATGGACTGGACTGCCCTCCGGGAATACTGGGTAATCCACCCGAAGCCTGCTTGAGGTTGGGGGGGAGGGGTGGTGATATCCACCCCTTAAAGTGGACATAATTGATTGAAAAATTGGCAGATGCCCATTACATCAAATTGCCATCCAATTAGCACTCAGTCCAATTTTCCAGTCAGGTTTTGTACTGGCACCAGAAGGGCTCACCATTTTGCAGATAAGTGTATTAAAGATGTATTGAGATATGTGTACATTTTCCTCAAAATTACACCAGTATAGCACTCAATTATCCATTTGCCTGTATGGAATGGGCATCCAGGGCTGCTAGAGTGTGCTGCTTACAAATGTGCTGTTAAAGAGCTTTATGGTCAGATTTGTGGCAGCACTTTGAGGATATTTCTGAACCTTTCTTGCTTTTTTAAAAAAAATCCTTTCCTCCTTCTCTTTAGTTGCTCAGGAAGCTTTATGTCAAATGTTCTGGCACTGTCATTTTTTTGGTATGTCATAACATATTTTGGGAAGAAGAATGAGAAGAGGCAGTATAAACCAGAGGGTACTCCCCTTAACCGTCTCTGCTCTAAGCAGAAAAACCCCAGCTTCTCTGGTTTCTGCACATAACTGAAATCCCTCATCCCTGGGATCATTTTAGTAAATCTCCTCTGCACCCTCTCCAAGGCCTTGACATCCTTCCTAAAGTGTGGTGCCCGCAATTGGACACTGTACTCCAGCTGAGGTCTAACCAGTGATTTATAAAGGTTTATCATAACTTCCTTACTTTTGCCTCTGTTTATAAAGCCAGGGATCCTGTATGCATTTCTAATAGTTTTATCAACTTGTTCTGCCACCTTTAAAGATTTGGGTATATGAGCCCCCATGTCTCCCTGTCACTGCACCCCAGAAAGAGCTGTGGGCCAAATACTGCTGGGGGACACCACTGTATACTTCCCTCCAGTCTGATAAACAACCGTTCACCATTACTCTCTAATTTCTGTCCCTCAGCCAATTTTGTATCCATGCTGCCACTATCCCTTGAATCCCCTGAGCTTCAATTTTGCTAACAAGTCTATTATGTGATACTTTATCAAACGCCTTCTGAAAATCTATATACACAACATCAACTGCACTACCTTTATCAACCCTCTCTGTTATTTCATGTAATACCTCAATTAAGTTTGTCAGACACGCTTTGCCTTTAACAAATCCATGTTGGCTGTCATTTATTAACCCATGTTCTTCCAAGTGACAATTCGTTTTGTCCTGGATTATGTCTCTAGAAGTTTCCCCACCATCCACGTTAGGCTGAGTGGTCGATAGTTACTGGGTTTATTCCTCTCGCCTTTTTTGAACATTTGTAACATTTGCAATCCTCTAGTCCTCTGGCACCACTCCCATATCCAAGGAGGATTGGAAGATTGTGGCCAGAGCCTGTGCTATTTCCACCCTTACTCCCCTCAGCAACTTAGGATGCATCCCATCCAGACTGGGTGGCTTTTCTACTTTGAGCACTGCCAACCTTTTAAGTACCTCCTCCTTATCTATTTTTATCCTATTCAATTTCTCTACACCCTCCTCCTTTACTGTGACTATGGCAGCATCCTCTTCTTTTGTGAAGACAGATGCAAAGATCTCACTTAGTACCTCTGCCTCTGCAAGAAGATTTCCTTATCGGCCCCATCCTTCCATTGACTATCCTTTTACTCTTTATATGTTTATAAAAGACTTTAGTGTTCTCTTTTGCGTTACCCAGTAATCTTTTTACAGACACTCTCTTAGCTCCTCTTATTTCCTTTTTCAGTTCTCCTCTGCACTTTCTGTATTTTGTTTGATTCTCTAGTGTATTATGAATCTGACATTTATGATAAACCTCCTTTAGTCATCCAGGGAGCTCCAGCTTTGGATGTCCTTCTTTCCCCACCCCTCATAGGAATGTGTTTAGTCTGTACCTGAATTATCTCCTCCTTAAAGGCCTCCTGTTGTTCATTTATTGTCTTGCCTGCCAATCTTTGTTTTCAATCCACCTGGACCAGATCCCTTTTCAAATCATTGAAATTAGCCCTCTCCCAGCTGAGTATCTTCACATTTGATTGTTCCTTGGCCTTTTCCATAACTACCTAATGATATAAGAACATAAGAAACAGGAGCAGGAGTAGGCCATATGGCCCCTCGAGCCTGCTCCGCCATTCAATAAGATCATGGCTGATCTTCGACCTCAGCTTTACTTTCCAGCCCAATCCCCATATCCCTTGATCCCCTTCGAGTCCAAAAATCTATCAATCTCAACCTTGAATACACTCAACAACTGAGCATCCAGAGCCTCTGGGGTAGAGAATTCCAAAGATTCACAACCCTCTGAGTGAAGAAATTTCTCCTCATCTCAGTCCTAAATGGCCGACCCCTTATCCTGAGACAATGCCCCCTAGTTCAAGACTCTCCAGCCAGGGGAAACAGCCTCTCAGCATCTACCCTGTCAAGCCCTCTCAGAATTTTATATGTTTCACTTCTCATTCTTCTAAAGTCCAGAAGGTATAGGCCCATTCTACTCAATCTCTCCTCAAAGGACCACCCTCTCATCCCAGGAATCAATCTAGTGAACCTTCATTGCACTGCTTCTAAGGCAATTATATCCTTCCTTAGGTAAGGAGACCAGAACTGCACTCCAGGTGTGGTCTCACCAAAGCCCTGTACAATTGCAGCAAGACTTCCTTACTCTTGTACTCCAACCCCCTTGCAATAAAGGCCAACATACCATTTGCTTTCCCAATTGCTTGCTGTACCTGCATGTTAACTTTCTGTGTTTCATGTGCAAGGACACCCAAATCCCTCTGAACACCAACATTTAGTAGTTTCTCCCTATTTAAAAAATATTCTGTTTTTCTAGTCTTTTTGCCGAAGTGTACAACATCACATTTCCCCACATTATACTCCACCTGCCACCTTCTTGCCCACTCACTTAACCTGTCTATCTCCCTTTGCAAACTCCTTGTGTCCTCCTCACAGCTTACTTTCCCACCTAACATTGTATCGTCAGCAAACTCATTTACAGTACACTCGGTCCCTTCATCTAAGTCATTAATGTAGATTATAAATAGCTGAGGCCCCAGCACTGATCCTTGCGGCACCCCATTAGTTACAGCCTGTCATCCTGAAAGTGATCTGTTTATTCCGACTCTCTGTTTTCTATCCATTAACCAATCCTCTATCCATGCTAATATATTACCCCCAACCCCATGAGCCCTTATCTTGTGTAACAACCTTTTATTTGGCACCTTATCAAATGCCTTTTGAAAATCCAAATATACTACATCCACTGGTTCCCCTTTACCTACCCTGCTAGTTATATCCTCAAAAAACTATAATGGATTTATCAAACATGATTTCCCTTTCATAAAACCATGTTTGATTCTGCCTAATCATATTATGATTTTTGAGAGTGCCCTGTTAGCATGTCCTTAATAATGGATTCCAACATTTTCCTGACAACTGATATCAGACTAACTGGCCTGTAGTTTCCTGAGCTTCTTCAGCATTTTCTGTTTTTATTTCAGATCTGCAGTATTTTGCTTTTGACTTAGTAAGCCTGAGGATTGGGAGAATTTTAGAAACCAGCAAAGGATGACCAAAAAATTGATAAAGAGGGAGAAAATAGAATATGATTTCTCTCTCCCTCCTTTCTTGAATAGCAGGGTCACATTTGTTACCTTCCAATCACTGGGGCCGTTCTAGAATCTAGGGAATTTTGGAAGATCATAACCAATGCATCCACTATCTCTGCAGCCACCTCTTTTAGAACCCTAGGATGTAGGCCATCAGTTCCAGGGGATTTGTTGGCTTTTAGCCCCATTAATTTCTCCAGTACTTTTCCTTTCCTAATCTTAATTACTTTAAGTTCCTCACTTTTTTGAGACTCTTAGTTCCCCACTATTTCTGGTATGTTTTTCATGTCTTCTACTGTGAAGACAGATACAAAATACTTGTTTAGCGTCTCTGACATTTCCTGATTTCATGTTATAATTTCTCCTGTCTCAGCCTCTAAGGGACCCACGTTTACTTTCACTACTCTATTCCTTTTTACATACTTGTCGAAGCTCTTACAATCCATTTTTATATTTCTTGCTATTTACTCTCATATTCTATTTTCTCCCTCTTTATCAATTTTTTGGTCATGCTTTGCTGGTTTCTAAAATTCTCCCAATCCTCAGGCTTACTAAGTCAAAAGCAAAATACTGCAGATCTGAAATAAAAACAGAAAATGCTGAAACAGCTCAGCAAGTGAGGCAGCATCTGTGAAGAAAGAAACAGAGTTAACGTTTCAGGTCGAAGACCTTTCGTTAGAACTGAAAGATGTTGAAAGAGTTAAAGTTTTTGAGCAAGTACAGAGCCAGGGAAAGGGGGGAGGGGAGGAAAGAACAGCTGCCTTGATTACACTTCCTCCCACCCTGCTTCCTGTAAGGACTCTATTCCCTTCCCCCAGTTTCTCCACCTCCGTTGCATCTGTTCTGACGATACTACCTCCCGCACCAGTGCTTCCGATATGCCTTTCTTTTTCCTCAACCGAGGATTCCCCTCCACTGTAGTTGACAGGGCCCTCGACCGTGTCCGTCCTATTTCCTGCACTTCTGCCCTCACCCCTCCCTTTCGTCCCAGAATCGTGATAGGGTCCCCCTTGTCCTCACCTTCCACCCCAACAGCCTCCACATTCAACGTATCATCCTCCCACTTCCGCCACCTCCAGCGCGATCCCATCAAAAATCACATCTTCCCCTCCCCTCTCAGCTTTCCGAAGGGACCGCTCCCTCCACGATACCCTAGTCCACTCTTCCAACACCCACTCTCCTCCCCACGGCACCTTCCCATGCGAGCGCAGGAAATGCAACACCTGCCCCTTCACCTCCTCCCTTCCCACCATCCGGGGCCCCAAACATTCCTTCCAGGTGAAACAGTGGTTTACTTGTATTTCTTTCAATTTAGTATACTGTATTCACTGCTCACAATGTGATCTCCTCTACAATGGGGAGACCAAACGCAGACTGGGTGATCGCTTTGCTGAACAACTCTGCTCAGTCTGCAAGCGTGACCCTGACCTGCCAATCGCTAGCCATTTTAATTCCCCTTCCCACTCCCACTCTGACCTCTCTGTCCTCGGCCTCTTACACCGTTCCAATGAAGCTCAACGTAAGCTCGAGGTACAGCACCTCATCTTTCGTTTAGGCACTTTACAACCTTCTGGACTCAACACTGATTTCAATAACTTCAGACCATAACCACTACTCCCATTTTTTCGGTCAGCTAGTGTTGGTAATGGTTCTGCTGCTGTCATTTACAGCTGCTCCTGATCAATCTTTTGTTTCTTAACCTGTCCCAGTTCCACCTTCCCTGCCTTACACCATCATCCCTTTTGTCATTTAATCACTCGTGCCCTCTATCCTATCACAGACCTTCCCTTTTGTTCTCTCCACCACCCCCCCTCAACCCCCAACCCCCTTTCCCTGGCTCTGTACTTGGTCAAAAATTTTAAAACTCTCAACACCTTTCAGTTCTGACACAAGGTCTTCGACCTGATACGTTAATTTTGTTTCTTTCTCCACAGATGCTGCCTGACTTGCTGAACTTCTCCAATATTTTCTGTTTTTATATCAGGCTCTTCTTGGTGACATTATAAGCCTCTTTTAATGTAATACTATCCTTAACTTCTATAGTTAGCCATGGATGGCTCACTTTTCTCATGGAGTTTTTATTTCTCAATGGAATGTATATTAGTTGAGAATTATGAATTATTTCTTTAAATGTTCACCATTGCGTCATATCTTTTAATCTAATTTTCCAATCAACCTTAACCAACTTGCTCCTCATACCTATGTAATTGGCTTTGTTTAAGTTTAAGACTTAAGTACGTCACTCTCCGACTCGATGTGAAATTCTATCATAATATGATCACTCTTCCCCAGAGGATCCCTTACAGTGATATTACTAATTAACCCTGTCTCATTATACAAGACAAGATCTAAAATAGCCAGTTTCCCTGGTTGGTTCCACGATGTATTGTTCTAGGAAACTGTCTCAAATGCATTCCATGAACTCATCCTCCAAACTACATTTGCCAATTTGATTTGCCCAGTCTATAGGAAGATTAAAGTTCCCCATGATTATTACATTACCTTTGTTACAAGTTCCTATTATTTCTTGATTTATACTCTGTCCAACAGTATAACAACTGTTAGAGGGCCTATGAAGTACTCCCACCAGTGTTTTCTGCCCCTTGTTATTTCATTATTTCCATCCATACTAATTCTACTTCCTGATCTTCCGGGCCAAGATCCTTTCTCACTACTGTCTTTACGTCATCCTTTATTATCGGGTCTCCACCACCACCCCCACCCCCCCCCCCCTCCTTTTCCATTTTGTCTGTCTTTTTGAAAAGTCAAGTATCCTGGGATATTTAGTTCCCAACCTTGGTCACCTTGCAACCACATCTCAGTAATGGCTATTAGATCAAACCCATTTACTTCTATTTTGTGCCAATAATTCACCTTCTCTTGTTATGAATGCTTCGTGCATTCAGATAAAGCGCCTTTAATTTTTACTTTTTACTATTTTTCCCTGGTTTGACCTTATTCACTGATGTACTATTAACGTTAATCTCTCTGTCCCTTCCTCTCACACTCTGCTTATCTTTATCCAAATTGCTACATTGTGATCACTGTTTCCCAAATGCTCACCCACTGAAGCATGCACCACTTGCCCCATTTCAATCTCCAGAACTAGATCCAGCACTGCTTCCTTCCTCATTGGGCTGGAATCATACTGATCAAAAAAAGTTCTCCTGTCCACCTTTCTCCCCCTCCTTGTTCCTTAAACTGTTTTTATCCCCCAGTCTATATTAGGATAATTGTTCCCCCATCATTACTACTCGATTTTTTTACATCTTTCTGAAATTTGCCTACAAATTTGCTCCTCCATTTCCTCCCCACTATTTGTTGGTCTATAGTGTACACCCAGCAACGTAACCACTCCTCTTCTGCTCCTTAACTCTAACCAAACAGATTCTGTCTTTGAACCCTCAAGCATATCATCCCTTTCCAAGGTAGTAACAGTATCTATGATCAATACTGCCACTCCCCTCCTTTTTTTTCTTCCCTATTTCTCCTGAATGCATTGTAGACAGGACCGTTAAGTTCCTATTCCTTTGCACGTGAGCAAGAAACTTAGCCATATGGTGGCAGCTGAAAATTGTAGTCTACCACATGGAATAAGGAGTCCTGCATTTTTTTTGAAACTTTATATCGGGACTGTTACTTCAGATCTCCAAAGATAAGGAGTAAACCAGCATGGTTAAATATGTGGAAATAACCATACAACAATATACATGTCCTTATTACCTGATAACATTTTATATTGTTGCTGTTCTGGGAACCCAGCTTCCCTGAGCCTGCTCCCAGCATTTACATTTCTACATCTGACTACCACCTCCCAGTGGCTGATTCAAGGTCTGAAAGGGGGTTAAATTCGATAACCCCCGAAACTGGGCACGGGGGTTGCGGTGCGCGATTAGCCCGTGCCCAGTCATTCAGATGGAGGTAGCATGTGAAATTCATGCTGCCTGCTCACTTACCTGCTTCCAGCGCAAGCAGCCAGGCCTAGCTGCATTGTTCAGTGACATCTCACCAGCAGGGGAGCCTAGATGTCATGTGAGTGACTCGTACCTCTTAAAGGCAGCCTGAACCTCTGCGAAAAATAACATACAGGTCCACACAGAGTTTGAACGGAGATCAGACATTGCACACCTAAAACACAGAAGCAGGTCCCGTCCCTATGTTTACAAACTTGTGATATGTTAAAACATTGAATAAAAGTTGCGCACTATTAAATCCCACATCCTCCAATCTGCACGCCAGACTTCACCAATTTGCCGATCTGAGTTTGTACCAGGCCTGCGAGAGTGCGTGCACCAAGGTTCTCTGATGATGCACTAGAGGCCTTGGTGCAAGAGGTGGATAGAAGGAAGGGCATCCTATATCCATGGGGGTGGGGGGGGGCAAGAGGCCCTCCAGACATGCTCTCGAGGCAGTAGGGGATGAAGTCAATGCCAGGCACATAACACCACGAGCATGGATACAATTCAGGAAGAAATTCAATGCTTTGACACGAGTGGTCAAGGTGAGTGAGGTCAACTGTCAAGTGGCATCTCCTACCAACTGCACCACTAGCCGCATCCATTGCTCAATGCACTACACCACCCATCACCCACCTACCAACAAACTCTTTCAATCAGTACTCAACACTTCAAATCAGATGCTTCATTTCACCCTGACACATTACCACTGTTTCAAGCCGCACACCCACAACTCAGGTCACCCATGCTGGCAGCTATCCAACCATGACAGGCACATCACCCAAACATCCTGCAGGACACTTACCGACACACGTCCCGCTTTCTTGCAGGAGGAACTGGCGCGCAATAGGAGGCAACAAGTGGCAGTGGCATTTAGCCACTCGAGTCTGTTTTCAATGAGATAATGTTGATCTGTGACCTAACTCCATATACCCGCCGTATGCCCCATATACCTTAATACTCTTGGTTAACAAACGTCTATCAATCTCAGATTTAAAATTCACATTTGAGCTAGCATCAACTGCTGTTTGCGGAAGAGCGTTCCAAACTTCTCCCACCCTTTGCGTGTAGAAGCGTTCCCTAACTTCACTCCTGCAAGTCCTGACTCTAAATGTTAGGCTGTGTCCCCTAGTCCTAGTATTCAAGTATAGGAGACCTCCAAAAACAGTTTCAAATGCATCAGCAGCCAGAAGCAATAATCCAGCAACTAACCTGTAAATTCTGCATGGTCCCTTTAAATAGTGCTGGTGGGGGGGTCCTCCAGGCCGTCTACGATATGTTCAGCTGCTTGTGGTTAAGACAGTGTGCTGGCTGGTGCGTTGAGTGCCAAAATAGTACCTATCCCTTTAAATCAGCGTTGCACACTGATCTAACAAATATTCTCCTTACGTTACATGGCGTCCGCTAGAAGCGTGCGCATGCATTCCGGACGCCATCTTGGGACCTTAAGAGGCCGCGTAGCGCTTAAAAAAAAAACGGATGCTACACGGCCCAATTTATAGCCCAATGAATCAGCAACCAATCAATACTTTTGAGATCCCCTCAGGAACTTTGCAAAGCCATGATACTGCTCTTGGAGGTACACAACATTATATCCTCATGGTTAGCCCACTATTCAACATTTTCACGTTTTCTTCGATTAAAGCTACAGTTGCAGCACCAAAATAAAATGTCACGTTTTTATTTTTAGTGAGAAAATTATTTTAGTTCGGTGTTTCTCATTTGTTTTATTTTTTGCTGTTGCTTTTGCAAGCAGGTCCAGGAATCTTTTCAAAGGAGAGAAAAACACTTCTTGTGCTCAGTCATATAATTCAAGTGGATAAATGAGGTCCATATACAGGAGGATTGTCTAGATTTCTTTTGTGTGTGTGGGTGTTATTTTTATTGATTTCTAGCAGTTCTGCACAACATATCCCAAGCACACATGGAGGTGAGTTAGTTTCTTCTATTATATAATAATACATTGGGCCAGCAACGCTCGTCGCAGTTCCTGCGAATTTAATTATTGAAAATACTTACTGCGGGCTCTGTGGCGTTGAATTGCTTGAATTTGAACTTTAAACACAATGTGTGCCATCAACCCATCCTCTGAGCAGCGTGAGTTGTCGTGCGGCTGGAAACGTCTGTGAGGAGAAGACACGCCCACAAAATCTGTCAGGAAGAGAAGTCACGCCCACAGATTCTGGCTGCATTGCTCAAGCAGGCAAGCAGACTTCATTCATTTAAAGGCAGTATTCTAGATGTCATTCTATATTTTTTTTAAATTATAAAAAGCCAAACAAATAATTGAATTGAATTTTAGACCGAAGGGAAAAGTTAGAAAATAATAGTTTTCATTTTTTAATTTACATTTTTTATAATGACCAAAAACTATTAAAATAAGGAGTAATATGAGACTCCACCTTTTTAAAAGCTAATTTTTAGTTGTTTGGCAGTCATTAAGACTTAGTTGAAACTTAGTTTAGATCTGGTATTTTTAAGCATATCTGTTCGGTGGCGTAATTAGTCACTTACCAGCTGGGCAGATAAGCAAGTTTGCTCTTTTTCAGTGATTTCTCTGATTGCAGCGTGTGATGGCCCTTTAATTCGAAGCTGTCATACCACTGGCAAACCATCAGGAGCAAGTTCATGATTTCTGCGTTTTACTGCGCATGTGCAAACACGGGAACTTGCTCCCTCAATTCATCACTAACAACGGAGAGGGCTGTTGAGCTCCTCTGTTATTCCGGGAGCGATTTCTGGCCCATTGTTTGTTCTCATACTTTCTAACTAACTGTCTGGCTCATACTCTCTGACTAACCAGTACCCCAGGAGAACCACTCTACTTGTAGGTTGATGGGGAAGGAGCTCAGAGGTTTTTAAGCTTAGTGGCAGTATTTGTGATTTTAAAAAAAATAATGGATACTAAAAGCAATTGCGGGTCAGTAATCTCATTGAGGAACAGCTAATATTTTAAAAGCAACGTAAGAAAGAGAACATTTGTATATAAACAGTGCAGCTCTAGTGTGACATTTACTTTAGTGCAAAACTACTGATCATAGACAAAACTTTTTTTTTCATTTTTAGTATTCTACTTGTTATATTTTGGATGATGTGTTAAGAGAATTTAAAATCAGTAATATATTTTCTAATGTGATACAGAAATAATGAGCTAATATCCTAAGCATGAAATAGAATCAATATGCCTCAACTGCGTAGAATAGAATCATAGAAAGGTTACAGCACGGAAGGAGGCCATTCGGCCCATTGAGTCCCCCGCCAGCTCTATGCAAGAGCAATCCAGCTAGTCTCACTCCCCCGCCCTATCCCCATACCCCTGCAAATGTTTTCCTTTCAAGTACTTGTCCAGTTCCTTTTTGAAGGCCATGATTGAATCTGCCTCCACCACCCCCTTGGGCAGTGCATTCCAGATCCTAACCACTCACTGTGTAAAAAAGTTTTTTCTCATGTCACCTTTGATTCTTTTGCCAATAACCTTAAATCTATGTCCTTTGGTTCTTGACCCTTCCGCCAATTGGAACAGTTTCTCTCCATCTACTCTGCATAGACCCTTCATGATTTTGAATACCTCTATCAAATCTCCTTGCAACCTTCTCTGTTCCAAGGAGAACAGCCCCAGCTTCTCCAGTCTATCTACGTAACTAAAGCCTCTCATCACTGGAATCATTCTAGTAAATCTCTTCTGCACCCTCCCTAAGGCTTTCACATCTTTCCTGAAGTGCGGTGCGCAGAACTGGACACAATACTCCAGTTGTGGCCGAACCAGTGTTTTATCAAGGTTCATCCTGACTTCCATACTTTTGTATTCTATGCCTCTATTTATAACGCCCAGGATCCCGAATGCTGTTTTAACCTCTTTCTCAACCTGCCCTGCCACCTTCAACGATTTGTGCACATATACCCCCAGATCTCTCTGTTCCTGTACCCCCTTTAGAGTTGTGCCCTCTAGTTTATATTGCCTTTCCTTGTTCTTCCTACCAAAATGTATCACTTCGCAATTTTCTGTGTTAACTTTCATCTGCCACGTGTCTGCCCATGCCACCAGCCTGTCTATATCCTCTTGAAGTCTATCACTATCCTCCTCACTGTTTACTACCCTTCTAAGTTTTGTGTCATCTGCAAATTTTGAAATTGTGCCTTGTACACCCAAGTCCAAGTCATTAATATATATCAAGAAAAGCAGTGGTCCCAGCACCGACCCCTGGGGAACACCGCTGTATACCTCCCTCCGGTCCGAAAAACAACCGTTCACCACTACTGTCTGTCTCCTGCCCCTTAGCCAATTCTGTATCCATGTTGCTACTGCCCCCTTTATTCCATGGGCCGCAATCTTGATGATAAGCCTACCGTGCAGCACTTTATCAAACGCCTTATGAAAGTCTATATACTCTACATCAACTGCATTGCCCTCATCTACCCTCTGTGTTACCTCATCAAAAAACTCTATCAGGTTAGTTAAACACGATTTGCCTTTAACAAATCCGTGCTGGCTTTCCTTAATCAATCCACACTCATCCAAGTGACTGTTAATTCTGTCCCAGATTATCGTTTCTAAAAGTTTCCCCACCACTGAGGTTAAACTGACTGGCCTGTAGTTGCTGGGTTTATCCCTACACCCTTTTTTGAACAAGGGTGTAACATTTGCAATTCTCCATTGATAATAATTAAATTCTTGGATGCGTATTAAGGTTGTTATCAAGGTACAGGCAGATAAGTGTGATATTGGAGAGTACATGGCCTAAGTAAAGAAAATCCATTCACACTCATTCAACATGCTACATCTACACATCACTTATAATCAAGTGGACAAAGCATATGGGAATAACTGAAAGAAGCAGTTAAACAGTATGCTTATTTGGAGAACAGCAGCCGAATTATTTGAAATTACACATGACTTAGGCCACATTGTCTCCACTAAAGTCCTGCTGGCTGGCCACCTGTACTGGATAATTATCCGGCATGGCAGAGAGGGGCGGGGGAGCAAGGGAACCATGAGCAATGGTTTCTGGGGAGCACTCAACATGGATGCCATGGGATCTTTATGGTAGCCTTGCATTCAGTTCCCATTCCAAATGGGTACTATGCAAATGGAATGCTGCTCAGGTGTTTCAGGCACATTGTGGAGTGAATTTGAATAGAAGTTGGGGCCTAATGACCCTTGCGCACAACTTGCACACATGCATCCATCCCTCTTTGCACTGGGCACATGCATTGCAGCGTGCTAGGCACCTTGGTAATACTGTAGCTCTTACTCCTTTGTGCCCAATCTTTGGGAGATTATCAACCCCTATAACTACATCAACAGACAGTATAGCTTTAATTTGTTCAACTTGTACAAGAATGGCACCCGGAAAATGCATTCACAATGCTGTTCATTTACAATGCTGAATGCTTGGCTGCTTTTTCTATAGCATTCAAATATTTATTATAAATTTATAACATTGTGTTTAATCTTAGAAGACTACATTCGTTATTGGACACCACACTGGCCTAAGATGAGCGTGCCACTATTAAAACTGAATGCAAATCTGTATGCTGCCAGTTTACTACATTGATTAGTTTGTCCATTATTTTAATGTGATAGTACTTGATAAAGTTATACAATGTAGAGTGAAATCAATATGAATGGCACTTACTGGCTGAGTAATTATTCTTTGTAAGAAAATGGAGCTTAACTCATGTCCCACAAGAATAGATATTAATACTACTAGCTCCATATATTACAACTCTTTAAATGTATTAAATAGCAAACTATCCAGACAACATTATTTCAGTTTGCAAATGTACTTTCTATTTTTTGACATCCTCACATACATCAGTCGACCGTACTGAACCTTTCTGCTGCTGAACCTTTCTCCTGCTGTCCCTAAATTGTGGGGTAGAAATTCGTCTCAGGTAGTGGCGTAAAACGGAGGGTATCGCATCAGCGCACGTTATATGCCACGCACGTTATATGCCCTGCCCGTTTTTCATGTCCTTTGACTTCAGTAGAGCTAAATAGCAGGCTAGGCGTGCAGCAGGTGGCCAATGCAATACCGCCCGTTGTGCGCCACCAGCCGAGACCAATTTCTGCCCTTATCATATGCTGAGTCAAGTAATATCTGTTAAATCCACCACTCAGCATGTCATTTTGTAATTGAATGTTTGCATTTGTAAAAAGAAAGGATTATTGTAACATTTCTTTGTGATTATATATGTTGAGGAATCCTTTTGAAAATAACTGTTACTCCATGAGAGAAGCTCATAACTTAGGGGGAAGGTTTTCTGTTTTCTATGTGTATCAAAGTTGCAAAAGCCTATATAAAAGATGTGTTTTTGATTTCACTACAAATAGCAAACAGGACATCTCTCTTCTTCCCCACAATAAACTCCAAAACCATTTATTAATGAATGAGTTATGAAAGTCAGTTTCAAAAATTAATCAAGGAATATGAGATAAAATACAACATGATGCTGATACAACAAATGTAAATTTGAAGAAATTGTTTAAGATAAATTATTTTAAATTTTTTTGTAAATTTTGTACACTGAGATATAGAACACTCACTGGGACATGGTGACAGAGAAAAATGGTACAGTGTGCATTTGATATGATGTTCCCAGTTGGTAATGATGAAAGAAGGCATGAGTATCCTATGCCGAAAGCAGGTGGAGCTCCATGTGGTTGTCAGGAAGTTGTGGCGGTGAACTGGAAGAAATAATTGTGATAAGTTGGGAGTTGTGATTATGGCAGAGCCCAAATGTAATGATTATGGTAATGGGGGATAATAATGGCTCAAAGCAGAGACGTCCACAACCAGGAGGAGAACATTTTCAGCTGTGACAGTGCTGGCGGAATAGAGACCCAGGTTTGTGATCGGTCTGGAACAGGAAGAGAGAATGTTATTTAGGGCAGCATGCGAAGGAGAAAAACAAAGATTTATTTTTTGAATTGGCTGTTTCTATCTCATAAGACCATATGTGAACCCCGACAGTGATTGTCAACAGGCTATTGAATTACAGCTGGGGCCTAATCCTATCCTTACACAGAATTCATATGAATACTTCTAGCACGAGTCATTAGATAATAGTCAGGAACTCTGGCCAATTATCTCTCTGTAACTATGGGTGCAGAGTTAAATTGTAGCACTCAACTACTGCCCTGACTGAAATCAGCCAGTTCAGCTCGGACCAGGGATCAAACCCGAGACCTCTCTGGGTCTGTATGGTTTAGCTTCTCACTTGTTAAAACTCCCTGAGCCATTGAAGAGCCGATATCTACTAGCTAAAATAACCAAAAACTGTTTACAACAGTTCCCCAATTGTAAGCCGTCATATTGTTCAGCTCTCCTTCTGTATCACAGTAGAGAATCAGCACTCCTTCAGTTCGAAATCAGCGCTCCTCCAGTTCGAAATCAGCGCTCCTCCAGTTCGAAATCAGCGCTCCTCCAGTTCGAAATCAGCGCTCCTCCAGTTCGAAATCAGCGCTCCTCCAGTTCGAAATCAGCGCTCCTCCAGTTCGAAATCAGCGCTCCTCCAGTTCGAAATCAGCGCTCCTCCAGTTCGAAATCAGCGCTCCTCCAGTTCGAAATCAGCGCTCCTCCAGTTCGAAATCAGCGCTCCTCCAGTTCGAAATCAGCGCTCCTTCAGTTCGAAATCAGCGCTCCTTCAGTTCGAAATCAGCACTCCAGTTCGAAATCAGCACTCCAGTTCTAAATCAGTGCTCCTTCAGTTCGAAATCAGCACTCCAGTTCGAAATCAGCACTCCAGTTCTAAATCAGCGCTCCTTCAGTTCTAAATCAGCGCTCCAGTTCTAAATCAGCGCTCCTTCAGTTCCACAGTAGAGAATCAGCACTCCTTCATTGTTGTGGTAAAGACTAAGTTGAGTGCTTAAGTTCTGGTGTGCGGCTTGAACACACAACCTTCAGATTCTCAGTTAGAAATCTTACCAACTGCGCCAAGCTGACATGATTGCTGGGGCATATAATTTTTTAGCTAAAATATTCTGGATATAATTGTACTTTATAGACTCAAAAAAAAGCATTTTTTCAAGTTTATTTGTAGGGGATATAATTGATAAAATACATGTCTTGTACAAGAGTCCTCATCATTGCTACAATTATATTGGGACACTGCACTCAGCCACCTCAATTCTGAACAAGTCCTCAGTTGTTCTTAGAGCTGCAGCAACAAAACACATGACAGCAGCTTTAGTTTGAAATAAGATAGAAACTGTGGACAGATATCCATTTTGCTACACAGGGTTTAATTATTTATGGTTTTGTTCTTGCCACATTTCCGCAATAGTCTATTTCAGTAAGATATTAATAAACTGTCAAATAAATAAGTCATAGTGGATTTTTCATGTACTAGAGAATCCATTACAGAATCGCCTTTAGTGTGTGAGCTATTAAAGGCCATCTGGTTCCTTTAGAAGTGTATTACTTACGAAACCTGTCATCAGTATCCTTTTCTGCAACAAAGATATCCCCTGTTTTACTCTATGCGTTAAACGGCAAGATCTTTAGCTTAACAGTTAAAGCTCTTGTGTCAACCATTTTACTATACAGTATATGATCAGTGGAGGGTCTGCATATCACATCAATTTTTCAGTTCACATACCATCTTGCCAAAACATTTTAAAATTTATGTTTATAATGTCCAAAATGAACTATTTAGGGTTACCTTGCCTTGTTTCTTTCTCCATGGTGCATTTTTCCATGCTACCTCTTCTGACAGGAGATTCTTCGATACTTAATGTTGCTGTAGTTAATTAAAAGTGTCTGAATTTGAGCTGAGTTTGCAGCTGCCAAGCAAGATTTCAAGTAACTCTGTAGTTCAGAGTAAATTCTTGTGCGATCTCTCTGGCTTTTGCCTAAGGTCATCTTCCCCTACAAAAGATGAGGAAATGGTTTGACTACGTTTTTCTTCCAAATCAGCTGAAATGAGAGAAAAAGAAATCTCAACTAAGCAAGTTATTATAGAGTATCACTGCTGATCACAAAACAGACACTTATGGGGAATTTTAATTCTTCCCGCCCAGTGGGAACGGTGAGGGCTGGGAGGGTTAAGATGGCGGGGTGTTCAAGCCGCGTTCCCCTTATGTTCCTGGCCATTTTAACGAGACTGAACTCAAGCACAGGAAGGCTGCCTGGCCCAGAGCAACGGGAGCCTAAAGTAAATGGCAAAGACACTTCCCAATGAAATTATTGGGACACACACCATTTTAACCTCGGGCCTGACTAAGGGCCACATGGTCTCAAACTTTCCCGATCCCCCCCCATCGTTCCTTACTCACTTTTCAGTGATCCCCAGTGATAGCCTGATCCACCACCCTCCCCAGACACACATTTTGACTCCCACCCACTGGCAGTGACGTCATTGCCGGCAGGAGTCAATGTGAAGAAATGCTAATTAGGCTCGGGAGTTAAAATCTCACTGGCCTCAAGCTCCAGAGACGCTTTGCCGCCCACTTTAGCCCCCGATTCCCGCCCCGTGTTAAAATTAGGTTTTATTCTGCCCAACCCAACTGACTTAAACCAATTCATTCAAAAAGTGAATCCATCCAAACTGGACATTTGCACACCATTCACTCCGTCATGCCCCGCGCAAAACTTCCCAAAAAGGCGATGCATAAGATAAATCCTGAAATGTGCAGACACATTTGTGAGCTGTCTTGCCTACAATTTCCTGAGATGCTCTCCCTGTGAGCGCTGCTCTCCATTGGTAGTGCCGGATTGCAGAATCCCCCGAATGTTTCTTCAGTGTTTCTCAAGCAGCTGCTGAGTCATTTAACTGGTATTAAACATCAAGGTTCCTTTGTCCAAGTGTGGACTACACAATTGTGGTAGGAAAAGACTGAATGGCAGCAGAAAACAAATTATTAATTTACCCGCAAAGCACTGCTGGTGCTGAGACCCACAGCAACAGTCGCCTGTTTCCTCTTCTAGAACGGTGTAAAGTTTAAGTTTTGAAGCTGGCAACAATTAATACACAGCAGCCTGATCAAACTGTTTTATTTTATGTGCTGTGCAGAATAAAAAAACTGGAACAAATAAGTTATCGTAGCTCCCTACGTCAAAGCGAAGGCCTGCCAGGGTGAAGCTGTGAACTGCCTTAATAGGAAAAATAGTGTCGCCAAGCTAATATGCTGATTGAGATGACTTGACATATCTGTTCCGCTTTTCAGTTAACAGCCGGGCTACTAATCATAGTTATCTGGTTGATGATCTGTCAGTCTGTCTGAAATATGAATTACAGTAAATGGCTCATTTTTTCCATCTTTATTATTGAATTACTGCGGTCTGAATCTTCAAAGAATGAAGAGAGAACTCCAGGGCTGGAGCTGCAATAATGCAATAGTGTGCCCTCGGTCCAGCTCCTGTGTGGCTACACTATAATACTATTAAAAGTTTGATTGAAGAGAATCACAGTTGATCAATTGAAAATTGTGCTAAGCCTTCCAGCATTGTATATTTGTAAATTATTCATCCAAGTGATGCCACTAAACCCAAGTTATCCTCTAAAAAGAGTCCGGGTCGGCAGCTGTTTTAAGAATGGTCAAATTTTGGTATATTGTGGAAGAAAACCTCAATGTTTGTTTAATTGTAATTTGCAAAGAAAACAATCTTGTGATTGTGCAGAAGTAAAAGGTATCATCAGATTTAAGTACCTAAGCAATGTAGTAACCTAGTGATGATTATTCACTAATCTACCTTTACCCTAGTTCTGATTCTGCTTAAACCATCATTATATCTAATTAGACTCTGTAGAAACAATGCATCTAGACAAGTGCAGAAAAGTCTGCAGGCTAATGTCAAGATCATGTTTCTGAACAGTCTCATCTCTTGTTCTATTACAGATGAAAATCATAGAGGATGATCTATGGATCAGGACATATGGGCGGCTTTATCAGAAGCTTTGCTCCTCATCAGGAGACATTCCCATTGGTATTTATCGGACAGAATCACAAAAACTCACAACATCAGAGGTATGGCTTCAGCTGTGCATCTATTAATTTGTACAGTCAACTCTTAATTCAAATTATCTGTTACTACAAATTGAAAGTGTGCAAAAAAGTCTGTTTTATTAAAATTGTTTAATTCAAACTGCTGAATTATTTTATTTTATTTCCAGCAAAAGAACTTGAATTAACAGGAATAGATTGCAATTATATATTATTTTGTTATTTTTAAACCTTGAATATCGTTGCAGTGATAACTCAGCAATCTCTGGCAGCATACTTATTGAGATAACTGAACAACATTTCTGAAGTTAAAAGAAACTATAAAATAAAGGCAGCATTCTGTGTGTTTCTGTACTAAACAATAACATCTGTTTTAATCCATTTGAAAGGTGAATCATTGGGTCTAAATGGTAGAATCCATTTTATTTACTGTTGAAATTAGATTATAGAAAAATCCAGGTGGAATTTGCGTTTCACAGAAGATATATCATCAGGATTAATATTTTACTTCAGCTCATCTTAAAAAAATATATATATCCTGGGGCCGAGGCATGCACAGTAATGTCTTGATGTTTTTATTAGCATCTTAACAGCAGTAAAAAGAAATTCAATTAGATAACTGTTTTTTCATCAGGCATTAACCAGGATTGATAATTGTTGGACACAAAGCTATTCAATGGTCAGAAGAAAAGGTATAACAAAATGAGCAGATGAGAGTGCATTCCTTGTACATGCCCATACGGGCTGGATTTTAAAATGAATGAACATGCACCACTCAGGCACACACTGGAGATAGGGGCTGTCCAGCACCTCATCAAAGTAGCCATTCTTCATCTGTGAGCTAGGATGGTGAAGATTGGTCAGCTATTTAATCTCTGGGGCACAGGGGGCAATCTGGCACAGTTGGCTTTCAGGCCTTGGTTGAGAGGGGTGGCAAGAGAGCAGATGTACTGTCATTCTGAGAGATAGCAACATGTGGCTCATCACTTCCACCGATCTGCTGGGGAGTAGGCTGCAGGAGATCAACAACGCAATTGCGGTCCCTATCCAGGTGATCCCCCAGTCTTTCAAAGGCGGTGGCGACTGTGTAACCTAGAATCTGAATGGCACCAGGTTGAGCTTCGATCAAACCTGCAAGAGACGGTGACGAGTCCTGGTGTGAGGTCCCGGCTGTGCTCAATGCTAGGCTGCAGAAGGCTGATGCCCTGCAGCAAAACACCACACAAACAGAAAGTTTGAAGCTACAGTCACGCTGCTTGTCCAACATCCATTGCTGGATGAGCAGAAATTTTCTCCAACTAGATATCAGGAAGACCGAAGCCATTGTCTTTGGTCCCCGGCACAAACTCCATTCTCGAGCCACCAACTCCATCCCTCCCCCCGGCCACTGTCTGAGGCTGAGCCAGACCGTTCACCACCTTGGTGTCCTATTTGACCTTGATGAGCTTCTGACCACATATCCATCACCAAGACCGCTTGCTTCCACCTCCATAACATCACCATCCCTGCCTCAGGTCATCTGCTGAATCCCTCGTCCATGCCTTTGTTACCTCTAGACTTGACTATTCCAATGCTCTTCTGGCCGGCCTCCCATCTTCCACCTTCCATAAACTTGAACTTATCCAAAACTATGCTACCTGTATCCTAACTCGCACCAAGTCACTTTCACCCATCACCCCTGTACTCACTGATCTACATTGGCTCCCGGTCTGGCATTGCCTCGATTTTAAAATTCTCATCCTTGTTTTCAAATCCCTCCATGGCCTCACCCCTCCCTACTTCTAACCTCTTCCAGCTCTACAAACTCTGAGATCTTTGCGCTCCTCCAATTCAGGCCTCTTTCATATCCTCGATTTTAATCGCTCCACCATTGGCGGCCATGCCTTCAGCTGCCTAGGCCCTAAGCTCTGGAATTCTCTCCCTAGACTTCTCAGTCTCTGTATCTCTCTCTCCTCTTTTAAGACTCTCCTTAAAACCTACCTCTTTGACAAAGCTTTTGGTCACCTGTCCTAGTATCTCCTTTATGTGGCTTGGTGTGAGATTTTGTTTGATAACGTTCCGGTGAAACGCCTTGGGATGTTTTACTACATTAAAGGCACGATATAAATGCAAGTTGTTGTTGTTGACAGCATAGACCAGAGTTATACGGCTGCTCAGATTTGTTGAATTTTTCCTGCATTTCAAAGTTGATTCTGGGCTCCAGGTAATGCACATGCTATGGGCATCTGCATGTGAACACACACAATTGGCAGTTCATTACAAATGCAAGAATAGAAAGTTAAAGTGAATACTTTTAAGGAAGAAACTTACTGACATATGGATTTATAGATACAAAAATCTATAACTTGCTGGGCAGTGCTTCTTATATTATGAGATCACATTCTGATGTCATGACAGTGTGTTCATTCCATGTCCTACTGTACATTCAAACTCTGGAAACCAAAGTTCTACTGCCACCTGAGAATTGCAAAGGGGCTTTGAAACACGCAGTCCCTGCTACTTTAATGCACTATGGAATCTACTTCACAGCAACACAAGAGCCTAAAGCAGATTGAAAACTGAAAATAAGAAATCTTGGTGATGTAGTTCTATCTAGAATATCTGTGTCACTTCTTAAACAAGAACAGTTTTTGTGCTTTCAGCTCCACTTGCCTCATCCTCCACCTCTGTCTGCTATTCACACATTCTCTATGTCTTTCATTTCTTTGATTTTTCTCACTATGCCTCCTATTTTCCTATGCTAATATCATTTCTGCCACTTAACCATCTCCTGTTTTCCACTTTGGCACTATATGCAGCCTTTAAAAAAGGAACAGAAGAAAAGGAAGGCGGAAAAAAAAACACGCACACGATAAAAGAAACAGGATGACCTGTTAAGTGGAAGACAGGAGATGGTTAAGTGGCAGAAGTGATTTTAACATTGGAAAATAGTAGGCATAGTGAGAGAAATAAAAGACATATACAAGGGCTGCATATAGTAACACCACAAGTTCCAGCCAGAATGGAGATGATTGGGAAAATCCCCCATTAATCACGCAGTAACTAACTGGGACTGAGTTTATGCACATAATTTGTATTATGTAACTATCCTCCACTCACTGCATTTTGCTGGAGAAATAATCCTGCTGTACTTGGGAGACTCTACTGTAGTTTCAGTCATGAGGTTACAGGACAGTCATTAATACTTTAAGCAACATAAACTGCTGAAACCAGGCTGGCATATGAATAACAAACAGTACTGAGAGGAGGACTTTAATTTTCAGAGTGAAGAGAAATAATCCTGCTGTACTCGGGAGACTCTGTTTGCTGTAGTTTTGATCCTGAGTCTGGAGACTCTGAAGTCCCGCCTCACCTCACCTCCAACTCATTGGCTGACAGTAGTGTCAATATTCACTTGGCTTTTTAAATGCTGTTCATCTGTAATATCCTCCAGTTTTACAAAAAGGGACCACACCCGACAGGTTAACTCCTGCATTCATTTGTTCTCTTCACAGATGCTGCCTGACTTGCTGAGTGTTTCCAGCAATTTCTGTTCTTTTCCGATATCTAGCATCTGCAGGTTTTTGCTTTTCTTTTCCCTTCAGTATCACTTCTTGTGCATGGGAAGTCCTGTTCCAGTAATTTCTCCCACTTTGTATCGAGACTCTTCCAAACGAGGATCATTTGTATATGATCGCTTGATGTGCGCTTCTGTGTGAATACACAAGTTCTTGTTAACATGATAGGTTCTCCGGACTTTCTGTGTTTATACTAACATTTCATATTGAGGTGAATTGACTGCAGATCTGATTAAAATTTGGATGCAAATCAAGTAATTACTTTTCATGTTTGAACTGTTTTCATTTTATAGTGTGTGTTTGTGCCTAATTGCAATATGGGGAAAAGGTGTGCGTCTGTGTGAGTTTATAGGCATCTATTAGCTGTACTGCGTGCATATATTTCATATTATGTACACAGTATGACACATTGACAG
Organism: Heptranchias perlo; assembly: GCF_035084215.1. Classification (NCBI taxonomy): domain Eukaryota; kingdom Metazoa; phylum Chordata; class Chondrichthyes; order Hexanchiformes; family Hexanchidae; genus Heptranchias; species Heptranchias perlo. The sequence continues at coordinate 64,067,259 of NC_090333.1, forward strand.
CTATCAGATTTAGCGGCTGCCTTTTACTTTTGTATGCAATTTTGCACAGCTGGCTTTTTCTCTTGATGTTTATGTCCTGGCTGCCAACCTTGGTTTGGGCTATTTGAGTTCTGGCCAGGACTCAATGTATTAAATTGCAAATTATAGTGCTTGTTGATATTAATGAAGAGCAGTAAAGGATAACAATTCAATCAGCTTAGAAGTGAGATGATGCACATTAATCAAGCATGATACTGCCAAGCTTAGAAATATGTGAATGTTTGGACAGTAAAGGCCGATGATCCAATATTCATGCCTCAGCACACTGAACTTTGTAGTAATGTTCCTAGATGGCCCAAAAAAGCATTTTTCTATTACATTGCTAATGTTATATGTCATATGGGCTACCTGAAAGTTGTTAACGGTAGCACATCTGCAAGAAACTGTGCTGGAGACACCAAGGCAGTGTGAGAGTGATAGATATTCAAGGAGAGCAAAAGTCAGACAGAAACTGAGAGAATAGTGAAAGACAGACAAGGGGTACACTAATTGACTCGCTTACCCAACTTGTTCAATATAAATTTTGTGCAATCATTTGTGAACAAAAAGAGCTAATTTAACATTTTAAAATGTCACCGTTTGAGTTGGTTAACTGCAGCAAGTGCTGCAACAGGATCCTCCTTGGCAACCTTCCAGTTTATACACAATTTGCTTGGCAGCAATTTGGCCTTCAGTATGCATGTCCTTGTCCAGTGTCAAATATTTATTTTCCCTTGCATGGAAGCAAAACAATCAATATGCTTGGTAAAACATTGCTTTTTTAAAAAAAAGTACTTGTTAACATAAAAAAATGTATGAAATTACAATGTTTTTGTTTTACAATTTCATATTATAAATATTTCTTTCAATTATAAATAATTTTATCATTAGCAATATGAATTGAAATATGAAGAGGGTTTTGACAACAGTGGTATAACTTCCATTGGATACAATAGCAAATCCCTATTAATTGTGACTATCTTACTGCATTCCACCTAATTTACCAGACTGCACAAGAGTCATTCAGCAATCTAATGAGATGCATATTAGGGAAACAAACCACTATTTATATATTTTTTGAAACAGTCACACGCAAATAACTGCTTTATTACCCTGTACAAAGAAGCTTAATCGTGTGTCTGAGCTGCTGTAGACAAGTGAAAGCAGCTCTTGGGTTTAAGAAAAGAAAGTAAAACACATTTATTGAACAATAAATTAAACAAAGCACAGATTTAGCTGGAACTCTAAAATAGAATTGTCACATTTCAGAATGTTTTAATCATTTTCCATAGAAAGGATTTGAGAAAAAAATATTTTCAATTTCTTTTAAACAAAAGTGTATTTTCACAGTTTAAGCCTGAGACAATAGGTAGCTAAGGTGCAAATTAATTTGTTAGTCATAAACAGTAAATAAGCAATTAAATAGCCTCTTTCAGCAATCAGGAAACACCTCACACCCATAATATTGCAATTGTAAACAATTTTACAACACCAAGTTATAGTCCAGCAATTTTATTTTAAATTCACAAGCTTTCGGAGATTTTCTCCTTCCTCAGGCAAATGTTTCAAGATCTCCTTGAAGCCTACGCATAAATGCGTAGGCTTCAAGGAGATCTTGAAACATTTGCCTGAGGAAGGAGAAAATCTCCGAAAGCTTGTGAATTTAAAATAAAATTGCTGGACTATAACTTGGTGTTGTAAAATTGTTTACAATTGTCAACCCCAGTCCATCACCGGCATCTCCACATCATAATATTGCAAAGTCTTTGATCCCTTCTTTTTGGCTTTAAACAAAGAGACATGATTTAGAGGCTGAGAGGTTTTTTTTTAAACAGGCAGTCAGGTTTGATAAATGGGAAACTGAGGCAAAGAGGTCAGAAGTGCTGGAGAATGGTCAGAAAACCTCTTGTTTAAGTCATGTTAAATGACCCATTAAAGCTGGGAAACATGGCATGATGTTTATTTGGTAGTATTATGTGAAGATAACTTATTCCAAATGAATCTGATCAACACTATTGCCTTGCCATGTTCACCTTACTATGAAATAAAGTAGCTTAATGATTTGTATGAAGCCTCAGCTCACCTAATGTTAACTAAGTCCGTCTTTGGAGAGATTGTAGTACATGTGCAAGAACCATGAATATCTGGTTTGGGTCACAAGTGGGTATTATTGTTACACCCCTAGGATATGCCATCATACAAGTAAATATAGGTAAGTATGAGTCAGAACCCACAAAAAGTAAGATACTTAAAACCATTAACGGACTGACTGATGCCACTGTACCCGAGAAGGTACCTATGGCAGACCCAAATTTGTAACAATTAATAACAGCAGTTGGATACTATGTCTGTGTATGGTGATGAAGATGATTCAAAGTTTAAAATTTAAAAGTGAATGAAAACAAAATCTGCAATATCTCAAAATGTAGACCAGATCAAAATAGGCAGAAATTGATATAACATGATTGGCAATCGAGGAGAAATGGTGCCAACCTGAGGCCAAAGAGTAAGTGAACAAAAGAGAGTTTCAGCTAAAAGAGTGTGAATTTCAATTAAAGTTTGATGTAGACAGTAATAAGATCAATGAAGGTAAGAAGAAGAGTGAGAATGAGAGGAATGAGGAATGCAGGAAGAAAGGGAACAATGTGAATTCAGGATCAGCGAGAAGGAGAAATAATATCAGTACAAGGGGAAACCGCATCAGAGAGAAAGCGTGACATCATGATCTGAAACTAGTAGTGAGATACACATCAGCAGCAAGCCTGGTAGAACGCAGGGCCCATCTTTTTATTAAATCAAATCTTCTTCCAAATTTTAAAAAGGGGGTTGATATTGATAATTTTATCTGGGCATTTAAATTGATATCCATTCACCACACATGAGACAAAAGTGATTATATCCGCTGACCTGTAATGTCATTAAGCGGAAAAGCGTCTCAGCATTTTCTTGTGTCAATCCTGCCAATAATATGGACTATGATATTGGAAAAAAATGTTATTCTCGGGGCTTATGATTTAAGGCCTCATGCATACAGGCAGAAATTTAAGAAAATAAAAAACTTTGTAATATAATGGGAATGTGCTGTTTTCCAATTGCCAATACAGGCTAACAAATTCCTTTTTTTACAGTCTATGAGGGAACAGTATCACAACTACCTCATTAACATCTTAACTACCCATGAGCCATTTTAAAATTTATCTGGATGCACTCTTCCTAAAAACCCAACATTAAAAGTCATTTTTCAAATCCTTTCTATGGAAAAAAAGATCTAAAAGTGACAAACATCAACTGATTTTCTTAGTTAAACTGCAATTAATCCCACAGGTATAGAGATAAATGGCAGGAAAAACCCTATGCAAGTCTCTAAAGGCTATAATTTCATTGTTAGAAAAACTAACAAATGCCTGTATTTCATCATCATTTACTGTACATGAATAAAATTGTACAAATACACAGTTTGAAACTTGTAAATGAGATGCTTAAACAGAATATATCTCAAAAAGTTCATGAATCCATCTTTAGAGTCCATAATTTTATGCAAAATAGCTCAATGAAGATTGAGGAAATCCTGATTTACTTAGGAGGCCTGGAATTTCATGGAGCATACTGTTGTCTTGTTAAGAATGTTGACAGTTGCATCACAATCAATAATGTATTACAACCAATTCCCCCCCACCCCCCGCCAAACTCATTCATCAAACTAAAAAGGATTTTTTAAAATGTAAATAGTGATTTTATCACAAAACATAGAACACTAAAACTTATCTTTATAGGAAAGTTACATTATGTTGCAGTGGAACCCTGTTGTTATTTAATTATTTATTTTTGAAACCAAACTAACATCAATAGGGCTATAAAATAGCAAAAACTGTTAAAACTTAATGTATAATGCTTGATAATGTCTACTAAATGTTTCGTCTTTCTGACTTCATATTGCCTTACGGTAGAATTGGAATAAAGGCAAATATGGATATAACTGCTTGGAAAATCAATGGATAAAAACCATATGGAAGATGCATTCTGGACACATTATCAATATAGTCACACATCTAAAGTTAGTATTGTATCCCCACCATCACAGAAGCCAGTCTTCAGCCAATTCGATTCACTCCACGTGATATCAAAAAACGGCTGCATGCACTGGATACAACAAAGGCTATGGGCCCCAACAACATCCCGGCTGTAGTGCTGAAGACTTGTGCTCCAGAACTAGCTGCACCTCTAGCCAAACTGTTCCAGTACAGCTACAACGTTGGCATCTACCCGACAATGTGGAAAATTGCCCAGGTATGTCCTGTCCACAAAAAGCAGGACAAATCCAATCCGGCCAATTACCGCCCCATCAGTCTACTCTCAATCATCAGCAAAGTGATGGAAGGTGTCGTCGACAGTGCTATCAAGCGGCACTTACTCACCAATAACCTGCTGACCGATGTTCAGTTTGGGTTCGGCCAGGACCACTCGGCTCCAGACCTCATTACAGCCTTGGTCCAAACATGGACAAAAGAGCTGAATTCCAGAGGTGAGGTGAGAGTGACTGCCCTTGACATCAAGGCAGCATTTGACAGGGTGTGAAACATCCTTGGGGGTCACCATTGACCAGAAACTTAACTGGACCAGCCACATAAATACTGTGGCTACAAGGGAAGGTCAGAGGCTGGGTATTCTGCAGCGAGTGATTCACCTCCTGACTCCCCAAAGCCTTTCCACCATCTACAAGGCACAAGTCAGGAGTGTGATGGAATACTCTCCCCTTGTCTGGATGAGTGCAGCTCCAACAACACTCAAGAAGCTCGACACCATCCAGGACAAAGCAGCCCGCTTGATTGGCACCCCATCCACCACCCTAAACACTCACTCCCTTCACCACCGACACACTGTGGCTGCAGTGTGTACCAACCAAAGGATGCACTGCAGCAACTCGCCAAGGCTTCTTCGATAGCACCTCCCAAACCCGCGACCTCTACCACCTAGAAGAACAAGGACAGCAGGCACATGGGAACATCACCGCCTGCATGTTCCCCTCCAAGTCACACACCATCCCGACTTGGAAATATATCGCTGTTCCTTCATCGTCGTTGGGTCAAAATCCTGGAACTCCCTACCTAACAGCACTGTGGGAGAACCTTCATCACACAGACTGCAGCGGTTCAAGAAGGCGGATCACCACCACCTTCTCAAGGGCAATTAGGGGTGGGTAATAAATGCTGGCCTCGCCAGCGATGCCCGCATCCCATGAACGAATTTTTTAAAAATTGTGCATTCATGGAGTTCAGTAAGAGAAGCCAATATTCAAATTAAGTTGCCAACATTTTGTTTCCTTCGAATAATCTTGGAACTCACTACAGATCTAAATTTATTTGTATATCTTTTCCTTTTGCCCTGGGCTTTGATCCATACAATTGCTGATAATGTAATATGATTAACATTAATGTGACTCTCGCACCAACATTTCCTCAAATGAGTGAAGGTGAGAAATAACCTAATCAAGGCTCCAAAACAAAAACAGAAAACATTGGAGACACTCAGCACGTCAGACAGCATCTGTCAAAAGAACACCAATCAATTTGACATTTCAGATATAACCCTTCCTCTCTCAGTTCTGAGGAAAGGTTGATACCTGAAATGTCAACTCGTTTAGAGAGGCAGCCAAAGATGTTAATCACTTGAGGTAATTTTTAAGGAGGCTATTGAAGGAAGGGAGAGAAGTAATAAAGTGGAGGGTTTAGGGAGAGAGTTCTAGAGTACAGGGGAAAGATAGATCAAGTTTTGCTGCAGAGGGAGGGGGATAACACAGAAGAGCACAGCCTGTCAGGAAGGATATGAGACTCGAGAAGATGGGAAGAAGCGAGGACAGATTTGAAGATGGAAGATGAGGATTTTAGAACCAATGAAGGTCGACAAGGATCAGGATGATGGGTTTGATTTTGTGCGGGATAAGATGCAGAGGTGGAATTCTGATTGAGTTGGAGTTAATGTAGAGAGAAATTTGGATGGTTATTCCTGACTGTCTTCCGCGTGTAGTGGGAAGTAAATGAATTCTAAATTTTAACAAAATACAGCATTTTAGGAAATAAGGCTTTTAACAATTTCTGCATTGAATTAGCTAAATTTACAATATCGATCAATTTATTGATCCTAATGTATTTCAATTTTGACACACGTGGATTTAGTTACCAGCACTGGAATACCAATGTCTATTCTCACGTTTCACTTTGTATGGAATTCTAATACAATACTTGGAGCAGCCTAACTCTTTCAAACAACCTTATGGTCTGAACAGGTCTGTGGCTTTTTTGCCTAATCCATGTGAGCACCTACACCAGGGTGACCTGATACGAGCCTCTGCTCTTCTTTCAAGTGGAACTGAAATCATTTCATGAAATAAACTGGGTAAATTTTTAATTTATCTGTTTCAGTACTCCTATTTTCTGATGAATAGAATATTAAAAAAAATGGCAAGAATCATTATTCAGAAGTGGTTTTGTAAAGCCATGAACATTATTGAGAGTGTTTTTGATGGATAACCGGCTGCAAAACTTCCAGTATTAATGTTCCTACAATCCAGTTCATGGGCAATGTTCAATTGACATTATCCATTAAAGTTGCTTGCTAATAATCTTGATTAACAACACAGCCATCTTCTCCAATTAAATGTTGCATCAGTAAAATAAAAAGGAAATTAAAGAATCAGATCAATCAACATCTGAGACTACATCACTGTAAATTGCACTCTAAATATTGTTTTGAATATTTTTAATCCAAAATGTGCTCCAACCAATCATGCGAGATCCAGTGCTAGGAGAAGGAATGTCAACACAACTTACATTTGTTTTTTAAAACCAGGATAAATAACAACAAGTTTTATGGAAATTAAATAGAAAACTCCAGGGGAGTGTTAAGAGAACAAGTCTGCAATCATAGAAGTCATAGAATCATAGAAGTTACAACATGGAAACAGGCCCTTCGGCCCAACATGTCCATGTCGCCCAGTTTATACCACTAAGCTAGTCCCAATTGCCTGCACTTGGCCCATATCCCTCGATACCCATCTTCCCCATGTAACTGTCCAAATGCTTTTTAAAAGACAAAATTGTACCCGCCTCTACTACTGCCTCTGGCAGCTCGTTCCAGACACTCACCACCCTTTGAGTGAAAAAATTGCCCCTCTGGATCCTTTTGTATCTCTCCCCTCTCACCTTAAATCTGTGCCCCCTCGTTATAGACTCCCCTACCTTTGGGAAAAGATTTTGACTATCGACCTTATCTATGCCCCTCATTATTTTATAGACTTCTATAAGATCACCCCTTAACCTCCTACTCTCCAGGGAATAAAGTCCCAGTCTGTCTAACCTCTCCCTGTAAGTCAAACCATCAAGTCCCGGTAGCATCCTAGTAAATCTTTTCTGCACTCTTTCTAGTTTAATAATATCCTTTCTATAATAGGGTGACCAGAACTGTACACAGTACTCCAAGTGTGGCCTCACCAATGCCCTGTACAACTTCAACAAGACATCCCAACTCCTGCATTCAATGTTCTGACCAATGAAACCAAGCATGCTGAATGCCTTCTTCACCACCCTATCCACCTGTGACTCCACTTTCAAGGAGCTATGAATCTGTACTCCTAGATCTCTTTGTTCTATAACTCTCCCCAACGCCCTACCATTAACGGAGTAGGTCCTGGCCCGATTCGATCTACCAAAATGCATCACCTCACATTTATCTAAATTAAACTCCATCTGCCATTCATCGGCCCACTGGCCCAATTTATCAAGATCCCGTTGCAATCCTAGATAACCTTCTTCACTGTCCACAATGCCACCAATCTTGGTGTCATCTGCAAACTTACTAACCATGCCTCCTAAATTCTCATCCAAATCATTAATATAAATAACAAATAACAGCGGACCCAGCACCGATCCCTGAGGCACACCGCTGGACACAGGCATCCAGTTTGAAAAACAACCCTCGACAACCACCCTCTGTCTTCTGTCGTCAAGCCAATTTTGTATCCAATTGGCTACCTCACCTTGGATCCCATGAGATTTAACCTTATGTAACAACCTACCATGCGGTACCTTGTCAAATGCTTTGCTGAAGTCCATGTAGACCACGTCTACTGCACAGCCCTCATCTATCTTCTTGGTTACCCCTTCAAAAAACTCAATCAAATTCGTGAGACATGATTTTCCTCTCACAAAACCATGCTGACTGTTCCTAATTAGTCCCTGCCTCTCCAAATGCCTGTAGATTCTGTCCCTCAGAATACCCTCTAACAACTTACCCACTACAGATGTCAGGCTCACTGGTCTGTAGTTCCCAGGCTTTTCCCTGCCGCCCTTCTTAAACAAAGGCACAACATTTGCTACCCTCCAATCTTCAGGCACCTCACCTGTAGCGGTGGATGATTCAAATATCTCTGCTAGGGGACCCGCAATTTCCTCCCTAACCTCCCATAACGTCCTGGGATACATTTCATCAGGTCCCGGAGATTTATCTACCTTGATGCGCGTTAAGACTTCCAGCACCTCCCTCTCTGTAATATGTACACTCCTCAAGACATCACTATTTATTTCCCCAAGTTCCCTAACATCCATGCCTTTCTCAACCGTAAATACCGATGTGAAATATTCATTCAGGATCTCACCCATCTCTTGTGGTTCCGCACTTAGATGACCTTGTTGATCCTTAAGAGGCCCTACTCTCTCCCTAGTTACCCTTTTGCCCTTTATGTATTTGTAGAAGCTCTTTGGATTCACCTTTGCCTGATCTGCCAAAGCAATCTCATATCCCCTTTTTGCCCTCCTGATTTCTCTCTTAACTCTACTCCGGCAATCTCTATACTCTTCAAGGGATCCACTTGATCCCAGCTGCCTATGCATGTCATATGCCTCCTTCTTATTTTTGACTAGTGCCTCAATCTCCCGAGTCATCCAAGGTTCCCTACTTCTACCAGCCTTGCCCTTCACTTTATAAGGAATGTGCTTACCCTGAACCCTGGTTAACACACTTTTGAAAGCCTCCCACTTACCAGACGTCCCTTTGCCTGCCAACAGACTCTCCCAATCAACTTCTGAAAGTTCCTGTCTAATACCATCAAAATTGGCCTTTCCCCAATTTAGAATTTTAACTTTTGGGCCAGACCTATCCTTCTCCATAGCTATCTTAAAACTAATGGAATTATGATCACTGGTCCCAAAGTGATCCCTCACTAACACTTCTGTCACCTGCCCTTCCTTATTTCCCAAGAGGAGGTCAAGTTTTGCCCCCTCTCTAGTCGGGCCATCCACATACTGAATGAGAAATTCCTCCTGAATACACTCAACAAATTTCTCTCCATCCAAGCCCCTAATGCTATGGCTGTCCCAGTCAATGTTGGGAAAGTTAAAGTCCCCTACTATTACCACCCTATTTTTCTTGCAGCTGTCTGTAATCTCCTTACATATTTGCTCCTCAATTTCCCGTTGACTATTTGGGGGTCTGTAGTACAATCCTATCAAAGTGATCTCTCCCTTCTTATTTTTCAGTTCTACCCATATGGGTAAAGAATGTAATTTGTATTTTTAGCTTTGAAACAATTTATTCATTGTTGTAGCTTGTGTCAAAAAACTCCAGTAAGGTTTAAATTTAAGAAATGTAGCTTTATGAACATGGAATAAGATGATTAATGGCAAAATACTTCATGTGTCGTTCTTCTGATTGAAAGATGTAAAGTTTTTGCAGGATGTTCAGATTGGTGGAGGCAAAAAGATTGAACTAATTCTCAAATATTTTAATACAAAAGTTTGAGAAATGAATATCTTCAAAAATCACTGGCAAAATTTGTTCAAAGTGGACATATTTTTCTGTTGTATTTATTCATCACAATGTTGACTTTTTGCTGGGTTACAGTTCCAGTGGTGCTGAATGCCCTCCCATAACTTGCCTAAGTGGCTTTTAGTTGTGTGTGAGCCTGCACAGTGAGTCCAATTCTGTTCTCACCTGATGTCAACACATGCACACCTCCAAGGTTCAATCAATAGGGATCAGGAGCAGGAACGCTGGCAGATTTTATTCCTTTCCTAAACATAACCACTGAGGTCAATTGTGCCACTACCGCCACCCGGACTGAGACTATCTCAGCACAGAGTGGGATTGAAGACCTTAATGGTTCAGCCATCCACCAGATAAACTCCATTAGAGTTTTTGATTATACTCAGTTTATATTTGTGGATTTTAAAGTTGAGAACCAAGATAGCTAAAGAAGATTTCCAACAGTTGTCTTTCATTTTTAGATTTTTAAGAAAAGAATTTTTGTTGCACAAAATGATGTTCATTAGATTATTATTGCTGATAAAACCAAATATAATTTCTGCTGCTGTGATGAAAAGTGTAGGGAATTTGAAGAGCCTACTCATTTAAGAGTAGATCTAGTCATACCATTTAGTTGAGAAAAGCAATTGTTTGACACTTAACACAGTGATTTTAACATTTAATTTTTTTGATCAGTTGTTGTGAGAAATTTTAGTGCTTGGAAATGGAGCAATTTTCCATATCCTAGTGTTATGACCAAGAGCTTCCAAGCTTGGTGTAATATAGCGTAGATGCAAAGTGAAGCTTCTTCCTTTATCCCATCAATAAGCCCCAGAATAGCATTCACACCGCACAGTGTAGCCTTTTCCATAACAACTGGCTCCTTTCAGTGAGATTGCCATTTAACGCTGATCTATAGGCAGTTTTGTCTAACAGAGACAGAGTTAAGGCTGCCCGCATTTCAGACTGGTCCTGTACAGCTTATCAGAGAGAGGAGAGTTTAATCCCATCTGTTTGAGCTGGATTCAATTCAGGTCCCAGAGGTGAGAAAGTGTAGTACATTTAAAAGAATTAATTCATGGCTGCATTGTCCTCTTTTTCTGAAAACGGGTTAAATGCCTTTTTTTTGTGAATTTAACGACTGTCAATCAAAATGACAGCAAGTTACGATTTTTCTCGTGATTTTGTGAAACTCAGATTTCATAGTAAATGGACAGGAAAAACTGTTCGCCAATAGCCACTTAACAGGTATAATTGATATATAGTTGTGTAATACTACTGCGGAGTGTACAATATTTCTGTATAATTGGTCCACAAAAATGGAGAAAATGCCACAAAGCTGACTTCACAAGACAAGTTTCAGATCTAAAAGAGATGACTGTCCTTCAGGCAACAGGACGCACTCTTTGTTATTTTCATGCATTGACTACCACTGAGTGTCTCTTTGTTATGAATGTGTGTTTTTTATTTATATTTTTGCAGCTACACTGAAAGTGAATCCATGATGTGGTATTAAGTGTGGGTTTTATAAATAAAATAGTGCTGGCACTAACCCGTAGCATGGCTGCCCTTTCAGGCTGAGTCAGTGTGTCACCTTTCACAACAGGGTCTTCCTTTCCTTTATCAAAACTTCAATTTCCATGTTTTAATTGTGTCTTTCTCCACAGCAAATTCAAGGCTGTAAAGTTTACCAAAGAAATGTTGTAAGTAATATAGTTGGCTCCAAATATTTACGGACTTAATCCGAGCATACTTTCGAAAACATGCGTAGGGTTCCAATATATTTAATTATTCTCCATTTATTCCAATCGCATGGAATTCTTGATTCAAGCATTGCATTTAAATATAAAATCCTGAACCAAGCATAAAATCTTCCCCCAATTATCTGCTTTGTGGTGCTCAGCATACTAAATAAAGTCAACCCACTGCCAAATTTTGCCTAGAAATAATAGCATAATCTAAAAGCCTTAATTCCTTTCATACAAAATATCTTTGTGCTAAGTGTTGTCTGTTGTTTTCATTCAAATTGAATTGTTGAATGAATAATTAAATAAGCTATAGAACATAGATGTGCAAATTAGCTTTTTGTAATCAAGGATATGTGGAGCTCCTGATATAAGCATATTTTTTTTTTAGCAAGTTAGTCATGCATTTATCACTAGTGAAGGGACCTTCTTTTCATGTTCCTCCATTGTGAAACAATGGTTTATTTCACCTTTTTCAAACCATTTTCCCTTTGATCTAACAAAGGACCCTTCAGCTCATACTTGGAGTACTGTGCACAGTCCTGGTCTCCATATTATAGAAAGGATATAGAGGCGTTGGAGAAGGTGCAAAAAAGATTCACAAGGATGATACCTGAACTGAGAGGATATACTTATCAGGAAAGGCTGAACAAGCAGGGCCTCTTTTCTCTAGAAAAGAAGGCTGAGGGGTGACCTTTAAGATAATGAAAGAGTTTGATAGGGTAGACGTCGAGAAAATGTTTCCACTTGTGGGGGAGTCCAAAACTAGAGGTCATCAATATAAGATAGTTACTAATAAATCTAATAGGGAATTCAGGAGAATCTTCCTTACCCAAAGAGTGGTAAGAATTTGAAATGCGCTACCACAAGGAGTAGTTGAGGCAAATAGCATAGATGCATTTAAGGGGAAGCTAGATAAATGTATGGGGGAGAAAGGAATAGAAGGATATGCTGATAGGGTTAGATGAAGTGGGAGGGAGGAGGCTTGTGTGGAGCATAAACGCTGACATAGACCAGCTGGGCCGGATGTCCTGTTTCTGTGCTGTAGTTTCACTGTAACTCGACGTAGCTTGTTTTTCATTGGGATCTCAGATTTCATTCTGTGCAGACTTTAAAAAAAAATTCCAATCATCAGTAAGATTAATCATTGCATAACAATAGACTATGGTCTTTCTTCCTGGATATAACTGGAGATTTCCTCCCTATCGCGATCCATGGTATAATTGTAGTCATTTGGACTTTCTGTCTGAAGTCGTCCGAATGACCCCAGTGAATTTTCCTGAGTCATCTGCGTTTACATATTTTTGTTGGATTCCCTTGGGAGCTTACCACTGGGGGAGGGGGGTGGAAAATGGCTGTTGCTAGATTTGGACACTGCAGTAGCTTAAAGGCCTTCAAGAAGAAACCAATGTTGCTGCCAATTTGGGACTAGCAATATATGCACCCTCTATCAATTTAACTTCCTGGTGTGGACATTTACATTTTTATGTGTTCCACATTGCCTAGCAACACCGGGGCCCTGTTGTGCATAGGCAGAAATAACGTTCAGCATTACTGAGGCAGTTATGACAGAAAATTTTATGTGTGATGTAACATCGTCAGTATTGCCTTATTTAAAAACACCCACTCGTTTTTGAGCCTCTTCTGGAAAACAGGAATTACACATGGAAATGGGTGGGGATCTGGTGTTAACAATGCTCCATCCAGGCCAGTGGTGGGGAAACTTTGAGACAATAATCCGGGACCAAATTAATTGGCTCTTGGAAAAGTACGGGCTAATAAATGAAAGTCAGCACGGATTTGTTAAAGGAAAATCATGTTTGACTAACTTGATTGAGTTCTTTGATGAAGTGACGGAGAGGGTTGATGAGGGTAGTGAGATTAATGTTGTGTATATGAACTTTCAAAAGGCATTTGATAAAGTACCACATAATAGACTTGTTAGCAAAATTAAAGCCCATGGAATTAAAGGGGCAGTGGCTGCGTGGATACAAAATTGGCTAGGGGACAGGTAGCAGAGAGTAATGATGATTGGAGGGAAGTACACAGTGGTGTTTCCCAGGGATCAGTATTAAGGACAACTGCTCTTTTTGATATATATTAATGACCTGGACTAGGGTATAGAGGTTATAAATTCAAAGTTTGCAGATGACACGAAACTCGGAAATGTAGTAAACAATGTGGAAGATAGTAACGGACTTCAGGAGGATATAGAGATACTGGTGAAATGGGCAAACACATGACAGATGAAATTTAACACAGAAGTGTGAAGTGATACATTTTGGTCGGAAGAATGAGGAGAGACAATATAAACTAAATGGTACAATTTTAAAAGGGGTGCAGGAACAGAGAGACCACATGCACAAATCTTTGAAGGTGGCAGGACAAGTTGAGAAGGCTGTTGGAAAAGCATATGGGATCCTGAGCTTTATTAATAGAGGCATAGAGTACAAAAGCAAGGAAGTTATGCAACATTTAGAAAACACTGGTTAGGCCTCAGCTGGAGTATTGTGTTCAATTCTGGGCACCACACTTTAAGAAGGATGTCAAGGCCTTAGAGAGGGTGCAGCTGAGATTTACTAGAATGGTATCAGAATCATAGAAATGTTACAGCACGGAAGGAGGCCATTCAGCTCATCGAGTCCGTGCGGGCTCTATGCAAGAGCAGTCCGGCTATTCCCACTCTCTCGCCCTATCCCCGTAGTCCTGCAAATTTTTCCCTTTCATGTACTTATCCAGTTCCCTTTTGAAAGCCATGATTGAATCTGCCTCCACCACCCCCTCAGGCAGTACATTCCAGATCCTAACCACTCGCTGTGTAAAATAATTTTTCCTCATGTCACCTTTGGTTCTTTTGCCAATCACCTTAAATCTATGTCCTCTGATTCTTGACCCTTCCGCCAATGGGAACGGTTTCTCTCTATCTACTCTGTCCAGACCCGTCATGATTTTTAATACTCCTAGCAAATCTCCTTGCAACCTTCTCTGTTCCAAGGAGAACAACCCCAGCTTCTCCAGTGTATCCACGTAACTAAAGTTCCTCATCCTTGGAATCATTCTAGTAAATCTCTTCTGCACCCTTTCTAAGGCCTTCACATCTTTCCTAAAGTATCAGGAATGAGGAACTTCAATTATGTGGAGAGACTAGAGAAGCTGGGATTGTTCTCCTTAGAACAGAGAAGGTTAAGGGGAGGTTTGATAGTGGTGTTCAACATCATGAACGGTTTTGATAGAGTAAATAAGGACAAACTGTTTCAATTGGCAGAAGGGTCGGTAACTGGAGGACACAGATTTAAGGTGATCGGCAAAAGAGCCAGAGGCGACATGAGGAAACATTTTTTTACACAGCAAGTTGTAAATATCTGGAATGCACTTCCTGAAAGGGTGATGGAAGCAGTTTCAATTGTAACTTTCAAAAGAGAATTGGATCAATACTTGAAAGGAAAAAATTTACAGGGCTATGGGGAAAGAGCAGGGGAATGGGACTAATTGGATAGATCTGTCAAAGAGCCAGCACAGCCACAATGGGGCAAATGGCCTCCTCCTATGCTGTACCTACTATGATACTGTTAGGAAGAGTTTCTGAAGTTGACAGAGTAAACTTCAGGAGTTAAAAGATAACATTGAGTTAACAGTTGACTGTGCAAAATTAGATTCCAAAAATAATCCATTTGAAAAAAATCCAAAAGTCTCTACTTTCATGTTCAATTTCTCATGACCTGTGATGGCAAAACACATTCTCCAATACATACTTTGTGGTAGGTCACTTTTATAAGTTGTACTGTGCCCATTTTATGAAGTCGATTACACATTGAATTATGCATGACTGCAAAATCAGATTGGACACACAACATTTGTTAGGCAATAGACTTAAATGTAAATGACATAATGGGCTCGAATTTAGCAGGCCTGCGGGTTCCCAGCGGGTGGTCCTCCGGGAGCGTGGAAAACGCGGACGGCTAATCGTGTGCGTCCCCCACGCGATCGCGGGATAATTGGACCGATTAAGCCCTGCTTCCGGGTTCTGCGCTCCCCAGCTGCGTGCCGGCCGGCTGCGCATGCGCAGTACCGTCGACGCGATGTAGGAGCTCCAGTTAAAGGAGCAGTCTCCCAAAGCCCCTCCTGCTACAAGCAAGCGGTTTGAGACGATGGCTCAGCAAAGGGGAAAGGCTGCGCCCCGTTTTTCAGATCTGGCACTGCAGCTGATGCTGGAGGGCGTGAGGAGGAGGAGGGAAACACTCTTCCCAGAAGATGGGCGCAAGTTCCCTGCCGCCGCAACCAGGAAGGCATGGGCAGAGGTGGCGGCGGAGGTGAGCAGCAGGGGCAACACCCCAAGGACTTGGGAGCAGTGCCGCAAGCGCTTCAATGACCTGACTAGGTCTGGCAAGGTGAGTACACCAACGCACCCTCCCACATCCCGTCCCCACCATCACGCCAAGCAGATCACAACCCCCTCCTGCACAGCCACCACTGCGCTCCATCAGCAATCCTCACAGCCACTCATTCACCATCCTCGCCGTGCACGCAAGTACCCACCGTCCCTGACCCCACCCGAACACTACCACACACCCCAATCCCCATGCAATGGGATGGGCACGTGGCCCACGCTTTCTCCCATCCGTTCCGCGCCACGCTCAACCCAACCACACCGATGCTCGATGCGTCTCACGATGCAAGACGCACCCACTCACACATCTGTGTTTTGCCTTCACAGGAGAAGAGAAGCAAGAACAATAGGGAAAGGGCACGCACCGGAGGTGGGCCGCCGCAAGTGGTGGAGCTCACCGACGCAGAGGTGGAGGCGCTCGACCTCGCCCGCACGCGACATTGCCTGTCGGTGGCCGATGGCGAGTGTGTCGCTGCCGAAACGGCCGGTAAGGGAAAGCTGACACTCAACACCCATGATCGCGAGTTACCGTCTCATCACCTGCCATCAGGCGCACTGTCAAGTTGGTCCACATGCCTCAAAGTGCCCTCTGTTCTCTTGCAGGTCCGTCTTTGGGTCAAGCGAGCGTGGAGGGCGATTCCTCAGAGGACATGGCGGTCTCTGAGGGTGCATCGTCACATCAGAGCCAACCATCCACCAGCGCAGAGACACGCACCTCGGTGGGTCCCCCTCGCCAACTAGTTGGGGTAGCACTTGGTGAGTCACCGCGCACGAGTGAGCATGAGCAGACCCTGGTGGCAGGGGCAGCCGCGGAGGGTCCGCGACGGAGGGAGCACTCATCTCCAGGCTCTGCTCAGCCGGACCCAGATGCTGAACCCAGGGGGCCACCAGTGAAAAGGAGAGTCGTCGAGGGCCACCAGCTAATTGCTGAGGTACTGGCAGAGATGCCGCGCGCATTGTCCACAATAGCGCAGGCGATGGAGGAGTCCAACTCCTGCATGTGGGCATTGGTGGCGCAGGCACAGGAGGGTACCGGCGACACAGTGTCGCGGGTAGGTGCGGGACTGTCTGCGGTGGAGGACAGGCTGGCCTCCCTCGAGCGTCACGCACAGCTCCAGATCGAGTCCATGCAGGCCCTGACAACGTCTGTACGGATTCAGGGTGAGCAACATTCCGACGCCACCAACAGGCTGAGGGATACACTAGGGGTGGCCTTGCAAGGCCTCACACATGCCATCCAAACTGCCGTCCAGCAGGGTGGAAGGGGTGATGTGAGCCGAGGCCAAGAGAGGGATGATTGTGACCGGGGACATGAAAGCGGGGACGCCTCTCAAGGCGCCCCCACGTCCCACCCATCGCCCACCTCTCAACCAGTACCCGCAATGGTGCCTCCTCTCCAGGTGGCCGAGTCTGCCCCTGCCCCGGTGCAGGAGGAGCAGTCTGTGGAGGTGCCGTCACGGGCACCGAAACCCAGGGGCCGTCCGCCAAAAGCATCTACCCGGTCAAGGCAAGAAGACGAGCAACCTGCCACTACCTCTGCTGGAGCCACAGGGGTAGCACCACGTAGGGGTTCCCGGAAAAGAATTGCAAAGGCCTTATAATCACAAAGGGAATACACCAGGGTGTTTATTATTTTGTACTTTTTTTCTTATATAATGTCACATTGCAGATATTAAATAGTCTATTCTCACCACTCCTGCCACCTCTCGTCCATTCTTCCGCGGCTTGTGCAATAGTTGCGTTCCGTGGAGGCCATCATGACGGCGAACACCTGCTGCCACCCATTGGGCACACTGCTGTGGGTGCAGGATTACTGGCAGCACTCTTCAGTGGAGGGGGCTGGTATGGCCGCTCGCATGTGCAGGTGAGGAGATGCGAGCGCCTCGCAGTGTCTGACTCTAGGAGAACCGTTGACGTATGAGTGCCTCCCTGGCCCGGCGACCATCCCGGTGAGTCGCGGCTCGGCGCATGGGTCGTCCAACATCCTCTGGCGCGTCCTCCTCCTCCGCCTCCTCCTCCTCCGCCTCCTCCTCCTCCTCCTCCTCCTCGCCCTCGCCTTCCTCAATGTGGGTGGCGGGTGTGGATGGGGCCTCCTCCAGCGGCACCCCTCTCTGTCGGGCCATGTTGTGCAGGGCACAGCAGACAACTATGATTCGTCCCACTCTGAATGGTGTGTATTGGAGCGCTCCCCCAGAACGATCAAGGCACCTGAAGCGCATCTTGAGTAGACCTGGTAGCAGTGTGGCTGTCATTGTACCGACGCTCCGGCTCGGTGATGGGGTTCCTCAGAGGTGTCATGAGCCACGTGTGGAGGGGATACCCCTTGTCGCCGAGGAGCCAGCCGTTGCCGGCGTTGGGTGCCTGCAGGATGGGCGGGACGGCGGACTCCCTGAGGACGAAGGCATCGTGGCAGCTGCCGGGGTATCTGGCGCACACGTGTAGGAATCTCTGGCGGTGGTCACAGATGAGCTGGGCGTTCATGGAGTGATACCCCTTCCTGTTGATGAACAGCCCTGGCTCATGCGGAGGTGCCCGTATTGCGATGTGGGTGCAGTCGATTACACCCTGCACCCGTGGGAAGCCGGCCATGGCATGGAATCCAACCGCCCTCTCCATCTGGCTGCGCTCGTCCATGGCGAAGTTGATGTAGTGGGAGGCCCTGCGGAACAACCCATCGGTGACCTGCCTTATGCACTTGTGTGCAGAGGACTGACAGACCCCGGTGATGTCCCCGGTGGCACCCTGGAAGGAACCGGATGCGAAGAAGTTGAGGGCAGTGGTGACTTTGACGGCGACAGGTAAGAAGATGCTGCTTGGTCCATCAGGGAGCAGCTCGTCGTTAAGGAGGCTGCAGATGTCGGCGACTACCTGGCGATTGACTCTGAGCCTCCGTATGCACTGCTCCTCGGAGAGGTCCATGAAGCTGAGCCTCGCTCTGTACACCCTGTGCGGAGGGTAGTGCCTCCTGCGACGCATCTCTCTCTGCGGTTGCCCTCCCTCCTGCTGTGCAGGTGGGTGTGCTGCAGCACCGTGTTGGGCGGCCCCACCTCTCCGAGGCGGACGGCGTGGACTGCGAGGCTGCTGGGGCTGGTCATCCTGTTCGTCCTCCGACGATGTCAACGCACCACCCATCTGGCAGGTGTTGGTCTGAGGGGTTGTGCAGGGTAGGTGGGTGGGTCCTCGGACTGGGGCTGCGGTTTCGTGTCGGTCTGTCCTCTGGCTTGGCGGGGGGTGGTGGAGGGCAGGGGTTGCCCTATGTGACGCGGTGGCCTCCTGCGTGGGTGAGGGCTCTCCCCCGTGGAGCGCACCTTGGCACCTGCCACAGGCTGCTGGCTGCAACACGCCTGGTTTGAAAGGTACTGTTTCCCCCAGTGTGGGAAACTGACTGCGTTGAACCTAAAATCCCACACTTCCTCTTTTGACAGCTGCTTCAGCTCATTAACTGACCACAACGAGCAAGTTAAGTACTCTCAAGTGGAACCCCGCTGGCTTTAATTGCCTGCGGGATTCCCACCAGCGGGGCTTGCGCGCGCAGCCCCGCACGTCAGCGGGGTACCCGGAAGTGGCCGGGATTTCGTCGCGATCCAGTCACGTGACCGGAGATCGGGATTTTTGGGGCCCCCCCGCTGGAAACCCGCAGGTAACCCGACCCTAAAATCGAGCCCAATGTGTCTTATGTTTGAAAGCTGGCTTGGAAAATCTGGTTACAGTTTTAAAATGAACAGCATTATTCTGTGCATGTGAAATTAGCACAATTCTTTGCAGTTCTAAAGAGTACAGCAGAATGGATATATTAAAATGATAAGGAAAACACAAGTTGACTTCAAAATATTTACATTGCTTTATAGAATAGATGTCTGTTACAGTTGAAAGATTTGCTCTTTATTAAAACTTTACAGTAGGTTAATAATTGGCAGCATGCTAAATTTTCTTAGTAAATGCAACAATTTATCACTATACAGCTAAACTGAATCGGTCGGGAAGGGCTGTCCAAAATTGGGAATGTTGGAATTTAATAATAGAATGCGAAATAAAGTTGTTAATTTTTAGAGATGACTTCTTTGAATGAAGGTCACGTAACCTTATCATGTGATCTTGAGTCTAAATTGTTAACTGAATACGTCGTTGCTTTTCCACAAATCAAGCACTCAGACCTTCAGCATATTATGCAATTTTTATTGACTCCATATAATAAAAACAGATGTATCAGCTTGATGGACCAAACATAAAAACAATGTTTGTAAGTAAACAAATGAAGAAACCAGCAAGTGCATTAGGAACCAAAATTACCATTACCATAATGCATAGAAACATTTTTACTTTTTACTTTTCAAAATTAGTATGGTCTTTAAAACAATTTTTAGCTGAACTGTGTTATAAGAACATAAGAAACAAGAGCAGGAGTAGGCCATTTAGCCTCTCGAACATACTCCGCCATTCAATAAGATCATGGCTGATTTTCGATCTCAACTCCACTTTCCTGCCCGATCCCCATATGCCTTGATTCCCCTAGAGTCCAAAAATCTATCGATCTCAGCCTTGAATATACTCAATGACTGAGCATCCAACAGCCCTCCGGGGTAGGGAATTCCAAAGATTCACAGCCCTCTGACTGAAGAAATTTCTCCTCATCTCAGTCCTAAATGGCTGACCCCTTATCCTGAGACTATGCCCCTAGTTCTGGATTCTCCAGCCAGGGGAAACAGCCTCTCAGCATCTACCCTGCCAAGCCCTCTCAGAATCTTTTATGTTTCAATGAGATCACTTTCATTCTTCTAAACTCCAGAGAGTATACGCCCATTCTACTCGATCTCTCCTCATATGACAACCCTCTCATCCCGGAATCAATCTAGTCAACCTTTGTTGCACCACCTCTAAGGCAAGTTTATCCTTCCTTAGATAAGGAGACCAATACTGTACGCGGTACTCCAGGTGTGGTCTCACCAAAGCCTGTACAATTGAAGCAAGACTTCCTTACTCTTGTACTCCAACCCCCTTGCAATAAAGGCCAACATACAATTTGCTGTTCTAATTGCTTGCTGCACCTGCATGTTTATTTTCTATGTTTCGTGTACGAGGACACCCAAATCCCTCTGAACACCAACATTTAATAGTTTCTCACCATTTAAAAAATATTCTGTTTTTCTATTCTTCCTACCAAAGTGAATAACCTCACATTTCCCCACATTATACCCGATCTGCAACCTTCTTGCCCACTCACTTAGACTGTCCATATCCTTTTGCAGACTCTTAGGGGGTGATTTTAAACCCCAAGAACGGGTGGGTTGGGGGCAGGTGGGAGTTGAAAATAGTTGTTTTTTGGGTCGCGACCGCAACCTGGCTTTATTTCCGGGTTTAACGTTGGCACGTAAAAGTACAGGCTTCCCACTGGGAATGCAAAGTCCGAAAATTTTGAGGTTACGACCCAAAAAAAATATTTTCAACTCCCACCCGCCTCCAACCCATCCGTTCTTGTGGTTTAAAACACCCCCTTTGTGTCCTTCTCGCAGCTTACTTTCCCACCTAGCTTTTGTATCGTCAGCAAACTTGTTTACAGCACTATTGGTCCCTTCATCTAAGTCATTGATACGAATAGCTGAGGTCCCAGCACTGATACTTGCTGCACCCCACTAGTTACAGCCTGCCAACCTGAATGTAACCCATTTATTCCAGCTCTCTTTTCTGTCCATTAACCAATCCTCTATCCATACTAATATATTACCCCCAACCCCATGAGCCCTTATCGTGTGTAACAACCTCTCGGGTGGCACCTTATCGAATGCTTTTTGAAAATCCAAATATACTACATCCATTGGTTCTCCTTTATCTACTCTACCAGTTACGTCTTCAAAAAACTCTAATAGATTTGTCAAACACGATTTCCCTTTCATAAAACCATGTTGATTCTGTCTAATCGTATTATGATTTTCTAAGTGCCCTGTTACCATGTCCTTAATAATGGATTCTAGCATTTTCCCGATGACTGAAATCAGGCTAACTGGCCTGTAGTTTCCTATTTTCCCTCTTCCCTCCTTTCTTGAATAGCAGGGTCATATTTGCTACCTTCCAATCCACTGGGATCGTTCTAGAATCGAGGGAATTTTCGGCGATAACAACCAATGCATCCACTATCTCTGCACCAACCTCTTTTAGAACCCTAGGATGTAGGCCATCGGCTCCAGGGGATTTGTCTGCTTTTTGTCCCATTAATTTCTCCAGTACTTTTTCTTTACTAATCTTAATTATTTTAAGTTCCTCACTCTCATTAGACCCTTGGTTCCCCACTATTTCCAGTATGTTTTTTGTGTCTTCTGCTGTGAAGACAGATACAAAATATTTGTTTAACGTCTCTGCCATTTCCTTATTCCCCATTATAATTTCTCCTGTCTCGGCCTCTAAGATCCATGTTTACTTTCGCTACTCTTTTCCTTTTTACATACTTGTAGAAGCTCTTACAGTTTGTTTTTATATTTCTTGATAGTTTACTCTCATATTCTATTTTCTCCCTCTGTCAATTTTTTGTTCATCAGTTCATCCTGGTTTCTAAAACTCTCCCAATCCTCAGGCTTACTACTCTTCTTGGCAATATTGTAAGCTTCTTCTTTTAATCCAATACTATCCTTAACTTCACGGATGGATCACTTTTCCCTTGGAGTTTTTATTTCTCAATGGAATGTATATTTGCCATTGCTTATCTACCGTCATATCTTTTAATCTAATTTCCCAACGACCTTATCCAACTCGCCCCTCATACCTAGGTAATTGGCTTTGTTTAAGTTAAAGACTCTAGTTTCGGACATAAGTACATCATTCTCGAACTCAGTGAAATTCTATCATATTATGATCACTCTACCCCAGAGGATCCCTTACTATGAGATTACTAATTAACCCTGTCTCATTATACAGGCTAAGGTCTAAAATAACCTGTTCCCTAGTTGGTTCCACAACGTATTATTCTAGAAAACTGTCTCAAATGCATTCCATGAACTCATCCTCCAAACTACTTTCGCCAATTTGATTTGCCCAGTCTATATGAAGATTAAAGTCTCCCACGATTATTGCATTACCTTTGTTACAAGCTCCTCTTATTTCTTGATTAATATTCTGTCCAACAGTCTAACTACTATTAGGGGGGCCTATAAACTACTCCCAACAGTGTTTTCTACCCCTTGTTAGTTCTTATCTCCACCTGTACTGATTTTACTTCCTGATCGTCTGCGTCTAGATCCTTTCTCACTATGTTTAGAAGCTGTCTTACAAAAGATTCAGAAAATACTGAAATCACAGTGCACAAACAGAACTTTACAATAGCAATTGGTATTGGCATTTTGACGGATATTTAAAAACCTTGTAGCATAGAGTGTGGAACAAGAAAAAGCCATTTGCGTTGGTGAGCCCACTCCTACCAGTGAAGCATATATAATTTTAACTGTTGTGCACTCTTCAAAATTGATTTAATTTCCCAAGGGAAGTAAATAACTATACAACAAATCTTTCAAGAACACAACTCTGTAAAATTTCTGGCTCACCCCAATTATAGATCTTTACACACACACTGCTGTTCACTGAAACAAAAGGAGTGTGAGTTGAATCCGCTCAGTGCTATGGTGATACCACCATCATGGCAAAGATATATTCAGGAGATATTAACTGCCTTTGTTTGCAAATATCATCATTCCTTCTGTAGTGTTAATGTTTTTAGTGACTTTTATCTACTTTTTTTTCCCCCCATGTCAGTATCAAAAAATTGCTTTACAGTTAAGTTTTTATAATTACCATGAAAAGCAAAGTTGTTTTTATTGGATTAAGTTAGTTGTTTGGAATTGTAATTTGGGCTAAGGATCCTGCACACAATTAACAATGCTTTTGTATTATGCAAAGTTGTTTTGGATGCGCGAGAGCACCAATGCAGTATGTAACTCAGGCGTCAAGAGCTGATTTGACTCGTACGCACGCTAGATCTGAGCGGTGTGAGACCATTTCTAAATGTTAGTCTGAATTTTGTACAGGGTATAGTGTAGAGCCAATATTCCTCTGCCCTGGTCCCAAAAAGAATCTGTAAAGTTGGTACAAGACAGAAGCAAAATGGGTGCTACTCCTTTGCTCCTGAACAGCACATGAACTGCTCCTATCGCTTTTCTGGCTTCTACAACTGACTCCACCCGAAGAGAGCACAGCAATGGAAATTGCATGCAAGTGAATGTCAGGGGGCTTAGCACCAAATTTCTTCTAATAGCGCTGGGTGCAGTTCAGGGGCAAACTGCTTCCATTAAAACCTGGCTCTACTGGTTCCCAAGCTGCTGTTGAGATATTGGGCCTGATTTTAGGAGGGAGGCGGGTTGGCAGCGGGGGGTCGACTGGGCGAGTGGATTACGCGCCCATTGAATTTGGGGTGCTCCGCACGCGATCGCAGCCTGATTGAAGGTTCTTACCTTGGCTTCCGGGTTTTGCGCTGGAAAGCTGCACAGCAGGCGGACTGCGCAGCCGCATCATAGGCTGTCAGCTGGAGGAGCCCTATTTAAAGGGGCAGTCCTCCACTGACTGATGCTGCAGAAAATAAGGCAAAATTACAGCATGGAGCAACCCAGGGGAAAGGCTGCTCCCAGGTTTAATGCCTCACTCCAGGTCTTACTGAATGGGGTGAGGAGGAAGGGGAGGACAGAGATCTTCTCCCCGGTGGACGGGAGGAAGTGGTCTGCCTCTGCCACCACGGAGGCCTGGCTCGAGGTGGCAGAGGAGGTCACCAGCACCACCAACGTATCGTGCACCTGCATACAGTGCAGGAGGCGCTTCAATGACCTAAGCAGGTCAGCCGAAGTGAGTACACTTACTCATTCCCCTACACTCCGTCTGCCACATCACCACCCCCACCCCACATCTCCTTCTGCACAGCCAACACTACTCTGTCACATCACCCCTCACACCCACTCAAAGCTCATCCTCATCTTACCTGCACTTACTCACCTCACCAGTACTCATCCCACCACTACCACTCAACACAACCCTCATACAATCTCATTGCTCTATCTCATACTCACCCTCTCATGCATCTCTTTCATGGTCAGCCTCACTCAACCTGCCAATACCTGTGCTGCAGCCACAGGGCATGCATCACATATGTGCAGTAGGAAGCGTAAGGCAAAGGTGTCGTGAGCATGAAGGGAATGCACAAGGGTGTTTGAGGGTTTGTCATGGTTTTTACTTATAATTGATTTCTGATCAACTCACATTACATATATTGTCACCAGTACTGCCACATCTTTGCGAATCTTGTCTGGTTTGTGCAATAATGCCCTTTCCTGAGGATCACTATGAAGACCCACAACTGATGCCACCCATTGTGTCACTGCAGAGTGGGTGTAGGTGTATTTGCAGGGCTCTTTTGTGCAGACGACTGAGAGACGTCGGCGATGTCCCCGGTGGCACCCTGGAAGGATGCGGAGGAGAAGTTGTTGAGGGCAGTGGTAACTTTGACAGTGACAGGTAAGAAGATGGTGCTCGAGCCAGCCGGGAGCAGCTCGGCATGAAGGAGGCTGCAGATGTCCACGACTACATGTCGACTGACTCTGAGCCTCCGTATGCACTGCTGCTCAGAGAGGTCCAGGAAGCTGAGCCTCGGTCTGTGGACCCTGTGGCGAGGGTAGTGCCTTCAGCGACGCATCTCTCTCTGTGGTTGCCCTCCCTCCTGCTGTGCAGATGGTTGTGTCACAGCACTGTGTTGTGGAGTTCCATGTGTCAGAGGTGGCCGGCGAGGCTGGTGATGCTGTTCACCCTCCGAGGAGGTCATGACTGCAGCTATGGCGGCCCCCATCCGGAAGATGTACGTTTGAGGGGCTCCGCAAGGTAGGTACATGTGTCTGCACACCGGGGTTGAAGTTCCAAGTTTGTGAATTTTATTGTTAGGAGGAGGGTGGTGTAGGCCAAACTTTGTCCAAAGTGACAGAGTGGCCTCCTGCAATGAGTGAGGGTCTCCCCACCTCCCCCCCCCCCCCCCCACCTGTCAAATGGACCTTTGCAGCTGCCACAGGCTGGTGGCTGCAACACGTCCATTTCAACTGGGAGTGTTTCCCCCAGTACGAGAAACAGTCTCAGTTGAGTTGAAAATCCCACCCCTCCTAAAATATCATGTCAATCAGGTCTGCAAATGACCTGAACTATCTACTCAATTAGTTTAAGTGGCATCCCGCCGGCTTCAATTGCCAGTGGGATTCCCGCATGCGGGGGCTGCGCGCGCATCTAATCGCTTCACTGGGGAACCCGGAAGTGGGTGAGTTGGAGCCGGGCTCCGGACCCGCCCCAGGAATCCCCGATTTTCGGAGCCCCACCGCCACGAACCCGCCGGCTTGGAGGTCCGAAAATCGAGCCCATTATCTGTCTTGAGCATCAGGATGATATTGTCAAGATAAATAGTCATTTTTGATTTTTTTGAATTAAAAATAGATTTGTCGCTTCAAGATTCATTGCAGAATGCTATTAGTATTTTCTGTTTAGTGATGGAGGCTATGTTGAGCACTGCGCTACCCTCTTTCCCTTCCGCCTTTTGTAATATGACTTATTTAGAGTCAGAAGAGGGGAAACAACTGCAAGCCCCCTTGACAGCTGCTAAAATAATTCACTTTGGCCTCTCCTGAGTGACTAACATCTATTTCCCCACGACAGCAGAAGAAATCCCCCCTCTCTCTGACCGTACACCTGCTCCATTTCACCTGGAATAAAAAAGAATCTTCGTAGCCAAACCAGAACCCTCCTCCTACTCCGGTACCATCATGCTTCCCCCTCATGCCTGGATCCCCTGCTCCTCCACCAACTGCTTGTCACCATGTTGCACCCTCTTACCAGCTCCCTCTAAGCCAGGTTGCAGGAGCTCCCAGACTCCGGCTGGCCGTATTGCTGCCACCCCAGCCTGGTATAGCAGCATGAGCAGGTTGACAGGGGAAGGTCCAGTAAAACACACAAGAGGAGCAGACACATGCAAATTTTAGATTCTGGCTATCAAAAGTTGATTCCAACAATTTTTATAAAATAAAACTGTGGCTGGCCAATAAATCCTTTGTTGAATAACTTCATTTCCACTATTTTGAAATAGAGCCGATCAGCACAACCCGTTTTCGTGCAATGGAGAAATAAAAATACAGGAACAAAGAAAGTTCAAAATACAGGTGGCAGCTCCACCTTTTCTATCATCTCACAAGACATTACGTAGCTATTTCCACCACATCGCCGACATTATTCTTACTAAAGGTTTAAGAAAACTCATAACACACAATCGTTTAGCCTTTATAATCCTCTTCCTTTTGGCCTACCCCTGATAGTGCCCGCAGTGCGCACTCCTACATTGTGCCCGACAGAAAGCTCGTGCCCCGTGGTCATGCTCCAGGTGTGCCGCACTTCCGGTGTGCTGTGCTCACATTGTGCCAAGAGAGGAAAATCAGCCCTTCGAACTTCAGCCCAGTTTTAAAAGTTGCGAGGATCTCCTTTGGATACCTCAAAATCTTTTAAGCTTAATTTTTAATGTTGGGAGAGGGCCCACCTTCCAGCTGCTCATTCCTCACTTTAAAATGTAACCCACCAGTAACTTGAGGTCTGCACGCAAGCACCAAGCTCCATAGGCAGGGTGCCGCTCATAACTGATGCCACTACTCAGGTCTGCCAGCTACGTATCATGCCCCACAGGTACTTTAACAGTGCTCCATAACACAATTTTGGTATCTGACAGTTTAATTCCTACGATACATTTACAACAGTGTTGATAACCCTGTAAACTTCCATCTATTTCCCTATCTTGAATGTCATAGTTTAAATATTACTTCATCAAGGATAAAAATGACTTGTGTAAAGGGATCATCTTTCTTTGCTGCTCAATTTAGCCACTTAAAATTGTCAGAGTGCACAGAATACCCTAGATATTATTGGTATTAAACTTGATGTTGGTGGCCAACGTGAGGTAGCAGTCAGCAATGTGAAGGGTAGAAATATAGTACTCATTTACTGCCTGTTTTCAGACGTAACAAAATTGTTCAATGAAGAGTTTTTACTTTAAGCGCTAATGGGCTGAATTGATGTTGTGTACTAATTAACCCGGAGGATAAGGCAATTAATAGTGAAGTGCCCTTTATTGCTGCAGTAACACAATACTGATTCATGCTGTCAATAACATTCTGGACATTGGGGAGCCCTGAGATGTGAGAAAAATTGCAAGGATCACTCAGTCTGCTGCTGGGTCTCTAGGAGAAAATGATGAAGCTGTTTGCCTCAGCACACAACACATCAGCAACTTGCTTGATGGATCTGTGCATTGAAGATTGACTGTTGTCACCAATGTCCACTATGGCATAGAAATTACAATCGGAAACAGGCCAATCGGCCCAACCAGTCCGTGTTAGTATTTATTCTCCTCATAAGCAGTAATCCTCTTCCCATGTATCCACCCTGGTCCCATATCCCTTGATTTCCTTTTCTTTCAACCACCTATTCTTGTACTTTGACACAGCCTCTGCTTCAATCACTAACTCTAGTAATGTATTTAACAGCCTAACCACACTCTGTGTAAAAAGTTTCACATGCTCTTCACCCTAAATCTCTTGCATTTCATTCTTGACTATCTTAATTACTGGAAACAATCTCATACTTCTATCAACACCGTAATCTCCTGTGTTCAAACAAAAACAGCTTGGACTGAGCCTAAAACATAAAATAGTTACCTTGGTTGTTGAGGAGACTCTGGATCAGAAATTCCCCTCAAGCCTCGTTAACATTATTTGGTTGAGCTGCTGGGGACTGCCACACAGGCAGCTCATCCATTTTAAAAGGATGAATGTTGGGCCATTTGCTTTGCTGGCAGTGGCCTGAAGGTAAATCCGGGGGGGTGGGGGTTGGGAAGCACAATTTGGACCGAAATGTTGTGGAATCATGTCATAAAGACATTTATCATGTGTGCCAGAATATGAGTGGCCAACAACAAAATCATTGGGAAATCTGCCCATGTCCATCAGCAAATATGCATAGATTAGAGAGCTACTTTGTTGTAACTGGCTGGTTCCCAATTATGTCCTATGCTCTAAAATAGTTTGAGAATGTAAAAATATGAGCAGCAGTACCCGGAAAATCAATTTTCCATTCCGGGAGACTCCAGGACAACCCGAAAGGGTTGGCAAACCCTGTTCCTGAGACGGGGTGACTCCTTATCTCCTTCAGCATGGTCATCAGCAATGTCCCGAGATAGCTTGTTTTATTCGTTCACGGGATGTGGGCGTCGCTGGCGAGGCCAGCATTTATTGCCCATCCCTAATTGCCCTCGAGAAGTGTATTAACGTCTGGAGATCTGTGGAATCCAGTTTCCAGCTACTCTCTTGTGCTGCTTGCTTTCTTGTCCTTGAAGTGTTTCGCTCCAGCAGCTGTTGCACGAGAAGTCATCAGAGGCCTCCAGCAAGCAGGCAAAGATAGTACAGGTGCGAACCACAAACTCTGCTTTTTCCTGGATTGCTATGAGCAGTGCCCAGGAGATTAAGCTTCCATTCCTAGAGATTCCTGGACAACATGGGAGGGTCAGCAACATTCGCACTCTCTCTCACAATCGCACTCTCTCTCACAATCGCACTCTCTCTCACAATCGCACTCTCTCTCACAATCGCACTCTCTCACTCAAATGCACTCACTCACACTCACATTCACACTCACAAACTCATTCTCACTCTCTCACCCTCTCACAGTCTCACATTTTCACTCACACTCTCACTCTCATGCTCATGCTCACAAACTCATTCTCATACACTCTCACCCACCCTCTCACACTCATGCTCTCACACACTCTCTCACACTCTCACACTCACATTCTCTCCCTCTCTCACACTCTCATTCACACTCACATTCTCACTCTCTCACACTCTCACTCTCACTTACACACTCTCACTTACATTCTCTCACTCACACTTCAGGCCAATGACACTCATTACAAGGGAGGGAAGATCATGTTAACAATGTTCATGTTTTGCACTTGAAATTGAGTCTTGGATCCAGACTTTAAAGTAGAGATAGAAATGTATCGTTGCTCAAAACAAGCAATGCAGCAGTTTTTGCAAAATAATATGTCACCACTTAAGCAGCATTAGCAGTGCAACTAACTTGGAATTGATGTTATTTTCCATTATACTATGCAGCCCATATCGCTCACTCTAAAGAACACCAAAAAGCAATGTTCTTTTTAAAAAAAAAACAGGACAAGTCAACAGTTCTGACAGCTAGAGATTCTACTGTCGAAACATCTCCCGATCATTGGTGTACTGAGCCTTCCTGTGATATGAGTGTTTTATCATAAAGGGACGAGGGCGGGACCCGAGCGTGTGGAGGGGCGAGGGCGGGACCCGAGCGTATTGGGGTGGGTGGAGGGGCGAGGGCGGGACCCGAGCGTATTGGGGTGGGTGGAGGGGCGAGGGCGGGACCCGAGCGTGTGGAGGGGCGAGGGCGGGACCCGAGCGTATTGGGGTGGGTGGAGGGGCGAGGGCGGGACCCGAGCGTGTGGAGGGGCGAGGGCGGGACCCGAGCGTATTGGGGTGGGTGGAGGGGCGAGGGCGGGACCCGAGCGTGTGGAGGGGCGAGGGCGGGACCCGAGCGTATTGGGGTGGGTGGAGGGGCGAGGGCGGGACCCGAGCGTGTGGAGGGGCGAGGGCGGGACCCGAGCGTATTGGGGTGGGTGGAGGGGCGAGGGCGGGACCCGAGCGTATTGCGGTGGGTGGAGGGGCGAGGGCGGGACCCGAGCGTATTGCGGTGGGTGGAGGGGCGAGGGCGGGACCCGAGAGTGTGGAGGGGCGAGGGCGGGACCCGAGAGTGTGGAGGGGCGAGGGCGGGACCCGAGCGTATTGGGGTGGGTGGAGGGGCGAGGGCGGGACCCGAGAGTGTGGAGGGGCGAGGGCGGGACCCGAGAGTGTGGAGGGGCGAGGGCGGGACCCGAGAGTGTGGAGGGGCGAGGGCGGGACCCGAGCGTATTGGGGTGGGTGGAGGGGCGAGGGCGGGACCCGAGCGTATTGCGGTGGGTGGAGGGGCGAGGGCGGGACCCGAGAGTGTGGAGGGGCGAGGGCGGGACCCGAGCGTATTGCGGTGGGTGGAGGGGCGAGGGCGGGACCCGAGCGTATTGCGGTGGGTGGAGGGGCGAGGGCGGGACCCGAGCGTATTGCGGTGGGTGGAGGGGCGAGGGCGGGACCCGAGCGTATTGCGGTGGGTGGAGGGGCGAGGGCGGGACCCGAGCGTATTGGGGTGGGTGGAGGGGCGAGGGCGGGACCCGAGAGTGTGGAGGGGCGAGGGCGGGACCCGAGAGTGTGGAGGGGCGAGGGCGGGACCCGAGCGTATTGCGGTGGGTGGAGGGGCGAGGGCGGGACCCGAGAGTGTGGAGGGGCGAGGGCGGGACCCGAGAGTGTGGAGGGGCGAGGGCGGGACCCGAGCGTATTGCGGTGGGTGGAGGGGCGAGGGCGGGAGCCGAAAAATCAAAAAGTGGCATCACAACACAAGGAGGAGCGGCATGGATAAGTTACAGGTAAGTATTTTGTTTATTTCTTAGTGTTTTTGGTGGTTAGTGTTTTTATTAGTGGTTAGAGTTTGTGTTTTACTGTTAGCTAAACTGTTAAATAGTCCTAAAGCTAAAAAAAAAGTTTTAATTAACTGTTAGCTAACATGGCAGGACAGCTGGGCCCGTCGCGTGCACGTCCTGAGCCACATGAGAATTCCAGAACTCTTAATATGTGCTGGAAAACCACATGTGCAGGAAGTGCCACCAACTGCTCGAGCTTAAGAGGCAGCTGGCATCAATACAGTGCCTTCAAGAATCTGAGAGTTGCATGGATAGCACGTTTCAGGGGGTGGTCACCCCCCTTCCATGTAGGAACCAATGACATAGGAAGGATAAGGGTTGAGGTCCTGCAGTCAGAGTTTCAGGAGCTAGGCAGGAAGTTAAAAAGCAGGACCTCAAAGGTGGTAATCTCTGGATTACTCCCAGTGCCACGCACTAGTGAGTATAGGTATAGTGGGATAAGACAGGTTAATGCGTGTCTGGAGATATGGTGCAGTAGGGAAGGCTTCAGATTCCTGGGGCACTGGGACCAGTTCTGGGGCGGGAGGGATCTGTTGAAGATGGACGGGTTGCACCTCAACAGAGCTGAGACCAATGTCCTTGCGGGGAGGTTAACTAGTGCTGTGGGGGAGGGTTTAAACTAATTTTGCAGGGGGGTGGGCACTGGAATGAAACATTAGAGAGGAGAAACAAGGTGCACAGAGGACTGGGAGAGACAAATAGCACTAGTGTAAAGAATAGTTCAGAAAAGGAGGTATCCGATGGGGCAAATCTGTGGCAGTCTAAGATGAGTTTGGAGTGCATGTGCATAAATGCATGTAGTCTGGTGAATAAGGTTGGCGAACTGCAGGCACAAGTCACCACATGGAACAATGATATAGTGGCAATAACAGAAGTCTGGCTCGAAGAAGGGGAGGATTGGGTACTTAATATTCCTGGCTACCAGGTATTCAGGAAAGCTAAGGAAGGAAAAGAGTGAAGTGATACACTTCGGTGGAAAAAACGAGGAGAGGCAATATAAAGAGGACAATTCTAAAAGGAACATAGAAATCTGGAGGTATATGTGCACAAATTGTTGAAGGTAGCAGGGCAGGTTGCGAAAGCAGTTAAGAAAGCATACGGGATCCTGGATTTTAAATAGAGGCATAGAGTACAAAAGCAAGGAGGTTTATGGTGACCCTTTACAAAACACTGGTTTGGCCACAACTGGAGTATTGTGTCCAGTTCTGGGCACTGCACTTCAGGAAAGATGTGAAGGCCATAGAGAGGGTGCAGAAGAGATTTACTAGAATGATTCCGGTAGAGAGAGAAAAACTGTTCCCATTAGCAGAGGGATCAAGAACAAGAGGACATAGATTTAAGGTGATTGGCAAAAGAACCAAAGGCGGCATGATAAAAATCATTTTTACACAGCGAGTGGTTGTGATCTGGAATGCACTGCCCAAGGGGGTAGTGGAGGCAGATTCAAACGTGGCCTTCAAAAGGGAACTGGATAAGTACTTGGGAAAAAATTTGCAGGGCTACGGGGACAGGCGGGGGAGTGGGACCAGCTGGATTACTCTTGCAGTGAGCCGGTACGGACTCGACGGGCCGAATGACCATCTCCCGTGCTGTAAACTTTCTATGATTCTATGAAAGAAAGGAGGGGGGCGGCAGTATTGATCAACGAAACTATTATGGCACTGGAAAGGGATGATGTAGTTGAGGAATAAAAGACAGAATCTATTTGATTAGAATTAAGAACAGTAGAGGAGCTATTATGCTGCTGGGTGTATGCTATAGGCCACCAAATAATTAGATAAACAGTAATTGAACAATGGGAGGCCTTCAAGGAGAAGAACTCTCTTCCGCAAATGGCAATTGATACTAGCTCAATTGCTAAATTTAAATCTGAGACAGATAGCTTTTTGGCAACCAAAGGTATTAAGGGATATGGGCCAAAGGCAGGTATATGGAGCTAGATCACAGATCAGCCATGATCTTATCAAATGGCGGAGCAGGCACGAGGGGCTGAATGGCCTACTCCTGTTCCTATGTTCCCAGATGGTTCGGGTACAGAGCAGACACATTCCCACAAGGGGGAAAGGAAGGGCATCCAAAGCTCGGGCTCCCTGGATGACGAAAGATATAGGGCTAGAAATTGGGCCGTGTAGTGTCCGATGTTTTGGCGCTGTGCGGCCTCCCGAAATGCCAAGGTGGCATCTTGGCTGTGCATGCATGTTTCCAGCGTGACGTGCGCCGGACGCCACCTTGGTATAGGAGTTAGCGCATGTGGAAATACGGAACGCCGGCAGCATGTAAAGTAAGGAGAAAATGGATACAATCAGCGTGCAACGCTGATTTAAAGTGATAGACACCATTTTGAGACTTAACACACAGTCTTAACCACGACCATCTGAATGTGTCTTAGAGTGCCTGGAGGACCCCCTCCAGCGCTATTTAAAGGCATTATGCAGGATTTACAGATTAGTGACTGGATTATTACTTCTGGCTGCTGATGCATTTGTTTGGAGGTCTCCTAGACTTGAATACTAGGACGCGGGGACATAGCCTAACACTTAGAGCCAGGACGTGCAGGAGTGAAGTTAGGAAAAGCTTCTACACGCAAAGGGTGGGAGAAATTTAGAACGCTCTTCTGCAAATGGCAGTTGATGCTAGCTCAATTGTGAATTCTAAATCTGAGATTGATAGATTTCTGTGAACCAAGGATATTAAGGGATATGGGGCTAAGGCGGGTATATGGAGTTAGGTCACAAGTCCACCATGATCTCATTGAATGGCGGAACAGGCTTGAGAAGCCAAGTGGCACTGCCACTTGCTGCTTCCTGTTATGTGCCACCTTCTGCAAGAAAGCGGGATGTGTGTCTGGGTGATGTGCCTGTCATAGTTGAATAGCTGCCAGTGTGTTTTGCCTGTGAGTTGTGGGGGGCAGCTTGCAACAGTGGTAATGTGTAAGGGTGAGAGGAAGCATCCGACTTAAAGAGTTGAGTACTGATGGAAAGAGTTTTTTTTTATTCGTTCATGGGATGTGGGCGTCGCTGGGGAGGCCAGCATTTATTGCCCATCCCTAATTGCCCTTGAGAAGGTGGTGGTGAGCCGCCTTCTTGAACCTCTGCAGTCTGTGTGGTGACGGTTCTCCCACAGTGCTGTTAGGAAGGGAGTTCCAGGATTTTGACCCAGCGACGATGAAGGAATGGCGATATATTTCCAAGTCGGGATGGTGTGTGACTTGGAGGGGAACGTGCAGGTGGTGTTGTTCCCATGTACCTGCTGCTCTTGTCCTTCTAGGTGGTAGAGGTCGCGGGTTTTGGAGGTGCTGTGGAAGAAGCCTTGGCGAGTTGCTGCAGTGCATCCTGTGGATGGTACACACTGCGGCCACTGTGCGCCGGTGGTTAAGGGAGTGAATGATTAGGGTGGTGGATGGGATGCCAATCAAGCGGGCTGCTTTGTCCTGGATGGTGTCGAGCTTCTTGAGTGTTGTTGGAGCTGCACTCATCCAGGCAAGTGGAGAGTATTCCATCACACTCCTGACTTGTGCCTTGTGGATGGTGGAAAGGCTTTTGGGAGTCAGGAGATGAGTCACTCGCCGCAGAATACCCAGCCTCTGACCTGCTCTTGTAGCCACAGTATTTATATGGCTGGTACAGTTAAGTTTCTGGTCAATGGTGACCCCCAGGATATTGATGGTGGGGGATTTGGCGATGGTAATGCCGTTGAATGTCAAGGGGTGGTGGTTAGACTCTCTCTTGTTGGAGATGGTCATTGCCTGGCACTTGTCTGGCGTGAATGTTACTTGCCACTTATGAGCCCAAGCCTGGATGTTGTCCAGGTCTTGCTGCACGCGGGCTCGGACTGCTTCATTATCTGAGGGGTTGCGAATGGAACTGAACACTGTGCAATCATCTGCGAACATCCCCATTTCTGACCTTATGATGGAGGGAAGGTCATTGATGAAGCAGCTGAAGATGGTTGGACTTAGGACACTGCCCTGAGGAACTCCTGCAGCAATGTCCTGGGGCTGAGATGATTGGCCTCCAACAACTACTACCATCTTCCTTTGTGCGAGGTATGACTCCAGCCACTGGAGAGTTTTCCCCCTGATTCCCATTGACTTCAATTTTACTAGGGCTCCTTGGTATGTGGGTGATGGGAGGTGTAGTGCGTGGAGCAGTGGATGCAGCTAGTGGTGCAGTTGGTGGGAGACGCCACTTGACAGTTAACCGCACTCACCTTGACCACTCGTGTCAAAGCACTGAACTTCTTCATGCAATGCATCCATGTTCATGGTGCTATGCGCCTGACATTGAATGTCCCCCGTTGCCTCCCACTGCCTTTTGGGCGTATGGCCTCTTGCCGCTCCTCCACTTGCAGATATAGGATGTCCCTCCTTCTGTCCACCACTTGCACCAAGTCCTCTAGTGCATCAGCAGGAGAACCTTGGTGCACACATTCTCGCAGGTATGGTGCGAAATCAGATCGGCAGATTTTTTTTTTATTCGTTTATGGGATGTGGGCCTTGCTGGCAAGGCCAGCATTTATTGCCCTTGAGAAGGTGGTGGTGAGCCGCCTTCTTGAACTGTTGCAGTCCGTGTGGTGAAGGTTCTCCCACAGTGCTGTTAGGTAGGGAGTTCCAGGATTTTGCCCCAGCGACGATGAAGGAACGACGATATATTTCCAAGTCGGGATGGTGTGTGACTTGGAGGGGAACGTGCAGGTGGTGTTGTTCCCATGTGCCTGCTGCCCTTGTTCTTCTAGGTGGTAGAGGTTGCGGGTTTGGGAGGTGCTGTCGAAGAAGCCTTAGCGAGTTGCTGCAATGCATCCTGTGGATGGTACACACTGCAGCTACAATGGGCTGGTGGTGAAGGGAGTGAATGTTTAGGGTGGTGGATGGGGTGCCAATCAAGTGGGCTGCTTTGTCCTGGATGGTGTCGAGCTTCTTGAGTGTTGTTGGGGCTGCACTCATCCAGGCAAGTGGAGAGTATTCCATCACACTCCTGACTTGTGCCTTGTAGA
The DNA here is from genome assembly GCF_035084215.1 of Heptranchias perlo. Classification (NCBI taxonomy): domain Eukaryota; kingdom Metazoa; phylum Chordata; class Chondrichthyes; order Hexanchiformes; family Hexanchidae; genus Heptranchias; species Heptranchias perlo. The sequence continues at coordinate 64,103,776 of NC_090333.1, forward strand.
TGGTGGAAAGGCTTTGGGGAGTCAGGAGGTGAGTCACTCGTCACAGAATAGCCAGCCTCTGACCTGCTCTTGTAGCCACATTATTTATGTGGCTGGTCCAATTAAGTTTCTGGTCAGTGGTGACCCCCAGGATGTTGATGGGGGATTTGGCAATGGTAATGCCGTTGAACATCAAATGGAGGTGGTTAGACTCTCTCTTGTTGGAGATGGTCATTGCCTGGCACTTGTCTGGCGCGAATTTTACTTGCCACTTATGAGCCCAAGCCTGGATGTTGTCTAGGTCTTGCTACATGAGGGCACGGACTGCTTCATTATCTGAGGGGTTGCCACTGGAACTGAACACTGTGCAGTCATCAACGAACATCCCCATTTCTGACCTTATGCTGGAGGGAAGGTCATTGATGAAGCAGCTGAAGATGTTTGGGCCCAGGACACTGCCCTGAGGAACTCCTGTAGCAATGTCCTGGGGCTGAGATGATTGGCCTCCAACAACCACTACCATCTTCCTTTGTGCTAGGTATGACTCCAGCCACTGGAGAGTTTTCCCCCGATTCCCATTGACTTCAATTTTACTAGGGCTCCTTGGTGCCACACTCGGTCAAATGCTGCCTTGATGTCAAGGGCAGTCACTCTCACCTCACCTCTGGAATTCAGCTCTTTTGTCCATGTTTGGACCAAGGCTGTAATGAGGTCGGGAGCCAAGTGGTCCTGGCGGAACCCAAACTGAGCTTCAGTGAGCAGGTTATTGGTGAGTAAGTGCTGCTTGATAGCACTGTCGATGACACCTTCCATCACTTTGCTGATGATTGAGGGTAAACTGATGGGGCGGTAATTGGCCGATAGGATTTGTCCTGCTTTTTGTGGACAGGATAGACCTGGGCAATTTTCCACATTATCGGATAGATGCCAGTGTTGTAGCTGTACTGGAACAGTTTGGCTAGAGGCGTGGTTCGTTCTGGAGCACGAGTCTTCAGCACTACAGCCAGGATGTTGTCGGGGCCCATAGCCTTTGCTGTATCCAGTGCACTCAGCCGTTTCTTGATATCACGTGGAGTAAATCGAATTGGCTGAAGACTGGCTTCTGTGATGGTGGGGATATTGGGAGGAGGCTGAGATGGATCATCCAATCAGCACTTCTGGCTGAAGATGGTTTCAAACGCTTCAACATTGTCTTTTGCTCTCACGTGCTGGACTCTGCCATCATTGAGGATGGGGATGTTTACAGAGCCTCCTCCTCCTGTTAGTTGTTTAATTGTCCACCACCATTCACGACTGGATGTGGCAGGACTGCAGAGCTTTGATCTGATCCGTTGGTTGTGGAATCTGCTTAGCTCTGTCTATAGCATGTTGCTTCCGCCTAAGTTTTAGCTTCACCAGCTTGGCACCTCATTTTTCGGTACGCCTGGTGCTGCTCCTGGCACGCTCTTCTACACTCCTCATTGAACCAAGGTTGATCCCCTGGCTTGTTGGTAATGGTAGAGTGAGGAATATACCAGGCCATGAGGTTACAGATTGTGCTGGAATACAATTCTGCTGCTGCTGCTGATGGCCCACAGCGCCTCATGGAGGCCCAGTTTTGAGCTGCTAGATCTGTTCTGAATCTATCCCATTTGGCACGGTGGTAGTGCCACACAACACGTTGGATGGTGTCCTCAGTGTGGAGCCGGGACTTTATCTCCACAAAGACTGTGCGGTTGTCACTCCTACCAATACTGTCATGGACAGATGCATCTGTCACAGGTAGATTGGTGAGGACGAGGTCAAGTCGTTTTTTCCCTTGTGTTGGTTTGCTCACCATCTGCCGCAGGCCCAGTCTGGCAGCTATATCCTTCAGGACTAGGCCAGTTTGGTCAGTAGTGGTGCTACCGAGCCACTCTTGGTGATGGACATTGAAGTCCCCCACCCAGAGTACATTCAGTGCCCTTTCTACCCCCAGTGCTTCCTCCAAGTGGTGCTCAACATGGAGGAGGACTGATTCATCAGCTGAGGGAGGATGGTCAGTGGTAATCAGCAGGAGTTTTCCTTGCTCATTTTTGACCTGGTGCCATGAGATTTCATGGGGTCCAGAGTCAATGTTAAGGACTCCCAGGGCCACTCCCTCTTGACTCTGTATCACTGTACCACCACCTCTGGTGGGTCTGTCCTGCCGGTGGGACAAGACCTCAGGATGGAGATGGAAGTGTCTGGGACGTTGGCTGAAAGGTATGATTCTGTGAGTGTGGCTGTGGCTGGACTCGTCTGTGGGACAGCTCTCCCAATTTTAGCACAAGTCCACAGATGTTAGTGAGGAGGACTTTGCAGGGTTGACTGGGCTTGGTTTGCCTTTGTCATGTCCAGTGCCTAGTGGTCCATCCGGTTTTATTCTTGTTGTGACTTTTTGTTAGCAAGATTGTAGAACTGAGTGGCATGATAGGCCATTTCAGAGGGCAATTAAGAATCAACCACATTGCTGTGGGTCTGGAGTCACATATCGGCCAAACCGGGTAAGGACGGCAAGTTTCTTTCCCTAAAGGACATTAGTGAACCAGATAGGTTTTTACAACAATCTGGTAGTTTCATGGCCACCGTTACTGATTTTTTAAAATTCCAGATTTTATTTAATTGAATTTAAATTCCCCAGCAACCATGGCGGGATTTGAACTCATGATTTTGGATTACTCGTCCAGTAACATAACCACTATGCTACCGTACCTGGTAGACTGAAGGGAAGTATACAGTGGTGTTCCCCGGAGTCAGTATTTGCACTACTGCTCTTTTTGATATATATTAATGGCTTGGACTTGGGTGTACAGGGTACAATTTCAAAGTTTGCAGATGACAGGAAACTGGGAAATGTAGTAAGCAATGTGGAGGATAGAAACAGACTTCAGGAGGACATAGACAGACTGGTGAAACGGGCAGACATGTGGCAGACGAAATTTAATGCAGAGAAGTGCAAAGTGATACATTTTGGTCGGAAGAACGAGGCGAGGCAATATAAACGAAATGGTACAATCTTAAAGGGAGTGCAGGAATTGTAAACAATTTTACAACACCAAGTTATAGTCCAGCAATTTTATTTTAAATTCACAAGCTTTCGGAGGCTTCCTCCTTCCTCAGGTAAATGAGGAAGGAGGAAGCCTCCGAAAGCTTGTGAATTTAAAATAAAATTGCTGGACTATAACTTGGTGTTGTAAAATTGTTTACAATTGTCAACCCCAGTCCATCACCGGCATCTCCACATCAGGAGTGCAGGAACAGAGAGACCTGGGGATGTATGTACACAAATATTTGAAGGTGGGAGGACAAATTGAGACGGCAGTTTTTTTAAAAAAAGAGACTGTAAAAGCTGGAGTTTTTCTCCTTAAAGCAAAGAAGTTTAAGAGGAGATTTGATAGCAGTGTTCAAAATCATGAACGGTTTTGATAGAATAAATAAGGATAATCTGTTTCCAGTGGCAGAAGGGTCAGTAGCCAGAAGACATGGATTTAAAGTGATCAACAAAACAAACTCGAGCCGACATGAGGAAACATTTTTTACACAGTCAGTTGTTATCATCTGTAATGCACTGCCTGAAAAGGTGGTGGAAGCAGATTCAGTGATAAATGTTTGAAGGGAAAAAATTTACAGGGCTATGGGGAAAGAGCAGGGGAATGGGAATAATTGGATAACTCTTTCAAAAAGCCGGCACAGACACAATGTGCCGAATGGCCTTCTTCTGTCACGTACCATATTATCATACTATGAAGTAGAATAATACACATACGTAAGCTAACTTTTGTACAAAAGAATAAAAGTAATAGTTTTTATGACTTGAGCTAACGTATTCAATTTGAAGCACCATCTAGCTCGCTTCATTTGTAAATATTTTTTTTCTAAGCATATTTCCTAACACCACTAACGAGACAGCAAGAAGGGAGCTGACAAATTGGCCTTCCTGTCTGTGGGGGAATGCTAGTGTGTATTAGAGAAAGAGTCTGAAGTGAGTGTCTGCTAGCTGACTGCCCACAGAGCCGCAATATATTTAATGCTCATCACCATTTCAAAGAAGCGACTTCCCTCAGCAAATCAAAAAAGATTAAAGGAAAAGATAATGACCCAGATCAATGGTAAACCTTGGGAGTATAACAAAATGTGAAGTGCAGGACAGCAAATATGAAGTTTATTGCTCTGTCGGGATCTTGTTTTACGCGTAGAAACAAATGTGATGGGAGGGAAATAAATCACAGAAATTACTCTTTCGTTTGCAATAAATAAAACCGAACTCTGTGAAAATCATTGTCATGGAAAGTGGCCTGCCCATGGGTAGCTATGTTTACTCATTATTTCCCTCAGCTACAATAAAAACAAAGAAGTGCACATATTTGTCATTTTATTTTGTCTTGTAAAAGCATGTTTATAATTTTCTCAGTAAATTATAGGTAATCAAGCTGTACAGGGTGTGATTGCTGAATAAGATCAATATTCCAAGAAGTCAATATATTTTTGAGCTGTTCAATAATAACATTTTTTTTAAAAATGTTATCAATTTAATATTTTTATTAGTTGTAACTTGGTAGCATTATGTGCACTATTAGTAGATTATTCATAAATCTGTGGTAATTCTAGTCTGGACTTTAATTATATTTTTCTAATAATTGTTTAAGAAAGTCAATCATTTAATGGTTTGGCTTACTTTCAGGTTTGGTGGATTTTCTCAGCTAAGGTGAATGTGAACTTACTAAAAGTTTTTTTTAAAATCTTAATTTAAACAGTAATAGACATCCGTGCATGTAGTAATCATCGTTCAAATGCTATGCTTGTCAATCCTGCTTAGCAGTAATGCAGACACAGAAATCAGCTTCCAGTCAATCTTTCCTGAATAAATGCATACAAATAGATGTGATAGAACTAGTTTTCATTAAGAAAAGTCAACGTTTTTGACAAAACAACAGGCCATTAAGAGTGAAAATGAAGCAGAGGTTATCCTCATTAGAGACTAGTAATTCTAAAGTGATTCCTACCACATTTCACTCATTTTAAATAGCCAGGGATATTACCAGACGATTGCAATATTGGAGCCATAGTCAAATCATGATGTAGACTCTTGTTTCTGGCATATCTCATTAGCGCTGGCTCTGTGCTTTGTAAGCGGTTCAGTTCTCTCTACAGTTTACTGATCTTCTCATGTCACTGTTAAAATCTTATCATCCTCGGCATGGGCAGACCCAATATAAGTAGTGTCCATATAGTATTGTTACAAATTTGTGTGGATGAGTACAGCTAAATCTACACTCGTACAATTCCAATATGAGCAAGCTCCTGGCATTGCCCAGATGCAGACTAATTGTTGCAATATAGAGGGTCACCACCAAATATTTTCTCTCACTGGTTGAATGTGTTTTTTCTCAGCCACTCCTTACAATAACATTGGTGAATGGGTTACAATACTTCTACCCAAACGAGAGGAATATAAGCACCTGAAAAATACTCCTGCTGTAACCATCAGAAATTATGCAGGATCCTGCCTTTCATTGAAGCTTGCTCAATGGCCTTTTGGGAGCAGGGCCTCCACCTGCCCCAAACATGACCATTGGCATAGGAGCAGACGGGGACAGCAGCGTGGACTCATCTACATCAGAGATTTCCATGTCTTGAGCCCTCATTGGGACCCGCTGTATGGTGAGACCAGTGTGGAAGTGGGGTTGATCTGGCATAACGGCTTGAAGCCTTGAAGAAAAAGAGCACAATTTTGTTTCACAGTTTTAAAAGTGGCCTCCTACAAATGAGGCAGGTGAGGGAGTAGGAAATTATTCATTCTGGAGGGATGGGCACCCAAGATGCACCTTTATTGGTACCAGCATCCCTCATTGACGGCCAAATTGATCCTGGCCTTACACGGAGATGTGCCCCACCATGAATTTTCAAAACCATGCAGTTTTTAAAAGGAAAAAGCCAGAAGAATGTGCCTTTTATTAAAAAAAAATGTCTTTGAGGCTCCAGTTGAAGAGCTTGCATTGGCATAGGGACGAAGGACCGAATGGCCTCCTTTTGTGCTAACATTTCTTTGATCTTAGCCTAGAGACATTCATCATTTGGTAGCAGTAAATTGAGGTCAGCACTTCTCCAGGTTTACTTTACTAATGGTAGTGATCAATTAAAGGGAAGAATTGGGCAATGGGTCCCTTCCCCTGTGTTGTGAACCCACTTCCTTCTCTGAATGCCAGTGGTTGCTCCCTTTTCCTCACATGAAGAGAGGAAGAATTTTATTGCAGTTTTAGGTGGTAAATGGCATTGCCAGTGACGATACCATCACCAGTTGCAACCTTAGTGAAGTTTAACTTCATGACATTTATAGTCAGTAATAATATAGTCATGTATTTAACATATGTTTAGAAGAGTTACTTGATATGGACGGGAGTGATTATGTGTTTATTGCATGAATGTTATCCATATCTACTGCATGAGTACAACAAAGATAGATTCCTATCAAGTAATTACTTTCAATTTTTTGTATTTTCTCTTTTAACTTAGGTGTATTTTTTGGTACTTCAAATCCCATATCATGGCAGCACAGAGTTGTCTAAGCTCAGGGTGGGTATTGTTTGTGTCAGCTGGAGTTAGATCAGTAGTGGGAGAGTTGGGTACTTTGAAACTTCTTTAAAGCCAATGGTGGCTGTGATGCATCTTTATAGGAAGCTTTTTTTTAAAAGAATAAGTGAGAGAGACTACTTTGGCACTTGTTTTTTTTTGGTATAGGTCTGGCTCAAGGCTGTACTATGAAGAGGAGAACGTGTGCAAGTGTTGGCAGGAGGTGCCAGTTACAGCAGTTTTGTTCTGTTATCGCTGTTTCTTTCTTGTGCCATTGAAGCAATAGTTCTGGATGCCATGTAAGATATCTACACATTAGTAATACAAAATAAGATTCTGTGGTGCTAATTTTCTTCAGTGCAAAAACAGGGCTATTCGCCTTTCATAGTATCCTAGCTATTCACTATGATTCAGAGAAATAGGTACAGTAGAAACCAGCCATTATCATTTGTGTACAGTCAGATCTGGTTCATCTGAATATGTCAATAATGCCCAATTTTCTTACAGATTGTGAATCATCGGATTAATCAAATAAAAATAGTGCTAGAAGAGAACAAACTTCAAGCCAGGTTCAAGAAATTAAATACAGTCTGTTTATCAAATTTTCTTGCAGTCAAGCAGTTATTGAACATGAGACAACAGTTTTGGTATGTACAGCATTGTATCTCCGAGTTTGTTAAAGTGTAGTGTAGCAGAGCAAATGTTGTGGATTGGTAAATATAAGCAGCTGCGGTTACATCCAGCGATGCATGCTCCACTCACTTTTGAGCTCTTAATTTTGAAAAGGAGTACTAATTTTAAACAGTGCTTTTAATGCTAAGATTCGTGAAAGAAACAGTTCTAAATGCTTAAAGTGCTGGTGAGTGGAGTGCGTTGCTAAATATAATGCCCGCTAGTTACAGTATCTGTCAACAATATGTGCTCTGTGCCCTAATACATTAAACAAGCTAGAAAATGCAATGTTGTAAATATCAATTGTGTTTTCTATTGTGTTTAGTAAATGCAGGACTATTAGAGGTTTCGACAGACTTCTCTTTTACCAAAACAAAAGCACTTGTCTTTTGAATACAGCAAACTGTTTTACTGCAGGATTTTAAATGCTTTAAAACTCCAACATCTTGCCATCTGAAAATTGAGTGGTTTAACAAACCAAGAACAATAAGATTTGATGATTATATCTATATCTGACTATGTCAGGTATTTGTTTTATCAAGTATATTTATAATGAGGAAACGATTAGGTAATCAGAGAAAATTCCTTTGGCTCCCCAGGCTTTTGGACTAGTGAGTCTCTTGTAACCCAGTTCTAATTGTATAATATTGGCCCAGAATTTGCTGGAGTGGGAAATCTCGCAGCGTGCCCCATTAGACGTTTTCACTTACCCTTCAGCTCAAAAATCTTTTGCGTCGCAAATTGCTGAAAGTACGAGCTGATAATGGTCAACGGGGCATCTGGGACCTTGGTGAATGACGGGACCAACAGTCTATCACCTTAAACAATGAGACTTAAAGATTGAGAAAGAAACAGAGGATCAGAACAGAGGGAAATAGGGTAAATTAGGGTCAAATTAGGTACAGAAAGAGAAATAAAGAGAGGGAAAGAACGATTGGATTAAGAGAGAGAAAAAAAAGAGACAAAGGAAAAGTAAGAAAAAGAAATTAAAGTTTAAAATTTTTTAAATCTCTAAGAACAATTTACTACATGCAGGAATCAGACTTCACAGGTTCAATTGTTCCCTATCTGGGCTGGAAAGGTTGAGTGGCATTGCAGGAACATAAATCTCATCATTTTAAAGGGTCCTTACATTGTTAAGTACTAGCCCTAACTTTCTGTGGCAAGTTTAACTGCTATTTACTGCACAAATGCAGCAATTTCTTGAAACTCACGGGGAGATTGACAGTGAGCTCCCATTTTTGCAAAGCTAACGGCAGAGCGGTGCAAATTGTCCAGCAATTTGTGGTGATTCGCAACTCACAGGGCATCTCTTCCTCACCACAAATATTGTGCACTGCCCTGAGGAACTGCTGCAGTGATGTCCTGGGGCTGAGATGATTGTCCTTCAACAACCACAATCATCTTCCTGTGTGCCAGGTATGACTCCAGCTACTGGAGAGTTTACTGATGCCACACTCAGTAGAATGCTGCCTTGATGTCAAGGGCAGTCACTATCACCTCACCTCTGGAATTCAGGTCTTGTGTCCATGTTTGGATACAAGCCACTCTTGGTGGTGGACATTGAAGTCCCCCACCCAGAGTACATTCTGTGCTCTTGCTACCCTCAGTGCTTCCTTCAAGTGGTGTTCAACCTGGAGAAGTACTAATTCATCAGCTATGGGAGGGCGGTAGGTAGTAACGAGCACAAGGTTTCCTTGCCTGTGTTTGACCTGAAGCATGAGACTTCGTGGTGTCCGGAGTTAATTTTGAGGACTCCCAGGGGCACTCCCACCCGACTATATATCACCGTGCCCCCATCTCTGATGGGTCTCTCCTCCCGGTGGGGCAGGACATACCCAGGGAGGGTGATGGAGGAGTCTGGGACATTGGTAAGTATGATTCTGAGAGTATGACTATGTCAGACTGTTGCTTGACTAGTCTGTGGACAGCTCTCACAACTTCGGCGTCAATCCACAGATATTAATGAGGAGGACGTCGCAGGGTCGACTCTGCTGGGCATGCCTTCATTGTGTCCCAATGTGATGCCTAGATCACAGTCGAGTGGTCCGTCTGGTTTTATTCTTGTTCTGTGTAGCAGGTTGATACAACTAAGTGGCTATTTCAGAGGGCAATTAAGAGTCAACCACGTTGGTGTGGTACTGGAGTCACATATAGGCCAGATCGGATGAGGACGGCCAATTTCTTTAGTAAACTAGTTGGGTATTGATGATCATCCGACAGTTTCGTGATCACTTTTACATACCAAATTTTAATTTCCAGATTTTTAAAATTGAGTTCATATTCTCAAATTGGATTATTACTCCAGGCCTCTGGATTAGTAGTCCAGTAACATAACCGGTACACTACTGACCAATGCCATTATTTCTAGTATTTGAAGGAACATTTGATGCATTTGTCTTATTCTGTCTGCTGTTTTAGCAGAGGCGTTAAGCCATTTATTTTAAGTGGATTAAAGCATCCTCTAAAATAGCCGAGAGGGATTTCACGTTAATGCATTTAGTATCTTCTGCTATATATTCTGACATACACTACAACTTTTAGGATTGCAAATAAATGATGTCCTAGCCAATTAAAGCACTATTTATAATGCAATCATAAAAACCCGTTTGTAAAGAGCACATTTACGATTTGGCTAAAAGTAGTGAACAGGGGACCTCTTACCGACCACCATGTTACTTCACTTGTGTAACAAACATTTAAATAAGATTTTGCCTGTATCTGTAAATGGGGTTTATTTTCTACAATATTTTTTAACAGGTTTTGAATTCTTCAGAATATATTTTCTGATGTAATTTGTAGATATAAATTTGGGTGCTTTAGCATAAATAATTACAACATTATTATCAGACCTTTGGACGTAAAGGCATTTTATGTAGTTTGTGTTGTCAATTCTATTCTGTTAGTAACCAACTGATCAGACCCTATTTTCCGCTCCCCTGGACTTCATCACCATGTTGGTATAAATTCAATCCATCTAATAGGATGCAAATGAGCATTATGCAAATCAAATACTTGTACCATTGAAATGATTTATTTGACATCTGCAAAATAACTCTTGTTACACTGGTGGCAGTTAGTGCAAAACATCATTGGCAAGAAGCAACACAGGAAGTTTATATATTTATTATCAAATGCAGAAAAGGAAAATAATCTTTACTAGGCAGCAAAGCTATTCCGTCTGTCACATTACGATGCAAAGGCATGACCCAGAATCATTAGAAGAATGAATTGTTACTCTAACATCCACAGAAATGCTTATGACTGTTGCAAGGAAATTCATAACCTTAAATATTCTGCAAGCTGTAAATTAGAGCACAGCGGAAAGATCGAAACTGGACCAATTGGCTGTAAAAGAAATTACTAGCAAGGCCAGAGAAAATCATTGTGCAAATATTCCAACTGAAGTGTGACAACCCCTCTCTGGGAAAGCTGCAGAATCTGATATGTGGCAGCTAATTTCCATGTTGGCAACCATCATGAATGCATACGCTCCAAATTTCCTCTGAGATTTTGGCGCACTGTGGGCGTTATTGAGGCAGGTGGACATCAGCGAGTGGATTTTGTAGCGGGACCTGGTCTCCATCCCATTTTGCAGCTGCAAAGTTTCTACGAGAAGTGGGAATGGGCACTTGCTGGATCCACCCGTTTTCCAGCAGACAGTGTCAAATGACTCGATAATAAGATGGCATACTTCATAATTCTCATCATTTCCGCTCCAATTAGAATCATTGTAAAATATGCTTGTATAAAGCAAGTAAGTTTTAAAGGCTTTTTCCTGACTATACTTTTGCTTGCAATTTCTCTGTTTCTGGAGTGATTTGAAGAAGATAGCACAGGGAGCAAAGGCTGAGCCTCTTCCGCCATTACCCCTACCCCTCTGGTGTGAGTTTATGCACTGTGAATGGCATTCAACAGTCGTGCCTCAGGAGACTGTGCTTCAACAAGGAAGCCTCGGATGGTCTGTGCCACCTTCTGGACATAGTCCACATCTAATGCACACACCATTCTGCCAGTAGCAGTCAAAGATTCAAAAGCTACCAATTTTTAGGATTCTGGCTCCTTTCAGGCAGCAAATAGGGACCTGTGCAATATTAGCCAGGATGCAGCTCGTGCCTGCATCTGTCAGGTCATCGATGCTCTGTTTTACAAAATTGGAGGCTGCTTTCCCACGCCATACTCCCTGTCTCCCTCATGCCCTATGCAAAATCCTATTATTTTTCTGCCCTTCAGTAATCGTGCCTGAGTTTGGAGGAAGGGGGATGGTGGAGGGGGAGAGAGAGTGCATGTAAGTGAATCACAGCGTGACTAATGCAGAAGAACCTAGCTTATCTTCCTCCTTCTCCTCCACTTCCCTTTATTGTGATTCATCTGCAGAAAAGGAAGAGGGGTTAGAATGGCTTGTGCACACCCAGAGAAAGACAGAACTGCAGAAGCAGGAGTAACAAGAATTGGTGTGCTGAAAGGTAGCATATGCTCCTGCAGCATGAGATGAAAAAGTGAGACACTGAGAAGATGCACCTACAGGCACACCAACCTATTCATCCTCTTGCCAGCACAGAGTTCCTCCTCAGGAAACCCATTGCTTGCTCCAATGCCTCTTCTCCATTATCCATTTCATTGGGACTGCTCTCACTTGGTTCCACTCTTGCCTATCCAAACATAGCCAGAATATCTCTATCAATGGCTTCTCTTCCCACCATGCACTATTATGTTGGGAGTTCCCTTAAGGATACATCTTCCTCTTTATTATCTACATGCTGCCTCTTGGCACTATCATCCACAGGCATGGCATCAGTTTCCATGTATAAGCTGATGACAACCTCTCTCGACCCCTCCACTGCCCCTCAGTGCTGTCAGGCTGCTTGTCCAACATCCAGTATTGGATGAGCTGCTATTTTATCCAGCTAAACACTGGGAAGACTGAAGCCATCATCTTCAGCCCCCACTACAGATTCCATGGAGGTAATTTTAACCCCAAAGAGCGTGTGGGTTGGGGGCAGATGGGAGGTTTCCACCGCGACCACAACCTGGCTCCAACACGCCCACTTCCGGGTTTAAACCAGGTGCGTTTGGATGTGCGCGCGCAGCCACAACCCGGAAGTTGCGTTCCCAATTAGCTAGGTTCTTCTGCATTAGTCACGCTGTGATTCACTTACATGCACTCTCTCTCCCCCTCCACCATCCCCCTCCCTCCAAACTCAGGCACGATTACTGAAGGGCAGAAAAATAATAGGATTTTGCATAGGGCATGAGGGAGACAGGGAGTATGGCGTGGGAAAGCAGCCTCCAGCGGGCGAATCGTTAACGGGGCAATTTACCTATTTGAAATACTTGAGAGAGGTAATTTTTTGTTGATTCTGAGCCTGAAACGAATTTTACCTCAACTACATGAGTTTCCCATGGCTTCTGGATCTCACTATTGAAATGGAGGCGAGATGCAGCCGAAGTTGATTTGGCCCTTTAAGCCTGTGATTGACACATATCAATAAAAGCTCAGATATTGCAGCAGTTCTCTCAGGCAAACGTTTGGCTGAGAGTTCTTCATGTTGGGCCTCTATTTACTCTTCCAGCCATCACTCAATTAAATTAAATATTCAGAAAATAATCAACTGTTAACATCCTGAATCAATCTTGAGTACGTGCACAACCTTATACTTTTAAGAATGATGACAAAATCTGAAATATTGGAATATTCTGCAGTTGTGGGGTGATGGGGGTGAAGAGGGGAGAAACAGTGCAGTGTGGCTGAAACAACAGGCCTGTGCCCTGAAGCAGAAGAGCCTAGCCCAACTTCCTCCTTCTCCTTCTCCACTTCCCTTCATCGTGATTCATCTGCAGTCAAGTTACTTGAAAGAATCATAACATTTAATAGGAACTTGGCTCTTTTGCTAATATAAATGATAGCACTCCAAATGTATTTCCAATTCTCATCCATTTTTTACTTCTTGTGTGGTCCATCTCTTCCCTTTTTCTGGCTTTCTCTCTCCATCTTTGGCAATAGGCTTTCCATAAGTATTTATTACAAGCTCGGACTCCCACAACTATTTGGATTGTGTTTCTTCCCACTCTACTTCCAGTAAAGACTTCATCCCTTTCTCTAATTTTCTCCTTCCCTGTCATATCTGCTCTAATAAATTTACTTTCCACACCAGAGTTCCTGAAGGTCCTTCTTTTTCTTCAGCTGAGTCTTCCCTTTGATAGAATCGATCACATTTCCCATGTGCACCAGAAAATAACTGCCAGGGACATCCGTTATGCTTTTCATCTTTTAATGCTAATGCTAGTGCAAAATGAATGTTACTTATATTGCAGTGATGATCAAATCACTTCTCTCCTACTCACCCTGGTATATGTTCCTTATTCCTGGCCTGAATCTGGAGCCAGCTCTTCATGCCCTCTTCCCAGTGCAGCCTCAGTGCAGACTGGCATGTACTGCAATGGCTGCAAGATGCTGGTGGCTCCCATTGACTCCCTGCTCAATTTCAGTATGTTGGCTGCAGGTCTTTCCTTGTTTAATATTGGTATATGTTGTCTGCTGGCTTCTCTCCACCAATATATGGTCAGTAATAAAAAAAAAAGTTGTTTGTAAACATAAGGAAGCATAGAGTACCTTAAAAATACAGCAAGGTATGTATCCTGCAAAGAGGAAACATCTGTGTAAATCCAGGATGGTAGAAACACACGCAGAATCAATAGTAGAATTCTCAGAGCAATAGGCAACCCCAAAGAATGAATCCCAAATAACATGAAACACAGAAACCAATCAAATATGATTGAAAAGGTTCGTTAATAAACCTACTTGAATTATACTTGTGGCTGGCAGCGGGTGCACATGTCCTGCAAATAGCTCGGCAAACTTCCGATCTGCCGAGGAAACTACCAATCGGACTTGTTGCTGAGTTCTTGGGAAGCACCAAGACATCCCATCCAGAAATCAGATGAATCTCAAGCTCCTGCCTCGTTGTCCCTTCTCGCACTCGTTCCTCTCTCCTCCTCGCCTGCTTCTCTCCTCCTCCACCTCACCTCCTTCTCTTCCTTTCTCTTCCTCCCCTCCTCTTTCATTTTCCCTCTCTCCTCTCCCTTATCTTCCTCCTCTCCCCTCATCTCTCCCTCACCCCACCCCTCCCCATTCCTCTCCCTTGCTACCACTCCCTTCCAGACCATACCTCTCCCCCTCACTCAGTCTGCCTTCACTCTCATCCTCTCCCTTTCTCTCACCCCTCCCTTCTTGTCTTGGTTCCATTATCTCCTTTGGTTGATATGAAAAGTTTCATTGGTTTTGACTCCCCATGTGCAATGCCATGGGAGATCAACTAGCAAGAACTGCGACCAATGAAAAGAAATATCTACCCGGCAACCCCATCATTGCATCACTTTCTACATCGCCCGATACAATAATAAACGTGGTCCCCCACTCAACTGAGCAAAAAAAAACAAATCAAACCCCACCCATTGAGCAAAAATTGGGAACCAAGCCAATGAGTATATCCCGAGAACAACCCCCCAAAAAATGACCATAAGGCCAAATGCAGCTCCACAGCGTAGGACCATAATCACAGCAGAAATTCCAGGATAGGACAACAAACCATCTCCTCCCCACCACTGAGCAGAAACTTTGGCATAGGATCACAAACTCTAATTCACCCCCAACCACCCCCATTTCAGAAATTACTGGTTAGGATTTATACCAACGTTCACCCCGAGACCCCCCCCCCCCCCCCCCGCCACCCCCGATAGCGGAGACACCCCTCCTCACACCCCCGATCTCAGACTTACCTGGACCCGCTCCCCGGCTGCTTTCCCTCCCGCCTGGCAATCTGATTGGCTATCACGCCAGAAACCCGGAGGCAAAAATAATTGCCTTCAACTGAATCGTGTCTCAGATTCTGCCGCACTCACTTCATTTTTGGGTTTCCCACGCGAGAATCTACCCACCTGCTACATTCCCGGCTCCAAGTTAAAATTATGCCCCATACCCTCCATACTGACTCCATTCCACCTTCCAAAGCCACTGTCTCAGGACAAACCAGACTGTTCACAACCTCTGCATTCTGTTCAACCCTGAGCTGAGCTTCCATCCCTATATCCTCTCCATTTTAAAGATTGCCTACTTCCACCCCCATAACATCACCCGCCTCCACAATTACCTCAGCCCAACTACCGCTGAAACCTTCACCTATGCCACTATCTCCCCAGGCTCGACTATTGCAATGCCTCTAACACCTCCTTAAAATTCTTATCCGTGTGTTTAAATCTCTTTATGGCTTCATCTTTCCTTTTCTCTGTAACCTCCTCCAGTGTTACAACCCCCCACCCGTAACTCTTTGCTCCTATGAATCTGCCCTCTTGTGCATCCTCCCCCCACTCCCCTCCCATTGCCTCACTATTGTTGGCCATGCCTTCAGCCACCTAGATCCCGTGCTCTGCAACCGTCTCCCTCTCCTCGATCCTCCTTAAAACTCACCTCTTTGATCAGTCTTTTGGTTAACTTCCTAATATTTCCTCCTTTGGCTCAGCGTTAACTTTTTTTGATTATGCCTCTGGAGCACACTGGAATGTTTTTCTACATTAAAGGAGCTATATAAATGTAAATTGTTATGGGTTAACACCTCAGGTAAAATAGCAAAGGAAGGTCATACAAACACATTAAGCATTTGTCGGCTAATATGGCACAGGGTAATGTAAAAAATGCCTGGCTGAAATACATCTAATGTGATAGTGTCTGTTAATGTTAGCAATTTAAAACTGCATGTCTGGAGGTGTTAAATTTTATTTTGGCAGCTATCTTGATGGGGTAAAAGCAGAAGTGCCAACCATCTTAAAATTCACTCTAGCAAAATAATCAAATGAAATAAAACAGAAAAATAATCATTTTAATCCTGTACTCAATTATAAACCTTGGATTTTTAGCAATGCTGTGATTGCATATCTGTAACTGCTGAAATGTTTATTTTGTTGCTACAAAATTCTGCACTTTATCTTATAATCATAGTCTCTATATTCATTTCAGCATTTAGCATAAGAGTTTACCTATTGGAGTGGAGATATTTCAGCTAAGAAATGTTGTGCTGAAGGTTTACACTCTGCAGAATTTACCATTATTTTCCCCCCTTGTTATCAGTTGATAACGTAAGAAATTTCCTGGTGGTATTAAAAAGCAATACATATTTAATTTTGCAGTGAAGCAGTGAATTAGTCCAACTGACAGAATTATTTTAGGATAATAAAGGAGATTCATTAAAGCAGAAAGTGATATATGACAATTAAAGCTTTTCAGATTTGTGTACACAATGTACAAAATATTTATTATCATTTGTTGCATTAGCAAACTTGGAAGAGATATTGAATTTAATTTATTCTTTGCCTCAGAGTTAATTTTATAAAATGTTGCATTAAGGAATTATATGTTGCCTGGTGCCAACTTGAAAATCCCATTTATTGTCGATTGTTGCATAGTAACTACTTAAGAGCTAAAGACTAAATGACAAACAGCCACGTTTCGGATGCAGCTGAGTAGGCTTCCAATATTAATTAAACAAGCAGACAGAAAGTCTACCATTGGCAGATTGCCCATGGAAGCAGTCACCTCACAGTGTCAGATAGCACAGTAATTTTTTGAGCCAGTGACTTTTCAGCCTGGTAGGGCTTCAGCAAGTGCACGGCGCTAATCAAATGAACGCTTCCTGAAGCTGAACTCAAGCTGATATTTGTCAGCAGACAAAGTTCACTGCATCTCATTCTAAATAGTGAATCTATTGATTTTGCTATAGCTGGCTGCCTGGATCTGTGTTCGTATAATGTCAGTCTTTTCTCAAATATCCACTGAGAGAAGAAATGTCAACAATGGTGCAGTTAGATTTAGGGAACAGTGATGGATGTTGTTCTTGGTATACTCACTGGAATTACTTGGATATGCTAAACACCTTAATATACAGATAAGTGACCTTTTTTGGTGAAGCCTGATCTCAACCTTCAGGCCATAATTTAAAATCCTCAATGCACAGTTACTGGTTGCTCGTTCTACTCCACGGACCTTGATAGCGCCTTTTCAATCTGTTCTGTCTGTCATCATTTGCCTGCATTATTTACTTTCAAGTGCTAGCTTTATTTTCTTGCTCTTTTTTCTTGACTTTTAAGTGATTTCTAATTAGAGGGCTTTAAGCTTCGCTAAATGTGCAAAGTACTGTAAGATTCGATTCATTTGACATTTTTATAATAGTGTCGTGAGCCCCAAGTGGTGAGTAAAATGACTGATGACAACTGCTTTTCACTACCAATCAATTGGATTAACCACAGCAGTAAAAACCTTTATACACTCTGAATTATTGCTCCACATCCACTGACAAGTTTTTCAAGTCTAGTTATCAACCACGTTTGATAGGACTGTTGCCCACAGCCAAACGTGTAGTGTAAGCCAGGTCATGCATTTGACAGCATATTTACTATATCCCTCTTTTGACACTGATTTCCCCAGGTTGTTGGTGATCAGTGTCACTTTTTACAGACTTTGTGCATCGTTGCCTTCTATTTGGTTTGATGCAGTAAACACTTAGCAGGAAGATGCATTTGAAGTGTTATATCTAGAACACTTAGGCAGACAATAAGCTTGAACAAGTCAGCTTCAATTCAAATTGTCAGAATAGTTCAACTCGAACTGAACCCAGCCTGTTGAATTCAAAGGTGGATAAGAAACATGGCACTTGAGAGCTCCTGAAAATTGTTTCATCACCACAATTTTGGGCAGAGGCAATTTTGTAATTTGTTCTCCTTTGTTAGATCGGCCCTTAAAGATAGATGACCCATGTGACTTTTCTATTCCTGCTTCATCTATGATCATCCTTGAAGGATTACAATTGCTATGTTGAAAGAAATGCCTTTCTTCCAACAGTGTTGCTTTTTTCTGTCTTTTCAGCCTCACTTATTTTTAAACTACTTTCTTTTCAATAAATTTTTCTTAAATTTGTGCTGGGTTTGAAATTTGCATTGATTGTGGAAAATCCTTCTCCATTACCAGTAATTAAACAAAGGAGAACAGTGCAAGATTGAAGAAGCAGGTGAAAAGAAAAAAGTTCTATGACTGTTATCTTTCATCATAGAAGAGATGGCACATGAAAAGAACTGACTTAAAGAATCATTTCAGTCAAACCACGTATTTCTCTTCCAAATAGAAGGCAATGATACACCATCTGTAAAAAGTGTCAGCCTTGGCTCAGTGGTAGCTTCTGAGTAAGAAGGTCGTGGGTTCAAGTCCCACTCCAGAGACTTGAGTACATAATCTAGGCTGACACTTCAGAGAATGTTGCATTTCAAATGAGGTGATAAACCGAGGCCCGATCTGCCCTCTCAGGTGAATGTAAAAGATCCCATGGCACTATTCGAAAAGAGAGCAGGGGAGTTCTCTCCGGTGTCCCGGCCAATATTTATCCCTCAACCAACATCACTAAAATAGATTATCTGGTCATTTATTTCATTGCTGTTTGTGGGATCTTACTGTGCATAAATTGGCTGCCACGTTTCCTACATTATAACAGTGACTACACTTCAAAAGTACTTTATTGCCTGTGATGCGCTTTGGGGCGTCCTGAGGTTGTGAAAGGCACTATATAAATGCAAGTTCTTCCTTGAATTCTCGGCAACAAGTAGAAAATTGCATATACCAAGGAGCTAGACTTTGGTGATACTCCCAAAATGAACTGGGGATGACAATATTCAGGTGAAGCACATCAACAACGCAACCAGAAATGCACCAAACCCCATGTGGTGCTCAACATTCGACTGGTATCTGAGGCAGGATGAAAAAAAGCATTTTCTGAAGTTTCTGGATTTGATTTGACTTCAGGGCTACCAAATCCAAAACATAAATATATGCATCTAGTTATTGACATTTATGATGCAAATAGCTCAGTCCTTAATTTATCTTGGTCATTTCCCCCCCCCACTGATATTGTTTCACAGCTAGTTCACTCCCAAGGCCGAAGTTCACTATTGAGCGCCATATCCAGCCACAGTATGGCTTACTTGAGCCAGGCCACGCTATTAGTTACAGGTGTATAGTTCCACCCACTTTTCAAGTTTAGGAAAGTCTGAGTGATAGTTGGAAGAAGAGACTGACTACAAAATGTTTCTTTTCACAGGAGAGGGCGAAATTTGTATATCACAGCAAATGCTTCACACCTGTTTACAAAGTACTTTTGACAATATGTGGTTCTGTTCCTGTTAATTGATATATTAGAATCTCTGAGGGAACAAAGTGATGCCTCCTACATTCATAAAAGTAGAGAAAATACAGGCAGTAGTTTTAAGATTTTGTGGCAAACCAGTTCAAGCCAGCCTTCAAGAATTCTGAATCTATTATCTCGTAGCAACTGTGTAGTTCTTGTGTTATTTCATTGTCAGAGTTCCTAATGATCACGCATCGAATGATAAATGAATTCTTATGGTTGTGACCTGTCAATCTGATAGAAAACAAATTTACATTCAGGAAACATCCAACAACTACAACAACTTATATTTATATAGTGCCTTCGTAGAAAAACATCCCAAGGTGCTTCACAGAAATGTAATCTATGGACACATGCATCCAAGTACACACAGAATTCTACCCTAAATAAGACGGTTAAAGTTTATTAAAAAGGAGCCAAGCAATGTAAACACAAATTCAACACTCAGCCTCTGTTAACAACCTCCAGTTTGATTCTAACTTGCTGTGCTTAATTAAAGTCTCTATAAATTCTCATTCTCAGCTTAAAACATTAAGGATACTCCTAAAAATTTTCATGCTCCGACTGATGTATCATTATATCAAGCACAATTATATCTAGAAAGCATATCAGAGTCTTATATTCTACAATCAATGGGGCATAAAATATATTGCGATTGAAACTCACATGGCCAATTTCTGGCTATACTGGGACAACTACCACCAAATGAGATTTCAGCAACTTGTCTTTCAACTGAGAACTAGTGCTTGTAGCTCATGAGATGACAATGCCCCAAGTAGAACATGTCATTCAGATGGTTAAACTACCACTGCACACATGACAATTTGATTTGCAGTATCCCAATGTTGTCATGCCTGGCTGCACATGTCTGCAGATATCTGGCTTATCCAATGACATCCAGACATTGGTTACAGTTTAAACAAAAGTATAATTAAGTTTAACAGTGGTAGACAAACCATGAAGGTTATTTCTAGTCTGAACAACAAAGGTTAACCTATGCAAAGGCCTCAGCATTTGCAAAATATTATCAAAGAACTAGCCCTTTCAATATAATGAATCCTTCACATTTGGCTTAAACATTTCTACCCCAGCCCAAGAAAGATTTAGTAACGTTCACCTCCAGTGATATCAGAGCCCTTGTACCGGGCCCTAATGATTCAGTAGAGCAAATTCCTTTAATTTTTCTCTCACAAAGATCAAATAACAATGAATGCTTGAATCAAGGAAATCACGGTTATTGAAAAGTAACTCAGAAGTGTTAATTGACCATTCCCTGAAAGTAGTCATTTTGTCTGAAAATGTTGTTATCAAGACTAATCAAGTACTCATTCAAGGAGAGGGTTAATCAGACTGTCTTGAAGTCTACTAATGATATACTGCAGTTGATTTATACAGTGACCACGGAACTGTTGAATTAAGACTGACCTTAAAGCAATGGTCAGTTTATACAATAAACCTAATTAAAAGCAGAGAGCTTTAATTAGCTCTGCAGAAGGGACCACATACAGCCAGAAAAGCTCCCTTTGTCCATTCATAAGGAGAGAGGTCTTGAAGAAGCTCATTAAAATTCACCTTATATGGAATTATATTAGATAATGCAGTAACGTGTGGTTTGTCACATTGAAAAAAAGGTATAAAAAGTGGGTGTTGGAACAGATACTTTGGAATTCGATTAAGGTCTGATCAGCCGAGCTTGGAATTGTAATGTGTTTGAATTCTCTGGCTAATACTCGCAAGGTTTTGTCATAAGTGCCGCTGTTAAGTGTATGTTTAATTATTGTATGCTTAATAAATCGGTGAACATCTGACATTTAATCCCGTGAATCCCATTATTTTGAGGAGTAAATTATAAGTAAGAACACCCATCCTCTAACATTCAGATAGATATTGAAGACTTTTATGATCCTCTTAACCTTGTAAAATGAACTTGCAAGACTACATTTAGAATACTATGTTTAGCTTGGAGCACCTTACTATAAAATGGCATGATTCGGTATGAGTGCATCCCGTTGGTAGCCTATTTTCCCAAAGTCAGGTGGCTCCGTAATGGCTCTCAGACAGGTGTGATCACATCTTCAGATGCAATCAATGGAATTGCTTTGGAATGCCCAAGGATAGTCCCCATCAGTTATATCATCATAGAAACCTGGATGCAAGGAGGCTCTGAATGACTGGTGTCCATTGAGGTGTAAAAAAAGATGTAAACAGAAATCAAGGCACATTTTATTTTTTTAAGAATAAGCAAAGGGGAAACACTTTGAACAAAAAGGGGCCTAAATTCATTAGTGCCTCAAACCAGATGTGATCCGTGCAGAATACAGCCAGGGCACGCCAGAAGGAGAGGCCTGAGGACCGCCCTAAATTTGTCCTCTAGCCTTATCGTCATGCAGCAAGCTGCGGGTGCCTATCAGCATGAGAGGAGAACGAAGTTCAGAAACTGAAAAAAAAAGAGTTGGCATAGAAATGAAAAGAAAGAAGAAAGAACTTGCGTTTATATAGCACCCCTCACAACCTCAGGATGTCCCTTCGCACTTCATAGCCAATTAATTACTTTTGAAGTGTAGTCACTGTTGTAATAAAACGTAGTTACAAATTCTAGAGGGCAATGCTCACGTAAACGAATTGTACCCACCAAGAGCACGAGAACTAAGATTTTCCTCCTTCAAAAAATGTCATTAAATTAACTTGTTCTTAATAAGAATAAAATTATTACTACAAATTTACATTTCATTTTGGGTACAGTATTGAGCAGTTTTAATTTTCATGTTTTGGATTACCTGATGCATGGTTGCAACAGTGGCAGAGATTAATGTTTTATTCACATCAGCAAATAGTGTTCAATAAATGATCCCTTTTAAAAGATAGGTGGAAATAAGAAGTTTTGGTATAGCTGTAGAAATAATGTTGCGCTGTCTATACTTTTAGTGGATTGTTGATATGTCATAAAATCTGACATTGCAGAACCATTTTTTTTAGGTTTTATTACATTCACCTTTAATTGAAAATACAGTAATGGTAATTTTCACATCTTGTTTCTGGTTTGACTTTAATGAGTGAAATTCAGAGTGAAGTCCTATAAAAGTAGGCCATTGTTATGTAAGGGTGGCATTATAAAAGAAGGTTATGTGGAAATAAAGTTGACTAAATTTGATAAAGAATGAAAAAGATAAATGTGCTATGAACCTTTATTTATTATATTGTGTTATGATTTTGCAAGTGTTGTTGTATAATACATCAATTGTGACATATAGAAAGTAATTGCTTGACATATGAATAATACAACACACAAATTGTTGAATAGACGTTTCTTTTATTGTCAAACAGTCATATTTGAAATGATAAGTTTATTTTAGGCCACAGCTAAATTAAGATCTAATGCCTCACAAGTTGTACATTTCTCCAGAAGGCAAATCACATGGGAAAAATAGTGATTGCAGTTTTGACTTTAGGAAACAATAACCATAAATGGTTCCATTACATTAAACATTAGTGACTGTATTTTGAACCAGTTCAGCATGAATTCCAGCAACCACCATTATCAATCTGCTATACCGACCATCCAAACTACTGTAAAAATAATTAGAGTTGTGCAGTACAGGAGTTGGAGACATCATTGTGAAGCTCGAGTGTAATTGTCTCCCTGGTAAATAAAGCTTACGTTATGCAAGGCAAGATGGAATACATTAGAAAATGGCACCTTCTTCTCAAGTTATTAAAGTTTTCCTACATACAATCAGGAGGATATATTTTGAAGGAGAATCCTCTATCCCTCCTTGTAAAAATTCAGCAAGTTGGTGAATAAGGTAAATGTCTTCGTAGTTACATTTCACCATTCAATCTGGTAGAAGGACTCTGCAGTTTATGACTTTTGAAAGTGAATCATTGGGGTAGGTATTGACTTTACGCAATAGCGTAAAATGGGTGATAGCAAATTGGCAGCCCGTTTTACATCTCTCCTGATAGACTTCAATGGAAATAAAAGTAGGGAGAGATGTATAACGGGCTGCTGATGCTCTGTCATACAAAGTCAAGATTACCCCCATTGTTTCTTATTAAAAGTTCTACATGCACATATCTCCTAATTGTGGAGGAATGATCTGGAGTGTTTTATCTGTTTCGGAACACATTTTTATGTGACTTGTTTATACTGTAAGCAGATAAAGAATTTGTTTAAAAACAATAAAAGGGGTAAGACACATAGGGGTAGAAATCCTTTTGTGTCCAGCCGAGTTTTAGACTTACAAATTTCACCGTCAGACGATCTGCGCTGGAAGTGCGCACAAAAATGGCTGCTGTCATATTGGTAAAGGTGGACATTAGCCGTCCCTGGCAGCCACATGAAATGAATGCTGGCCTTGTCATATTATGTTAATGGGGTCCTGCACTTGAATGAGGACCCTTTACGAAATTGGTGCCTGGGAGCCTTTCATTCGCATTTTCCGATACCCGCCCAGAAAATCACAACAAAAACTTGCATTTTTATAGCGCCTTTAAAGTAGTAAAATGTCCCAAGGCGCTTCACAGGAGTGTTATCAAACAAAATTTGACATCAAGCCACATAAGGAGATAATAGGACAGGTGACCAAAAGTTTGGTCAAAGATGTAGGTTTTAAGGAGGGGAGAGAGGCGGAGAGATTTAGGGAGGGAATTCCAGAGCTTAGAGCCTAGGCAGCTGAAGGCACGGCCACCAATGGCGGAGCGATTAAAATTGGGGATGAGCAAAAGGCAAGAATTGGAGGGGCGCAGAGATCTCGGAGGGTTGTAGGGCTGGAGGAGGTTACAGAGATAGGGAGGGGCGAGGCCATGGAGAAATTTGAAAACAAGGAAGGGAATTTTAAAATCGAGGGGATCCCGGTCGGGGAGCCAATGTAGGTCGGTGAGCACAGAGGTGGTGCGTGAACGGGACTTAGTGCGAGTTAGGATACAGGCAGTAGAGTTTTGGATGAGGTCAAGTTTATGGAGGGCGGAAGATGGGAAGCCAGCCAGGAGAGCATTGGAATAGTCAAGTCTAGAGGTAACAAAGGCATGGAAAGCTGCCAGAAGCACTGCTATTTAAAGGGATCTCCACCTCAATTAAGGTAAGTTGCTGGCAAGTCGTTTTTGGCTACTGGGGATTTTTGGAGCCACTTTTTGGCTGTTTTGGCAGCAGTTCAGACTACAGAGCAATTGGAATGCTGACTTTTGGCTGCAGCTGCACTGTTTGACTTCATTGGCTGCAGGAGTGCCAGAAAAGATGGGAATCTTGCTAGGACTACCATTGAGGCTGCCATTGCATGGCAACAGTGGCAGCAAGCATGGCAGCAAAGACCTGTGGCAGGTCAAAGAAGGAGGCAAGGCCAAGGAGGTGTTCCAGCATGCAGGTCTTCCAGAACAAGATGTCGTACCTCAACGTGTCAGAGGGGCAGTGTGTGAGGAGGCTATGCTTTAGCAAGCAGGCAGGCAGTCATTGAACTATGTCACTTATTACAGCAGGACTTGGAGCCAAACATCAGAGTACACACAGTGCTACCTGTTGCTGTAAAGGTAACTGTGGCTCTCAACTGCGATGCCACAGGCTTATTCCAGGCTGCAAAATCAGTCAGTTTGCTGTCCATACAGCCATCAAGCAGGTGAAGGATGCCCTCTTTTCAAGAATACATCAATATAACACCTTCCCCATAGAGGCTTCTGATCATAAGAAATATCAGAGGGAGAGAGCTCTCAGATTTGCCCGCATCACTGGATTTCCCCAGGTGCAAGGTCTCATTGACTGCACACACATTGCCCTGCGTTCTCCACATCACGAACCAGCCATGTTTTATAACAGGAAGGGGTTCCATTCCTTGAATGTTCAGCTGGTGTGTGACCACAAGCAGCAAATAATGCTAAACTGTGCCCGCTATCCTGGCAGTATTCATGCCACTATGCCAGTCCTCACTCTACCCTGTCTCTGACCCAGGCCAGAGGATGTCAGGCTGGCTCCTTGGAGAAAGGGGGTATTCCCTCCACACCTGGCTCATGAGTCTTGTCAGGAACCTGGGCACAGACATGGAGCACCGGTACAATGAGAACCACACAAACCAAAGCTCTCATTGAGCAAACCATAGTCATCCTCAAACAGAGGTTCTGGTGCCTGGACCAGTACCAGTGGAGTCCTGCAGTATAGCTCCGAAAGAGTCTCCAGATTTGTAGTGGTTTGATGCATGCTGCTCAACTATGCCATTCGGAAGGGCCAAGTCTTGCAGCCACCACAGGAGGAAGAAGTGCAGGAGCAAGAGGAGGAAGGGGACGAGAAAGAAGAAGAGGAAGAACAAGGCCGAGCAGTGCGGCCAGAGCTGTAAGGCAGCAAATTATTGAGGAGAGATTCCCCTAAGCAAACCTTCCACCCAATGCATCAACAGTTTCACCATTTGACCCACTCTTGCCAGCCACGTGAATTCTCTCCAACACTACTACCTCGTTGATCTCCCTCTTAAATAACTGGATATGAAGACCAACAGCAAAGCCAAGCAAATAAAAACCCTTAACGTTACAACATGCACATTGTGTATTTTACAACTTTTTCCTCCTTCATATTGACATTAAATCACCTTAGTGCAATCCCTTAGTGTCTGGCCTCTGTGCTCAGTGACCTATTCTAGTGCTTCTCCGAGATGATTCTCCTGTCACAGGAGCCTGGGAGGTGGGAGGCTGCTGATCATCCACTTGAGATGGTCGTGATGGCTGATGTGGATCAGTTCAGGGTCTTGAGGGCCCGGCTGCAAATTGCTGTGTCTCAGCGTCACCGGTGCAGTCTGGGACAGCTGGCTGGGTGGGACCAATAAAGGCACTGGGTCAGGGGAGCAGGCGTGAGGTTATCCTGAGAGAGGACAGCACAAGCCTCTCCTGTGGAGCCAAAGCCACTATCATGGGATGCGTCTCTACACTCCCACTGCTCTGTGGGAGAACAGAGTGAAGGAGTGTTGTGATGCTCTGGAGGCCTTTATCCATGCTCTCCACACTCCTATCCATGCTCTCCTCATGGATTGAAAGGTTGAGGAGATGCTAAACCCCAGAGCAATAATAGCAGCTGTCTGAGCTTCCAGCTCAGACTGCTGTCACCAGAGGCTCCATCATTGTGGGCCCCACTGCAGTGTTGATAGAGCCGACCACTTGCTCCATGGTTGACTGCATGGTCTGAATGCCTTGCTGGTCGACCCCACACAAGCTACAGCTGGACTCCATGCTCTATGCCATTGTACGCAAGCTCTCTGACAGGCTGCCCCTTGCACTTGAAAGGTCCTGGTGTATATGGATCAGTTTTTGAATGTAGACTGTGCCCTTGAGATCTTCATCTGTGCCCTTTGCAACAGAGCTAGGATGTGTACTCCCTCTGGCTAGCTGCTTCCTGGGCCATCCCAGCCTCTGCCCATTGTCCTGCCACTAGTGCTTGGTGAGTCCCCAGTGCAGATTTCTCTAGCCTACACTCTATTGTATGCGTAGTACTAGCCACTGAGCTGGTGCTTGGTAAAGTAAGGTCAAGTGACGCAGTGTCATCTTGGGTGATGCTTTGTGTCCACTCGTCTTCCTCCGGGCGCTCTACCTAACCTGAAAGGGAGGAGACGGTCAAGGATTAGGTTTTTTTTTGGAGGATAAGCAGAGACAGATGAGTGGCTGCATGAAGCAGCTGTACTTCGTGATGCTTAGTGTGTGAGGGTGAGATTTCAGTGAGAAGGGACAGAGCGAAAGATAACCTGCAGGATGCATCCTCAGCCTGGCTGTTGGTGACGCCCCTGACGCGACTCATCCCCATGTTCTGAATTACTTCCTCCTTGAGTGGGGAGAGGGCTTGAATAGATGCCTTCTCTCCTCCTATCCTCACATCCTCTCTACTATTGTTTGCAAACAAAGTAGGATTCATGTTACTGGTCGCCTAGTGAGGTGCTTTGAGGATGTGCACATCAAGGTTGAATAGTGGTGCTGGTGTGTGAAAGGTGGCAGAGGTGTAAGGAGGTGAATGCAGTATTAGTGAGGAGAGTAGGAGGTGCAAAGTGTAGCATTAGGAGCAGAAGGAGGTGGAGTAAATGGAGGATTTTGCTGGTACTCGGGGAGGGAAGGTTGGTGAGTGCTGGGATTTTAGTTACTGCAGGGTTGTGCAGAGAGAGATGCTGGATTGGAGTTAGTAGTCTTACCTTAGCAACCCTGGTCAGGTCATTAAACTTCTTCCTACATTGGAGCCAGGTCCGTGGCGTTGATGCCCTACGCCACCTGTGCCCACTGCTGCCGAGCCCCTTGGCAGGATAATTTCCTGCCGCTTAATGGGAAGAGGATGACCCTCCTCCTGCCCACCTTCTCCACGAGGGCCTCCATTGCAGTGTTGGAAAAGTGAGGGGCCCTTGATGTATCTGCTTCTCCTGCTATCTCCTGAGCTGCCTTCAGGTTGCCTGCTGCTGAAGTGCACCTCCCCTTTAAGAGGTGCGGGCTTCCTTTAATTAGTGGCAGGAATGCTGGAAATTGAAGAAGAGCTGCTAATCAACAATGGGACTAACGTTGGCAGCCCCCTACTTAATTATAATGAGGACCCCCGACCAATTTGCCAGTCTTGTCCCGCCCACATGATTAGGGTCACACTGTCAGCATCATGTCTATTCTCGGCCTGAAAACGGGCCTACACGATTTGCCACCCCGTATGCACTTTTAACAAAGATTAAAAATTCTGAGAAGTGTAGAGATATATCTTTTTTATGTTACTTAGTTAAAATATTGATTCTCTTTCAGTCTCAAGTATCCATTAGCGCCGAGGATTGGGAAGATACGAAAGATACCAAAGAGCACATGAGTTACCGCACCAATCACTACCACCGGAACTCTACATCCAGTGACCAATCAGATCATCCCTTACTGAGGCGTAAAAGCATGCAGTGGGCAAGGCGGCTTAGCAGAAAAGCCCCAAAACACTCCAATAAAGTAACAGAAAGGATTAGTCGTCAGCGCATGACGTTATGCAAAAGGTCAGAGAGACAAGAACTGGCTGAACTAGTAAAAACCCGAATGAAGCATCTAGGCCTTTCAGCGACTGGTTATGGTAAGGCCTATTGCTACTACTACTACTTTGTTTTATTATGATATTTATTATGCACATGATAACCTGCTAACATGCTGAAGAATGTAACATGTTTATATCCTTTACCAATCATATAATGTAATGCTGAATTTACTTGCATCACAAAGAGCTATAATACCCTTTTATTGATAGCATTCAGCTTGGCATATATATCAAGGAATAATGAAGTCACAGGTAAGCATGGTAAATCAATCAACTTTGAACGCTTTGAGCAAAAAATATAGTCTATATTGTAGAAATTAATACATCCTTAGGACCAAGTGGAGGGTGTAGCACAATATTTAGGTGAAGAGTTTCACTTTCACACTTTGAATTATATTGTTGTATTTTCATTATATTTGTCATTTTAACTCCAGACATGACGCTCTATTCAATCTTCTGTCTGATTCTCTCTTCCTGTCCTGTCCTGATGGGTGGTCAAAGCCGGTTGGTACCATGACCAAGTGGCTATTTTTCATCAGTGACCTTGGACAGCAAGTCTAAGCTGCTTAACTGTGGGGACTGTCACAGCCATGCCCAATCCTGGTCTCACCTGATATCTATGCACACTTCCAGCAGGGATCATTGGATGGCAATCAAGAACTTTTTCCTCTAATCTGGAAATTCTGAGACCAAAGTCGTGCTATTGCTCTGCTGGAGATTGGGCGATTCATTACAAATCAAGGTTTACATTTGGTTACAGGTTCTGTAGGAGTTGACATCGTATTGTCCTATTTGTACTCATTTTGGGGAATTACAGAGCTATCACTCTCTGAAAATATTAGAAAATGAACAATGAACTGTTCCCATCATAAATGTTGCAAAATAGTTAAATGGAAATATTCATTTTGTGAACTTAGCAAACCTAATGGAAAATTAAAATTTCGAATGGAAAGGAGAATCGGCCGGGGTGTACAATGGGTGGCTAATCCACTACCAGTAATTTTCAGCTCAGCATTGTAAGATAAAAATCCACCCCAGTCACCTTTTGGGATTTCTGATTATGCCGCCACAGGACAATGTTAGTGTAATACATTAAAACTTCTGCTATTGGGTTCAACTCAGTTCGCAAGGGGTTAAATTTGCAGGGCAGTAGGGCTGGGAGATGATGTACGTTAAGATTCAGATGGGGGTGTTGGAACCAGCATGCTTCAAGGAAAGTTAGTTAGGACATTTCAGTGATCATTCATGTCTATTCAGGTTGTGATAACTGGAGTCATTTGAGGTCAGCAGGGGTTAATTGCCAAAGTGACATTCCACTTCCTGGAATCACAATTAACAAGCAGATGAGAAAACACGATGTTCAGGGTCAGTCAGGCCCAACAAAGGCTGGGAGAAGGTAGGTCTTGGCCTTAGCTGGGAATTAAAATATAGCAGCTCAGTTTTCCGAGCCAGATGCTGGCCCAAAAGGAAATGAAACAAAAAGTAAATATTCCATCCATTATTCAGTATAGCATAGCATGTTTGTTTGTTTTCTATTGTAATAGGCTGTGCAGGAGAAGTTTAAAATATCTGGGAATTGCTACTTTTGTTCTGCCAGGTTTATGCTGCAAAATGAACCATCTTCTCGATTTGTCATCAACCTTGTGTTAACAGTGTGTTCATCAGTTCCACCCATTGAAAGATTTGAGTAGTACAAATGGGGGCACAGACACTATGGGCCAAATAGCCTCCTCCTGTGCTATATGATTCTAAGTGGGGGCACATGTGGGTTCACAGTGTCCAGTTTGTTTGTCTGGGAGGATGTTTTGTTACATCCTTGGGTTACACTATCGTATAAGTAGATATTGGGCAGAGTGAGTCAACTCCAGAATGTAAGACACATTGCCGGGGCGGGGCGGGGTGGGGGGGGATTTTCAATTTCCACCTAAAAAGAGGGGGTGAAGTTGGCTGAGTGACTGCACTACCTGCGCAAAGCCGGTGTCACAAGGCCCGAATACACTCGGTGAGCTGCAGGTGCCAAGCGGGTGCTCTGCTGCGATTCGACAGTTATGGGAGGGCGGTAAATTGGCATGCTGAGCTGGCCGGCAGGTCGGGCCTGGGGATTGGGCCGCCGATCCCAGAGGGGACCAAGCAGGGGGTGGCAGCAGGCTGGAGTATTTCTGTGGAGGCAGCACTCCTGGGTCTGCAAGACTAAAAGAAAGAGAGGTTGTTTTTATTCATTCATGGGATGTGGGCATCGCTGGCGAGGCCAGCATTTATTGCCCATCCCTAATTGCCCTTGAGAAGGTGGTGGTGAGCCGCCTTCTTCAACTGCTGCAGTCTGTGTGGCGAAGGTTCTCCCACAGTGCTGTTAGGAAGGGAGTTCCAGGATTTTGACCCAGCGACGATGAAGGAACGGCGATATATTTCCACGTCAGGATGGTGTGTGACTTGGAGGGGAATGTGCAGGTGGTGTTGTTCCCATGTGCCTGCTGCTCTTGACCTTCTAGGTGGTAGAGGTCGTGGGTTTGGGAGGTGCTGTCGAAGAAGCCTTGGCGAGTTGCTGCAGTGCATCCTGTAGATGGTACACACTGCAGCCACGGTGCGCCGGTGGTGAAGGGAGTGAATGTTTAGGGTGGTGGATGGGGTGCCAATCAAGCGGGCTGCTTTGTCCTGGATGATGTCAAGCTTCTTGAGTGTTGGAGCTGCATTCATCCAAGCAAGTGGAGAGTATTCCATCACACTCCTGACTTGTGCCTTGTAGATGGTGG
Source organism: Heptranchias perlo (assembly GCF_035084215.1). Taxonomy (NCBI): domain Eukaryota; kingdom Metazoa; phylum Chordata; class Chondrichthyes; order Hexanchiformes; family Hexanchidae; genus Heptranchias; species Heptranchias perlo. The sequence goes on from NC_090333.1 coordinate 64,134,975, forward strand.
AAAGGCTTTGGGGGAGTCAGGAGGTGAGTCACTCGTCGCAGAATACCCAGCCTCTGACCTGCTCTTGTAGCCACAGTATTTATGTGGCTGGTCCAGTTAAGTTTCTCGTCAGTGGTAACCCGCAGGATGTTGATGGCGGGGGATTCGGCGATGGTAATGCCGTTGAATGTCAAGGGGAGGTGGTTAGACTCTCTCTTCTTGGAGATGGTCATTGCCTGGCACTTGTCTGGCACGAATGTTACTTGCCACTTATTAGTCCAAACCTGGACGTTGTCCAGGTCTTGCTGCATGTGGGCACGGACTGCTTCATTATCTGAGGGGTTGCGAATGGAACTGAACACTGTGCAATCATCAGCGAACATCCCCATTTCGGACCTTATGATGGAGGGAAGGTCATTGATGAAGCAGCTGAAGATGGTTGGGCCTAGGACACTGCCCTGAGGAACTCCTGCAGCAATGTCAGGTGAAATATGATTTGGAGCCCCCTTTGTGGAGCAACTACTGACTGTCCTTTTAAGGACAGCTGGTTAGGCCTGGTACCGATGGATGGAGTGTGTGTGGTGCACCCTCCGCCATTTGCAATTCAAAATTGCAATCAGGGTCCTACAGTGGCGTAGGGTCCTGATCTCCATTGTTAAATAGATTCCCGCCCAAAACAGGTGGGCACACTGTCTCCATTTACAGTCCCGCCTGAAAATTGCATCAGGCAGGCTTTGGCAGCCGGAGTAACATCTGAGGTCCCTCCTCTCCCAGGTTTCCTCTGCTGGCTGCCTGTTTTACAGACAAGGAACAGTTGGATGGCAGGTGGAAATCACCCTCACACGGGATCCGCTCATGGGAACGACTGACACCACTGAACCTGAGTAGGTATCTGCAGCAGACCCATAATTTATAACAAACATAAAAAAAAAACTTAAAGTACTTATTAAAGAGGAATTCTCACCCTCGAAAAAGGTTTTGAAACTGACTGGCATGTTTTGAAGTACCAGGAAAACATATTGTCTGAGTTGTGTCCAGGTTAAGGCTGCTGTCGAGGCTGCACTGATAGGATATAATCAATCTGTCTTTAAGACGTAGGGGCAGTCTTTTAAAGTTGTGTGTATATAGTTAATTGGAAATATTTTGTACTCATTGATGGTCCAACAGTCATGATTATGCACAATAACGGGATCATTTTCAGGTATTTTCTACAAATATAAACAAGTTATTAAAGGGTTAAATGACGAGGAGGGGTTGCATAAACTTGGCTTGTATTTCTTTGAGTGTTCTATTTGAGGTGTTTAAAATTATGAAAGGATTTGATAGGGTAGATACAGAGAAACTATTATCTCTGGTTGGGGAATCCAGAACAAGGGGGCTTAATCTTAAAATTAGAGCTGGCCATTTCGGAGTGAAATCAGGAAGCACTTTTTCACACAAAGGGCTGTGGAAATCTCCCCCCCCCAGGCTGTGGATACTGGGTCAACTGAAATTTGCAAGACTGAGATCAATAGATGTTTGCTAGGTGAGGATATCAAGGGACATAGAGCAAAGTTGGGTGAAGGAAGTTGAGGTACAGATCAGCCATGATCTAATTAAATGGCTGAACAGGCGTGAGGGTCTGAATGGCCTACACCTGTTCCTATTTGTCGGCTTTAATAAGGTATATAAGTTACTAGTACATTCTCAAACAGGTATGTCTTGAATTGCATTGTTTAGTTGAATCCAATGTCAGCTTATTACCCTTTAGCCACCATGTTCAGTACATCTGCCCCATGATGTCAAAAAGGAAGTAAAAAGATAAAGTGAAAGTGTAGATCATTTATTACAGAGGAAACTTAAGCCATGAGTTCAGTTGAGCAGTTCTGCTGATGTTCAGAAACTGCTGGAGGTTGATCTCATGGTTTATGACAACAGAATCACTCAATTGAATCACTGCCTTGTAACTCACTGTCAGGCACCTATTATCCTATATTTATTGTGTGAGGTTCTCAAACATATTTCAAGCACATATTGATTCCTTTAATAACTTACAGGTTGTACATTGCCTGTCACAGTGAGACAGATATAATTTTCTGGAATTGGATCAAAGCTCAGCATATTTTAAATATGTTTATATGTATATATATTTAAAAGTTTTTTTGTAAAGTAATAAGAAATATTAGTGAAGATATATCTGAAAAATAACAGAATTGTTGTTCAGTTATATCTTGTAAGAAAGATTATAAAATGAAAAGCATCTTCTCTGTTGGGAGTCTCAACGATTTTTAAAAAAATTTTCCTTCATAGTCGATAACTTGTCAGTTACTCTAGTGTCACAGAATGGAACTGGAGACACACAATCCACAGGAGACCCTCAATTTCAATGCACACACGCAAATTCTATGGAGAATTGAGTGCTCCCACCCTGGCAGCAGACAACTTCTGAGTTCCTAACTGGGTAGAGACCAGCTTGCCAGGGTTTTTAGTAGGAGCAGCGTCCATTCCAAACTCTCCAAAAATACAAAATGCACGATTTATTATAAAATATTACTCATAAACAAAATAGCCTAGACTTTCCAATTAGTGTTGTTTGAACACCAGTATTAACCCATTTATTTTAAGCATGTTAATGCTAGCGTTAAAATTGCACAGATCGGAAAACCTGCTCTTAATTTTCAGTGGCCACATTAATTATCATATTCATACAATCAAAATTATTGACCTCCCATGGTGTTGCTGATGGGTAATCTAAAATTTGGGGTGCAGTTTCTTAAATGAAGCACTATAGCATGACCGACGCAACGTAACAGTGTTACACACCTTACCTATGGAGTCGGCCGTGGCTCAATGGTCGCACTTTCGTCTCTATGTCGGAAGGTTATAGGTTCAAGTCCCACTCCAGAGCACATAATCTAGGCTGACAGTCCAGCACAGTACTGAGGGAGTGCTGCACTGTTGGAGGTGCCATCTTTCGGATGAGAGGTTAAACCGAGGCACCGTCTGCCCGCTCAGGTGGACATAAAAGATCCCATGACACTATTTGAAAAAGAGCAGAGGAGTTCTCCCCGGGGTTCTGGCCAATATTTATCCCGCAGCCAACATCATTAAAAAAGATTATTTGGTCATTATCTGATTGCTATTTGTGGAACCTTGTACTTCATTAGCTGTAAAGTGCTTTGGGATGTCCTGAGGTTGTGAAATGCACTATAAAAATGCAAATCTATCTTTCCCTTTCCTTTTCCTTCCAGAATATGTGCCGTGCATGCTCTGCTCAGTTTTTTGTAGGTCTAGAGCGGTCTAACCAGTGGCCCTTAAAGGGGCCATTAAGAGGTTGCTGACTTAAAGGTAAATTTCCTTTTTTTAATTATTTACCTTTATGTGGAGCCAGCAGGAGTGATCCTCCTAGTTCCACAACAGTGCTGCAGGCTGCTGACGGCCTCGCCTCCCCTCACAGGACTTACTTGCAGGCTGGTTTGGAGCTGGCTGCGTTTCCCGAAACCTCGACCAACAAGCTTCATTGGGACACCTGATTGGTGTCTGTAGCTTGCCAGTTTTATGGAAATGAGGCCCGAGGCCCACCAATATGTTAGCACCTTAAACATGCACGGGCCCTGACTGACTGACTTCAGCCACAGAGTCTGAGCTCAGTATCAAAGTGCCTGATAAACATTTCTCTCCAGCCTTGGTTCCAACATCAGTACTTTCAGTAACACGAAAGTATTCTCACCCCCAACCACAGAATTATCATGATTTTTTATTTATGTATAAGTGTATAAAACAATGAACAAAAAATTATTTTTAAAAATGTTTCTTTTCGCCATTTATGCCTCACAGTTGTCCTTTGTAAAGTTTTCACCTGTCATGTGACATACCATGGTGCATTCTGGGTGTTGTAGACCCATTTAAACAAATTGAAAACTGCAACTCCCACAATGTATATCTCTCTCTGTCTCAAACACACACACACACAAACGCAGAATTTGTTAACAGGAGCTGGAAATCACCAGTCCTCAAGGTCTGTGTAAAATTTCTAATTCTAGAACTGTCGTGGAACTCTAGCCCCAGGGAGAGGGGTGGGTGTATTCAGGGGAAACTTCTGGCATTAAATTATTAATTTTTTGGTTAGTTTGGGAACCTTTTTTTCAAATTATGTAACATTTAATGTGTTTGCTCTGTTCTAAATGTTATTTTTAGCTGTTTATACTGACCTGAGTGTAAAAGGGAAATGGAGACTGAAAACAGCATGAACAAATTATTTGAGCAATTTGATTGATTTGTTCCGTGGCAATTGTTGGTTCCTGACTGGTAGCTTTTAAAAAACGATTGTATGTGTGGGAGAGTTGCTGCTTAATAATTGGTATCTTTTCCTACCTGGCTGTAATTCAGTAAATCAGCATGGTTGACTTGGCACATTGTGGGTATTGGAGCCAATCAGGTAGGTGTGACAGACACTTTGGCCCCGATATTAGCGGGGAGGCGGGATGGCAGCGGGGGGACGATTGGGCCCGTGGCAAACCCGCATGAACCAAACTTACCGTTTCCGACGCGATCGCACGTTGATAGATAGTGGTTTATGTCCTCTCCGGGTTTCGAGCCTGGCAGCTAGCCTGATTGACAGGCAGGCTGCCATCAGGAGCTGCAACGGGGGGTGGGGGGGAAAGAGAGAGAGAGTGAGATGTGAGACGTGAGATGTGAGACGTCATCCGGTGCTGGACTGGAAGACCGGGGAGAGGGGAAGATCAGGTGGGGGGAGAGGGGAAGATCGGGAGGACATCAGGAGGGTGAAGAGGGGGACATCGGAGAGGGAGACATCGCACATCGGAGCAGGTTTCAAAGGTAGGTGCATTTAGTGTTTTCACTTCATTGCATGTTTTTTTATTTAATTTATTTTGTTTCTTGTTACCTGATCCATCCCTTCACGCTTGGTTTCACCAGGCGTGAATCAGAAGCGGTTGGCAAGCCGCCCAGGTGAGTTTAAAAATCTTTCTAATCCCTTCATCTGTCACTGGTAAAGTGCCTTAAGTACCTCAATGAGGCATGTTTGGCTCTTTAACTGTCATCCTGCCGGCTTTAATTGCCGCGGGACTTCCGGTTTCGGGTCACCCGCCCGTACACAGTTGGGTCCCTGGGAAACTCTGAAGCTGGCAGGTTGGAGCTGGCTTCTGAACCCGAACGAGATTTGCACGATATTTGGAGGCCCCCCGCCCCCAACGCACCTGCATTTGTCTCCTAAAATCACCCCCTTTGCATCTGTAGGAGTAGATTCTAACTCTCAGAGCCCACTGGCCGGCCAATCGCCCGATAGCGTCGGCAGGAGGGCCGGGCCTCGTTAACAAATATGCTGCAGGCACCAAACTGGGCATCCTGATGCAGCTTGTCAGCTCCAGGCCAGCGCAGTATCAGACGACCTACAGCCCTACCTGGCCAGGAAAATGGTAGGTCTGGGAGAGAGGAGTCATAATCGCAGGGGGGTGGGGATTGGGTAGCCTGTGGCGGCAGCAGCAGCAGCCCACATTATTCTTGTGGAGCCTGGTGGAGCACCCTTGCTCCTCCTGGAGCCCCACAAAAATTATTTTTACACTCACCTGCAAGGACCTCTTCTGTTCCACAGCAGACGCTCCACCCAGTAGGCAGCTAAAATGGCATTGGGGTGCTATGTAAGTCATGGGACCCGGATCTGCATAGATTAATGAGGCTCCCACCTGATTTGCCTGGGCACCTCGGCCGCCCAGCATTCGGCCCCGGGAAAAATGTTGATGGAGTGAGAACGAGATGGTAAGTCTACCGCCTCCATTTTAACTCCGCGAATGCCCCATTTCCGCATGGTAAAACCTCTCCTGTAATGTTTTGCAGGTGTCACACAAGTATATACCGTACACTTTCCCGTGCACTGTGGACATGCGAGAGATGCAAGATTTTTAATTATTTAGATGGATGTATACAAAATCTTAAACTAACCCCACACCCCCCCCAGGTTTTCCCATATCTCCCATTTTCTCAAATTTCCCCAGGCCTCCCACTTCTTTAACTATTTGTATCTTTGATGTCTTAATATTTCTGTCCACTGCTTAATTGAGATGATCTATTACTATTTTCCACTCATGATTCTTCTCTGGATTGTGGTTTTTTTTCCCTTTTCCTGATTGTATCGATACACTTGTCTGCCTTTTTTTCTGTTCTCTCCATAGTTGTTGACTAACCTGCTGTGCGTTTTCAGTATTTACTGTCTTTGTTTCAGATTTCGAGCATCTGCAGTACTTTGCTCTTGTCCAGTAATTCTTTCCTATTTACTGCTGTATATAAATAGTCATTTTGGATCCAAGACTTGGGGTCAAATAGAGTTGAAAGTCATCAACACTGTTGCATAGTAATGACTTACCAACCAGACGGCTGCAGACAATAAGAATAGACCTGGGAATATGCGGTTTGTCATAAAAACTATGAAGCAGCACAGGTTCATCAGCGGTAATGCTTCGTGAGGATCCAGAAAAATTAATTTGAAAACTGAGACAAAGATAGCTTCCATAGAGCATCTGGATTATTTATTTATAAAATAGGTTTCTTTACTACTTGGGAAGAATTTAAGGAGCTATTCCAACAATAAAACAGCAGAACAAGTTCAGTTTTTAAAGGGGTTGGACTTACAGTACAACTGAAGTGATTCCAAAAGTGGCTGGCTCCAGAGACGTTAGAGGAAATAGGGCCAGATTTTGCTGTCAAAATAATGGTGAGGCTAAGGGCACTCGCCGTTATTTATGGGGAAATGGTACAGCAACTTCAGGCGAGGAGCAGATGCGCGGTTAAATGCAAATATCCAAAAGTTGCTGTCCGAGATGTGCCGCTCCGTTGTTAGCGTCACTAAAACGACATCTCACTGTCTGCTTCACCATTGAAATGCATGAAGTTGCTGTATTTGCACGGTAAATACGATCCAAGCTCGCCACAGAAAATTAAGTCTTGTCATTTCAAGTGTAAGTACCCTTTCAATGATGTGATAAATGTTAATTACTACCAATCAACCTCTCTGGCACTGAAAATTAACTATTACAAGTGTGGAGTCTCATTCCTTGAGGCGTTAATTGTTGTTGGAGATATTAAAAATGTAAAATTTAAGATTTTAAAAAGATTTTCCTTTCTGTATCTTTTTCTCTCTCTCTTAATCCAATCTTTCTTTCCCTCTCTTTATTTCTCTTTCTGTACCTGATTTGACATTGAATTTACCCACTCTAACTTACACTTCCTTCTCAGTCCTTGCGCCCTTAATTTCACAGTCCTTCAATCTGATTGGTTAAGGAGATACACAGTTGCTTGCCGTGTTCACTCAGGTCCCAAATGCTCTGTTTCCCTCGCTGTTATCAGCTCACACTTCCAACAACTTGCCACGCAAAAAAAATTTAAGAACCTAAACGTGCATGGCCAAGCCTAACTAATGGCAGACGGTGTTAGATGCCAACCTAAGGCAAAATCTGGCCCATGGTCTTCCAATAAAGGGCATTGAAAGATACTGCCCAACACTGAACATCCAGCAATATCACAGGAAAGCAAACAGCAACTTCCACTGACAAAGAAAGGGACAGCAGAAAAGTCTGAGGTGTTTCACACATAGGGAGCAGGTCTCTTAATACACACCAGTGCACAAATCCAATAATTAGCGAGTAGGAAAGAAAGGGAGTGCTTGTGGTAAGGGCAAGAGATTTCCAGCGGGGAAAGCCCAGGGACGCTGAAAATGAGGGCTAGAAAAGATCACCATGTGCAGGGAAGGAAGTTTTTAAAGAATGCAGAGAAAGCCAGGCAATAGGCCAAGCATGGACGGCAAAAACTGCTGGTGATTCTGGTAGCAATTGAATAAAAAGTCTTCCGAACTATGCTTAATATGGATGCCATTCAAAATAGCATATCCTGGAGGTTCTAAATTAATTCCTTATTCTGCACTAAAATGTTTTTAGATAATAAAATAATTCTGGTTTTTAACATCCACTTGTTTTCCATAATATTCTGATGTGGACCTAGCAGGACTGAAATGAAGAGCTCCAATACACTGCCAACAGGCAGCCTTGTTGTGGGTTCCAAAATCATGGGAGATATGTTACTTACAACTGATACGGCGAGGATATGGTGAATGGCTGTTTGGCAGTGAAGCAAGTATCTGTTTTCTCTGACTGACAACATAACAAAAAGCATAAATATAATTTAATGGTTATATTAAAACTTTAATGTTTATTATTACCTAATAAGTTACAGGTCTGTCCTTTTTCTTTTGGTAGTGTGGCTGGTGGGGGAAGGGAGATGAAGGAGAGGGTGCCCAAGGCAGTCTACGATTTTACATCTATTTTTCATTTTGCTCCAGAGGTTGAGGGAAGACATCTGATCCTTGGCTGCCCAATGGGGCTGGGAATGGGGAGGAAGGAACTGGATCCCTGGCACAATGGCAGCAAACGTTTGTTCACTTTCCTTGGTGGTCTAATAGCTTAGTATACATTTGCTTTCCGAAACAAAGTTGTTGTTGATTGGACTGAGAGGAAGATGTCTGAATCTTGGTTATGTACGTGCTGCCAGATGAATGCATCTGTAATAACCATTACTCTAAGGAATCTGGTGTGATCGGCATTAGATCTTTGATTTCATCCCTAGTAACTGCATGTGTACACTATTATTGATATGTAAGAGACAGGTTTAAACAACTCTCAAAATGTATACTTAACACTTTCATATTTTAATTAAGAATTCAATCACATTTATCAAAAATAGTTTAACAATTTGGAACGGTTAAATCCCTTACCCGTGTGAAAGACCCATATAACTCCCTCTTCTTGTCTTCCTAATTTATGTTTTTTATTAACACTCATGAAAGATTGTTTTTGATTGTTTCTGTTTTGTTATTTCTTTTTGTAATATAGATAGCACGATTTGAATTGCTCTTTTACATTTTTATTGAGGCTAGCAAGAACTTACTACCTGGCTGCCTTAATTATTTGGAATTATTTCATTTCTCTTAGTACTTACCTTGCAAAGCAAAAAAAGGGATGACTTCAAAATGTTCTTCAGTGCAGATGATGTAAAATAAAAATAATATCTATTTTGATACATTTCAACTTATGGTTACATAAAGTAGCGACACAAACAGCAGTAAATGTTGTGTGCAGGAATGGGTTGCAGTGATGATGATTGAGTGAGCATGAATGTGACTGTGTTGGTGATTTCTTTGTTGAAAAGTTGATCATTTATTTTTGACATAGAGCAGGGTACAATTTGAGGAATCTATGGAAATAGAAGCATAACCTCAGCTGTGTGAACCAGAGTGTGAGAGACAAAAAGAGAGAGGTGGTGAATGGTGTGTGCAGCCATAGGTTTCATAATAGGCTAGAATTAGTCCAGCTCTTTGTAGTACATTTAGATTTACTATAAGTTTACACTTTGTCCTGTTATTAAACATTGTACTTTTCTTTGTTTATTTAACATGCGTTAACTATGTTTTATATTAGCTGCAAATTCATTGTTTTTACATTTTATTTAACAGCATGTCTTTTTATGAAGGACACCTATTCATAATTTGTGATTATAAAGCAACTTCAGTGTCACTGTAAAGCTTACCTGGAGTTAAGTTAAGTTAAATATAAAGAGATACTGGAACTGAAACTGAAACTGCAACTGCTGGTCTGAGACTGGTATGAACATTGTAAATGCACTTTTAAATAGTAATAGATTTAGACCATGGTTTCAATCCTGTCAAATCTTTATACTGTTGAATATAACATCCTGTTACTCAGCATTTGAGGTACCACTATGTTCAGCAACTGATGGTTTCACTAAGTATAATTAATGGTTGTCACGACCTTTTTTTGGCATTCTCATTTTATCCCATTTCATCCCCTCCCGCTACAATTATTGATGATCCTATCTAAAATTAACAGTTAATATGAAATAAAGTCAAAAGTATTAATACCAATACTGTAGATTGATATTGTATTTAAAAGTCAGGGCTACTGAAATAATTTAGCTTGTTCTTTAGGCAGTTGTAGGTGTTGGTGTAGTCGGTGCGTTATTGTGCACACAGCCCCTGTCTCCTCCAAGACCTGATCGTTTTTCTTTGTTTGCAATTATATTCATCAATAAAGTAAACTGTGCCTGTGGCATAATTTTATCTTATGACATGTGGCAGAAGAATATGACAATAAAGTCCAATCATGTTAGAGATGTTATGAAGCAACATTTTGGAATGTTACTGTTCATTAACCACACAATACTTTTCTAAAACATAATTTCAGCATCAAATCATTTATTTATTGATTTATTTGTTTTTGACCTACTTAGGTAAGGAATAGTGCATGGTGCATGTTGCATAGCAACAGTTTGAAAGTGCATGTTGGTCTTTTGCATCAAAGAAGGCAAAATACGGATAGACAGAAAGTAAATGAATAACATGATACATAATCAATTGCTTAAAAAAGCATTGTCATCATCAAAATGTTTGGCAAGCCTTTTATAATTTGGAGATGCAGATGATTCAAAAGATCTGTGCATGATTTTTGTTAGAGCAATGATTCATTTTGATGTGGTTTATATCATTGTATTGTGTCAGTGAACAAACCTAGATCTATCATGAGGATGGAAACTGCAGCAAGCTTTCTGTATCTAAGAGAAATATCTTGTGCAGACCCTAGTCAAAGAAGAAATCTGCTGTAAGAAACCTGGCCCAAAAAAGAAATGCTTTGAGAGACCTAGCCAAAGACATTTTTTTATGCATGATTTAATCAAAAGCAAAATCCGCTGAAAGGAACATAGTCAATGATAGAAGTCGTTAGCTCTGTGGGATGGTGCACAAGAAGGGAACTGGTATAAGGGCCAAGGCCTAAGAGGAAAGTGACTGTAATTAATGAGCAGAAAAAAGGAAAAGTGCAGGAAGGTGCAATACTGAGAGGAAAATTAATTGTGAGAAACCTGGTTGAAGTAACAGTGGAGGGAAGGAGTCACACCAGGTCAAAGAAGTACACCGAGTGAACGAACAGCAAAAGAATCTATATATAACAAGAAAGTTTTAAAGAACTTGTGACAAAAATGACAGGGTGAATTTCCACGAGGGTCATTGTTCTGGGGTTTTTGGGGCTCTTCCACTGAAGTTAGAATAGGCGAGCGGGAAACCCCCATGGAAATTCATTCCCCCCCCCCCTCCACTGTTTAATATCTCTAATATTTGGTAGCTGTTACTTTAAAGCTCAATCATTGGGCAAAGGAAGTTTAGCAGCCAGCCAATGCTCATACTGGTACAATGTTGTAAGATTTATTGTTTTCTCCCTAGTAACAGGTTTGATTTCAAATAACTTTCTGATTGGCGGTCTGTACTTGACTGACAGTCCCCTTTTGAATTTGGGAATCAGGTATTCATAAGCCAGTGGAATAGATTTTGACTTTGTGTGTTAGTGTGAAAGGGGTGATGGTGAATCGACAGCTCGTTTTACAACTCTCTCCATTTTTATTTTTATTGGCTTCAATGGAAATAAAAATGGGGAGAGATATAAAACGGAGGCTGACTCTTGCTCATTTTAAACTGTCACACAAAGTCAAGATCTACCCCCGTAACCTTTTTCAGGGATGTAAAAGAGACAATTTGGTTTGAATTTGGACAGAAATCAGAAAAAAAATCAATATTCCTGAAAGATAGAGCAATACGACATGTATTTCAATGTCAGTTCTAAGTGATGAAAAATTACAACTCTAAAAAATGTTTTAATTACTTGAGGTAGATAAAAGACAGTGTATGGTAAATTTGTAACTAGTATATCCAAGTTAGATTATTTGCTTTGTTTATTACTTAATGAATTATTTGTTTCCTATTTCAAACTTTTTAAATGAGACATCGAGTGATATTCTGCCACTTTCAAAGAATGTGTTGGACAAAACATGGCCTGGATCAAAAATGTTATTTTTTTGGCAGATCTCCAATGGCATTGCTCACATTGAGTTCAGGTTATGCTGTTACAAAGGAGGAGAGGACTGGAATTGGGATGGGGTGGCAGATGTGCACCTGCTTTGAAAGAATTTGCAAAGAATTTTGTAAGAGATCTCCCAGTAACAGTGAAGCAAGATTTTTTTGATTGTGAAAAAATGACCACGAAAACTCCCAGATTGTGATAGAAACCCAACTGGATCTTTAGCGAAGGGAACCTGTCACCCTACTCATTCCAGCCTACAAGTGACTTAGTTCACGCTAGGTTGTTGACTCTTAGTGTAGTCTGAAGTAGCCTAGTAAGCCACTCAATTGATACTCAAGAAGGCCCATTCCTCCCCCACGCCCCTCCACCTTCACAGGGCAATAAATTCAGCCTTGCCAACGTCAACCACATCCAGAGAACAAATTTAAAAAAAACCTTGTGTGTAGTTATTCACATAAGCTAAGAAAAAGCCCAAAATGTCATGGTTCACATTGTTTTGAGGATTTTATGCTGAAAAAATTCAGTTATTTCACAGACTTCCCGGTCTTTCCACTAGGCAAGAGGACACCAGAGCTGACCAACAGCAAGTGTTGACACACTTTGCAAATGTTCATTAGATTTAGAAGGGAAGGATAACTTCCTAGAGCCAAAATGAAAAGGGGAGAGACTTGGTATGATTGACGTGGACAGCAGCCAATCAGCAGGAGCTGAGGTATTTACAGAAATGATGGGGAGGAAAGCCCAAACTAAGAATTCAATCTGCAGCTAAGTAATCCAAGTTAAGCCCTCAGACTCACGACACAGGAGTAGCCCATTCCTAGAAAATAATTTCCAGGAATTTATAACTGAGCAGGCAACTCTAGGTGGGTGATTTTTACCCTACCCACCCGCTGGAAACCAGGCAGTTGGGTAATTAAAATGCTCCAATGCTGGAAAGATGCCCAGATCCTGGCATTTCCAATTTTTAACAGACACTTTTAGACAGGTGGCTAAGCTGCCTGCCCAAAGCTGTTGGGGTCCTAATTCACATATGCTAATTGGGGTCATGAAAATGATGTCATCAGGCCCCGACAGCAATTTTAACTTTGGCCTGAGCAGGGAAGCCACTGTGATTTTCTTACCAGGTGAAGGCCAGTGTGCAAAGGATTGGAAAGCGATTTAATTTCCTTTGGAGGGCCAGGAGGAGCAGGAGTGCTCCCCCAGGCGCCACAAGGAAAGTTTAGGCATCCACTATCTCGGACTTCCCACCCTCTTCCCTATCGCAAGACCCCCAGAACCCCCTTTCCCACACTTACCTGAGTGTCGTGGGTGGTCGAGGGCAGCCTGATTTTCCGGAGGCTGGCATCATATTAATGAGGCCCGGTGGTTAAAATTGCCGAGGCCATATACTGCCATAGGCAACGGGGAAACTAACTGAAACCAGCAGTTTCCTGCCGGAAAGCTGCTGGCTGTTTATATTGCCCCCCCACCGGGTGATACAAGTTTAGGTCCATTGTAGATATTTTCTCGGGTTCAGTAGCATCAATCACTCCCTTCAATGGCCTGAGCATTTTACCGTTTTGGTCGTGGACTCACATTGCTCTATATCCACTTGTACAATAGCATAACTCGAGGCGTAACAGTAGTATTCCCTTGTGACCTGGCCCAGATACGCAGGTCTTTTGCACATATATTTCTTCAATCTCTTTGAAGGCAAATGCTTGGTGAGAGACTTGATATGAATCGTTGAGCTGTTTTATTTCCCATCAGCTAAACATACAGAATAACAGTTGCGAATGGATTCACATATTTCCATCAATACAACTTGTCTTCACGTAATAGTATAAAAATAATGAACACTTCAGTGGGTCGTCCTGCTTGACTTAAAGCTAATTTTCCAACTGCTTGCTCCTTTATTCCATCCATCTTGCAGCCTTTTGCTGCCTGACTAGCTCCAGCACCTCTCATATTTTTAAAAAGTCTGAATCCAGCATCAGCTTTTAGTCAGTCTGATTCCCCACCCTGCACTCCAGAGTGGAATCCACCAGCATTACTTGACAATGATGCCTGCTGAGTTTGAAAAAACTGAGCTGACGTAGCGGCAATGACTGTGAACGATCACTGGAATGTCAAACTATCTTTCTATGTCTTCAACATGCTGGTTCGGATGTCCCATCTGAAAACTAATTGACACCTACAGGCCCTGCTGTTCTGTGAATTTGACCCCTTGAGAGCTAAGTTAGCTCAATAGTATAATTTTAACATACCCAGGAATCCCCCATGGAGATATAGTCTGAAATCCTGAAACATAAGTTAGTTAGAAGCATTTTATTTAGAATTATTTCATGTTTTTATGGGTTTCTTATTATTAATGTTACTTTTACTACTGGCTTTTGTTACCTGTTCATGCTTGATTTATTGTTTTCATATGTCCTTAGTTCCTTATTGGAAGTTTATCCGTCCACTTGATTCTTCTGTTCCCTACCTCTTTATTTGAGATCTGTTGCTCTTTTATGAATTGTAGCCAATCAGGTCCAATTGTGACACAGAAATTTGTTTTGGAGTTTCTTCTTATGTTCTAGTGCGAGGTGGGAAATGAAACAGACAAGAGGAAAGGACAGACAAACAAAAGCTCTTTCACTCTCCAGAGAAGCTGCCTGACCTGCTGAGTGTTTCCAGCATTTTCTATTTTTATTTAGGAAATACACACAATTGCTTCATTATATACATAATCAATAACTATCCCTCCCCATCTCTAGACTACAATGCAAATTGATGCATATCCATGCTAGACCTCCTGGGAACCTTAGACACATTTACTCCACTTTATAAAAATGGCATAAGGAGTTTCACGGAGTGACACGGGATCCGTGCTTGTTCCTCTGATTCTTCACATGCCAAATTCCTTATTTTGGCCACACTTCTTGGAGAAGGTGCCATGACCCTCGGGGACAGAGAAGTAAAAAGGAGAGATCGAGCTATCGCAGGCATCGCACAGCAGGACATTACAAAGCAGCTTTGGCATAAACCTGCGAGGAGGTAGCCCTTCTGCCCTGTTGGACAAGACATGTTGCATTGGCCCAGTTCAGATTCGCGGTGTGACTTTTCTCCTTATCCCCAGTGTTCGCTCTACGGGGTAGATTTCGACTTTGTGCGATAGCGCAAAACAGGCGATGGCGAATTGGGAGAGATGTATAACGGGCGGCCGATTCGCTATCACCCATTTTGCACTATCGCACAAAGTCAAAATCTATCCTACATGGTCGAAATGCTTTTCCAGCATTCAGAGAATCTGTCATAGCAGAGATGGTCATGCCCTGGCAGTTAGCCTGATTAACATTGTCTGAAGACAGCTGTTTCACACCGTAAGTTAAAAGTAAATGACTTCATGTAATGCGTTCCCAGCACTCCTTCATATAAGTACTTGAGAATTACAATAGAAGGAAGTTGTCTTTTGTGGTGTCATCAGATTAAATAAGATGTTCCCTTTCTGTGGACTGGAGCCGCCAGCATAAAAAAAATTGAACATGATCATATTGTTCATGATGAGAACCTCTGAACCCTTCAAGTCCAATGTGTGCAAGTTAAAAGGGTGTGCTGCTTTTCACTGATGTTAAGTGAAAAAGGATGTTGCAGGGACTGAAGCTCGTAGGCCAATGAAGAAATAATTAGCCATTAGACATCACAGTAACATTGCTCCCTTCCTTAGCAGTGCAACACAAACCTTGCATACTACCACTGAGAGAATGCAAATCAATGTCTTGTACCATTGTCTTTATTTGCACTGAAGTACACTGCAAATTGTGATGTACAGACAATAGCATTGTCCCCAAGGTGATTTAAATAAGCGGTGGAATAATGCCACTAATATCCAATTCCCTATCAAGGTGTTGAATTTTATCAAAGTATGATCAACCTGTATATGATTTGACAGTTATAACTATCATGTAAAACTATTTAGCAGTTAATATTCTAATATTTGCTCAGCCACATAGTTAAAACCAAAACAGCTTCTGAGGTGGTTCAGCACCATTCAGACTGAAACTGAGCGATGCAGATCAGGAAAACTGGTGCTGAGATATCTAGTCTGCCAGGACAATGTTAGTGGCACTATAATTGATATTGATTCTCCTGAGGGAGGGAGGGGGAAATCAACCTGGTTTCCTAATCATGATTGCAATTCACTGATCTCTGTTGGAAAGGACGTATCTGAATGGCAGGTGAGGACAGGATCAGACTTAAATTTGACGATCCCTGTGGTATAGTTTACTAACACCCATGAAAATTGGCCTCTTTGTCAAAGTACTGAAGGGTGGACAGTTCCTGTGGGACCACACCTTAGCCTGAGTCTGTACTTTAATAATCATTTGAACAGCATGACTGAAAATAAATAACAACACCTAATTCATGTTGGACTAAGTTGAACTTTCAGCACGCATTGGGCATTTTATTTTCCTCTGAAACTCAATGTGCATGTGCTACTGCGTAAACACATTATGCCTGTACATATGCAGTGGTACTGTAAGGTTCAGAAGAAGCCAGAACTTCCAAAATGAGTGAAAAATGCAAGTTTATATCTTGTTCCTTGACCATACATGTGTATATTCACTGGCCAACATGAATCTATTGGCCAACCCCAAGGGGTTGAACTTGCACTAGTAAGTAGTGCCATGTTATGGGGAGTTTTGACTATTTAACCTGAGAGGAATTAAAGAAGAAAGGAAAGAAAGACTTACATTTATATTGCACCTTTCATGATCCGAGCAGTTCAGCGAGGAGCAGCATGTGAGAAGGATTAACTTTATAGAAAGACTTGCATTTATATAGCGCCTTTCATGACCTCAGGATGTCCCAAAGTGCTTTACAGCCAATGAAGTATTTTTGAAGTGAAGTTACTCTGGTGATGTAGAAAACGCGGCAGCCAATTTGCGCATAGCATGGTCCCGCAAACAGGAATGTGATAATGACCAGATAATCTGTATTTTAGTGATGTTGGTTGAGGGAAAAATATTGACCAGGGCACCAGGAAGAACTGCCCTGCTCTTCTTCGAAATAGGGCCATGGAATCTTTTATGTCCACCCGAGAGGGCAGACAGGGCCTTGGTTTAACATCTCATCCGAAAGTCAACACCTTCGACGGTGCAACACTCCCTCAGTACTGCACTGAAGTGTCAACCTAGATTTTGTGCTCAAGTCTCTGGAGTGAGACTTGAACCCATCACCATCTGACTCAGAGACGAGACCGTTACCACTGAGCTATGGCTGGCACTTAATTATGGGTGATATATGTTCAGATATTGAGATTAATTTAAGTTCAGCTGAATAAAAGTTAAATCCATAACATAAATTTGGGGATGCAGATTAGTTTTCAGCACATGAGAGTGAGTGAAATACTGGTTTGGCTTCATTCATGTGATCCCACCAGGGAGTTTAGGTTTTACGTAGCAACAATATGTTCGTCCAAACATTAGTAATTTAGCTGTTTATTTGATTTTGTCATAATCTCCATGACGACCTGTTCACATGACATTATTCACAATTGCTTGTTGTTTCTTATGGCTGAAATATGCAGAGGTTTACTCTACTTTCATGGACTCTAATTTTATGTAACCATAATTTTTCTTTTTGGAAATACACACCCCAGAATTATAATATTTTAGTATTGCTATGATATACATTGTTAATACTATATTGGGGTGGGGAAGTTATCAATGCCTTCTGATATCAGATAAGTAACAGCGTTGATGACCATGTGCACATCTATGTATTGTTCTATTTCTAAAACATTGTGTCGGACACACAGTCCCTGTCCACAAACCATACTTCCTGTTGTTAAGATTATTTGGTCACTTAACATTGTAAAATGCATCATCATTTACCTTTCAATTTTGCTATGTCAGCTGTGCAGTTACAGCCGTTGGCCACTAGGTGTTTCTGTCAAGTAAGCTCCTGAAGTCTCTATCTCTCTCCCAACTCCATCACCATCTTAATATAAAATATAATATAAAATTTATAATAAAAAAACACATTCATCTGCTGACCATGGGCAACATCACAGTCAATGTACTAGTGTATAATTAAAAACTTTGCGTCCAACATGTCCATAGGGCATGGGTAAATACATGGGAAAGTGAAAGTAGGCAGTCATTGTGAGGGAGAAGATATGGGGTCAAAAGCTCAGCTCAGGGTCGAACAAGGTGCCGAAGTTGTGGTCAGTCTAGTTCAGATTTTCCTGGGACTTGCACTATGTTGTAGGGAACCACACAAAGAGGAAATTATGGAATAAATAACTTGCGCATTCAATTACTTCACTCCATATTTTCCTGGGACCTTTGCGCAGATCTGCCATTACCCTCACTGACTACAATTAGATGGTAATTGTCATAGCTCCACCCCCATTAAAATCAACGATGATCACTATCTTCCTGCATTTAAGCCAGTTTTCACCCAGCTCCACTTAGACTGCAAAATAATGGTCCAAGTAGCCTGGCAGTGGCGTGATTTATTGCTTCAGGATTGGGTTTAAACTCCCAGCTGTGAAAAATGTATTACTATTGCAAAGATTAAACAACTAGGATCTTTGAGTATCCATTTCCTGCACCTGGGATCTTCGATTTTAATATTGTTACACCGTGGGGTCAATTTTCAAAGGGCAGCGGGGTGGGGGGGGGAGGGTAATTTGCGGGCGCCAAACCCGGGAGGCAAGTAGGCGTATCACAACCCTAATGAGGCCAATTTTCTTTTATTCGTTCATGGGATGTGGGCATCACTGGCGAGGCCGACATTTATTGCCCATCCCTAATTGCCCTTGAGAAGGTGGTGGTGAGCCGCCTTTTTGAACCGCTGCAGTCTGTGTGGTGGAGGTTCTCCCACAGTGCTGTTCGGAAGGGAATTCCAGGATTTTGACCCAGCGACGATGAAGGAACGGCGATATATTTCCATGTCAGGATGGTGTGTGACTTGGAGGGGAACGTGCAACTGGTGTTGTTCCCATGTACCTGCTGCTCTTGTCCTTCTAGGTGGTAGAGGTCGCAGGTTTGGGAGGTGCTGTCGAAGAAACCTTGGCGAGTTGCTGCAGTGCATCCTGTGGATGGTACACACTGCAGCCACAGTGCGCCGGTGGTGAAGGGAGTGAATGTTTAGGGTGGTGGATGGGATGCCAATCAAGCGGGCTATTTTGTCCTGGATGGTGTCGAGCTTCTTGAGTGTTGTTGGAGCTGCACTCATCCAGGCAAGTGGAGAGTATTCCATCACACTCCTGACTTGTGCCTTGTAGATGATGGAAAGGCTTTGGGGAGTCAGGAGGTGAGTCACTCGCCGCAGAATACCCAGCCTCTGACCTGCTCTTGTAGCCACAGTATTTATGTGGCTGGTCCAGTTAAGTTTCTGGTCAATGGTGATCCCCAGGATGTTGATGGTGGGGGATTCGGCGATGGTAATGCCGTTGAATGTCAAGGGGAGGTGGTTAGACTCTCTCTTGTTGGAGATGGTCATTGCCTGGCACTTGTCTGGCGTGAATGTTACTTGCCACTTATGAGCCCAAGCCTGGATGTTGTCCAGGTCTTGCTGCATGCAGGCTCGGACTGCTTCATTATTTGAGGAGTTGCGAATGGAACTGAATGGAATTGACATCGCAACTCCGGGGGGTGGGGGGGAGAGAAAGAGAGAGAGGCGTATCAGCTGTTGCAAAAGAGAGTGTTGGGGGCGGGGGAGACAAAGATCAGGGGGCAGGACATCGGAGAGACATCGTCGAGGGTGGGGGACATCGGAGAGACATCGTCGAGGGTGGGGGACATCGGAGAGACATCGTCGAGGGTGGGGGACATCGGAGAGACATCGTCGAGGGTGGGGGACATCGGAGAGATATCGTCAGGGGAGGGGGACATCGGAGAGACATCGTCAGGGGAGGGGGACGTCGGAGAGACATCGTCGAGGGTGGGGGACGTCGGAGAGACATCGTCGAGGGTGGGGGACGTCGGAGAGACATCGTCGAGGGTGGGGGACGTCGGAGAGACATCGTCAGGGGAGGGGGACGTCGGAGAGACATCGTCGAGGGTGGGGGACGTCGGAGAGACATCGTCGAGGGTGGGGGACGTCGGAGAGACATCGTCGAGGGTGGGGGACGTCGGAGAGACATCGTCGAGGGTGGGGGACGTCGGAGTGACATCGTCGAGGGTGGGGGACGTCGGAGTGACATCGTCGAGGGTGGGGGACGTCGGAGTGACATCGTCGAGGGTGGGGGACGTCGGAGAGACATAGTCAGGGGAGGGGGACGTCGGAGAGACACAGTCATGGGTGGGGGACATCGGAGAGACATTGGGGGGGGAGACATTGGACATTGGAGAAGGAGGGGTGCGGGTGACATCGTTTGAAAGGTAGGTTTTTTTTTTTTTTACATTGTGAAATGTTATTTTATTTCAATTATTTACTTTATTTTTCATTGAGCCGGCCCTTCACGCCTGGTTTTACCGGTTCACAGGTCTCACCGAGCGCGAATCGGAAGCCGTCAGAAAGCCGCCCAGGTAAGTTTAAAATCATTTGAAGTGGCCAATATGTAAGAAATAAAGTACCTTAAGTACCATGAGGTACATTTGCTTGCTTAAATATTGTCCCGCCGGCTTTAATTGCTCCGGATTTTTGCGATTTGCTTTGACCCTCACGTCCCAATGCACCCGGACTTGCATTTGAAAATTGAGCCCCATATGTTCGGAGCCCATTCAATTTATGAGATTGTTTTTAGAATTTAAATGGCCCTTTCTCTATTTTCTCAGTGTTCAACTGCACTAAAGACCCTAACACAACAAACATAACTCTTCTAATAACTCTCCATTTGCCTATTAATCTCTGTTGTTTCAATCAGTTATGAGTAACTTAATGTACATATACCTCAAAAACATTTCAAGCCCATGTACTCAGAGGAAAGTCAGCATATCCTCACACAAACTTTTGCAATCTTCAGTCTCATTCAAACCCAGAACTTTTCCATAAGCTAAAAATTCAAGGTTGGCTTGCTTAGCTCATTTTATGCCCTCGTACTCCACGAAAATAAAAGTCGCTAATTATTTTATTCCTAAATTATTAATAATATATTATGTAGCGACTTGGGGTGGCCTGAACTCCTAGGTATGCCACAGCTTAAAATAATGGTAGATGACAGTTTATTGAAGAAGTGACACTTGCGTTCACTGAAACCCTCTCGCAGCTCCAGATGGTGAATGTGCCGTCATTTCAGCTCTTAGTTTGGCACTGATTTGCCACTAAGCTCACTGCAGCATATTCTAATTAGAAAACCAGCAGAATTTTGAGCACGTTGGCAACGGCAATACCAGTGCACTAGACGGTGAGAGCTATGGTGTACATCACCAATCTCGCCCTTGCAGGAAAATCTGGGCCAATGGCTTTGTCTTCCCTATGTTTAGCTGGGGGAAATTGTAGCTCATTTCTAGATTGGATGACATAAAGCATTAGATATGAAGCAAACTTCAAAAATTAAATTCATCCTAGAAATACCAACAACTTTCTTCCACACAGGTCCTCCATGTTCTCTGGGGCCTGGGGCATTAGTTCTAACCCATTTCCAGGGCTTGCATGGTTTGGCTTGGCTTTCCTGAGCTCAAAGCATGGTCCACCTTGTTTGAAGCCTGTGACAATTAGAAGAATACATATTTATGTATGGCGAAATTAACTCTCTATCCAGCCAACTGATGGCTGCCTGGCACCAGATCCTTTCTCAAATACCAGTAATACCTTCTGCCCTTCCCATGTGCTTCCAAGCCCCAAACTACCCACTCTGGTCCCAAATCCGAGCAAGAGTCTCCAGCAGGCCATTTCCTTTCAGCTGCCTGTTTCTGCCTATTCAATTGTGCATGTCAACTCCAGACCCCATCCCCTCATGCATCCTCCTGGTCTCAGCTCCTAGTCCCAACGCCTAAGTTTCTGGTCTACCTGAGGTGCAGCATATTCCATCCCCACAAAATCCTGGTACTCACCTTGAAGCCACTATATATTTTCTTTTATTCGTTCATGGGATGTGGGTGTCGCTGGCGAGGCCGGCATTTATTGCCCATCCCTAATTGCCCTTGAGAAGGTGGTGGTGAGCCGCCTTCTTGAACCACTGCAGTCCGTGTGGTGAAGGTTCTCCCACAGTGCTGTTAGGTAGGGAGTTCCAGGATTTTGACCCAGCGACAATGAAGGAACGGCGATATATTTCCAAGTCGGGATGGTGTGTGACTTGGAGGGGAACGTGCAGGTGGTGTTGTTCCCATGTGCCTGCTGCTCTTGTCCTTCTAGGTGGTAGAGGTCGCGGGTTTGGGAGGTGCTGTCGACGAAACCTTGGCGAGTTGCTGCAGTGCATCCTGTGGATGGTACACACTGCAGCCACAGTGCGCCGGTGGTGAAGGGAGTGAATGTTTAGGGTGGTGGATGGTGTGCCAATCAAGCGGGCTGCTTTGTCCTGGCTACAATCCTGTTACATATTCTGGCCTTTAACAAAGATGAGACATAAAAATTGAGTACATCAGTAAAGGAACATGTGTGAGTCTCTGGGTGACATACAGAAAGAAGAGAAGATAGAGGAAAAGAGAGACTTACAAAAAGTTGGTATCGTAAATGAAAATAAGGAAACAGAAATGTTAAATAATTACATTGCATCAGTATTTACAGTAGAGGAAGGGGATAGCATGTTGGACACCCCAAGGAAAATAATTTTGAATCGGGGCAGGGACTCACCATTATTAATGTAAGCAAATTAACAGTCGAGAAGAAAATAATGACATTAAAGAGTAACAAATTACCAGGACCAGATGGTTTCCATCCCAAGGTTTTAAAGGAAGTAGGTGAGAACATTGCAGAAGCCTTAAATATAATCTTCCAAAGTTCTCTCGATTCAGATTGGAAAATTGCTCATTTCACTCCGCTATTTAAGAAACGTGAGAGGGGGAAACCAAGGGATTATTAACCAGTTAGTCTAACATCTGTTGTTGGGAAATTACTAGAGTCTATAATTAAGGATAGAGTGACTGAACACCTTGAAAATTTTCAGTTGATCAGAGAGAGTCAGCAAGGATTTTTAAGGGTAGGTCGTGCCTGACGAACCTGACTGAATTTTTTGAAGAGGTGACTAAAGTGGACAGGGGAATGTCTATGGATGTTGTTTATACGGTCTTCCAGAAGGCATTCAATAAAGTCCCTCGTAAGAGACTGTTAGACAAAGTTGAAGCTCATGGAATTGAGGGCAAATTATTGACCTGGTTAGGAAATTGGCTGAGCGGCAGGAAACAGAGTATGGATAATGGCAGGTACTCAAATTGGCAGGATGTGAGTAGTGGTGTCCCACAGGATCTGTGTTGGGGCCTCAACTATTCACTGCATTTATTAATGACTTAAATGACGGGATAGAAAGCCACATGTCCAAGTTTGCCGCTGACACAAAGATAGGCAGCATTGCAAGCAATGTAGATGGAAGCATGAAATTACAGAGAGATATTAATAGATTAAGAGAATGGGCAAAACTGTGGCAAATGGATTTCAATGTAGGCAAGTGTGAGGTCATCCACTTTGGACCTAAAAAGGATAGATCAGAGTAGTTTCTAAATGGTGAAAAGCTCAAAACAGTGGAGGTCAGTTGTTTAAAAAGTTGAGGAAGAGATAGACCGAGTAATTATAGGCCAATCAGTCTAACCTCGGTGGTGGGCAAATTATTGGAATCAATTTTGAGGGACAGCATAAACCGTGATTTAGAAAGACATGGATTAATCAAGGACAGTCAGCATGGATTTGTTAAGGGAAGGTCGTGTCTGACTAACTTGATTGAATTTTATGAGGAGGTAACAAGGAGGGTCGATAAGGGTAACGCGTTTGATGTAGTGTACATGAATTTTAGCAAGGCTTTTGACAAGGTCTCACATGGCAGACTGGCCTAAAAAGTAAAAGCCCAGGGGACCCAAGAGAAAGTGGCTAGTTGGCTCAGTGGTCGGAAGCAAAAATTAATGGTTGATGGGTATTTTTGCGACTGGAAGGTTGTTTCCAGTGAGGTTCTGCGGGGCTCAGTACTGGGTCCCTTGCTTTTTGTGGTATATATTAATGACTTGGATTTGAATGTGGTGGGCTTGATCAAGAAGTTTGCAGATGATTAAAAGATTGGCTGTGTGGTTGATAATGAGGAGGAAAGCTATGGACTGCAGGAAGATATCAATGGACTGGTCGGGTGGGCAAAAAAGTAGCAAATGGAATTCAATCCATAGAAGTGTGAGGTAATGCATTTGGAGGGGGCAAACAAGGCAAGGGAGTTCACAATAAATGGGAGGAACAAAGGCTATGAGAAAAGATTGGATAGGCTGGGATGTTTTCTTTGGAACAAAGGAGGCTGAGGGGAGATTTAATTGAGATATATAAAATTATGATGGGACTAGATGGAGTGGAGAAGGAGGACCTATTTCGCTTAGCTGAGTGGTCAGTGACCGGGAGCATAGTTTTAAAGTAATTGGTAGAAGGATTAGAGGGGAGCCGAGGAGAAATATTTTTCATCCAGAGGGTGGTGGGGGTCTGGAACTCACTGCCCGAAAGGGTGGTAGAGGTAGAAACCCTCAACTCATTTAAAAAGTACTTGGATGTGCACTTGAAGTGCTGTAACCTACAGGGCTACAGACCAAGTGCTGGAAAGTGGGATTAAACTGGATAGCTCTTTATAGAACGGCACGGACACGATGTACCAAATGGCCTCCTTCTGTGCCGTAACTTTCTATGATTCTATGATTACAATGTCATGGACAGGTACAGAAAATAATCAAAAAGGTTAATGGAATGCTGGCCTTTATATCTGGAGGACTAGAATACAAGGGGTTAGAAGTTATGCTACAGCTATACAAAGCTCTGGTTAGACCACATCTGGAGTACTGTGTTCAGTTCTGGGCACCGCACTTTAGGAAGGATATATTGGCCTTGGAGAGAGAGCAGCGTAGATTTACTAGAATGATACCTGGATTCCAAGGGTTAAATTACGAGAAGCAATTACACAAACTAGGGTTATATTCCCTGGAATTTAGATGATTTGATCGAAGTTTTCAAGATATTAAGGAAAACTGATAGTGTCGAAAGAGAGAAATTATTTCCGCTGGTTGTGGAGTCTAGGACCAGGGGACATAGTATAAAAATTAGAGCCAGGACTTTCAGGAGTGAAGTTAAGAAACATTTCCACGCGCAAAGGATGGTAGAAGTTTGGAACTCTCTTCCGCAAACTGCAGTTGATGCTAGCTCAATTGTTAATTTTAAATCTGAGATTGGTTAACAAAAATCTATCAAAGGTATTAAGGGATATGGGGCTAGGGCGGGTATATGGAGTTCGGTCACAGATCAGCCATGATCTCATTGAATGGCGGAACAGGCTCGAAGGGCTAAATGGCCTACTCCTGTTTCTATGTTCCTAAAAGAGTCAGACACAGAGAGATACAGGCACCACAATGAAAAAAGTGTGTGGCAGCCATACACAGAGAGACAACACGACTTGAAGAGAAAGAGAAACACAAAGAATCAGGGTAGGAAAAAGCAAACAAACCTTTACGGAAAGAAAGGAGTATACTTGCAGTTATATAGCACCTTATTACATTGAAACGGCTAAAAGTATCACACACAGTTAATTACATGTGAAGTCCAGTAACTGTTGTTACGTAGGCAAACCTGGTGGCCATTATGGGAGAGAAATCCGCGTAGCGCTGGAAACCTGCGGGAAGTGGGTGACGTGCCTAGAACGTACGTCCAAAGACATCAGCCCAAGGCTTACTCAAAATTCAGCCGCATTGGACGCCAATCAGACATCCTGATGCAGTTTACCGATTGGGGCCTCGGGAAATTCGTCTGGCTCCGATGCTGAGCCGGCCTGTAGGTAAATCCTGGGTGGGGTGGGGGGGGAAGTGAACAGGAGGAAGGCAAGCTCAGGCCGGCAGCAGCCTGCACTACTGTTGTGGAGCCAAGATTAGCATTCCCGCTGCTCCTGGTTTCATGTAAAGGTAAGTAAATAAAAAGTAAACTTACCTTTTGATCGGCAGCCTCCAGCAGTCTCTTTCAGGACCGCTGGCTAAGCCGCTGTAAACATGGAGAAGTGGAGCCAAATTTGATAGAGGTCCTACAACAGACGTTGGGACCCTCAAGACCATATTCAGTGGGCCTGATATCTGTTTCAGGCAGTTGCTCTGGACACCTGGAAGTCGGCAGCTTCCAATTTGGCAGTCCAGGGGAGATTAGGCACAAAAGATTGCACCTGAATTTGGTCCTCCCAACTCTAATTTTTTGTCCAAAAATGAAAGTGACTGAGATCAATTTCTCCCTCATTGTATCAAAAATGCGCCACAAACAACAACGAGGTAATACCAGTGATTTTTTCTACCAATTTTGATTGAGGGAAGAATGTTACATATGTACAGACATACGAATTAAGAGCAGGAGTAGGCCATTCGGCCCCTCGAGCTGCTCTGCCAATTGATGAGATCATGGCTGATCTGATTGTGACCTCAACCTTACTTTCCCCATCTACCTACCATAACCTTTGAATCCCTTGTTAATCAGGAATCTATCTAACTCAGCCTTAAAAATATTCAGTGACCCTGCCTCCACTGCTCTCAAGGGAAGGGAGTTCCACAGACTCATGACCCTCTGAGAGAAAAAAATTCTCCTCATCTCTGTCTTAAATGGGCGACCCCTTATTTTTAAACTGTGTCCCTTAGTTCTAGTCTCTCCCACAATGTTGGCCCAGACACTGGGAGAACTCCCTGCTCTTCTTCAAATAATATATGGAACTTTAATGTCCACCTGAACTCCCACAACAAGCAGACAGTTCCTCTGTTTAACATCCCTTCTGAAGGTTTGCAGCATTGCTAATGCAGGGAGGAAATGCGAGGGGTATTTTTTATGTCTTATTGATTTTTTTAAAAAAAACTCAATAGCCATGGGTTAGGTTTTATTGCTAAAAGCAAAAATTGCAAACATAATTTAATATCCCAATAATTCCTTTTATCTGGGTAAATGTAAGTTATTAGTGTTATTATAGATCAACACAGATAATCGTGACTTTTAGCTGTGTGTGAAACTTTACTTTTAATTCATAACAGGAAACTCAATGGTAGGCATAGTTAACAAAATAATTGAACTCACCCCTGCATGCACTTTCATTAAGATACCAGGCTCAGATTAATTCACCTCAGATGTGGATTTAGTGGCCCGAGTTTAGTTCAGCTTAAATCGCAGTGCAGTAATTCAGCTCCATACGGTATAAATCCTACTGTACAGTGGACAATTCAAGCACATAATTTCTTTCATCAATCCTGTAGGAAACCGTGGATATGCTCTGATGAATTTCATTATATCCCTGTACTTTTCCCCAGTTCTAGGTAGAGCACAAATTTAATGAAGACCATACTTCCATCAAAATGATTATAGAGAGGACTGTTGGTTTATGTAAATCAAATTTCTAGTGTCTCAGTAAGTTTAAAGGATGTGTGATCAAGTGCTTCTTGTATCAGGATGGCCCACACTTGTATCTCGACACCAATTCAACCTAGTCAACTAAAGGCAGTTCAACGATCCTGGTACTTTTATTGTTAGGTTCACAAAGACAAAAACACAATTATCATAGACCTCTATCTCTCCTCCCTGAAGGTCTGCCCCTGATCTGAAACATTAGCCCAGAATTTGCTGGAGCGGGGCATCTTGCAGTGTGCCTCGTTAGTTAGACATTTTCCTTCAGCTCAAAAAATTTTTGCCCTGCAAATTGCTGGAAGTGCGAGTTGATAACTGCAAGGGCAATGGGGCATCTGGGACCTTGGTGAACAACGGGGTCAACAGTCTATCACCTTAAGCAATGAGATTTAAGGGTTGAGAAAAAAAAAAGAGGAAGGATGCAGAGGGAAATAGGGTGAATTAGATTCAAATCAGGAAGATTTGAAAGAGAAATAAGGAGAGGGTAAGAAAGATTGGATTAAGTGAGAGAGATAAAAGAGACAAAAAGGAAAAGCAAAAAAAATGTTTAAAATTTTACATAATTTTAAATATCTCTAACAACAATTTACTACCTGTAGGAATGAGACTCCATAGTTTAAATTGTTCCCTTTTTGGGCAGAGAGGTTGAGTGGCTTGCAGGAACGTAAATCTCCTAATTAAAAGGGTCCTTATGCTGTTAAGTACTAGCCCTAACTTTCTGCAGTGAGTTTAATTGGTAATGCAGCAATTTCTTGAAGCTCAAAGGGACGTTGAGGGCGAGCTGGCATTTTCGTGATGCTAATGGCGAAGCGGCACAAATCGTCCAGCAACTTGTGGCAAATCGCAATTCACGGGGTATCTCTTCCTTGCCACAAATTGCTGGACGATTTACACATCAGTAATAGCCTATGTATTAAACTCGCCGTTATTTTAGTAGCAAAATCTGGGCTATTGGGTTTTATAACACCCTTCCTTGTTTTACTTAATCATGTGATGACATATTGGGAGCGTTGCTGGCTGTCACCATCCACTCCACATGGTGCCCTAAAATAACGGGAGTGGAGGTACACTTCATCACAGAACGTAGCAGTACTCTGAACATCACTGATGATGTACTTCCTCCATCACAGCAGATTAAAATAAATAACTATGGAACAATTGATGATAACTAAATATTTTGGATACCTCACAAGCAACAATCAATCACTGTTTCGCCAAGCCAAGCTGGTAGATGAAACATGAAAGATCTCTTGCCTTTCTGCATCATCTACCCTGCATTTCCACTGTTTGATATAGGCATTTGTGAAAAGCTTTTCTTTCCCAAATTAAACTGAAGAGCAGGAAGGGAAATCTTTCCATGTGTGGCAAAGATGGCCAAGAGGCAGTGACGAATTGCATTTGCTCCAAATTGGACATTGTAAATAAATAAATAACATTTGCATCTCAAAGAACTTCGCACAACAAATTACTTTTCCATTCCATGATTGCACGAGCAATGTTCCAGAAATGGCAATGAGATCAGATGAATGGCCAGTTAATGTTTTTTTTTTGGTGGGATTTGTTGAGGAAGGAATATTATTCAGGGCACTGGAAGAATTTCCCACTCTTATTTGAATACTGCCGTGGAAACGTCATGTCCATCTGAGCCATCAGAATAGGCAGACAGGGCCCCAAAGTTCCTGAGCCTGGGAAGGCAACACAGTAGCATATATGGGCTGGGGAGGGAGGGGGGACACCTGGTTACATGGGCTGTACACCCCTCTTTACTGGTGAGCATGATGCAGGTATACTTACTGGACCATCATGGAAATAGGGGCCTAGCTAGTTTCCTGAATGCTATTAAAAAAAAGTGGCAACAGAGAAAAGAATCCCATCTTTAGCCAGAAAACCCAGCTTCCTCCCCAGACCCTACAAGGAGAGAATAGAGGCAGGATTTTAACTTGGAGCCGGGAACTCAGCGAGTGGGTGGATTTGCACGTGGAGAACCCAGAAGTCAAGAGTACACGTTTAGATCTGCAATCGCAACTCGATTGCGGGCAATTACTTTCGCTTCCAGGTTTCGCGTCTCCAAGCTGCTCATCGGGCCCACTGTGCACCCGAATGACGTGATTTAAAGCCCACTATTTAAAGGGCCAGTCCAAGAATAGATTTTGAAGGAGAAAGGAGAAATTGAGTCCAGGAGAGCAGTCCTG
The DNA here is from genome assembly GCF_035084215.1 of Heptranchias perlo. Lineage (NCBI taxonomy): Eukaryota > Metazoa > Chordata > Chondrichthyes > Hexanchiformes > Hexanchidae > Heptranchias > Heptranchias perlo. The sequence goes on from NC_090333.1 coordinate 64,164,505, forward strand.
GCTGCAGTGAGAAGCAGGAGGGAGAGTGGGAGTGAAATGCTCCATACTCCAGACAATGTGCTGTATTAACCTCATACAGCTTAACAGGATGTAACCAGCACTATTTAAAGGGATCATGCAGGAGTTACAGGTTAGTTGCTGGATTATTTCTTCTTGCTGCTGGTGTATTTGTATGTGTTTTTGGAGGTTTCCTATACTTGGATCAAGTTTCAATACTCTACAGGGAGTGTTCTGGCTAGCTGACAGGCAACAGCAAGGGCACTGGCGGAGTGGCAGGGGTGGAAGCAGGGATACTGTCATCCTGAGAGAGGACAGAAGGTTCATGTTCCATGGAGCCACTGCCACTTGCTGCCTCCTGTTATGCGCCACCTTCTCCTGCAAGAAAGAGGGAAGTGTGTCAGTGAGTGTCCTGCAACATGTTTGGGTGATATGGCTGTCATGGTTGAATGTGCTGCCAGTATGTGTGACCTGTGAATTGCGGGTGTGCAGCTTGCAACAGTGGTAACGTGTGAGGGTGAGATGAAGCATCTGATTTGAAGAGTTGAGTACTGATTGAAAGAGTTTGTTGGTACGTGGGTGATAGGAGGTGTAGTGTGTGGAGCAGTGAATGAGGCTAGTGGTGCAATTGGTAGGATGTGCCACTTCACAGTTGAACTCGCTTACCTTGACCGCTCGTGTCAGATCATTGATCTTCTTCCTGCACTGCATCCATGTTCATGGCTCTATGCTCCTAGCATTAACCTCGTCCACTAGTTCCTCCCACTGCCTCTTGAGCATATGTCTGGAGGGCCTCTTGCCCCCTCCCTGCGGATATAGGATGCCCCTCCTTCTGTCCACCTCTTCCATCAAGGCCTCTGGTGCATCATCTGAGAACTTTGATGCCGGCCTCTCTCAGGCGCTGTCATTCTTCAATATATTGCAGCGAAGATTCACTTCGCAATTGACTTCCAGCACTTCCTTCGGCCTCAGTGCTCCTCCCCTTTAAGAGGTGCAGCCTTTAAGTAGTCCAGTTGACAGGTGCAGAGGAGGAGGCCATGGACATTAATTGTACTGTCGCATGCCTGGCCGTCGGAGATGGAGAGACTGGCAACCCGCAGACAGCTGGTGACAGAACTTTTATCATCTTTCACACACACGATGAATTGATTTCATCAATGATTGACCTCAGTATGGTCATTGGAAAGATTGTCAATTTTCTGATGAATAATTAATATCGGCTTCTGTTGTCTTCCCGGGCAAGAGGAAGAAGCAGTGATGGAAGAAAGCGATTCCTCAGAGTAGCTCATTCCTTCTGAGGGTGCACCGTCACATGACATACAACAATGGAGCAGCACAGATACTGGCACTTCAGTGGGTCCCGTTAGACCGTTAGCTGGGTTGTCACTTGGTGATTCACCACTCACAAGTGAGCACGAGCAGACGCTGGTGGCAGGGACAGCTGTGGAGAGTCGATGTCGGGGGGGTGCACTCCTCTCCAAGTTCTGCTCAGATAGACACAGATGCTGAACCCTGGGGGCCATCGTTGAGAATGATCGAGGTACAGCTGCACCTTTGCGAGGTACTGGGAAAGGTGTCATGCACGCTCGCCACAATAGCGGAGAGGATGGAGGAATCCAACTCCAGCATTAGTGGGCTGGTGGTGCAGGTAAGTGTGGGAGAGAATAGCAGCCTTCATTGAGCTTCAAGCACAGCTCTCAAATGAGGCTATTCAGGGCCACGACAATGGCCGTGCGGACTCTGGATGCCAATATGTCTGCCGTCTTAAACAGGCAGACAGATACTTTAGCCGTGGCCTTGGAACGCGTCACAGTGCTGCTCTCCAGCAGAGTGGTAGGAGAGATGTGGCCCTGGCCCAGGAGAGGGACGATGGTGAAAGGGAACATGGAAGTGGGAACTCCACTCAAAGCACTCCCACATCTCATCCGTTGCCCCCCTGTCTCACCAGTACCCGCAATGCTACCTGGTCTCCTAATGGCTGAGTCTGCCCCTGCACAGGTGCAGGTGGAGCAATCTTTGGCAGGGCCCTCACGTGCTCCAAAACCCAGAGGTCGTAGGCTGAGAGCATCTCAGCAGTCAGGGCAGAGATCTAAGTAACTTGCCAATACCTCTGCTGAAGCCACAGGGGATGCGCCATGTAGAGGTGGTAGGAAGGGAAAGGCTAAGCAATTGTAATTCACCAAGCATATGCACCAGGGTGGTGAGCTGTCATGTTGTTAATTTATATATTTTTTTTGTTATGGCACATTAAATTTAATAATTATCACCACCACTGTCTTGACCATTGTTGAGTCCCTAATGTGAATTTGCCTTTTCATGTGCTTCATCATGAAAGTCAAGACATTCCGCCACCCATTGGACGCGTGTGTAATGGGTGTATGCGTTGAGACAGACGGGGTGAGTGGGGGGGTGGTGGTGGTGGTTGGCGGTGGTTGTTCCAGGCAGCCTGAGTATTTCAAAGTCTTCAATTTGCTCATCTCATTATGAGAACCTGTTAGGGATGAAGCAATCATGAGCAGCAATGTGCGCCGCTGCTCCGGCAATTCTGAAAGGCTCCCCCAGATCGATCCAGGTACCTGAAGTGCATCTTCAACATGGCTTGCTCAGTGACAGACTTGGTGGTCATGTGGCTCTGGTTGTACCGCTGCTGTGCCTTGTTGGTGAGGTTTCTCACAGGAGTCATGAGCCACGTCCAAAGTGGGTATCTCATGTCTCCAACCCCTAAGTCTGTCTTCTGTGTGGAAGCGGTCTGGGATGTTGGACTCACACAAAATGAATGAATCGTGACAGTTGCCAGGGAATCTGGTGCACACCTGCAGAAATCTCTTCCAGTGGTCACACACCAGCTGCGCATTGATGGAGTGATATCACTTTCAGTTTATGAATAGTCCTGGCTCACGTGGAGGTCCTCAAGTTGCTACGTGTGCGCGATCAATTTCGCCCTGCACCCATGGGAAGCCAGCCAGAGAGTTGAAACCCACTGCCCTCTCAATCTGGCTGATGTCATCACGGGGGAAGTTGACGCAGTCGGATGCCCTGGTAAACAAGCCATCCGTCGCTCGTCTTATACACTTATGTGCAGATGACTGAGAGACCCTGGAGATGTCACCAGTGGCGCCCTGAAAGGATCCGAAGGCAAAGAAATTGAGGGCAATGGTGACTTAACTGCGACGGGCATTGCGTAGCCACCAGGTCCAGCTGGGAGCAACTCTTCATGAAGGCGCCTCCAGATGTCTCTGACCACCTGCCGACTTAATCTCAGCCTGCGTAGGCACTGCTCCTCAGAGAGGTCCAGGAAGCTCAGCCTCTGCCTGTACACCCTCTCGCGTGGGTAGTGCCTCCTGTGACCTCGGCCCCTCCGTTGGTCCCCTCTCTGCTGTTCTCCAGGTCCTTGTTGTGCACCTCTGTCTTGTGCATGCGCAGATCCCAGAACTGCACGACATGCCTGGCGCGGATGGTGATTTTCCTCCTCCTCAGATGTACTGTGGAATAGATCCATTGTTCCCCCCCCACCCCGCATCCTGATCTTGTCAGTTTGTGGGGCTCCAAAATGTAGGTCAATTTGTCTAAACACAAAGAAATCTCAGTCTAAACACAAAGAACTCCCAGCCAGTCGTTTGTCTGAGAGAACTGAGTGCCCAGTTGCAATACCTGACCTTTTATTGAGATGTGTCAAACATTGGTTTAAAGGGCCAAATGAGCTTTGGCTGCAACTCGCCTCAATTTCAATGGCGTGTTGCAGAAGCCACGGGAGACACGTTCAGGAGAAGTTAAATCCGTTTCTGTTGCAGAATCCACAAAAAGTTAAGTAGCTAAAGTGTTTCAACTACCTGAATTGGCCCTTTCAATATCAGCCCTCCAGCTTTAAGTGGCGACGGGACTTCTGGGTTTCTGTTGTGCGTGCGCATCCTAACGCGCCTGGATTAAACCAGGAAGTAGCTGGGATGTGGCCCCCTTCCAATAAATAACTATTTTCACTGCCCAACCGCCCCAACCCAACAATTCTTGGAGGTTAAAATTACCCCCCAGGCCTTCCCTGTTCTGGACTCCGCTCTCTCCCCTCACCCCCCCCACCACCATCAATGCAAGATCAAAGCCGGAAATTAGTTTGGCAAGGCTCATATAATGTTTGAACCTCACAAAGTTTCATTGCAATGTTCTAAACTTGTAATCTATTACTGTACTATTGACAGCTGTTTGTGATTTATATTGGTACCAGCAATACCCAATTAAACCACGTTTATACTGAGGGAGCATTCAGGAGATGATGAAAAGAAAGTAGATTTGGCTAAACCTCATTTCCAAGTTGCAGCTGAATGACAAGTAGAAAATAAATGGAAATCAATTTCAGGCAGTGTGGCCAACTACCCAAACCCATTTCTCTATTCCTGCTTGGGTCTGACCCACCATCTGTGAAGCAGCATGGGACATTCATCTCGTTAAAGGTGCAAGTTCTTGTTGTCAGTACATATTTATTTTTTTTATTTCTCAGTTACAAATGTTAGAAACAGGAAGTGATTTCTGTTCTATATGATTCCTCAGAACTGGTCCCGCTCCTCCACCGTAACTTTGCCGGAAGTGGGCGTAAACATGGTTACGGGCGTAAACAGAGTTTCGACCGCACAGCCGGCAGAGTTATGGCAGCGGAGCGGAAGCAGCTCCAAGTAATTTCCTGACCATTACTGCATTTGAGTTTCGAAACATTCTTCACACATAAATGCTAAATGACCAGAGACTGGTATAGTGCAGCATGATAGAACATTGTCTTTCCACCTCTGGATATCAATCTCATCCAAAATAATATGACCAAAGACTCCCCCGCACCCCTCCCCCCACCCCCCCCCACCTCCCCCCGGGCTGCAAAGGTCCTAAGCGATGTTGGTTTAAGTACTCTGAACTCAATTTTTAGGGGCATGAGTCAACAGTCACAATTCAGCACTAATTGGCAATCTTATTCAGACATCACCACGATAACTTGTATGGGAAATGGATTGATATGCAGTAAGTTTTCTTTTCTTAGGGTACATTTACACTACAACTGTAGTCAGTGTAAGCAGTATGGCTTCATACTGATGTTGCAGTTATAGTGTAAATGCAACTACTGTTCGGGCAAAACACAGTGAGACTCCCTGGAGAAGAGAGACTCACTGTGCTGTGCTTCACAGTCAGTTGAGGGCTTAACACCTGATTTACACTTCAGAAGTTTAGCGTTGGTACAAAGCTGAAACCGCGTCGCACTGATGTTATGCTTGCAGTGTCAATTAAACCAAAATTTCTAAGATGCGGACCATTCCTTCATTCCTTCACTCATTTTACATTGGGCAATGTAAAGGGCGACTTACTTTGTATTTGTCCTTGCTGTATTTGATCTGGAAGTGCGTGATGCTGATTCTGAGTGCAAAACTTTTGAACAATGCTCCATATCCCAACAATAATGTCCCTCACTTTAACGGCAACAAAATTAGATTATCTCCCCTCTTTCCCCCCCCCCCCCGCAACAAAAAAACATGTTTCAGATTAATATTACGATAAAAAATTATTTTGAGAAACTATGGAAATAAAATCATTATTAAAAGTAGCAGAATCCTCCTCTCAAATTTATTACTATTTGCTCAGAGGTGATCTATTGCATGAGTTTAAAAAGGAAATGAATAATCATGGCTGAGTGGAAAGTGCCACATATTATGGTACTGCACTTGATCACAAAACTGAGGTCTACAAATAAAATTAATTTCACTCTCACATATGTCCCACTAAAAGCAAATATTAAAAACCTTAGTCCTTCATCACAAATATCTTTCCCAGTTGTGCCAAATACTACTGATTTGGCAATAATATTGTAAAATGTAATCAAATAACTGTAGAAAGAAGAGCTATGCATATTTACATGCTGTTCAGATGTCTTTGCAAATCATACGTTCTATACAACAGAATTCAAGCCAATAGTCAAAAAGCAACTTATCTCAAAATTGTTCCTGCACCTCAATAATCAAATGCACTGTATGTTATATGATTCGCATGATGAACAAACTGATGTCAAAAGTTTATGACCAGTAATATGACAGTCTTCTACGTTGACAAAATAGTTGAACAAACTACATATTTTCTCTTCTCGGTCAGTGTGGTTCACTCAGTCCTAAGTGATCAAAAAAATTATGAATCTGTGGGGTATCCAAGTTATAAACATAGCATAAGGTTTCAAATCGTAACCAGCTTTGGTGCCAAATAAATGAGATACTATCTGAATAGGATGTTGAGTCATTAGTGGCTGATAGTCTATCGCTTATCAAGCAGATGTCATATGATACATCTCTTCCAATTAAGTTACAAATTTTTAATGAAGGAGTGAGAAATAGTGGATATCATGGCTTTGTCTGTTGAGCATTCAGGTAATAATTTATTTTTTTGTTAAGGTCAGCCCACTTGTGCATTTCATCTGCTTTTCTCCTGCACAAGGATATTTTTTCCTTACTGAGTGACTTGCCTGATAAATTCCAGTATAACCTTTATGGCTTTGTTGAAAAAAAAAGTTGAATATTTTTAGCCATCTCCCCTTCTATTAAGTTTTGAACTAACTTCTCTGGCTTTTAAAGATGAAGAGATATAATACTAGCTTCTGCATTGCTTGTGGCTATTTCATTGATAATTTGAATCCATACTATAAAGTGCTGATATCATCATTTCCACCTAATTAAAGTATCTCACTGTGAGAATTCCCTTCAGGGAACTTGAGGCATAATTTTCTGAGACCCCATATCATGGCGAGGCCTCGCACAGAGTGGATAGCTCATCAGGAAATCACAGGTTGTGCATTTTCTGATAGGCCACCCATTCCATGTGAGGCCCTGTCAATGGCACAGAGTCTCAAAGTTTTGCCCATCTATGGAACCTTCAATATGCAGTTAGAATTATTTTTGCCATGCTTCACTTATAATGGGAAAGTTGAACCAATTTCCTTTCTCCACTACAATCGTGCCAAATTTTCTACATCCAAATTGGTTTCAGATGGTTCTGTAAATATCTTCCAGTATGAAAGGGTAGTTAGTTCTCCCACGTTGTTACTACTCAGTTGCTGTTTCCTCCCTTCTCTGTTGTTAGTGTTCTGTCCCACATCAGCTTGCTGGAAAAAAAGTAGTTTAACTAATTGAAAGAATTGAAAGTGAATATTCATTACATTTATGGATGTATATATCGTGAATTTTATTTTTTCCTTTGGTAATCTGGACAGTGGCAGTGGAGAAAGCACAAACTAGCCAATGAGAGGAGAAACTGGATGAGAGGGTGTGCATCGTGGGAATATTTGCAGGGGTTTTTCCCCAGTGCAGCTACCCGGTGCTATGAATGAAGATTATCTGGAGCTGAGCAGGAAGAATCCCAGTGATGGGCACATCCCTCCACGCCCTATTAATGAACCTGGCCGACTCTTCAATCAGCAGCAGTGTGCTGCCTCTTTCAGGTATTGGATTGTCAAGTCCGCCTTAGAGGGTTGACGAGGCTCCAAAGCTCCTTCAGCAGGCTTGGTGCTATCTAAACACCATAGAGAGCCTACTTACCTCCAACCTCCTCCCACCCAAGGAGGATTATCACTAGTTGGTCATTAAATCATTAGTTTAAGCCCTCATTCAGCAGACAGCAGATACCAGGAACTCCTCAAGAGTGACATGGTAAACAGCACAACTGACCATAAAAATTGTAAACATATTGCCAACATCCTTTAAATTGCAGCATGGACAGACAACATACCCTATTTGAACAGTGGTTCTACCAGTTAGAGGTGCAGATCTTTATTAGCATCTGCTTGCCTCTCTGCAAACCAGTCATGGTAGATAGGCATTGAGCACTGGATATATGAGTACATATTCTTATACCTAGCCAACAGGTGGTGCCTTGCAGCAGCTGTCATCCCAAATCTCAACATGAGAGAAATACTTTTGCAGGACACTTTGCAATGTGCCAGCCACCTTGATGTTCTAGACATCCAAGATTAATGTGTGTACCAGGTTTTGTTATTGTCAACAGCTTCATCCAGAGGCTTGGGTGGCAAACAGAAATGCTTGCTGCATGGCTCGCTCCCCTTCCAGTGTAACTGAGCAACCCGAACCCTTCTTCCATATAGCTTTTTGCCTTTTTTGTCACACAGCCACTTCATAGCTTTTTTCTGGATCTCACACACGGGGCAAAGAAAGCCATCCATTTCATGTTCAGGGACGCTGAACCCAGTGGCCTATCACCCCAGCCCTCATTAATCTCAAATGGATCCCTGTCCCCCAGTGTACTGAATTAAACATTTTTGTCCTTGTTTCCAAATCCTTTCACTACCTCCAGCCCCAAATCCCAGTCCAAGCATATCTTTGCATTCTCTCCCTCCCCCTCCCCCCACCATTCTTCTTCTGGTATTGAAGCCTTTAGCCATCTCGGTCTTATTGCCTGGTATCCCCGCCATAAAACTTTCTGCCTTGTCACTTCTCTCCCCGCTTTTAAAAGCTTCTTCAGAGCCTTTTCACTCATGCATTTAGTCTTCTCTCCTAACTCATCTACTGATGCTCAATGTCCATTCTTTCTTACATGAATCACCTTAGAACATTTTATTACATTAAATGCACTACATAAATGTGAGTTATTTTTATTGTTGACTGGCAACAGTGGAATATAACTTGTATTTATTTTTGAAGAATTGCAGTTTGTGAATGATGCCAGGCCATTTGTCTTCATATGGGCAGATCTTTTATTGTTGGATAGAAGTTATGCAACATCTTTTTAAAAGTATAATGCTTCACTAGCCAGAGACAGAGGCAGTTAGTCACCTAACTTAACTGGGAGGGGGTCTCGGGCGGTTGGGGGGCCGGGACAAGCATCAATTTTCCCTCCCCCCAATAGCATCAATTTGAGGCCCAGGCTATTCTGACTCCTGGGCCTCATTTGCATCCCACCGGCTAGCTGGCTGCCTGAAATGGGTGTGAAGAGGCAGCTGGCCGGCTTCCTGCAGGCAAAGATCGGGCGGCCATGGTAACGCAGGTAAGTCACGGTGGGGGGGGGGGAGGAGAGGGGTTACGGCAGGGTCTCACGGTGGGGTGGGCAGGGGTCCGGAGCAGCTGAGGCACAGACTTTCCTTGTGGAGCCCAGAGGAGCAGTCCTGTTTTAGTTTAAAACTTACCTTTTAGGGCCTCCGCTTGTTCTCCGCCAGGTTTCACCGAGCAGGGTGGCACGACGGGCGACTTGCTCAGTCGCCGGTTAAAATGCCATCAGGGTCCTTATGACATCAAAGGTCCCCATGTATTAATGAGGTTCCCACCTGAGTCAGGCGAGCGCTTCGGCCACCCTAAAAAAGGACCCAGTTAAGATGGCGGCGGCAGGCAGGCTATAACGGTGCAGTAAGTTTTCGGAGGCAATTTTAACTGTGCAATCACCCCGTTCCCACCGGGCAGAGTGGGTTAAAATCATCCCCATAATATAACTTATCACCATTCTGAAATTGAAATCCATATTAGAAAAGCATGTCCTTAAGCTGACGAAACCTTGGCAGCAAAAGCATATATGCTTAAAACAAGTTTGAAAATTAGACTTAAACAATTAAAAAAAATGTAATTAAAGGAAATCAGATGGTTAAATGGTAACTGATATTTTAATTATTTATAAAATTTGGTTACCAGATCCTGTTAACACGTCAGCCCTATTGTGAAAATGTAGTACTACGGGATTACAGTAAACACTGACATTGCTACTTAACCTTACACATATTTCAGGAGGCAATTTATGTAACTGAAATTGATCCTATGTCAGATATTTAGTATCAAGGGGAGTCATTTTGACCCCCATGAACGGGTGGGTTGGGGCGGGTGGGAGGTTAAAATAATAGCTTTTTGGAGCGGTCCGCATCCCGGCTCCAATGTGCCCACTTCTGGGTTTGACCCAGGCACATTTGGATGCGTGCATACAACAGACACCTGGAAGTCCTGCCCTCACTTAAAGCCGGTGGGCTGATACTTAAAGGGGCAATGTACCTCATTGAAATACTTGAGATACTTAATTTTTTGTGCATTACAAAAGTAAAACAACTTTAACCTTACCTGTTCGGGTTTCCCATTGCTTCTGATTCACGTCAGGTGAAAGCAGGCGGGAAGGGCCGGATCCATGAGGTGAATGCCTCTATTGCACTTCTTGTGGGCCCGGAGGAGCAAGAGTGCTTCTTCCAGGCCCAACAAACTCACCTGGCACAACATGACCCCGCGAATGGCCAATCCCCCGATCTTCCGAAGCTGGACCCCCCCCCCCATCTTCAAGGCCCCCCAATTTCATCCATGTCCACCCGCCTCACCACCCACCTCCCCCCTCCGATTTGATCCAGGGCCCATGATATCTGTCTCTCTTCCTCCTTCCCCCCGTTCTGATTTGCTACTCCTGTCCCTTCCGTCAGGCAGCCAGCCTGTCAATTTGGCAGCCTGGCGCATGGGAAACCTGGAAACACAAATACTCACCTTCAATTGAGTTGCGATCACAGTTTGCGAAGCAAATCATTTGGCTTCCAGGCTCCCCACTTGAGTATCTGGGGACAGGCTGGGTTTTTTTTATTCGTTCATGGGATGTGGGCATCGCTGGTAGGGCCAGCATTTATTGCCCATCCCTAATTGCCCTTGAGAAGGTGGTGGTGAGCTGCCTTCTTGAACCCCTGCAGTCCGAGGGGTGAAGGTTCTCTCACAGTGCTGTTAGGTAGGGAGTTCCAGGATTTGGACCCAGCGACGATGAAGGAACGGCGATATATTTCCAAGTCGGGATGGTGTGTGACTTGGAGGGGAACGTGCAGGTGGTGGTGTTCCCATGTGCCTGCTGCCCTTGTCCTTCTAGGTGGTAGAGGTCGTGGGTTTGGGAGGTGCTGTGGAAGAAGCGTTGGCGAGTTGCTGCAGTGCATCCTGTGGATGGTACACACTGCAGCCACTGGTGGTGAAGGGAGTGAATGTTTGGGGTGGTAGATGGGGTGCCAGTCAAGCGGGCTGCTTTGTCCTGGATGGTGTTGAGCTTCTTGAATGTTGTTGCAGCTGCACTCATCCAGGCAAGTGGAGAGTATTCCATCACACCCCTGACTTGTATCAACGATATATGAGATGGTGTTTTGATGCAAAGTGTTTATGGGTGTTTATGGGTGCATGTGAGCATCCTAGAGTTTTCCAAAAAGGCAATAGAAGTTACAGAAATTTAGAGACTTACAGACTATATAAGCCAGATACAGGCAGACATTAAATGGGTCACTTGGATGTACAAGAAGTTTCCCTGAGAATGAGAAGTGAGATTTGAGCTAGCTCTAGTCGAAATATAGTTGCCAATTTGTAAGATGGATCTCCCCAGGAACAATCTAAAATTGAACAGATATCATATCTACAGATGGAGGTTCACCACTCTGATATTCCAGGGGGCTGACATCAGCATCGTAGAGGAAGTAGAGTCAATCAACTCTACTATGCTGAGGTTGTACATGTGTCTGGAATCATTGTTAAAGCTATGAGCATGTCTGTAATAAGTTAAATGAATTAGACTGTTGATATATCCAATAGGCTTGCTGTCTAATTTATTGACTTGTCCGCTATATAAGGAGTCTTAAGTATAAACAAATCCAGTAGGCCAACAAGCTCAGCCCTTTTTGATAGATCAGTCCCACCTATCCACCTTCTCACTCTGTCCCTCAATCCCTTATCTCTCCAGAAACACTTCTAATTTTCTGTTGAACCCAAAATATTGCCTGCTGCAATTGCACTTCTGGTACATGATTCCACAAGTCCATTGCCTTTTGGATGAAAAAGTTCTGCCTGACTTAACGTTTTACTTCTAACTTGCTAATTTTTTTATCTTGTGTTCCCTGGTATTTGAAACCTTCACCTAGTGAACAATTTTCTTGGATTGATCACTTAAATTTCCTTCAAAATCTGAAAAATTCAATTAGGTCATCTTGAAACCTTTTTTTCCCCAAAAGAGAGCAATCCCAACTTCTTAAGCATTTTCTCTGACTTAAATTATTGATATCCAGAATCCTTTCTGTACTCTCAATACAGGCAGTAATATCCTACTTATGATTGTGAACAATCTAACTTTGGTATAACATTGGTAAATATTTTGTAAAGCAACAATAGAAAATGCAGAAATGAAATGAAATCTTCTAAAATTTTTGCATTACTGTAATAAAATTATAGGTAAAAATATAAATATATATCCTTAGAGAGGCATAATGAATGGGAAATGCCATCTCTTACAGAATTATCCAACATCTAGTTAGGCATCATAAAATTCCAGATGCAGATGGCCATTGGTCAATGGGACTGAAGAAAAGCTATAAATACAGCTACACTCATTTCTTTTATTCAAAATGCTTTGAATGTGAAATAGTTTAAGATAATTAATGCAGGTACAATTTACATAATCATAGAAAAGTTTGGGTTAATGAAGATGAATAGCATTTCTAGGTACAGAATGGAATAAAGAGATGTGCTATGGTTGATAGCTTTTCAGAAAATATAATACTCAAGTTTAGACATTTACAGAGACTCCTTTCTTTTTGTATGTCATAGTAACTGCATGAATCCTTCAAAGTACATTCACCTGCTGCTGTGAAGCTCACTTACTAAAACCTTTTCATAGAAAATTCTCACGATTAAATTTTGTGTTCTTTCATATACATATTCTTTCGTGTACCTTATGGTCTGAAACACTACTTCAGGAATACAAAAGATTGCTACCTTCTCCTTCTTGAAATCTTGCATTTACTACTGACAAATGGAATGTAAGAACACACAGCGTATCATGTATGTTTCTGACCTTGAGTTGTCAAAAAGTTTTTAAACTAAATTCTGCTGATAATTTAAAAATGCTTAAGAGCATCGGTCTTGCCTGTTGGTCAGCATCTATAATTTTTAATGTGTCCTCTTTATAGTGCCTTTAAATTCAAGTAGCATATACAAAATTATAATGAGGCTTTTTTACATGATACCTCATTTCCCTTTCACCCTTTTACCCTTAATTGGAAATGTGCACACCACTAATTGAGGCATGCTTAGTGAGCATCTTACTCAGGAGATTTAGTGTGATTGATGTGGTGTAGGAATTCATTTGGGTTCTGTCTAATTGCTGAATCTTCCTTTTAAATCTGATTCATTACCCTGGGAAAACCACGGTGCTTTCTGACTGCAATATAATTTCCAGCATAATGCAGTAGTATTGGCTGCCATAGCGTTTTGATGTCTTGTTAATCTATTTATGCTAATTAGAACAATGAATATCTATTTCAAATGAATTGAGGACTCATTTTGCTTTCTATTATTGCTTTATATATGTTAATAGAACTGAGAAGGATAACATCAGATATTTCCTTTATTCTGTTTTAGTACCTTGGTATCCAGAGGTTAAATACATAGAGGATAACGTGCAGTGTAATCTGGCCTTTTACTTTACATTTTTGAAGGCTGAATAACTAATTAGTATTATAGGCACAAGTGAATTATTCCAATCCGTCACATTAATAAACTAAAATACAAATTACATGGGGAACATCACAAACTATTGATATTTTTCCCCTTAATTATTTTTTGTTACATATTTTGTGCCAAATATGGATTTGAGGGTCATTTCTGTGTTGCGGATTTATGTTCAGTGCCCAAACAAATTTACTTCAGGGCATTTACCAATTATTAGTTTTTCACCCTATCCATTTGAGTTGGATTTAAATCCTGTAGCTAGAAGATAAAGGATATGGGGGAAAAATTCGATAGGGCCTATTATTGGGTGCAAGTAGCGTGATCCACTATTAACCCGCCCCCAATGGCCCCTGCGCAAGCAGGACAAGAACTTCGTCCGGCCTCAGTACTCATCGTCAAGCTGCGTTCAAATCCAGGCCTTGCACATCGATTCAATGCAGTTCACACTTTCCACCATCATGGGGAGCCCCAATCTCTTAAAGGGAGGATGTCTCTTCAAATTTCTTAAAGGTAGCTGGTACCTGTTATTTTCTAAAAATAACAGTCTGCTGGCTGAACGGAAATCAGACATTGCACATGTAAAACACAGATGCAGGTCCCGTCCCTATGTTTACACACTGATGAGTTATGTTAAAACATTGAATAAGAGTTGCGCACTACTAAATCCCACATCCTCCAATCTGCATGCCAGACCTCACCAATTTGCCGATCTGAGTTTGTACCAGGCCTGCGAGAGAGCATGCGCCAAGGTTCTCTGATGATGCACTAGAGGCGTTGGTGCAAGAGGTGGACAGAAGGAGGGACATCCTATATCCACAGGGGGACGGGGGTGGGGGCAAGAGGCCTTCCAGACATATGGCCAAAAGGCAGTGGGAGGCAGTAGAGGACGAAGTCAGTGCCAGGCGCATAGCACCACGAACATGGATGCAGTGCAGGAAGAAGTTCAATGCTTTGAAAAGAGTGGTCAAGGTGAATGAGGTCAACTGTCAAGTGGCATCTGCTACAAACTGCACCACTAGCCACATCCACTGCTCCACGCACTACACCCCCCCATCACACACATACCAACAAACTCTTCAAATCAGATGCTTCCTCTCACTCTTACACATTCCCACTGTTGCAAGCCGCCCACCCACAACTCACAGGCCACACACACTGGCAGCTATTCAACCATAACAGGCACATCACCATGACACACGTCCTGCTTTCTTGCAGGAGAAGGTGGCGCATATCAGGAGGCAGGACCTGTGACCTAACTCTATATACCCGCCTTAGCCCCATATCCCTTATTACCCTTGGTTCACAAAAATCTATCAATCTCAGATTTAGAATTCACAGATGAGCTAGCATCAACTGCAGTTTGCAGAAGAGCGTTCCAAACTTCTCCCACCCTTTGCGTGTAGAAGCATTGCCTAAATTCATTCCTGCACGTCCTGGCTCTAAATGTTAGGCCATGTCCCCGCGTCCTAGTATTCAAGCATAGAAAACTTCCAAAAACAGGTACAAATGTTTTGGCAGCCAGAAGCAATAATCCAGCCACTAACCTGTAAATCCTGTATGGTCCCTTTAAATAGCGCTGGTGGGGGTCCTCCAGGCACTCTAAGACATGTTCAGATGGTCGGGATTTAGACTGTGCGTTGAGTTGAGCGTTATACACCATTTTGGCACTTATCACTTTAAATCAGTGTTGTATACTGACTGCATCCATTTTCTCCTTACTTTACATGCAGTCGGCATTTGGTATTTGCGCATGCGCTAACTCCTATACCAAGATGGCGTCTGGCGCAGATCATGCTGGAAACGTGCATGCGCAGCCAAGATGCCACCTTGACACCTCAAGAGGCCGCGTAGCACCGAAACAACGAGTGCTACACTGCCCAATTTAACGCTCAAGATCTCTAATTTACCGGGCCCCTAATATTTTTGTTTTTTATAGTGGTATGACAGTATAAGCTGCTTATTTCTCAAATAGTCATCTCACTAGTTAAACCAACCTTCCAATGTAGGTAAGTTTAAGCGTAGGCTTTGCGTGTAGTGTGCATACTTGCATTCTGCATACGTCACAATATGATATCCAATGCATTTCACTTGTGTAGTTCGGTTTAAAAAAAAAGATTGCCAATGTCAGAACTGTGTATAATTAGATACAAAATTGATTGTTTTATGACCACCAGTCACTAACAAGATTCTTCTGTTTGCGTGAGCTTTTGTGGGATTTTGTACAGACATATGTGCATAACATGGCATTGTAATTGTGAGTCTGCCTACCATTGCTATAGAAATCATTACTACCATTGCTATAGAAATCAGTTAATTGGATCCCAGTTGTTATCACTTTCAATTTGCCAGACCAAAAATTGACAGACTACATGCTGACATTCACTTCAATATAGTTTTGCATATAGAAATATTTAAGATGAAAAATTTTGCATAAAAAACTAGTGACTACAAAGATTTTTCAATGTTTAGCAAAATTAATTTTTTTAATTCATTTTCCCAATGTGAGCATCACTGGCAATGCTGATATTTATTGCCCACTTCTAGTTACCCTTGAGAAGGTGGTGGTGAGCCTTCTTCAACAAATGCAATCTGTGTGGTGAAGGTGTTCCCACAATGCTGTTAGGTAGGGAGTTCCAGGATTTTGACCCAGTGACAATGAAGGAATGGCGATATATGTCCAAGTCGAGATGGTGTATGACTGGGCAGGGAACCTGGAGGTGATGGTGTTCCCATGCACCTGTAGCCCTTGTCCTGGTGGAGGTCACTGGTTTGGGAGGTGCTGCCAAAGAAGCCTTGGTGAGTTGTTGCATTGCACTGCTCCCTTCTCCAGGATCATCATGCAATGCAAAGATAACCCTCGGCTTCTTTTCTCCACCACCAACTGTCTCCTTAAACCCCCCTCCCCTGCCCCCTCTACCTTCACCTCAAACAACAAGTGCAAGGAGCTCATGGACTTCTTTGTCACAAAGATTGAGACCATCTGTTCAACTGCCCCTGCTGCACCCTCCCTTCTCCTTGACCGCAAAGCCAAGTTTTCTCCAAAGCTCCCCCCTGCCTTAGCCCTGAACACATCTGTCTCTCCTATCTCCCATTATGCCCTCTCTGAACTCATCTTGTCCACAAGACCCTATTCCCACTAAATTGATGACCACCCAACTTCCCTTCATGGCCCCCATGCTAGCTGATATTGTAAATGTCTCATCAGGCACTGTCCATCTCCAAATCTGCCATCATCATCCCCTCCTCAAAAAACCCACCTTTAACCCCTCTGTCCTTGCAAACTAGCAGCCCATCTCCAACCTCTCCATATTCTCCAGAGTCGATGAATGTGTTGTTGCCTCCCAAATCCATGCCCATCTTTCCCATAACTCCATGTTTGAACCTTTCCAATCAGGTTTCCACACCTGCCACAGAACTGAAATGGCCCTAATCAAAGTCACAAATGATATCCTCTGTGACTGTGAGCATGGTGCACTATCATTCCTCATCCTTCTCGACTTGTCTGCAGCCTTTGACACAGTTGACCATACATTCGCTACAAAACAGAAAACAGAGAGTAGGGGTTAAGGGTAGCTACTCAGACTGGCAAAAGATGGGAAGTGGTGTTCCACAGGGATTGGTGCTGGGACCACTGTTGTTCACAATTTACATTAACGATTTGGATTCGGGAATCGGAAATATAATTTCAAAATTTGTGGACCACACCAAATTAGGGGGGTGTAGTTAATACAAAGGAAGAGTGCATCAAAATGCAGGAAAACATTAATAAATTTGCAGAATGGGCATGTGATTGGCAAAAGAATTTCAATAGAGATAAGTGTGAGGTGATGCATTTTGGTAGGACGAATGTGCCACATACAGCTTGGATAATAAGAGTCAAAATGGGGTAGAGGAGCAAAGGGATCTTTGGGTACAGATATATAAATCACTAAAAGTAGTGATGCAGATTAATAAGGCCATAAAAAGGGCAAACCAAGCACTGGGGTTCATTTCTAGAAGGATAGAACTGAAAAGCAAAGAATTTATGTTAAACTTGTATAGAACCTTGGTTAGAGCACACTTAGAGTACTGTGCACAGTTCTGGTCTCCATATTATAAAAAGGATATAGAGGCATTGGAGAAGGTGCAAAAAAGATTCACAAAGGTGATACCAGAACTGAAAGGATATCCTTATCAGGAAAGGCTGAACAGGCAGGGGCTCTTTTCTCTAGAAAGAGCAGGCTGAGGGGTGACCTGATAGAGGTCTTTAAGATAATGAAAGGGTTTGATAGGGTAGATGTAGAGAAAATGTTTCCACTTGTGGGGGAGTCCAAAACTAGAGGTCATCGTTATGAGATAGTTACTAATAAATCCGATAGGAAATGCAGGAGAAACTTCTTTACCCACAGTGTGGTAAGAATGTGGAACTCGCTGCCGCAAGGTGTAATTGCGGCAAATAGCATTGATGCATTTAGAGGGAAGATAGATAAGTACAGGAGGGAGAAAGGAGCAGAAGGATATGCTGATAGGGTTAGATGAAGTAGGGAGGGTGAGGCTCGTGTGGAGTATAAATACCGGCATAGACCAGTTGGGCCGAATGGCCTGTTTCTGTGCTGTAGACTCGATGTAACCATCCTCCTCCAACGCCTCTGCTCCGTTGTCCAGCTGAGTAGAAAGGCCCTCACCTGGTTCCACTTTTACTTATCCAGTTGTAGCCAGAAAATCTCCTGCAGTGGCTTCTCTTACTGCCCCCACTCCACTGTTAATTGTATCCATGTGATTTATATCAATTATTGTTAATTGTAATCAGGTGATGTGTATCAGTTGGGAACGCTCTTGTATCCATTTATAAGAGAGCTGATCTAGGGTGTGGTGTGTGTTGTGTGGAGCTCTGTGAATAAAGGCTTGGAAGTAACTGAAGACCAGTCTCTAGTATTCCATCCTTCACCGGGCTATCCAGTTTAGAACAACCATTACTTCTGGAGTCCTTCAAGGATCCATCCTTGACCCCCTCCTATTTCTCATCTACATGCTGCCACTCGACGACATCATCTGCAGACATGATGTCAGGTTTCACATGTACGCTGATAACACCCAGATCTACCTCATCACCACATCTCTCGACCCCTCCATGCCTCTGCGTTGTCAGAGTGCTTGTCCATCATCCAGTCCTGCATGAGCCACTATTTCCACCAATAAACATTGGGAAGACCAAAGCCATTGTGGTCGGCCCCGCACCACAAACGCTGTTCCCTCGCCACTGATTCCATCCCCCTCCCTGCCTACTGTCTCAGGCTGAACTATACTGTTCGCAACATCGGCATGCTAGTTGACCCTGAGCTGAGCTTCTGACCACATATCGTATCCATCACAATGACTGCCTACTTCAACCTCCATAACTGCCCATCTCTGCCTCTGCTCCAGCTTATCAGCTATTCAAACCCTCATCAACGCTTCTGTTACCTCCAGACTTGACTGTTCTAGTGCTCTCCTGGCCAGCATCCCATCTTCCACCTCCATAAACTTGACCTCATTCCAAAATCCGTTGCCTGTATTCAAACTTGCACCAAGTCCCGCACACTCATCATCCCTGTGCTCGCAGACCTACTTTGGCTCCTGATCCATCAATGCCTCAATTTTAAAATTCTTATCCTTTTGTTCAAATTCCACCATGGCCTCACCCCACTCTATCTCTGTAACTTCCGACAACCCACAGAGAACTCTGTGTTCCTCCAACTCTGGAATCTTGCGCATCCCCCACTTCCTTCGCCTCACCAATAGCAGCCATGCCTTCAGCCGTCTAGCACTGAAATTCCCTCCCTAAACCATTCCGTCTCTCTACATCTCTCCTCCTTTGAGGCCCTCCTTAAAACCTACCTCTTTGACCAGCTTTTAGCCACTTGTCCTAATATCTCTTTCTTTGACTCAGTATCAATTTTTGTTTTGTTACGCTTCTGTGAAGTGCCTTGAGATGTTTTTCTATATTAAAGGCGCTATATAAATGCAAGTTATTGCTGACAGTCTAAAGTAACAAACATATAAAGGGTAGGGAAAATATCTGCTTAGATAACTAGGTAAGGCTTGTTGCTAATTGACTGGGTGTATAGGTGTCAGATATGTGAGGTGAGAGTGACTGCCCTTGACATCAAGGCAGCATTTGACCGAGTGTGGCACCAAGGAGCCCTAGTAAAATTGAAGTCAATGGGAATCAGGGGGAAAACTCTCCAGTGGCTGGAGTCATACCTAGCACAAAGGAAGGTGGTAGTGGTTGTTGGAGGCCAATCATCTCAGCCCCAGGACATTGCTGCAGGAGTTCCTCAGGGCAGTGTCCGAGGCCCAACCATCTTCAGCTGCTTCATCAATGACCTTCCCTCCATCATAAGGTCAGAAATGGGGATGTTCGCTGATGATTGCACAGTGTTCAGTTCCATTCGCAACCCCTCAGATAATGAAGCAGTCCGTGCCCATATGCAGCAAGGCCTAGACAACATCCAGGCTTGGGCTGATAAGTGGCAAGTAACATTCGTGCCAGACAAGTGCCAGGCAATGACCATCTCCAACAAGAGAGCGTCTAACTACTTCCCCTTGACATTCAACGGCATTACCATCGCCGAATCCCCCACAATCAACATCCTGGGGATCACCATTGACCAGAAACTTAACTGGACCAGCCATATAAATACTGTGGCTATAAGAGCAGGTCAGAGGCTGGGTATTCTGCGGCGAGTGACTCTCCTCCTGACTCCCCAAAGCCTATCCAACTTGAGTGCAGCTCCAACAACACTCAAGAAGCTCGACACCATCCAGAACAAAGCAGCCCGCTTGATTGACACCCTAAACATTCACTCCCTTCACCACCGGCGCACTGTGACTGCAGTGTGTACCATCCACAGGATGCACTGCTGCAACTCGCCAAGACTTCTTCGACAGCACCTCCCAAACCCGCGACCTCTACCACCTAGAAGGACAAGGGCAGCAGGCACATGGGAACAACACCACCTGCACGTTCCCCTCCAAGTCACACACAATCCCGACTTGGAAATATATCGCCGTTCCTTCATCGTCGCTGTGTCAAAATCCTGGAACTCCCTTCCTAACAGTACTGTAGGAGAACCATCACGGACTGCAGCGGTTAAAGATGGCGGCTCACCACCACCTTCTCAAGGGCAATTAAGGATGGGCAATAAATGCCGGCCTCACCAGCGACGCCCACATCCCATGAACGAATATAAAAAAATGTCTGAAACTTCTTTCCAATTCTACCCAGTTGATCCTTCACTTAATGGATTTAATTTCAAGGTACAAACCATTACCCAAGCAAGAGGATAGGAGTGCAAACTGTTTCTTGGCCGATACATATGTCACATTTCAACTGATTGATTGATTGAATGCTTTAGCTTGTAAAGGAATGAAGGAGAGACATTCTACCCGACAACCTTTTGGTATAGCACCTCAGTACACTAAAGTGATATGCCACTGAGCAGCCAATTATCATTTAGTCCAGTGCAGTCATGGGAGACAATCAATTTTAGGATTAGAGTATTTTGGTGAAATATGCAGTGAAATTTTTCAATTCATACACATAAAACCCCAGAAAGCAGAATATACATTCATAGAAACATAGAAAATAGGAGCAAGAGTAGGCCATTCGGCCCTTCGGGCCTGCTCTGCCATTCAAAATGATCATGGCTGATCATCTAACCCTGTTCCTGCTTTTTCCCGCTATCCCTTGATCCCTTTAGCATTAAGAAATATATCTATCTCCTTCTTGAATACATCTAATGACTTGGCCTCCACTGCTTTCTGTGGTGGAGAATTCCACAGGTTCACCACCCTCTGAGTGAAGAAATTTCTCCTCATCTCGGTTCTAAATGGCATACCCAGTACCCTGAGACTGTGACCCCTGATTCTGGACTCCCCAGCCATCAGGAACATTCTCCCTGCATCTAGTCTGTCTAGTCCTGTTAGAATTTTATATGCTTTGATGAGATCACCTCTCATTCTTCTAAACTCTAGTGAATATAGGCCTAGTCGACCCAATCTCTCCTCATCCGTCAGTCCTGCCACGCCAGGAATCAGTCTGGTAAACCTTCGTTGCACTCCCTCCGTGGCAATGACATCCTTCCTCAGATAAAGAGACCAAAACCGCACACAATACTCCAGATGTGGTCTCACCAAGGCCCTGTACAACTGCAGTAAGACATCCCTGTTCCTGTACTCAAATCCTCTTGCAATGAACGCCAACATACCATTTGCCTTCCTAACTGCTTGCTGCACCTGAATGCTCACTTTCAGCGACTGGTGTACAACGACACCCAGGTCTCATTGCACCTCCCATTTTCCCAATCTATCACCATTCAGATAATAATCTGTCTTTCTGTTTTTGCAACCAAAGTGGAAAACCTCACATTTATTCACGTTATACTGCATCTGCCATGTTCTTGCCCACTCACCCAACTTGTCTAAATCACATTGGAGCCTCTTTGCATCCTCCTCACAGCTCACATTCCACCCCAGCTTTGTGTTATCTGCAAACTTGGAAATGTTACATTCCATTCCCTCATCCAAATCATTGATATATATTATGAATGGCTGGGGCCCAAGCACTGATCCCTGCGGTACCCCACTAGTCACTGCCTGCCACCCGGAAAAAGACCCGTTTATTCCTACTCTCTGTTTCCTGTCTGTCAACCAATTCTCAATCCATGCCAGTATATTCCCCCCAATCCCATGTGCTTTAATTTTGCACATTAACCTCTTGCGTGGGACCTTATCAAAAGCCTTCTGAAAATCCAAGTACACCACATCCACTGGTTCTCCCCTATCTATTCTACTAGTTGCCTCCTCAAAAAACTCCAGTAGATTTGTTAAGCATGATTTCCCTTTCATAAACCCATGCTGACTTTGTCCAATCCTGTTAATGCCTTCCAAGTGTTCTGTTATCACATCCTTTACAATAGACTCTAGCATTTTCCCCACCACTGATGTTAGGCTAACTGGTCTGTAATTCCCTGTTTTTTCTCTCCCTCCTTTTTTAAATAGTGGGGTTACGTTTGCCACCCTCCAATCTGTAGGAACTGTTCCATAATCTATAGAATTTTGGAAGATGACCACCAATGCATCCACTATTTCCAGGGCCACTTCCTTTAGTACTCTGAAGTACTACTCAGCAGTAGTGTTTTAATCCTTCTTGGAATCATTGTTGAAAATGCAGCAATTTCAAGGTGAGCTGAGTATTTACTGTACCTGAACTTATATTTTCTGTTTTTCATTTCCTCAAACTAGAAGCAATGTTCAGTCAACCAGTTTCTGATATAGTGGCATTCTGTTGTGGCAAACAAGATTTCACTATTGAAGAGTTGTACTGTACTGCAGTGTCATCACATCCTTACTGTAGGTTTTCCAGCTCTTTATGATACCTTCTCTGTGCATACATTCTGATCAGTTTATTTTAGCACACCATACTTTTCTGTATTTATCCAAACATTACCGTGGCAGGCATGGAGATCGCATCTGGTCTGGCAAAATCAGCCATGGCATCAAATGAAGCAAACACTCCATCAGTTTTTAGTTTGCATTAAATGAGGTTGAAGCAGCATGGCATATGCAGTGGGTATTAAACATTCTAGTAATATAGACCTGAAGATGACAATCTTTCCCAGTAATGGATTACTAGAAAATACCTTATATGCTATCATAATATAGCATTTATAGTCTATATAAACACTACAAATACCGCGTTTATGATAACTGTGTGGTCTCTCAGTAACATAGGATACTTGTCCATAGTAATGATGCAGCTATGTCACCTTCAGGATAAAGTCAATGTATCTTACATAACTAATCAGACTATATGGAAAATGGTAATGACTTAAGATTAATATTTCTGTGAAATGTAGGAGCAGTGAGTTTAATCAGTGTTAGTCCAATTTTGCCTTCAACTTATTTGCTTGACACTGACTGTGATGGATTTAGGATCCGCCCTGTAACAATTTAGAGTTGGCTTCTGTTGATTGACTTCTGGAAGAGATTTCTGTGTGTGTGTGTGTGTTGGGGGTGGGGGTTGGGGGGGGATGGGGGATGGTGGAATCCTTGAGTGAACACATACATCTATAGCTATGTTAAAAATCTTATGTCTGCACACACCTCCTGTCTGCAGCACTTGACCTCCTATTGGCACATTGTTTTGTCACACTTTTAATGTCAACTTTTTCCCATTATAATTCCTGTGCCCACAATTGCAGGTGGTTATGGAGGAAGTTTTTGATCTCTCTCAGAGCTCTGCCACCATCTAGTTTTTCTCCTAAGGCTGCTGAAGCTTTATGTTAAATATTTGGCTTTTGATTTTTTTACATTTTAAATTTTTTTTTACATTTTCGTACCTTTACATGTATATTAATTATAAGTTTTTGAAATTTAAATATTGTCTTTTTAACCATCTCTCAGGCCATCCTACTCCCCCCCCACCCCCACCCCCAGCCAATGCACTGTTTCTCTGCAGGTTTCCCCATGATGCCTGGAGCCACCATTTGTCCGGTTCCCAATTTTTGGGCCTCTCCCAGCCGATGTCCTGGTCCTTAAGTGGCATCAGCTCCACTCCCTCGTTGTGGTCCCTGCTGCCATAGCTGCGCTTAGAATTCAGCTACCCGAGCTTCCAGATGGTTTGTGGGTGGCTGAGGGTGACTAAGATCGGTAAGCACAGGTCAGCTCCCAGACCCACAAAGATATTCAGTGGCTTGTGGATGGAACAGAGGATGACTGGAGTCATTAAGGACAGTTTGGCTCCAGCGAAGAAGTTCGTTGGCAAAGGTATTTGATTTTATGCTTTTGTCTTTGGTAATGAAATCTGATCTAGGAAAGGGGCTTGTTCAGTCAGAGGACGCAGTGCATTGTTTGATGTGCACCAATTTTAGTTGAACTTATTGGCTCGTAAATTGCTCTGAGCGGCGAACCAGCAGTGCTCACCGCTCATTAGATTTATATTCACTCACTAAGTTACCGCATTCTTTTTTGGTGGCAACTTCCTTGTTCAAAAAACAGCTGTGTTCTTTCCCGGGCTGTGTGAGCGTGGAAAGGAGCTCTGTGTCCCTCAACATATCAGCTTGAAGCAAGCCATGCTAAGATCCAGGAAGTGAAACTCATTGACAAACCGCACAGACTAAAAAGCAGGAAGTGTCCGATAAGGTTAGTAAATATACTACAAAATGAGATAGAGAAAGCAAAATAAAGAGAAGGTAAGATTAAAAGACTAAGATAAAAGAGATAGAAAGGAAAAGTTCTTAAAAAAAATTGAAATTTTTAAAGTTTAAAAAACAAATTTGAATGCCCAAAAACTATAAAAATCAGGAGTAACGAGACTCCACATTTTTAAAAGTTAATTTTCAATGCCAGAGAGTTTCTTTGGCAGTCATTAATACTTACCACACCATTAAAAGTTAGTTTAATCCTAAAAAAAAACTCGGCGTACCTTTTTTGTTGCAAGGTTAGTTAGTTTCTAGCTGGGCAGGAGAGCAAGTCCGCGCTGGTCCATTGATTGTAGCCGGCAAGGTCCCTTTAACGCAAAGCTTTCAGATCACCAGTGAATCAGGAAGAGCACGTTCTGGATTTCCATGTTTGACTGTGCATATGCGGTCGCCGGAACTTGCTCTTCGATTTGCCCATTAATAATGGTGAGCACTGTTAGGCTCACCGTTATTTTATGAGCAATTTCCAACCATATCAAACTTGTTGAGATTTGCTCACTTTTTACTCTTTTTATGTACTGCACTCAATGATAGTTTTTTAAATGTAGTCTATTATATTAAATCATATTTGCAATATCAGGATAATGGCAAAGGTCTGTGAGGCTGAAAATTACGATTTTCTAATGTATGAACACTTAACCCTTAAGATTACTCACTATTGTCATTTACCATTAACAAAACCCATTGGACTGATCAAGCAGTTTACATAGCTGGGCCATGTCCTCCCCACTGATTGGATGATTGATCAAAAGATTAACCAGCTGCACTAATAAACATGTGCATCGTTTGGGTATCTTATGAGCCGGGTGTTTAATCATTCGAGGCACAGAAATGGAGATCAAACATAAAAGTCTATCAAGCAACAGTCACTGGTGCCTTATTGTCTTGCATGTGATACAGAAACCAAATCAAAGGATTCAGCATGTAGGTTCCACGTGCAGCATTTCTTTGCCATTTAAATAGCAGGATAAAGTACCCATTCCGAGGTTCTGGCATAGGTATTGAGAGAATAGGCTCTGAAAAAGTATAGCTACACTATGCAGTGACTAAAAGCTTGGTCAAACAGGTACTGTCTTTGCAAAGGAATGGCTTGCGTAGAAAGCCAGTAGCTGTGCCAAGGCTGATCTGCCAGTAATCACCACTAATGTCACAAGTACAAGGCCATTTTCCACGCACTCATTGGCCTTGCTAACAATCTGCATGAAATGTGGGAATGCAAACAGGAATGTGACCTGTGATTTCCGGCACCACCTTTGTTGTCAGGTTATTGTTGACAATCACTGTCTTTAATTTGGACAGCAGTCCTTCTTGCCTGTACTTCCACATGAATTCCATTTCCAGCTCGCATAATTGCACACATGCAGCACATCTAATTGAGCACATATGTTGTTCAGAATCAGTTTGGCAGTCAGGAAATCTATCACAGCCCCCACCACTTATGCCGTCCACGCTTACCACGAGCAGCCACTTGTATCGGGCAAATAGCGCTGGCCATTTACCAGTACCATAGCATAGGAGTCAATGGGAATCAGGGGGAAATCTCTCCAATGCCTGGAGTCATAGCTAGCACAAAGGAGGTTGATAGTGGTTGTTGGAGGCCAATCATCTCAGCCCCAGGACGTTGCTGCAGGAGTTCCTCAAGGCAGTGTCCTAGGCCCAACCATCTTCAGCTGCTTTATCAATAATCTTCCATCCATCATATGGTCAGAAGTGGGGATGTTCGCTGATGATTGCACAGTGTTCATTTCCATTCACAACCCCTCAGATAATGAAGCAGTCCGTGCCCGCATTTGGCAAGACCTGGACAATGTCCAGGCTTGGGCTGATAAGTGGCAAGTAACATTCGTGTCAGACAAGTGCCAGGCAATGACCATCTCCAACAAGAGAGAGTCTAACCACATCCCCTTGACATTCAATGGCATTACCTTTGCGGAATCCCCCTCCATCAACATCCTGAGGGTCACCATTGACCAGAAACTTAACTGGACCAGCCATATAAATACTGTGGCTACAAGAGCAGATCAGAGGCTGGGTACTCTGCGGCGAGTGACTCACCTCCTGACTCCCCAAAGCCTAACTCCCCAAAGCCTTCCACCATCTACAAGGCACAAGTCAGGAGTGTGATGGAATATTCTTCACTTGCCTGGATGAGTGCAGCTCCAACAACACTCAAGAAGCTCGACACCATCCAGGACAAAGCAGCCCGCTTGATTGGCACCCCATCCACCACCTTAAACTTTCACTCCCTGCGCCACCGGCGCACCGTGGCTGGAGTGTGTACCATCTACAAGATGCACTGCAACAAGTCGCCAAGGCTTCTTCGACAGCACCTTCCAAACCCACAACCTCTACCACCTAGAAGGACAAGGGCAGAAGGTACATGGGAACAACACCACCTGCACGTTCCCCTCTAAGTCACACACTATCCTGACTTGGGAATATATCGCCGTTCCTTCATTGTCGCTGGGTCAAAATCCTGGAACTCCCTTCCTAACAGCATTGTGGGAGAACCTTCACCACATGGACTGCAGTGGTTCAAGAAGGCGGCTCATCACCACCTTCTCAAGGGCAATTAGGGATGGGCAATAAATGCCGGCCTCGCCAGCGACGCCCACATCCCATGAATGAATTTTTTTAAATTAGAAAGGCGCCGTTTATAACATTTTAAGTGCTCTATTTTGGGTAGTCTGTTTAAAAGGAGTGTCCTGGCTCATCCCGTGTCTGTTCAAAAAACATTGATTAGAGAAGAAGATGCTGCCTTACAATTAGTTGATGAAGGAGTAACCGTGGGGACCGAATTGGAATCCAGACAGCCGTTTGTTTTCTCCGTTCCCGTTCTCTCTCGGTGTCTCTAAAAGACGACACACCGTTTGGATCGGGAATTGAGTTCAGATCAGTGGAGTGATAGACAGACTAGAATCCGTCACAGGAAATGTTGCTGAATCTACCCCAGGGACCCTTTCACGAGTAGTGAGGAGGCCTCATAAATAGTGGGGACTGTTCTTGGTAATAGTTACAACCAACCTATTATCGTTTTACCGTCCAATGTTTATAGCGGGCTAATCGCCTTAACACTGACGCGCGTGTTATATGTGACTGTATTATCGAGCCTTGATGTGGTATTGAACCCTGGCTGGAACAGCCAAAGATAGTAAGACAGTGAATGGTAATGTGAGGCTTCCATTCTTTCTCTGCTTGCAAATTCCAGTTTCTCCACATAATAATGGCAAAGGGACAGCAAAACAGCCAGAGGTCTTTTTAGACTGTTTGTAGACACAGCAAATAATATGTCAAGTTACTGCAGAGCAGCAATCAAAGAAACAAATATAATGCTGAACACTGTTCCCTCTAAGCTGCACGCGTACATGGCCGCACAGCAGTTTTTGTGGGCCGCGCGCTTAAACGTTCCGTCCGCGCACCAAACCAGTGCTCTCAGCCCCTCCCTCACACTGACTAGTCCCCAGGCTGCTCTCTCACACTGACCAGTGCCTGGACCCCAGGCCCTTCTCCAGCTCTGCCTCCCCAATCCCCAGTGCTCCAGCCCCAGGCGGGCTGCTGAGCCTCTGGTGCTGGGGAGTATCCGAGTTGCCGGAGATCCGAATGTTCGATCCCGTGACTCCGGTCCCAGCCACCACATTGTTTACCACGTTGGTAGGAAAGGCTGTCAGCGAGCAGCTGATTGGCTGCACGGAAAACAGACCAGGAAGTAAAATCAAAACCCATGCGTTTGTCAGTGGCCAATCACAGACCGGAACTATCCACCCAATCACAGACCAGATACCTCCACCCAATCACAGACCAGGCACCTTCACCCAATCACAGATGAGGGAACCAAAGTGCTCCCTGCCTTACATCGAAGCAGCCAAAACTAATGAGACCTACAAGATGTACAATTATAATGCAATCATTTTTAAACCCTGCTGAGGATTCAATGGAGGTGGAGGGGGGAGAACTTTAATTAAACTGTTCCCTATTCCCAAATTCACACTGATTGATTTGACAGCTGTTTTGTATTTCTGACTCAATTTAAAAATTCTGATTGCACATGATGTATTTCATTTTGAATCAGAGTCATTAAGCTGATTCAACAAAAAGCTGATTGGAATCATACCGATCAGATAATTTTTAATACAAAATAATTAGACTGGTCTGCTCAGTCCTAGTGCAACTTAAGAAACCCATTTCATAAATTATATAAATTTATCAGCCAATATAACATTAAATTGTTACAATTATCCATTATTTTGTACAATTGTTCTGTTTGTTATTTACCCTGAATAATGTTTTCTAAACAGCATTTCTATCGGTGCACAAACCCAAATTCATGGCCGAAAAAAAATTAGAGGGAACATTGATGCTGAAATATACTGCTGAATCAGTAGAACATAAATAAGTTGCTGTCATGCTCCATGTGTACAATGGTCTGGTTAGACTGCTCTTCTGGTGCTGTGGGTAGTTTTGACGATGAGAGACTTTCATGTCCTGGAGCAGGTGCAGAGAAGAGCAGCAAAGCTCATCCCTAGTGTCAGAGGATTGAGTCAGGAGGAAAGATTGAAGAAATTTGAGCTCCTTAGCCCTGAAAGGAAGCAACTAAAAAGAAACTTTCATTGAGGTATATAAGATAATAAACCATATAGAAAAGATAAATATGGAGTGCTACTTTAAGGAAACCGTAACAGGATTGCGTGCTGAGTGCTGACTCACCATGCCATCAAAAGGGAACTGGACCAGTTCCTGGCTGGCGTGGAAATTACAGCAAACAAAACATTGGTGGGATACTTAGTAATATAAATCCTGGTTAATGTGGGCTCCTGGACTAGTTTGATCGCCTAAGGGGGATGGAGAGGAATTGTGCAGATTTTTTCCCCCTAAATGGACCTTGGGTTTTTAAAAATGTTTTTTGCCTCGTAATTGTTACAGATACTTATATAAAAATACAACTACATTACAAAAAACAGAACTAAAGGTAACCACATATTCTTACATATTTTAAAGTCTGACATATCATACGCATTCCTTTAAGTGTCACTCTTCCTGTGGCACTTTCCAATCATGTTTTATTGGTAACACCCCTGTATTTATTTTAAAAGGCACCTCTTCTTGCTCCATGGGAAATTGACTCACGATATATTAAAAATGTTACATTTACGTGCACATTCAGACTCTGAATCCCTACATCCTGCTGCCAT
The DNA here is from genome assembly GCF_035084215.1 of Heptranchias perlo. Taxonomy (NCBI): domain Eukaryota; kingdom Metazoa; phylum Chordata; class Chondrichthyes; order Hexanchiformes; family Hexanchidae; genus Heptranchias; species Heptranchias perlo. The sequence continues at coordinate 64,194,370 of NC_090333.1, forward strand.
GTTTTTTGCAACACTTTTCAATTTATTTGGAATTGCACCGAGCTCGTTTACTTAGCGACTGTCACGTCCTCAGGATGCCCAAAGCACTTTGAAATGCAGCCGCTCTTGTTATGTAGACAAATGCAACAGCTCAATTTGCATTCAGCCAGATCCCGTGAACAGCAATGACATAAATGACCAGTTCATCTGCTTTTTGTCAATGACGATTTAAGGGATAAATGTTTGCTGGGCACTGGGAATACTCCCCTGCCCTTCTTTGAATGCGTCAACTTTTTCAACTTTACATTCCTATATCCACATTTATAATGGAAATTGTCCAGGGCTGATGTGAACTGAAGGAAAACAGGCGGCCAATCCGCTACTGCCCGTTTTCCGCCACTGCTGAATGTAATCAGCTCTCCGACGCAAACTTGACACAATGTAATTACATTCCTCTGCCAGTGGCGGCAGTATAGAACCTCAGTTTTGCTTCTCCTCACTCCTCAACCTGCACTGTGGAGAGACTCCTCTGCTCCAACCAACTCCACTCCTACATAAGAACATAAGAAATAGGAGCAGGAGTAGGCCAATCGGCCCCTCGAGCCTGCTCTGCCATTCAATAAGATCATGGCTGATCTGATCCTAACCTCAAATCTAAATTCATGTCCAATTTCCTGCCCGCTCCCCGTAACCCCTAATTCCCGTTACTTCTAGGAAACTGTCTATTTCTGTTTTCCCAAACTGCCATAAGTATTTCTTTTTAACTATGTTTTGGACAATATTTATCCCTCAACCAACATCCCTGAAACAGATTATCAGGTCATTATCTCATTGCTGTTTATGGGACCTTACTGTACTCAAATTGTTTCCGTGTTTCCTACATTACAGCAGTGACTACATTTCAAAAACAAAAATTGGCTCTAAAGCTCTTTGGGATGCCCTGAGGTCATGAAAGATGCTACATAAATACGAGTCTTTCTTACCTTTTTATATATATAAAAAGTCGTGGGGGGTGGATGGAGGAAGAGGGGAAGATGGTCCATGTCGCGCATGATTTATAGGCGTGGATGAATTTCGGGCGGCAGTAGATGAGGCCCAATTGTCAGCGAGCCTCGGGTCGACAACTTCAGGTGCACGCTCCAGACACACCGCTCACTTTGCGTCGGTTTCTGGCACGGTACCAATTTCTTGGATCTTATGCCTACACGCACTTCCCATTGACGTTTTCCATTATAAGTTCTTATGTCAACATTTATAATGGAAACTGCCTAAGCAAACTTGTTAGGCATTTAATTATATCCTCCCACCAGTGGAGGCACTGCTCAGTTTTGCACCTCCCCGTTCCTCCGTCTGTACTGCAGAGAAACTCCTCGGCTCCAACCAACTCCACTTCTCTGCTTCTCAAATTGCCTTACCTTATTGATACTTTAATTTTATATTATTAATAGATATTATAAAAGAAAGACTTGCATTTAATGACCTCAGGAATGTCCCAAAGCGCTTTACAGCCAATCAAATACTTTTTGAAGTGTAGTCACTGTTTTAATGTGGGAAACACAGCAGTGAATTTGTGTACAGCAAGGTCCCACAAACAACAATGTGATAATGACTCCCCTGCTCTTCTTTGAAATAGTGCCATGGAATCTTTTAAATCTACCTGAGCGGGCAGACAGGGCCTCAGTTTAATGCCTTATCCGAAATATTGCACCTCTGACAGTGCAGCGCTCCCTAAGTACTGCACTAGAGTATCAGCCTAGATTTTGTGCTCAGGATCCTGGAGTGGGACTTGAACCCACAACCTTCTAACTCAGAGATGAAAGTTCTACCACTGAGCCAAGGCTGTCACCATGTTTATACAGAACAGAGCACATGACTTTAAAATGGTCCAATTATGCCCTGCCTTCAAACCCAGTTTCACCTAAAGATTACACTTGGTCTAGACTCTCCATGTACAACAGATGAACAGGTAATAATATGAAACTGAATTTTAGGAAAAAAATAAGGATAGATTATATGACTTTAATTAGTGTTGAAATAAAAACCGACAAAACTGGAAGTACACAGCAGGTCAGTGAGCACCTGTAAAGAGAAAAAAAGGTTATTGGCCAAAATTACTAAAGTCAATTTTCAGACCATAAGGTTACAGAGAGCCCAGCAGAAAGAATTATATAGAATTTGCAGCACAGAAACAGGCCATTCGTCCCAACTGCTCCATGACAGTTTCTATGCTCCACATGGGCCTCCTTCCACCCCTTTACATCTCACCCTATCAGCATATTCTTCTATTCCTTTCTCCCTCATCCAGCTTTCCTTTAAATCCACCTATGCTATTCGCCTCAACTACTCCTTATGGTAGCGAGTTCCACATTCTAATCACTCTCTGAGTAAAGCGGTTTCTCCTGAATTCCCTATTGGATTTATTAATGACTGCCTTGTATTTATGGCCCCGAGTTTGGACTCCCCCACAAGTGGAAACATTTTCTCAAACCCTTTCACCATCTTAAAGACCTCTTTCAGGTCACCCCTCAATCTTCCCTTTTCCAGAGAAAAGAGCCTCAACCAGTTCAGTCTTTCCTGCTAGGTATAACCTCTCAGCTGTAATATCATCCCTGTAAATCTTTTTTGCACCTTATCCAGTGCCTCTTTTTTTTATATAATATGGAGTCCAGATCTCTACACGGTACTCCAAGCGTGGTCTAACGAAGGTTCTATATAAGTTTAACATACTTCTCTGCTTTTCAATTCTATCCCTCTAAAAATGAACCCCAGTGCTTTGCTTTTTTTTTAATGGCCTTATTACCTACTTTTAGCATTTGTGTATCTGTACCCCTAGAGCCTTTACTCCTCTATCCCATTTAGACTCTTATTTTCTAAGCAGTATGTGGTCCCTTTATTCTTCCTACCAAAATGCACCACCTCACATTTATCTATATTGAAATTAATTTGCCAATTACACATCCATTCTGCAAGTTTATTAATGTCTTCTTGTAATTTGTCATAGTCTTCCTCGGTATTGACCATATCAACCAATTTGGTGTCGTCCGCAAATTTTGAAATTGCACTTCTGATTCCCGAGTCCAAAGATAAGATACTTTCCCTGAACCTTTCACTGAGCTTTGTTGGAAGTGTAATGGAAGAAAGAACTTGCATTTATATAGTGCTTTCATGTGCTCAGGATAGTACCATAGTGCTTCACAGCTAAAGAATCACTTCTAAAGTGCAGTCACTATTACAAACACCGCAGCCAGATTGTGCACTCCAATGTCCCATAAACAGCAATGGAATGAGTGACCAATGCAAAGGGATATAGACAGGTTAAGTGAGTGGGCAAGAAGGTGGCAGATGGAGTATAATGTGGGGAAATGTGAAGTTATTCACTTTGTTAGGAAGAATAGAAAAACAGAATATCTTTTAAATGGTGAGAAACTATTAAATGTTGGTGTCCAGAGGGACTTGGGTGTCCTCGTACATGAAACACAGAAAGTTAACATGCAGGTACAGCAAGCAATTAGGAAGGCAAATGGTATGTTAGCCTTTATTGCAAGGAGGTTGGAGTACAAGAGTAAGGAGGTCTTGCTGCAATTATATAGGGCTCTGATGAGACCACACCTGGAAACTGTGTACAGTTTTGGTCTCCTTATTTAAGGAAGGATATACTTACCTCAGAGGTGGTGCAATGAAGGTTCACTAGATTGATTCCTGGGATGAGAGGGTTGTCCTCTGAGGAGAGATCGAGTAGAATGGGCCTATACTCTCTGGAGATTAGAAGAATGAGAGGTGATCTCATTGAAACATATAAGATCCTGAGAGGGCTTGACAGGTAGATGCTGAGAGGTTGTTTCCCCTGGCTGGAGAGTCTAGAACTAGGGGTCATAGTTTCAGGATAATGGGTCTGCCATTTAAGGCTGAGATGAGGAGGAATTTCTTCACTTAGAGGGTTGTGAATCTTTGGAATTCTTTACCCCAGAGGGCTGTGGATGTTCAGTCATTGATTATATTGAAGGCTGAGATGGACAGATTTTTGGAATCTAAGGGAATCAAGGGATATGTGGATCAGTCAGGAAAGTGGAGTTGTGGTCGAAGATCAGCCATGATCTTACTGAATGGCGGAGCAGGCTTAAGGGGCTGTATGGCCTACTCCTGCTCCTATTTCTTGTGTTCTTATGTTCACGTGTTCTGTTTTGGTTTTGTTATCTTTCTGTTGGGCACTCTGCAGTCCTCTAGTCTGAACATTGACTTTAGTAACTTCAGACTTAACTATAGCCTCCATTTTCTTGGCAGCAGTGTGTGTTTGTGATCTAGGTTAGGTTAGTTCTCAGTTGGTGTGGGGGGGTGGGTGGAGGGGGGGAGGCAGGCTGATGTTCGAGGTGAAGACCTTTCATCAGAACACAGTGCTGGCAGGGGTATGAGCCTATGGTATTGATCTGTTTTTTCTGTTCTTGGGATTGACGGATCCTCTGTGTTTTGCTTGCCTTTTCTGTTTGAACTTCAAATCTGCTGCATTTGCAGCTTGGCTTTTTTTTCTCTATTTTTATTGTTCCCTATTTTGACATCTATTTGTTTATTTCTCCCATGTCTTTTCAGTCATCCCACCAACATCCTCCCCCCATTGCCGCCCACTATGTGCACATTCTGTTGTCCTTTTTATGTCTTTGTATCACCTCACTGATGATCTTTTATATTGTCTAATAGTTTTTTATGAAGCAGCTTGCAGCTCATTCCACCCATGTACCCTCTCTCTCTATGATTGCCATATCTATTCATTCTCTCCCACTTCCTGCCCCTTTTTTATAGAATCCATAGAATCTTGCAGCTTGAAGGAGGCCATTTGGCCCATTGTGCCTGCGCCAGCTCTTTGAAAGAGCCGTCCAATTAGTCCCACTCCCCCGCTCTTTCCCTATAGCCCTGCAAATTTTTCCTGTTCAAGTATTTATCCAATTCCCTTTTGAAAGTTACTATTCAATCTGCTTGCACTGCCCTTTCAGGTGGTGCATTCCAGATCATAACTACCCGCTGCATAAAAAAATCTCTCCTCATCCCTCCTCTTGTGGATTATCTTAAATCTGTGTCCTCTGGTTACCGACCCACCCGCCATTGGAAACAGTTTCTCTATGAAAACACTTTATATTTTTAAACGCTCCTATTAAACCCTCCCTTAACCTTCTCTGCTTTAAGGAGAACAATCCCAGCTCCTCTAGTCTCATCATATATTCCTTCATCCTTTTCTCTTGACTTTTTTCCACCCTTTCCTGCTGTTTGTCTTTTAGCCTTCGAATTCCGATGAACGGTCGCACACTTGAGTCATCGATGACGTGTCTTTCCTCTTTACAGATGATGACTGACCTGCTGTGTATTTCCACTTTCCAGCATTTGCAGATTTTTTCTTTTTAGAATGCCTACCAGGTTGTTTGATTCAGGACTCCAGTAATCTTTGACCTATAGCTAATCAAATGGTGCATCTTTTGAAAGGGCAATGATGACTACTTTAATTGGAGGAAATGTGAACGACTTTCAGCTAACTATGTCATGTGCAAGTTTTCTTGCCCTTCTGTTTGATGCTGGAGATGTGTTGGTCTGCAGACCAAAAGCCAGATGCTTTGACCCTCAGATGTTGCAAGTACTGAAGGTTTGAAGACCTGAAACATTAACCCTGCTTCCTTTCTCCGCAGATGCTGCCTGACCTGCTGAGTGCTTCCAGCATGTTCTGCTTTGACCTGCAGGTCAGCCAGCGTTCTCCATATTTAATCCAATTATGCTTCATCAACTTGTTTATGCTACACCAGAACGAGATGTGAACCAATATTCAATCAAGCTGGTGCCATGGTCAAAATACTCCTTTGTGTCTTTGAGGCTGAGTTTGATTGACAGCTCTGTTGCACTAAGCCCAAGTAAAGATAGTAGGAAGTAACCCAAATTGCAACATTGATACTGCGAACCGAATCAGTTGAAGATTGGACAACAGACTATGAATAAAACTGATTGGACGTAGCTATGTTATTGAATTCTTCAGAGCAGTGTTATTTTCTAAAGATTCTCAGTATCCACCAGTTAATCGATAGAGAATGGTTGCGAACATGGCTTCACTTTCACTCATGTCTGGTTCGCCTGAATCTGATAATACACTTTCTTAATCACCATTACTTCAACCTGTCATTGCAAAGTGCAAAGGGAAAATGGTCGCAACTGAGCACTCTTAAAAGGATAAAGTGGTCTTTGTCCATTGCCAGAATTACTTACTAAATTCACTTCACAACGATGAAATCCCAGTGCTTCCAATGCTAAAAAAAGTACTGAAATTTCACATATTCTACATGTATCTCTTTGAGAGGGTCATTGGGTCATTGGCACCTCATGTTAGGGGACAAAGTGTTTAAAATTTCATATGTGTTGAGAACTTGAATTCAAGCAAGAGGTCAAAGGCTTTAATTTGTTCTGTGCCGTTCTATCAAAGAAACCCATACCTGATTTTCTGCCTTATGTGGACTGTAAAAATGTTCCTACATTTATAGAAACATACCTTTCCTGAAATTTAAGACATGTACAATGCCAGTTATCATTTGTGGGAATAAACAAGCAACACAAGCAACATTGAGAAGATTTTGTTTTATTGTAATGCAGTGCTTGCTCCTGCCTTAAATTCAACTAGCTGAATGATTTCAGGCAAACATTCTTTGTTCACATTGTTGTCACGGCATGTTCAGTAAGATACATTTTGGGTCATTGAACACTAGACATGAAACTATTTTGCCCAATTAAGGATTTCAGCTGCACGCCTCACTTAAAACATTGATCACTTTTACGAAGGGTGCATTTGTATTTACTGTTTAGAGACTGCATAGGACAAATTTGCACTATAGTGATATGCATCTGAACAATAATTCATTGTAAAGCAATTGAAAATGGTCTCCCTTTAGGGATGACAAATACTCCTGACTCACCATCGTTCTAAGCAAACTAATGTTCTTTCTTTGGTAATGACTTTGCTGCTGTCAGTTAGTCTGCTGCCTACTTAACGTGCAAGGTGTCTAGTGAGTTATGTGTTGAGCTTAAAATACTAACCGAAAAAAGTTGAATTTCAAAGGTATTCAACATCTGAGTCAGTTTTTCATTTTTTAAGGCACAAACTTTATGCAATATTTTCATGATGTCTAAAAAAAATTGTTCACAGCGGTCCTGTGATAAATTTTATACACTAACCTGGTTTCAAGCTTTCACTTGGTTGTTATAATATGAATCAGGTCGTAACTACCAGTGAGATAATGGCTGTAGTATAATCAGTGCCAGGAAACTGAGTGCAACTTCTGCCAAATATTTTTATAAAATTTGTAGTGTTGCTTCTTTTTTGTATTTTCAGAATTTATATTTCTGTTGAGTTTTAAGACAAATGCTCATTAGTGGCAACAAAGGCCCACGTTGCAATTTATTTATAAACACTTTATGTTGTGGATCTTCAAGGTTGATCAGCGGAAGAAGAAAAGCAGTTTACTGCTTCTCTTCAAAATGGCTCTTAATGGATGGTGTGATGACATCAATTGCAGTAACCTCATTAATGATTATCCTCCTACTTGCCTAAACTGCGTAACAAATGATGATTGCTGTTGAAGAAGAAAATATGAATAAATTCAGATAACAAATTTAGAGAGTGCAAAAATTGTACCATATGAGTCCAAAGTTTGAATTTAATGAGGCTAGTGTTTGAGCATGGAAGAGCCTCCAGTAGACTGTCGCAACCTTCAGTTTATATCACCTAAGGGACCACCAACAGTCAAAACCATGGACATCTCACACTAATCAATTGGAGACTTAATAAAGCAATGTACTTTACATTGCACAAGGGAGTTATGGAGCATTTGCACTATATCTGTCGCACTGGTAACACCGACACTATGGTTATACTGTGAACGCAGCCCGAATCCTGCCTTTACTTCAGAATACATTCAGGCTTCCGCACCTGATTCACACTCCAAACTTAGCAACAGTGTGAAACAGTTTCAGATTAAAACTAAAACTAACATTGTGGAGTGTGCCTGCTCCGACAGATGTATAACACTGGACCACCAGGAAAACAGAGGTACGTACTCCCCAAACCACTCCAAACAAATTCTTAGTGGCTTTACCACAGTGAAAAATAGATAGAACCCACTAAAGTGCCACTGAAAAAAAAGCACCTACATTTCATACACAATGGGCTTGATTTTAAAAGTAAAAAACAGGTGGGTTGGGGCTAGGGAGGCACTGAAAATTGCCACCATTTCAGACCCGCCTCCAACCCACCTGTTTCCGGTTTTCACGGGGACGGGACGAGGGGCGGGCTGCCAACCCGCTCCCAGGAGGTGGGTTGGGCCTTAAAACCTTTCAAGCAGGCTTCAGGCCTCCATTTTTCACCAATTCCTGATTTCAACCCCAGGGGCCAGGATTCCCGGGCCTTCTGTTTTATGTCTCGTGAAAGGGGGCGAGAAGGCCCGAGACTGCAGGTAAGTGCCTAGAAAGGCACAGCTTGTGGGCCTGGAGGAGCAGGAGTGATTCCCCCAGGCCCAACAAGCCTACCTGCATCGACTCCCTCCCCCCCGATCGCAGACCCGACCCCCCCAATCCCGATCCTCCCCCTCCGACCCCCGACCATTCCGACCCTAGACCCTCCCCCTCAACGATCACGGATCCCGCGATGACCCCTGATCCCATTCCCAGTGACTCGCGATATGCCCACCAACGTCCACCCGTGCCCACCAATGTCCACCCGTGCCCATCTATGTCCACCTGTGCCCTATGCCCACCCATGCTCCCGCCCACCCATGCTCCCACCGCCCCTGTTCTCACACCCCCCCATCCATACAAATAAAGACTTACCTGCAGACTTACCTGAAGACGTCCTCGCCCGTCCGACTGAGACCAGCCTGTCAATCAGCCAGTCAGTCGGACGGGAAACCGACAAAAAAAATAAAAGATGTCCTTACGTCAAAATCGTAAGGACGTCCTGGAAACCCGTACTAATAGTTTTCCCGACCTCAAATTGACCCCCCCCCGCCCCCTTCCCGGCTCCATTTTTAAAATTGAGCCAAATGAATGCCAGCAGCCAAGTTTCAGCATAATACAGCCAGACATTTAACATTGAAGTCAATGGGAAAGAAGATCGGGCGGGTGTAGAATGGGCTGCTGATTCATTATCGCCCGTTTTGCATTACCACCAAAAAACAATTTCACCCCCTACTTGTTCTAAATCAGATTGTTGTCTCGCATTTTAAAGCTTCTGTTTTTTGCTCAGTGCTGGTGATTTTAATGCAAATTTTATATGGACTGTATCTGCTTAATAGTAGTCTACCAACATATTTTGTGACACTTGAAGTATAACTGTGTCCCATAAGAAAGGTACCAAATTTTTTTAAAAAACAGCAAACGAATGAAAGAACTTGCATTTATATAGCACCTTTCACAACCTTAGGACGTCTCAAAACGCTTCAAAATTTACTGTAGTGTACTCCACCAGATTAAAGAAGTATTTCTAAAATGTTCAGCTTCCTCTTAACAGAAATGAAATCCTATCGATATTAACGTAAGAAATTTCTGCACGAATTTGACTTGGTTTTATCTGATTCACTTTGAAGTAAAACAGCCTATATTGCTTACTTTCATCTGCGTACCAAAATTAACTCTTCTAAAGGACTGTTCCAGTTTTACTGGAGTAACAAAGCCTCTATCGCAGATGTAGCAGAAACGGCTCTTGTGAATAGTGCTGTTAGCCCAGCTCACGTATGTTTATTGCTGAGCACCTACAGCAGGGTCTTTGATTCAGCAGATTCTTTGCTCGGAGGCAGATGATAGCCTGACCTTTGTTGCAGAGGATGCTGGGAATGTATTAAGTGGGATTTGGGGACTCACTTGCAAATGTATTAAATAACACAAGGCAGTAGGAATGGCCCAAGGAAAGGTCGCGACACATCTTGTTGTTAACAGATTGGGATACCACAGATACTGACACATGTAATGAATTGAGGTGGTTCTTGTTGTTAACAGATTGGGATACCACAGATACTGACACATGTAATGAATTGAGGTGGTTCTGGCACCTTTTAATCTAAGTAATATAATATAAACATTCAATTCCAAACTTGTTTTTAAAAGTTAAAAGGTTGCTGTAGCAAGAGCATGTAATGAATACCTAATGTCTATATCTACAATATGGAATTCAATTTCCCCCAGATTCACTGTTCCACTGAAAGGAGTACGCCTAGGTAGTTCTAAAAATACATAAAAATTAAATGAATTTTTGTGAAATTTGTCTGCTGACAGGCTCTATGAAAGAGTGCAAATGAAGATTTGTATTTCCTTCAGTGTGAATAGGTGAGTATTTAATTTAGTTCATAAATTTATAATTCATGAATCTGCAGTGTGGTGTCTCTTGTCCTGATTGGAGCACAAAAGCTAGACATGAGAAATGATGATCAGTGCATACTAATCAGCAGCATAAGGGTCATAAGGAGGTAATACAAGCTGCCATTCCATGACACTTTACTCAGAATGGTGAACAGGTGACCAGGGCTGGGGGATGAATACTCCATGATTCGGATTTCAGGTACTTTTTAACATAAATTGCAGTTGCCATAGCGAAAGGGAAGCTGCCAATTAAATCTAATGTGTATTTACCAAGGACCGCAGCTTTATGAAGACGTTTGCTCCTTGCATGGATTAGCTCTTAATTGTTACTTTGACACAAAGTTAGAAGTAACATGTTCCTCTTGTAAAAAGAATATTTTTCTTTCTTTAGCTGTAAAACCTTGGTAGAAAAAGGAAGTAATTTTAAGCACCTTTTTTTCCCCCTTTGTGTCAATTGTGTAACAGCTATCCAATAAAGTTAATTTATTTTTAAAGTTTCTTGCACTGTACAGTGTTCTATGGATTACTCATCTTAAAAGTGAATGCCTTGGGAGCAATTTACTACCGTCTTTCTTTTTTATTTGTTATCGGGATGTGGGCAATGTTGGCAGGGCTATATTTATTCTCCATCACTGTTTGCCCTTGAATCACTTGATTTAATTGAACCTTGTGGTGTTAATGCTCCCACAATGGTATTAGGTAGAGAATTCCCAGATATTGACCCAATGATGATGAAGGAACATAAAAACATAAGAAATAGGAGCAGGAGTAGGCCCCTCGAGCCTGCTCCGCCATTCAATAAGATCATGGCTGAACTTCTACCTCAACTCCACTTTCCTGCCTTATCCCTATATCTTGATTCCCTTAGTGTCCAAAAATCTATCGATCTCAGTCTTGAATATACTCAACAACTGAGCATTCACACCCTCTTGGATAGAGAATTCCAAAGATTCACCACTCTCAGAGTGAAGAAATTTTACCTCATCTCAGTTCTAAATGGGCGACCCCTTATCTTGAGACTATGACCCCTAATTCTAGACTCTCCAGCCAGGGGAAACAACCTCTCAGCATCTACCCTGTCAAGCCCTCTAAGAATTTTATACATTTCGATGAGATCACCTCTCATTCTTCTAAACTCCAGAGAATATAGGCCCATTCCACTAAATCTCTCCTCATGGGACAACCCTCTCATCCCAGGAATCGATCTAGTGAACCTTCATTGCACCCCCTCTAAGCAATTTCTAGCATTTCCCTAAGGCAAGTGTATCCTTCCTTAGATAAGGAGACCAAAACTGTACACAGTTTCCAGGTGTGGTCTCGTCAGAGCCCTATATAATTAAAGCAAGACCTCCTTACTCTTGTACTCCAACCTCCTTGCAATAAAGGCTAACATACCATTTGCCTTTCTAATTGCTTGCTGTACCTGCATGTTAACTTTCTGTGATTCGTGTACAAGGACGCCCAAATCTCTCTGAACACCAACATATTTTAGTCTCTCACCTTTTAAAAAATATTCTGCTTTTCTATTCTTCCTATCAAAGTGGATAATTTCACATTTCCCCACATTATACTCCATCTGCCACCTTCTCGCCCACTCACTTAAACTGTCTATGTCCCTTTGCAGACTCTTTGCGCTCTCCTCACAGCTTACTATCCCATCTAGCTTTGTATTGTCGGCAAACTTGGACACATTTCACTCGGTCCCTTCATCTCAGTCATTGTAAACATATTGTAAAATATTGTAAACAGCTGAGGCCCAAGCACTGATCCTTGTGGCACCCCACTAGTTACAGCCTGCCAACCCGAAAATATCCCGTTTATTCCTACTCTCTGTTTTCTGTCCATTAACCAATCCTCAATCCATGCTAAAATATTACCCCCAATCCCATAAGCCCTAATCTGGTGTAACAACCCCTTGCATGGCACTTTATCAAATGCCTTTTGAAAATCCAAATATACTACACCCACTGGTTCCCCCTTATCTACCCTGCTAGTTACACCCTCAAAAAAACTCTAATAGATTTGTCAAACATGATTTCCCTTTCATAAAACCATATTGACTCTGCCTAATCATATTATGATTTTCTAAGTGCCCTGTTACCACGTCCTTAATAATAGATTTTAGCATTTCCCTACCCTCGGATGTAGGCCATCAGGTCCAGGGGATTTGTCAGCTTTTAGACCCATTAATTTCTCCAATACTTTTTCTTTACTAATCTTAAATACTTTAAGTTCCTCACTGTCATGAGACCCTTGGTTCACCACTATTTCTGGTATGACTTTTGTACAAATCATTTGTTTAAAGTCTCTGCCATTTCCTTATTCCCCGTTATAATTTCTCCTGTTTCTGCCTCTAAGGGACCCATGTTTACTTTCACTAATCTCTTCCTTTTTACATGAGATGTGTCCAGCTCAGGATGTTCGTTTGACTTAGAGGGGAATTTGGAAGTGATGGTGTTCCCACCACATTGCTGCTCTTGTCCTTTTGAGCAGTAGAGGTCACAGGGGGGAGGAAGGTACTGTTGAAGTAAGGTCGAGGGGAACTGCTCACTTTGACCAGCATATATAGCTGAAAATGTCCTTACTTTTGTTTTTAGATGAACTGAATGATCACCAGAACACTCTGTCGTATATTCTCATCAATCCTTCACCAGATACAAGACTGGAACTGAATGATGTTGTGTGAGTATTTCACATATTTTGGATTTTTAAGATATTAGGTGGCATAGCAACAGGTTCCAACCAATCAACTAAGGGCAGATATCTTACAAAATTGAACTGAGTGCCAAAAGAGGGTTAGAGGATTTTTGCTGGGGTGTCAGAGGGCAAACTTGGACTCATCTCCTGGTCCAGTTCGTGCTCCAGAAAAATGATCCAGCAGACAATGGCTAGCTCGATATTTCAACTCTTACATGATGAGAAGAGGTCCATGGAAGTATATTCTTCATTTACCTTATTAGTTAGCCATCCATGTCAGCTCTGCCATCAACAAATCAGTAATGTAAATGAGGGGGTATTGCTGCTTCTGGAGTTCAAGCGCAGCATTTAAAGGGCTGATTTCTATTGGCCATTCACTTAGATCATTGCTGAGCTGCACTTCAACTCCATTTACCCGCCTTTGCCCCATATCCCTTGATACCTGTACCTAATAAAAAAATCTATCGATCTCAGTCTTGAAAGCTCCAATTGTCCTAACATGCACAGCCTTGTGGGGGAAGAGTGTTCCAGGACTCTGCTACCCCTTGTGTTTAAAAAAAAAAGTGCTGCTTTGATTTTGCTCCTGAATGGCCTAGTTCTAATTTTAAGTTTATGTCCTCCTGTTCTTGATTCCTCCACCAGAGGAAATAGTTTCCCCGTATCTACCCTATCAAATCCTTTAAAAATGTTAATCACCTCGATCCGATCACCCCTCAATCTTCTACACTCAGCAGCAGTACACTCTTAACTGAACGAACCTTGGAGACAGAATGGGCAATGCTTTTAGGCGCCAAAAGGCTGAGTATCTCAATCCACCCACCCCGACCATTGAACTGATTTTGCACTCACAGACCTGTATGGATCTTGTCCAGCAACTAGAGCAGGCACAGGGCCAGCTACATCCACAAACCACGCAGTGGTTTTATAGCAGAGTCGATAACAATAGAAATCAACCTGATACAAAACTTTTTTTTAAATTACCCATCTTCAGATTACAGGTCGCTTCCCGAATAAATAGTTCTGATGCTGGTGTTGCAGAACCACTTTCAGAATTTATTAGAATTGTTTTTTTTTACCCTAACCCTAATGCAGTAGCTCCCAAGTTCCTGGAATCCAGTTAGAAGTCAAACACATTCTAGAAATGCTTACGATGATGCTCTGCTTATGAATTTATATCGCACTGAGTGCCCAGTCATATTGTAGAAGATATACCCTGACTTTTCACGACAGTGACTCAACGGAACTCATTCAGCCTGGGATGATGGGCCGAATGGCCTGTTACTGTGCTGTACATTCTGTGTAATTCTATCTGATATGATGTCTAAAGCCCACTGGGTATATGGTCCCTATATTTTCATACACAGGGGCTCGAGGCCAACCGTAGGCCTGTGTGCAAAGTTCATTCGGCCCCTGACCTTCATTCAAATTAGGCATCCCCACTGAATGGGAGGCTCCTGTTTGAGGAAAATCAGCAAGTGTGGCACACCTCAACCCCTGAGCCTGGTGCCCTTCTCCCCTCTTCCCCCCCCCCCACCCCCACCCTGCCCATGCCGTACAATCATCTAGTGTAGATCAGGCCACTGGTGCCCGATATTCTGACCCTGGTACTCCCGGATTGTCATGAGCTGATGGCCCTGGTGTGCCAGAACATTATGTAAATGAGCTAACCTCATGTTAAGCAGTGAGCTCAGCTAATTTATGCGCAGGTGCACACAGCCCCGAGCATATTATCCACCCTACCGAGTCTAAGAGCAATAGATGATTTCCTTTTGCAGCCTGGCGTGCACGACTTCGATATCCCAGCACTCAGTAGGCAGAAGCTTTCTAGAACATTGATATTGTTAACAATGTTTAGCAGGGTTGAATTTTCATGAGAGATTCCTGCTGGTGTTTATCACCCTCTTTATATTAACGAACTACTTCAAGCAGAAGCAGTTCTATAACATGCTGGAGCTCCTGGAATCTGGTCCTTTTACTCTGCAGGTGGATTCCACAGCTCTGGTAGCAATAAAGCTTTCATTTCTGGCTGCCATCCTTCTCCAGCGGCCGTATAACTCGTCCAAGACCAGATAAATCAATGACCAACAGTATTGTTATTCACTACGAGCAGTGCTGCTGCCTCTGGGAAAATCTTACGGTGACTGTCACCTCCTCCACAGACAGCCGTTCTATCTCATTTACCTCACAGCACTGCCACTATAGTCAGGGCCACCATCAGCGACAGCGCTGCAAGGTAAAGAACTCATTAGTCACCAATTTACCCCAGCATCGCTTGCGTACGATTACTAAGGTGAAGAGACGGACATTTTTATCAAAGGAGAGGTGGGTGGACAGTCAAAGCTTTTCCAAGAAAAAGCTTTTCCTAGTGACTTGGAAGTCTATCTCCCTTTGCCTCCCCATGAGCGCAATTCGGCAGTGCACTCCCATATTTACAGCGGCAGGTCATTTTAAGACCCCAACACCCTCCCAGGAGAGGAATACCCCTGGAAAGTGTCAGCCTCAGCTAAGTGGTAGCCCTTGAATCAGAAGGTCATGGATTCAAGCCTCGCCTCAGAGACCTGAGCAGGTAATCTAGGCTGACACTTAGGGGCAGGGCTGAAGGAGGGCTGCACCATCAAAAAAAATAGAAAGACTTGCATTTATGTAGCACCTTTCACAACCTCAGGATGTCCCAAAGCACTTTACCCACATGCACAACGCTGCACTTATAGGTGTCAGCCTTGGCTCAGTGGTAGCCCTCTCACCTCAGAGTCAGAAGGTCGTGGGTTTAAGCCCCACTCCAGAGACCTGAGCACGTAATTTCGGCTGACACTTACAAGCAGTACTGAGGGAGTGCCTGGAAAGTGAGCATAACCTGGATGCAAAGCAGCCCCTTGGTCTTTTCAGCAACACGCTGCAGGTTATTTTCAATTTTTGTTTCAAAATAGTGGGGGTAATAGTACCTGCAGCTCGTACTGAGAAAATCACCCACGCTATATTGAAACAAAATCATGTGTATAATATGCTTGTCATGTTATGTTACATTAGATTTACTCTGAATGCTGAGATAGGAGTTGTACAGTTTTTTAGGAAACCTAAATAATGTGAATTCATTTGGTCTTGGTGATTTACCAAAGTTAAGTGCAGACAAGAACTCTAAATCTTTGCAACAATTGGTCAAGATTTTCTTCGTCCTGATTTGCGATACACCGTTGGTTTTTGTTTATGTTAACTTCTCTAATGTACGATCCCAAAAAAGCATTTTGAATAATTATGCTCTGAAAATATTATTCAATTTTAAAAAACAAATCCCAGAAACATGTTGTCATCTTTACGAAAGATTTCATGACAGTGAAACTGACTCTGAGCAAATGCCAGAAACAGCTGCAGCAATAAACAAACTAATTGGAATAATAGAGATTTTAGTTCTGACCTTTGGTGGTCATGACTAATTGTTCCGGGTCAACATGGGACTGAGGCCAAAAATACATGGACCATAATTCCAGCACTCCTTGTGCCAGGATGGCACTCGCCCTCCGCTTGTAACCTGGGTGCATCTCGGGCATTGTCCCACACTGCCAGAAACTCTGGTGGCCAGATGGGGTGATGCCCAGGACCGCTGCACAACCCCCACCCACCCCCTCCCCAAGATCCCATTCTATGCTGCCTTTAGCTTCCATTTTTGGGGGCTGATGCAAAACTTTTTTTTTGTAATTACCCATCTTCAGGATCCAGGTCGCGTCCCTAATAAGTGGACACCTCTTCCGCAACCCCCTCCCCCCCCCTTAAGTTAGGAAGGACTTCTGCCAGCACACCTCATCTGACTTGGTGTACCGGCTTCCTGGGTTTGGGAAGTGCGAATTCCCATTGTAAGGAATCCCCACCCCCTCCGACATGGCTAGCTTCTAACAGTCGGACAAAGGCTGCGTTGCTTACAAGGCCCAGTGGGATTTTCAACTGACGACAGAATCTTGGCCTTTCCCCGATTCATTCTGCCAAATCCCGCTGGAGTAATACGGGAGTCTAGTGGAATGGTCAAGCACATTCGGCTCTGCTACTGTGACTGGAACCTGAGTTTGGTTTAAAATTTTGGGATTAATTGAACAGTTTTTATCTAGTAATAAAGACAATGAATAACAAGATTTTTTTGAAAATGGCCTTTTGAAATGATCGAATTTTAGAATTGAATTGAATTATTAGAAGCATGCGAAGTGATTGCAAATGACTTTAGCAAATGTATTAATGATTTCTATGGGTCTTTTCAGAATCCAATGATGCGCTTATCCTAAGAGCTAAATATAACTTCATCATATTATTACTTTTATTGGAAGGAAAAGAATTAAAAAGTCAGCCATGTCTTCCAGTTCCTGTACATTACCTTGTTTCATAAAACCTAAGATCACAAAGTTTTGATTGATTTTAGTCTAGAGCAAATAAAGATTTCAATTATATTGTTTAATACAATTAACCACTATGAACAAGGAGGTGTGCATTATTAATAGATGCTAGAATTAGTTTGTGCATGAATAGTAAATGTTAAAGTAATCTTCAGTTTCTACATGATCAAGTGTTACATTGAATTTCACAGCTTTCTTCCTGTTAAAGTATTTTTCTCAGTCTGCCCTTCTTATTCCTTGTCCCTTTTCAATTAAATTTCTCTTTTTTCTGTGTCTACAGCTACCTGATCCGGCCTGATCCTCTGGCTTACGTCCCAAACAGTAACCCCAATCGTAAGAGCAATGTCTGTAACAATAGTGGAGGCGGGCGGGACACGAAGGACGACACCCAGCTTTAATTAATCACTCGACACTGTAGGAAAAAACCTCAACGCAAGTTTCAACAAGAAGTATTACAGTTTTCAGCATCACATTAAGAAACTGGCTAAGATACAAACACGCTTGTGTTAGGGAGTTGTTGGAAACACCGTACCTGTGACTAAATCAATTAAATCAATGTATGGCATCATGCAGTGCCGATCAATCTGACTCACTGATGAAATTGCAGAATGATTCAAGTAAGCTTGGAGCTTTTCGTCAGTACCTAGCCTTTTATGCTATCAGTGTGGACCTATTTCCTAAAACGTCATTAATAATGACTTTGAAAATGCACAGAATTGAGAAGAAATGAGTTCTACTTCCAGCTGTCCATCTGTTGCAGAGATATTGAAGTCTAACACCTAACAGTTCCTCAATTAATATACACTGAGAATATAATTCTGTTAGTGGAAAAAAAGTAGGTTTACTGGAAGTCAATTTAGGGTTAACATGCATTGGTACTCAAGGGTACTCAAGGGTTAATGTATAAATGATTCCGTACAGATAAGTAAATTAAAACTCAATTGAAAGATATAGGTTTCTGTTTTATGGCCTTGCTGATTTACACATACTAAAACAATTATCATTCTATTGATTAAGATACAAAGAAATATAATTTTAGACTGATGAGCACCTCAGGGGTCAAAACTCCTCAGGGGACTTCCTGCAGACAGATCTTGCGTGAATTGGAATTTAATACCCCCCCCATCTTGCCAGTTCCCTAATCCCAGCCCATTTCTCAGGGTCAGGTCCTATTTGCGGCACAGCTGGGAGAGGTAATGGTTTGTGAAAATCATTATGGGGCCCTGCCACAGCATAACTGGTCACACAGTCCTTCATTAACATTGCAAAAAGTGTTTCAAAGTTCCCCGGGATGTTGACTACCAGTTTCAGTAATTCAGTCGATCACTGCATCGTCAAAATTAACCGTTTATTATTTAAATTCTCTCCCTCTTCCCAGTCATTACTGGTGCTGGACACGAGGGACACAGACATCATATGTGGCTGTCACCAATTCCGGCCAAATTTTGAGTGGATGGAAAAAGGGACAGGGACCCAATGTTACATGTTCTATTTGCATTTCACACCATTGCCCACCCAAATTATGCTGATTTGCTTGGGCATTAGCAGTGCAAATTTGAGCCTCATATTTTTGATTGGTCAGGGTTAGAATATGGCCCACTCATGTTTCTAAAGGGCACACCTTAATAAGACAGTGACCACTAATTAAGCAGCTATCAATAACAACAGCTATGGGGTGAATTTAACATAATAAAACTAGATGCATCTCCATGAACTCAGAGAGTAACCAAGGCTAACTAAAGTACAATAGGCATTTGAAATGTATTTCTTTTTAATCTTTGTGAGAGAACTACTCTTTAACATGTTTTCTATTCAATAAGTATACAATAACAATGTAATTTATGAAAAAGGAAAGCAGAGAAACTATAATAT
The DNA here is from genome assembly GCF_035084215.1 of Heptranchias perlo. Lineage (NCBI taxonomy): Eukaryota > Metazoa > Chordata > Chondrichthyes > Hexanchiformes > Hexanchidae > Heptranchias > Heptranchias perlo. The sequence continues at coordinate 64,213,665 of NC_090333.1, forward strand.
AAATTATAGTATAAATATTAAAAAAGAATGCACTCTAATTGTGACTAAGTGGGTAAAGGCACCTCACTGTGTGGCAGTGGACCATACAGAACAGAACATGCTAGATTCCACCCCTGATGGGTAAATTGTTAAAACTTCCCGATGGCTTAGTGGATAACTGATATGGTGCAGTACTGAGCTAGTCAGACCTATAGTTCTATGGTTCTGTAGCTGATCTCAGCAAAGTTGTTTGGACAGTACGATTGGCCTCATTGGTCCTGGATGAGAGAGGGGAAAATCAGGCAGGAATCCTGCTTCTGATTTGTTATCCAGTAACCCTATTGGAAAGTACCAGCACGTGTATGTCAGGTAGAAACAGGATCAGACGCGGGTGTGATGCCTTCCATAGTTGACTAACCAATTGAACATACATGTTTAAGTTCACTCATGAAGGATGACCACTTGGATAAGGAAACACAGGACCGCTTTAACCCTGGAACCTTACCCGAGCAAGAGTGAGTAATTTTAGAGAGGAGTGGGGGAAAAGAAACTTTCTTCGTTTTAATTGATTATTTGGTTTCTAAAATAGGCAAAATTTTGTTGTTTTTAAATCCCATTTCAATAGCTGCCACATAGAATGTACACTGTCTGATTAGAAAGAACTGGAAAGTGCTAGTTTCAGAAGCATGGTATTGTTTTTTTTTATTATTCGTTCATGGGATGTGGGCACGCTGGCGAGGCCGGCATTTATTGCCCATCCCTAATTGCCCTTGAGAAGGTGGTGGTGAGCCGCCTTCTTGAACCGCTGCAGTCCATGTGGTGAAGGTTCTCCCACAGTGCTGTCAGGAAGGGATTTAATTATTGTCCCCCATTATTAACCCTTGAGTACTGAATTGCCACTGCAGTTTTCAAAATATTCATATTTTCTACAAATTATTTTTGATAAATCCCTAATCGCACTGTCAGAATATTCCAGAAATAGGACCATTGTACAATCTTCAGAAAAAATGGTTGGGGACAGGCAAATCATATTTTCCACTTATCTATAAGCACACAAAGTGTACACATGATTCATGTTGTAAAGGAAGGTTTGCCAAACACTTTTTCACAAAGGCGCTATACCTTTAATTTGCAGTGTACTCCAAATAAAGAAAACAATTGTAAGCTTGTTCACATTTGAAAGCCATAGGCCTAGTAAAGTAGAAGTCCAGTAGGGATTTGCAGGTGAGTAATGCTGAAGTGGGGGGGGGGGGGGTGGGAACGGTGGAATGTTAGCTTGTTACCTTGACATTCTAAACACCAACACAGTTGAAATACATGTAGTAAAACCAGAATGGGCACTTACCCCTCCGTTAGTGTACTGAAAGTGCTTTGGTGTTGATCTAAACATGTCAGAATCTTTAATGCCTGTGCTTGTGCCTCCTGATACACTGCAAAATAAAGAGCATTCAGCCTGGCCCATTTATTTTATAAATGAGAGCCTGAAAATGTGTGTGATTTTATCAAAGTGTATGTGATACAGTTAATTTTGAAGAAAAGGAAATGGGGTCGCATACACGAGCAGAAAAAAGGAACTGGCAAAGATAGTCATGGAATATCCAGTCATTTTGCAGTATAAATGGGCGACAATAGCACTTGAATTTTATAAAGCAGTTTCGGACCAGATCAAGTGTTCTCGATAACACAAATGGGTTGTAGAGAGGAAAAGCAGGAAATGTGCTGCAACCTTCAAACATGAATGGAACTATATATGAAACAGCACAGGGTGCATTCAAATTCTCATCATTCAGGAAATAAAAGCTAACAGAGCCATTAGACAACAGGACCAGTGGCTGGCAAGAGTCACTGGTCCACATTAAGTAGCACTCGAGATGAGATAATAGAGAAACTAAAAAAATGTGACTAGCATTCCCACAGCTGTCTACGGGAGGCTGTGATCAGAGAGCCTACACAGCAAGCTTGCTGCATATGGGAACAACAGACAGAATTCACTGGCCTATTGAATCAGTCGCCTTCCGACTGTCATCATTCCATTATAGGATACATCTGCTTTGATCTGGCAGATCAGTGTTAATTTTGAACCCTAAAGCCATTACTGTAGCTTTTTAAGTCCATTTCAAAGCACCCAAATCTCTACTACAAGATACGTTGTTTCTCTACTGATGTCAATAATGTATTCAAATATATCTGACAAAAATGTCCATTAATGAAATTGTTTAAACAATGTCAGACTCTGTGAAAGCACCAATAGTTCAAGGTGTTGTCTGGAATGCTCTTTTATAGTCTTATGAAGGAATCTAAAGAGTAATGCAACTTTGGTGTCTAAAAGATTGTACTGTCTCATTCATGACATAATGTTTTGATACATGTGTCTGTGGTCTGTCATTTTTTTTCTGGCCTTTTTTATTGTGAAAGAAATATTGATATGTTGAGAAGATATTCAATTTGCCAAATGTAGAAATTATTTTATGTTTTGTTTTTGCAACTGAATGCAATTTTATACTGCACGTGTCTATCACATATTGCATCTTTTGCTGTATTTGTTCAGTATACTGGTTTATCAGTTTTTCTTTTTTTTGCCATTAAAATTCAAAATGAATGAAATTTATGATCAGCTCAATGCATATTCATTATTGAATCCTTAAAAAAACGTATATCAGAATGAAACTTTAGATGGCAATTTTAGGGGGGGTGTAAATATGTAGGTGGAAAGATCTCGGAGTAAGCATAGGTCAATGAAGGGAATGGATCTTGGATGGCACAAGAAATGGGCGTTGGCAGGGTGAGGCATTCAAAATGAATGCATAGGCACCGTGCCACGAGACTCTGGACATGTACTGCCAATATCCACAGAGCTTAATACAAACCTATGTAAAGGGACACGAGCATGTCCCATCCTGTGATGCTGTAACTTCTGCACACCATCATCACCATCCTTCTCCCCAACCCTCCCTCTCCAAATACAATCATTCAGTCTGTTGTTCTTTTACAGTTGTTTAATTCCTGAAGGATATCAGCAGATATTCATCAAGATGAGTGCAAATGCACACATACTTGATTTCAGCATTCAGTTCAAAACATAAGTTTGGTAGCACTCATGTTTGCACTGTTGCTGGCATTTGGCCTGAGACCTCAATGTTGAGAGTACAGTATTGTTGGAATTTCTGTTGTTAAAATAAAGCCCCATCTGCCTGTTCAAATATATGTTATCAATCCCATTAAGGCATAAAGAATTTTCCTGGTGTCTGGGCCCTAATCACCAAAAACGGAATAACTGGTTATTTATCTCATTGCTGCTTCAGGGGCCTCACTGGGCACAAAAGAGCTACTGCATTTTCCTACATAACAATAGTGACTGCACTTCAAAGTAATTTAATCAAGTGCTTTGGGGCATTTAGAAAGATGTGATCAAGTGCTATACAAATGTGAATTCTTCTTTCTTTCCTGCATAGAATTCCAATGTACAAACCACTTCAAATTCACTCTTATTGTACAGAATCCTCATGCAAAAGTAGAGCGCTCAAATCATAAATCCTGATTGATTATTCTTTCAATGCTTCTTGAACATCCACTTAAAATGTTCATCACACTAAATGTTACACAGTTCATCCACCACCAAGCTGCACCTCGAGACAGCGGGCCATTTTATTAATCGAGGAATCTTTGGATAAATTACATTCTTGTTGTTTTCAGATTGAATTGTTAATGAATAAATGGGTAAGACTGTGCTCTACTTAAAAGGTTTGTCGATTTGCTTGATCTGCAGTTTATAGAAATCATGATCCAAGCACAATTCTGATCTATCCACAATAGTCCCAATTTTAACCCTGCCTACCCAGCGAGAACGTTGTGTGCTGGGGGTTAAAATCGGGTTTGGGAACTTTCCCAAACTGTTTACGTCGGCCGTTATTTTAACTGGTGATTCATTTAATTTTGCTTCGGGACAAGCCTGTCCGAGGCAAGTGGGGGCCGAATTACAATGGTAAAGTTACACTCCGATGATGTCATCCAGACATGCACGCCATTTTAACTCCAGATTGATGAAGGCCCAGCCAGTTCCAGACCTGCCCTAAAACCTGGCAGCAGGCAGCATTATGGCCAAAATAGGCCCGAGTAAGTTTTATTTTTTGATTTTTTTTTTAAAAGGTTTCCTTGTGGGCCGGGAGGAGTGCTCCTTTGGGCCCCACAAGGAAACCTTGGGTTTTCCCTGACCTGGGCCTTCCTCCCCCGACCACGATCACCTCAGGACCCCCTTCTCCTCCCCCCCCCCCCCCCCGCAAACAATTGACTTACCTTACAGCCGGGGACTGTCCCATTGGGTCTCTAATGGCGGCCTCCTGTTGCCCAAAATCCCACTCCCGTCCATTGGCCTCCATGTCATCACCGCCAGCTTCAGACGGAAGTCACATTTAAATGAGGCTTGGGGGAGTTAAAATCTCCCAGGCCTCACCCTGCAGGGGGACAGATGGATTGCCGCCCCCATCGGTCTCCTCCTGCCGCACTTCCGCCCCTGGTTAAAATCAGGCCTAATATTTTTGGAAAACCAGTTAAAGTTTATTGGCAATTATCTGCAATTTAAAATGAGAATCTCAGCCTCAAGAAGACTGTAAAATAGAGGGCAAGTATTAGAAATTAGAATTTTTTTCATGTAGTGCTTTTCTTTTCATTGTTGATCCAGCAGTGAGAATTTTATTTTCAGTAACTATGAAAATAAAGTTTCAATTCACATTAATGTGCTAAATTGCAATCAAATCCTCATATATTTAACTGATAAACATTAACTAGTTTACCAAAAACTGTTGAATCAGAATTGTGTTTGTCTATAAACGGCAGATTAAGCAAATCCTCTCCCCCATAATAAAAATAAAAGTTTTTAAGATCATTCAAGAGTATGACAGACTCTTTTATCTACACTTCGTATCAGTATTCTTCAACTCAACAATAGCCAAAGCCCCCACACGAGAAGGGGTTGCAGATGAGAAAAGCTCTCCCAAGCCTGATGATGCTTTCCATGAGAAATCTTCTCAGTATTCCAGTCACTCTTCGCTCTCCACCAATCCGGGTATACACGAATATATTATAGTATGTCATTCATGTGTCCTAATCATTGCATTTGGCTAACCTCAAAATGCAAAGACTGGGACGTGTGAAACAATAGTGTAATAATCTATTCCACTATATTATGTTGCCGTTTTACTGGTTATATTGCAAATTCCAGTCTGCATTGCACCTTACATTCTGTTAACAATGAGAAGCATCTTTTACCAAGAAAAGCTATTCAAGCCGAGATTATTATGGGTGTCACAGCTCACTTCTGTTAAGGATGGAAAACAATCCCCATAGCAAAAAATTGAACTTACATTAGAGAAGCATTCAAGATTATCCGACTTCAATATACATGATTCCCTTGCGCTGAACTATAGTAACTGTACTGGAGTTTCAACTTTGGCTTAAATTTTCAGAGGCAAAAATGAAATCATCAACATAAATTGTGCCAACTCAACCTCCTGTCAAGGGAGGTAAACATATGAAAATGCAGAAAAGACCTGGAAAGCGCAGGCAGGCTACAACTTAATTTTGTTTCTCAAAAATATCTCGAGATGTAGTGGCAAATATAACACAGGCCATTCTTTTCTGAACAGTCTTAGTGAATGAGAAGGTGAGTGCCAGGCCCGTCAACCAATGGTCTTACCACAATTCCCTGACATTGGCATAATGGAGTAGATTTTCAAATTAGTACTAGTGCCACAGAGATTTGCACAATGGGAGCCGAAATTGGGAATTAGGACACAGAGGTTAGTACGCCTCCCCTACTCCACCTCACAACTTTCAGTCCATTAAGAATGTAAAATCATGCTAGGAACTCAACTCTATGCTTTAATTTCCAGTACTTGCTCTTGTCATGTGAAGCTCTGTGTTGCAAGCTCTCCTTCATAAAATCCACCCCAACAATTCTCCTTTTCTGCCATCACAAGGTTAATTTCTACTTTTTATATGTTAACCAAATTCCTTATTTTTTTATTTGTACCTGTTTTGCATAAACGCCATGTAAATTACATAGTATAATTATTTAGTGAACAATGCTCAAGGAATAGTTGATTTTAAAAGAACATCAAAAGGAAAAATTAATGCAATCCCCCTTATTAGGGTTAAAAGAACCTCTGGGTCCCAATGGTTCAGTTCTGTGCTGACTCTGCTGTTCTATGTCCCAGCGATCACTCTGTCACTGCTTTCAAAGAAAACAAAAGGTAACAAGTTATATACACTTTCTGACTGCCGAGCTCCAGTTTAACCCTGGTTGTGGAATGGGGTTGAGCTTCCTGAACACTTGGAACAACTTTGGCGTATGTTTTAACATTCCATCAGTCCATAACGTTGTTCCTCAACTTTCAAGATGCTTGATACCATCGCCTCAGCTAATAAATACAAAATTATTCACTGCAAGCATGTTTTAGGGAGATCCCGTGGAAGAGAAAATACATAAATAATTTTTTAAAAATACACACAAGTGCAACAATTACACTTGCGATAAACCAGCAGGTTAGCACATTGAAGGCTGATATAACTTGCAAGTACTAAAGGCTGATAAACATTGAACATTAGCCATTGGCCGCACCGCTTCTGATTCGCTGCTTTGCATATTCTAATTAGTTTTCCAGCAAATATTAGTGCAAATTCGCCACTGGAGGTTTTGGGCGCTCAACCACCTAATTTATGGCGTTTGTCGCCAATTTTGCCATTGCACGTTCATGGGGTGTGGGCGTCGCTGGCGAGGCCGGCATTTATTGCCCATCCTTAATTGCCCTTGAGAAGGTGGTGGTGAGCCGCCTTCTTGAACCGCTGCAGTCCATGTGCTGAAGGTTCTCCCACAGTGATATTAGGAAGGGAGTTCCAGGATTTTGACCCAGCGACGATGAAGGAACGGCGATATATTTCCACGTCGGGATGGTGTGTGACTTGGAGGGGAACGTGCAGGTTGCGGTTTTGGGTGGTGCTGTCGAAGAAACCTTGGCAAGTTGCTGCAGTGCATCCTGTGGATGGTAAACACTGCAGCCACTGTGTACTGATGGTGAAGGGAGTGAATGTTTAGGGTGGTGGATGGGGTGCCAATTAAGCGGGCTGCTTTGTCCTGGATGGTGTCGAGCTTCTTGAGTGTTGTTGGAGCTGCACTCATCCAGGCAAGTGGAGAGTATTCCATCACACTCCTGACTTGTGCCTTGTAGATGGTGGAAAGACTTTGGGGAGTCAGGAGGTGAGTCACTCGCCACAGAATACCCAGCCTCTGACCTGCTCTCGTCGCCACAGTATTTATATGGCTGGTCCAGTTAAGTTTCTGGTCAATGGTGACCACCAGGATGTTGATGGTGGGGGATTCGGCGATGGTAATGCCGTTGAATGTCAAGGGGTGGTGGTTAGGCTCTCTCTTGTTGGAGATGGTCATTGCCTGGCACTTGTCTGGCGCGAATGTTACTTGCCACTTATGAGCCCAAGCCTGGATGCTGTCCAGGTCTGTGGGCTCGGACTGAACACTGTGCAATCATCAGCAAACATCCCCAATTCTGATCTAATGATGAAGGGAAGTTCACTGATGAAGCAGCTGCAGATGGTTGGGCCGAGGACACTGCCCTGAGGAACTCCTGCAGCAATGCCCTGGGGCTGAGATGATTGGCCTCCAACAACCACTACCATCTTCCTTTGTGCTAGGTATGACTCCAGCCGCTGGAGAGTTTTCCCCCTGATTCCCATTGACTTCAATTTTACTAGGGCTCCTTGGTGCCACATTCGGTCAAATGCTGCCTTGATGTCAAGTGCAGTCACTCTCACCTCACCTCTGGAATTCAGCTCTTTTGTCCCTGTTTGGACCAAGGCTGTAACGAGTGGTCCTGGCGGAACCCAAACTGAGCATCGGTGAGCAGGTTATTGGTGAGTAAGTACCGCTTGATAGCACTGTCGACGACACCTTCCATCACTTTGCTGATGATTGAGAGTAGACTGATGGGGCGGTAATTGGCCGGGTTGAATTTGTCCTGCTTTTTGTGGACAGGACATACCTGGGCAATCTTCCACATTGTCGGGTAAATGCCAGTGTTGCAGCTGTACTGGAACAGCTTGGCGAGAGGCGCAGCTAGTTCTGGAGCACAACACTTCAGCACTACAGCCGGGATGTTGTCGGGGCCCATAGCCTTTGCTGTATCCAGTGCACTCAGCCGTTTCTTGATATCACGTGGAGTGAATCGAAATGGTTGAAGACTGGCTTCTGTGATGGTGGGGATATCGGGAGGAGGCTGAGATGGATCATCCACTTGGCACTTCTGGCTGAAGATGGTTGCAAACGCTTCAGCCTTGTCTTTTGCACTCACATGCTGGACTCCGCCATCATTGAGAATGGGGATGTTTGCAGAGCCTCCTCCTCCCGTTAGTTGTTTAATTGTCCACCACCATTCACGACTGGATGTGGCAGGACTGCAGAGCTTTGATCTGATCCGTTGGTTGTGGAATTGCTTAGCTCTGTCTATAGCATGTTGCTTCCGCTGTTTAGCATGCATGTAGTCCTGAGTTGTAACTTCACCAGGTTGGCACTTCATTTTTAGGTACGCCTGGCGTTGCTCCTGGCATGCTCAAAACACTCCTCATTGGACCAGGGTTGATCCCCTGGCTTGTTGATAATGGTAGAGTGAGGAATATGCTGGGCCATGAGGTTACAGATTGTGGTGGAATACAATTCTGCTGCTGATGGCCCACAGCGCCTCGTGGATGCCCAGTTTTGAGCTGCTCGAACTGTTCTGAATCTATCCCATTTAGCACGGTGGTAGTGCCACACAACACGTTGGATGGTGTCCTCAGTGCGAAGACGGGACTTCGTCTCCACGAGGACTGTGCGGTGGTCACTCCTTCCAATGCTGTCATGGACAGATGCATTTGCGACAGGTAGATTGATGAGGACGAGGTCAAGTAAGTTTTTCCCTCGTGTTGGTTCGCTCACCACCTGCCGCAGGCCCAGTATGGCAACTATGTCCTTCAGGACTCGGCCAGCTCGGTCAGTAGTGGTGCCACCGAGCCACTCTTGGTGATGGACATTGAAGTCCCCCACCCAGAGAACGTTCTGTGCCCTTGCTACCCTCTGTGCTTCCTCCAAGTGGTGTTCAACATGGAGGAGGACTGATTCATCAACTGAGGGAGGACGGTAGGTGGTAATCAGCACCTTAATAATTTGGCATGATCTTTACTTGCCATAAACCAAAGATAAACAGGCCTAGAAATTCCTTGAAATTACTTACACTGTTGCACTTTTAGAAAAAAGTGTTGTTCTCATCAGTAGTCTCTCGAGGGAGAGTCACACGAGTTTCCTGGGTCTGATCATTTGCATTCCCATTCGTGTTGGCACTGGTGTAAAATCCATGTAAAACAGGTGTAAGCAGCTGATCTACTTGGGAACAGTTCAGTCTGCAAATCTTTGGCAGCAGACTTTGGGGGGGGGTCGGGGAGGCAAGCAGGTGAGAGAGAAACAGCACTTAATTGGCACTTTCACTTCACTTTCTAATAACTGCCCCTGCATGTAGAATCATAGAAACCATAGAATCATAGAAATGATACAGTATGGAAGGAGGCCATTTGGCCCATTGTGCCTGTGCCAGCTCTTTAAAAGAGCTATCCAATTAGTCCCACCCCCCTGCTCTTTCCCCATAGCCCTGCAATTTTCTCCCCTTCAAGTATTTATCCAGTTTCCTTTTGAAAGTTATTATTGAATCTGCTTCCACCACCCTTTCAGGCAGTGCATTCCAGATCATAAAAACTCACTGCTTAAAAATAATTCTCCTCATCTCACCTCTTTTGCCAATTACCTTAAAATATTGTCTTTGCAATTTTTCTATTGCACATACACAAAACTAAAACCTCTTCCTCCACTTTAACAACTTCATACCCCCACATCTATTACCTTACCTCTCCCATACCACTTGGCGCACATTCCTCAACTGCTAGCCTTACCCTTATTTACTCTATCTTCTTGCAGAATAAATAGGCACAAAATGGCCCACAAATGCAGGCCACCAGAGAGCCATTCCTACCTTTAAACCCCTCACCCCCTTTGAGGATATGGTCATGGAGCTCGTGTGGAGACATTCAGCTCTTGCGATGGGAGATGGCAAGATTGGCAGCATCTCGCCCACACAAGGTTACCGACTGCACCACTACATAGTCGCGCGGCATCCCCGTGAAGCACCACACAGACACAGCGTTCCAGCCCTTTCTCCATCTCCTTAATCCCAAGGGGGTGGTGCTCACCCACTCTCAACTTCTGTCCTCCTTTGCTGCAGATCCACTACAGCAATGGGCAGCATAGTAGGAGGAAGATGAGAACGTGTCAGCAGAGGCTCCATCATGGTCGGCGTCACTGCCGTGTTCATGGCGCTGACCGCCCGCTCTACGTTCGACACAATGGTCTTCATGCTTTGCGCGAAGCCAGGACACAATGTGGTGCACGCTCATTGGCAGGCTGCCTAACGCACTTCCCAATGTATGCCCATTAACCTTCTCCTGTAGGCTGGGCCCTCAAACTCAGAATCTGAGTCCATTGCAGATGGGCTAAGAATTGATCTCACCCTCCGCTGAGCTGGAGCCTGTGGTGCCCTATATACTGCCATAGCTTCTGCACACATGTGCCCGGGTGATTCACCACATGCAGACACCTCCTCTAGCCTACCCTCTAATGTCCGTGTGGTGCCAATCTCTGAGCTGGTGTGTGCTCGAGTCAGATCGAGTAACGCTTTATCTTCGAAAGGCTGGTCTGTTCCTGAACTGACACAGGGGCCTCATTATTTTCAGAACTTGAATTGAAAGAGAGGGATGTGGGTTAGCTTTTAATCTGAAGGAAGAGCAGAGAGAGAGCAGCTGTGGTTTGTCATGCAGCATGTGTAGGGTGAGACAGAAGTAAGGAGGGAAAAGGGGATAAGGTGTGAAGAGACCCCTCGCGACATCTCCTCCAACATTGCCACTCGCCACGGCCATGACTCTCTCCCTGCCTGTTCGATAAAAGAAAGAATTTGCATTTATATAGTGCCTTTCACGATCTCAGGAGTCCCAAAGTGCTTTTCAGCTAATGAAGTACTTTTGAAATGTAGTCACTGTTGTCATGTAGGAAATGTGGCAACCAATTTGCGCACAGCAAGATCCCACAAACAGCAATGTGATAATGACCAGATAATCTTTTTTAGGAGTTGGTCGAGGAATCAAAATCGGCCAGGACAACAGGAGAACTCCCCTGATCTTCAATATAGTGTCACGGGATCTTCTACCTCTACCTGAGAGGACAGACAGGGCCTTGGTTTAACTTTTCATCGGAAAGATGGCACCTCTGACAGTGCAGCACTCCCTGGAGAGTCAGCCTACTGAAAATAATGAGGCCCCTGTGCTATTTCAGGAAGAGGAGACCAGCCTTTCTGAAGATATAGCTCAAGCTCAGAGGCGAGAGTGCTACCCACAGAGCTGCGGCTGACACTTCAGTTTACACTTTTTTCAAGTTTTTTTCCACTGTTGGTGCTTACTGAATTGAAAAGAGAAAAAGAACTATACGTGAAGCTAAAATACAATGGCAAAGATTTTTCCACTGAGAAATATAAATAAATTCATTATTTGGCTTTAACTATAAATAACAGAAAGGCCACTGCTGTTTGTATATATCTCTCAAAGGTAAGATTTAACTGTTTTATTCAGCTAAAGGTAAACATTGCCTGAAGATAAAAATTGAAAATTGTTCTTCAGTGTGTTTTGGAATCGTTTAAAGGAAGAAAGTCATAGATCGTCTCACGGTATAATCAGCAGTGGGGAAATCATACTGATGCATGGTGGAAATTTGTTCACACCACACATAGTCAGGCTGTGGTACTTCCCTGAAGCTAACACAATGACTGCGCAAGGTCATAGAATTATAGAATGGTTACAGCACAGAAGGAGGCCATTCGGCCCATGGAGTCCGTACCGGCTCTATGCAAGAGCAATCCAGCTGGTCCCACTTCCCCTCGTCCTAGCCCCGTAGCCCTGCAAATTTTTTCCCTTCAAGTACTTATGCAGTTCCCTTTTGAAAGCCACGATTGAATCTGCCTCCACCACCCCTTCGGGCAGTGCATTCCAGATCCTAGCCACTCGCTGTGTAAAAAGGTTTTTCCTCATGTCGCCTTTGGTTCTTTTGCCAATCCCTTTAAATCTGTGTCCTCTGATTTTTGACCCTTCCGCCAATAGGAACAGTTTCTCGCTATCTATTCTGCCTAGACCCTTCATGATTTTGAATACCTCTATCAAATAAGAACATAAGAACATAAGAGATAGGAGCAGGAGTAGGCCATTTCGCCCTTCGAACCTGCTCCGCCATTCAATGAGATCATGACTGATCTGATTCCGGCCTCAACTCCACTTTCCCGCCCTTTCCCCATATCCTTTGACTCCCTTGCTGTTCAAAAATTTATCTAACTCAGCCTTGAATATATTCAATGACTCAGCCTCCACTGCTCTTTGGAGCGAAGAAGTCCAAAGGTATACAACCCTCTGAGAGAAGAAATTTCTCCTCATCTCCGTCTTAAATGGGCGACCCCTTATTCTGAGACTATGCCCCCTAGTTCTACATTCCCCCATGAGGGGAAACATCCTCTCAGCATTTACCCTGTCAAGCCCCCTCAGAATCTTATATGTTTCAATAAGATCTCCTCTCATTCTTCTAAACTCTGGTGAGTATAGACCCAATCTGCTCAATCTTTCCTCATAAGAAAAGCCTTCCATACCCAGAATGAACCTAGTGAACCTTCTCTGAACCGCCTCCAATGCAAGTATATCCTTCCTTAAATAAGGGGACTAAAACTGTACGCAGTACTCCAGGTGTGGTCTCACCAGCACCCTGTACGGTTGTAGCAAAACTTCCCTGTTTTTATACTCCATCTTCCTTGAAATAAAGGCCAATATTCCATTTGCCTTCACATTTACCTGCTGTATCTGTATGCTAACTTTTTGTGTTTCATGTACGAGGACACCCAAATGCCTCTGTACCGCAGCATTCTGAAGTCTTTCTCCATTAATATAATATTTTGCTTTTTTATTTTTCCTCCCAAACTTCACATTTTCCCATATTATATTCCATCTGCCAAATTTTTGCCCACTCGCTTAGTCTGTCAATATCCCTTTGCAGACACCTTGGGGGTGATTTTAAACCCTAAGAACAGGTGGGTTGGGGACGGGTGGGAGTTGAAAATATTTGTTTTTTGGGTCGCGACCACAACCTGGCTTTATTTCCGGGTTTGATGTTGGCGTGTAAAAGTACAGGCTTCCCACTGGGAATGCAAAGTCCAAAACAACTATTTTCAACTCCCACCCGCCCTCAACCCACCCGTTCTTGGGGTTTAAAATCACCCCTTTGTGTCCTCCTCACAACTTACTTTTCCACCTATCTTTGTATCATCAGCAAATTTGGCCACAGTACACTTGCTTCCTTCATCCAAGTCATTGATATAGATTGTAAATAGTTGAGGCCCCAGCATGATCCTTGCGGCACCCCACTAGTTACAGATTGCCATCCTGAAAATTACCCCTTTATCCCGACTCTCTTTTCTGTTAGTTAGCCAATCCTCTATCCATGCCAGTATATTACTGCTAACACCATGAGCTCTTACCTTGTGCAGTAATCTTTTATGTAGCACCTTATCGCCTTTTGGAAATCCAAATACCCTACATCTACTGGTTCCCCTTTATCCACCCTGCTTGTTACTTCCTCAAAGAACTCTAATAAATTTGTCAGATCTCTTCTCAACCTTCACTGCTCTAAGGAGAACAACCCCAGCTTCTCCAGTCTATCCATGTAACTGAAGGCCCTCATCACTGGAATCATTCTAGTAAATCTCGTCTGTACCCTTTCTAAGGCCTTCACATCTTTCCGGTGCCCAGAACTGGACCCAATACTCCAGTTGTGGCCGAACCAGTGTTTTATAAAGGTTCATCATAGCCTCCTTGCTTTTGAACTCTACGCCTCTATTTATAAAGCCCAGCATCCCGTATGCTTTCTTGGCCGCTTTCTCAACCGGCCCTGTCACCTTCAACAATTTGTGCACATATAGATCTCTCTGTTTCTGCACCACTTTTAGAATTGTACCCTTTAATTTATATTGCCCCTCCTCGTTCTTCTTACCAAAATGTATCACTTCACACTTTTCTGAGTTAAATTTCGTCTGCCACGTGTCCACCCATTCCACCAGCCTGTCTATGTCCTCTTGAAGTCTATCACTGCACTGAAGTCTATCCTCCTCACTGTTAACTGCCCTTCCAAATTTTGTGTCATCTGCAAATTTTGAAATTGTGCCCTTTACACCCAAGACCAAGTCATTAATATATATCAAGAAAAGCAGTGGTCCCAGCACCGACCACTTGGGAACACCACTGTCTGCCTCTCTCCAGTCCGAAAAACAACCATTCACCACTACTCTCTGTTTCCTGTCACTCAGCCAATTTTGTATCCCTGCTGCCACTGCCCCTTTTATTCCATGGGCTTGAATTTTGATGACAAGCCTATTATGCGGCACTTTATCAAACGCCTTTTCGAAGGCCATATACACATCAACCGCATTGCCCTCATCAACCTTTTATGTTACCTCATCAAAAAACTCAATCAAGTTGTTAAACACGATTTGCCTTTAACAAATCGGTGCTGGCTTTCCTTAATTAATCCACACATGTCCAAGTGACTGTTAATTCTGTACCGGATTATCATTTCTAAAAGTTTCCCCACCACCGAGGTTAAACTGACTGGCCTATAGTTGCTGGGTTTATCCTTACACCCTTTTTTGAACAAGGGTGTTAACATTTGCAATTCTCTAGTCCTCTGGCACCACCCCCGTATCTACGGATGTTTGGAAGATTATGGCCAGTACCTCTGCAATTTCCACCCTTCCCTCAGTAACCTAGGATGCATCCCATCCGGACCGGGTGAATTATTTACTTTAAGTACAGCTAGCCTTTCTGGTACCTTCTCTTTATCAATTTTTAGCCCATCGAGTAACTCAACTACCTCCTGTTTTACTGTGACTTTGGCAGCATCTTCCTTGGTAAAGACAGATGCAAAGTACTCGTTTAGTACCTCAGCCATGCCCTCTGGCTCCAAGCATAGATCTCCTTTTTGGTCTGTAATTGGTCCCACCCCTCCTCTTACTACCCGTTTACTGTTTACATGCCGAAAGAACACTTTTGGGTTCCCTTTTATGTTAGCCACTAAAATGTCAAAGTGAAAACTCTGAAATCAAGTGTTTGCAAGAACCTGAGGCCTTGAAATAAGACATTAAAAGATGCAAGAGAAAATTCTATGGGCAAATTTATTCATGTTATTGTGAAATTGGTAATCGGGGTTGATGTTTTGGTTTAGTTTACTTTGGATATTAGAAATTTCAATTACTGAGATTAAAGAAGGTGGCCAAAATTACTTGGAATTTTTTTGACAGATTGGCTGATTTGACTATCTAATAAATTCATACGAGTAAATCCCAATGAATAAATTTGTATGCCATCCGAGTGGTTGGAAGAAATTTATGTGATGTGGAATAAATTTAGGTATCACTCATCGACTGCAAAAAATTTGGATAAATGAAAAACCTTAGCATCAATTTATGAATTTTATGGGAAGAATGAGCCAATCAGAGGGAAGTAGAAGAAATAGGGCTAAAAATAGTGATAGACAGAAAATGGTGACGGAAGAGTGTGATGGATAAAAGGTGACAGAGAGTGGCAAAAAAAGTATTCAAGCATGGCTGATGGTGGGGGAGGATTAGAGAGAAGGGTGTCTGGGATCATTGAGTTGGAAGGGGGGGTCTTGTACTATGGGGGGAGAGGGTCCAGAGTCTGGCAGTATTTAAGAGGCTGGGGTACAGGAAAATGGAAGCTACAGGCCTTCCTGCATTTGGAAATAGCAAAATCTGAAATTTTACAGAAATTAAGTGCATTTTTTACAGGAAGTGCATGTGATAAGCAAGACTTTTCACATATCACAAATATATTTACAGTATATGTTTTCACTGCCTGGGTGGTAATCTGGCAGAGCAGATCACCTGCCCGTGGTAGAACTTGCTTCGCATCCAAGCAAGAACGACAGTATAACTGCACTCTACTTGCCTTTTCATATTATATTGGCACAGGAACAGTCAAAATAAAGCGATATGAAAAACCGTTTGTGAACTCAGGTCATTTCTGCCAGGAAAGGGAGCTGAGGGAAAAAAAAATAATGAATTAAGTAGCAGAAAGGCTCATCAAAGTCTAAGTTCCAGCAACTCACCCCAAAGGCCCTTTCCCACCAGGCTTTCTGGGTGTGTTGGGGACTTGGCATTCAGCATGTGTGCCAGCCACAAAATGCCCTTTCTCCATCCCCTTTCAATAAACTAATGTAATGTAGGGTGTTTTGGGGTTGTTCTCACCTTATTGAAACGTGCGGATATCTGGTCCCCGGTCTAGCCAAGGAACACTGATACCTCACGGATCGGGGGTTCAGGAAAACGGGACTTAAGCTAACACACCCGGTGATGGATCACGTAGCCGAATAGCATAGAGAACTCGGTGTTTGAATTGAATTGGAATGTTGGTTTTATTATACCGTCAACACGAAGAAAATAACGATACAAACGGTCCTACACCGTACATTGAGTTACACACACCCACTACAGTACTTTATCCCGCTAAACTAAGAGGTTGGTGGGGACCCTGGAGACACCTATCACACACACACACGTATGGTCGAGGCTCACCAATCCTTTGCACTTGCAGTTCTGGCTGACCGGTTCTCTCACGTAGGGTTCGTTGGTTTTGCTGGAAGCTGCTCTCCTACCTGGAGAGCTCGGGTGAAAAAAAAAGAAAGAGCAGGAACTAAGAGGAAGAGAGAGAAAGAGAGAGGGAGAGAGCTGGAAAAGAGATAAGAAACAAGAACCAGAGACAGCAAAAGCAAGAGAACAGAACAAAAGGAGCAGAACAAGAGAGAGCAAAAGCAAGACTGCAAAACAAGAGAGCAGAACAAGAGGAGCAGAAGAAGAGAGAGAGGGGTTTTGAGTTTCCACTTATATACCCCTCTCTTACAATGGTCTTCGTCACTTAAATTAGGCACTTCCATGCCTGTTTAAACAGTTCTTACAAAGTCCTGTAGAATCTTTGATGGCTTTTGATGGTCTCTCATCATGTTGCAATTGCTACTCTCGATGGGCCATTGTTCATTCCGATTTGTTGAGCACTTGCCACACAAGGCTCCTTTCATATCCAACATCCTAGGTGTTGATCGGTCTTGCTTTAAAACAAAGACATGGCCCCACCATGTCTGGAGCAGTTGCCTCTCTCAATGGCCTACTGCCTCTCATTGACCACCTGCTGTAGGTTTTGCATTAAAACAGAGACATGTCTGAAGCAGTAATTCTCCCACATTCCACAGTGTGTGTTGTTGATTCGTCTGGTGACCTCTCACCTATCCTTCCATCTTAGGATTTTGGTCAATGGCCAAAGTTTTACTTATTCAGGGAAAAGGTGGAATTCCCAGAATTCTTATATAACCTCTGTCTTCGTTGCTCAGGAAATTCCAACACCTCCTCCAGGCCTGACTGGAAATTGGTGTGCAGCCCAAATTAGGTAGCAATCCATGGGGAATTGATTGCAGCCTGATTGCACGGTTTGGCAACCACCCCATTTGTGCCTTTTTTCGAGCACAGATGAGGCATACTGGACACTAAAATAGGCCCCTGCACCTTTGGAGTCCCCCCCAAGAGTTACCCTGTGGTCTTCCACCACGCCCATGTGTTTAACCTGCAAGCACATATCTCATCGCTTGAGTTTTCTGCTTTATTTTGTATCTAACAGAACAAAGGAAGGGTTTGCGACAACCAAATGTCTCTGGGGCCTAAAAGACTCCCTGAGTCCCGAGCAAATTTGAGCCATCGTCAATGACTGAAGTTGCATCCTCATAAAACTTTTACACAAGTCGGACCATCTGATAAGTTAAGACTAGATCACCACCAATACAACTGGCCCTGCTCTTAAATATATTACTCACTTTCCAGCATAAATCTATATGCGTTCATACACCAAGTCATACATTAACTGTGCAATTGTAGATGTGAATAAATGTGTATTGCACATTATCAGGAAACTTTGTACTGCCTGTTTTATTATTCAGCATGGACCATCGTGTAGTGCAGGATAAAGGATGATCATGTGATATTACTTTGTAAAGGTATGATTCATACACAGACCGCAGCTTCACTTTACAGTTACATTTTCCTTAACCTGCAATAGAGGAAAAGGTTTTATCTCATCCTTTTGTTGTCGGCTAGTACATTTCAATAGAAGAAATTTCTTTTTTATTAAACTACGTGCACTGAATTCACAGTATGTCTCCCAGATGAGATTTTATTTTACTTATTTTTTCTTTGCTTACACAAATGTGAGAAGATAACAACGCAGAACCAAGATAGAGGTTTGTGTGTGTGTGTCGTCAAGAGGGGATTTGTCAAAATTTAAATCTGGATTTAAAGCATTTAAAAATGCAAGTGGGTCCTTTAATCTTTGTAAACAATTTTACAACACCAAGTTATAGTCCAGCAATTTTATTTTAAATTCACAAGCTTTCGGAGGCTTCCTCCTTCGTCAGGTGAACGATGTGAAAATGAAATCCTCGAAATGAAATCGCATTTATAATTCACAGAACAATGTTTGGTGATTACAGACAGTTTTTTCAACTGCCCGTTGCCAAGGCAATCAGTTGGCAGACAGACAGGTGTTACCTGCCAGGTCTCAGAATATACAAATCACCAAAAAAAAACAACAAACAAAAAAAAAACAGAGATAGAGAGGTAGAAACATAGAAAAGACAGCAACTGACCCGTTATATTAAAAACAGATAACATTTGTTCGCTGGTGGGGTAACGTGTAGCGTGACATGAACCCAAGATCCCGGTTGAGGCCGTCCTCATGGGTGCGGAACTTGGCTATCAATTTCTGCTCGACGATTTTGCGTTGTCGTGTGTCTCGAAGGCCGCCTTGGAGTACGCTTACCCGAAGGTCGGTGGATGAATGTCCATGACTGCTGAAGTGTTCCCCGACTGGGAGGGAACCCTCCTGTTTGGCGATTGTTGCACGGTGTCCGTTCATCCGTTGTCGCAGCGTCTGCATGGTCTCGCCAATGTACCATGCTCTGGGGCATCCTTTCCTGCAACGTATGAGGTAGACAACGTTGGCCGAGTCACAGGAGTATGAACCATGCACCTGGTGGGTGGTGTCCTCTCGTGTGATGGTGGTATCTGTGTCGATGATCTGGCATGTCCTTTAATCTTGTAAGTCACCTGCCTCCCACCCAGCTAGTCATGGGTGTGAATCCAATGTGAATGTCACTTGAATTTTCGAAACTTGGCTTCAGAGTGTGGTTTGCTGGTCTTCAACCAGATTATAATGTGATACTTCACCTTGGCAGGATGTGAGGGAAAGAAAGATTGGGCATGGTTGGATCTCCCTTGCAGTAAGTGCACTTCTTACTGTCAGACAAGATAGCGACATTGGTGATGGCCAGAGCTCCAGAGTGTTCCATTCTCCTGCCTGAAGAAACCCTACCTGGTGGGACAGAGCCTCAGTGGGAAAGGTCTGGGGAAAATGGGGATGAAAACTAAAGTTAATTCAATATTTAAGTCAAAGAAAGCTATAATACCTGCCTTTAGATTATTACAATATGGCTTTTAGTGAAAGAAAAACAGTGATTCAGCCTTATTTATTACAACTATAGAAGGGTGTTATTCTCCAATGTAAAAAAAAACTTCATCCTTCATAATGAGCTCTTTGGCCGGTTTATCTCTTTTTAAGACATAATACGCAGGACATTCTTTTAAACAAAATGACTGATAGACCCATTTAAACATGCCTCAGACTTAGTGGACTCTTATAAATCTTTCCAAGGCCTCATTTAGATCCTGTCAATGTTTCCCCCCCACCCTCATGTTAACTTCATTTACCTAATTAAACAGGAAACATCACTTTTTTATTAATGTGCTTGGATGGTAATGCAACTTTTTCAACAGTTTTGCTGGTAAAGTTTTAGTACATTTTAAATATTTACTGCGAATTATAGTATTATTTATTGTTAAACCTCATTTTAACAAAGTAACCCAAGAGTTAAGTTAATCGCCAAGGCTGTTGCAGTACAATCCCAATGATGCGGACGCATCACTCAGCTAAATGCTGAAGTGTTTTGTTGCTATATACAATCAGTCTTCTGTGGAGATGTATAGATAAGGTACCTCGGATGTCTGCCAGCTCCTAATTGTCTGCATAGCATCTGGTGGGGTTAATTTTCTTCTTATAGTCTGGCACTTCTCCCTGGCAAGGACAGCATTATCTTGATCACTGAATTGCAGCATCCTTTCTTTTCTCAATAGCTGAAGGATATGTCTTTGGAACTCTCTTCCCTTTTGGTGATAGGCTACCATATAAATTACCACACTGGAGATCTGCATCTCGATTGCTTGGACAATCTCAGAATGTAACCATAGCATTCCACTGTAATACTCAACAATATTATTTCTTGTTTTATTACTACAGTATTATCTCTGCTTGTTCTTTTTCCTCATGTTCCCTTTGCCAGTTATTTACCACTGCACATTCTCTTTGCACCAAACTGAGATCATCTGGAAATCAAACGTTCCCAGACCTACTGTCACTGCTATGATGAGATTACCTGGTAACAGCCATGAGAGTAAGGTGAATGATGCCCATTTATCTTCCCTTCTCCCCATGAGGGAATGTCTTGTCTTCACATCATGTGGTTGATGATGGGATCAGGTGCACCCAAAGCACATAGAGCAATAGTCAATGGCCAGGCTGTGATTTGAGAGCAGAGGGCAATCACGCTTTTCATGTGGCCTCTTTATTAAGCTTTAAATAATTATGTGTGTTCAGAACCAGGAATGCATTGAAGTAATTTAAAACCCATTTAAAATGGGTTCTGCCTTAACCTTTCAGCCATAGCACTCTTAAAGGGGGGTGCCATTATTAGTTATGGAATTGCTGTAGTATTTGTTGTTCATTGAATCATCCTTTTTTGGATTAATTAAGCTGCCTACTTTGGAGGTTGTGAATGTGCTATCAAGTTTTAATACATTTCTGGACAAATCTTGCCTCATGTTTTGACTAATCCAATTAAATTTTTTGAGGAAATCTCAGACTGATTTGAATAAAGGAATCATAGAATAGTTACAGCACAGAAGGAGGCCAATCGGCCCATTGAGCCCGTGCCAGCTCTTTGTAAGAACAATCCAGATAGTTCCATTCCCCATAATTTACTGTTTATCTAACACTAAAACATTAACCATTAAAGAACACTAACCAACCACTAAAGACACTAACCACTATATAATAAGCACTAAAAACACTGAACAATTAACTATAATTGAATGTGGCGGGTCTTTTTTTCTGGATTTTCAGAAGGCATTTGATAAGATGTCACATAAGAGACTTGGGGTAGATTTTGGGCCCAGACTCAGTGCTGCTGAGGCAGCTCGCGCCCAAACCAAGAGGTCCGAGAATAGCCAGGAGTTGGTCCTTAGGCCTCATCTACATATTCGGAGCGAACTGCCGGAGCCTGGCACACCTCCACAGACCACTCGCCTCACAAGAAAAATCAACTTTAGACCAACCGCCTCACTGGCAGTGGTCCTCAGGTAAATTCCAGGAGCAGATTACAGTGGGCAATGGGGATTGGTGGCTGATCGCCAAGACTGTGGAGTCGGGGGGAGCACTCCTGCTCCTCCTGGTTCCACAGAAAGGTTTTTTGAAAAAAAAGATATAAAATGAAACTTACCTTTAGTTGGTGGCCGCAGGGTTGCTGAAGAATTCTGAGTTGGGCAGACCCGACACCTACCCCGGTTCATCACTAACTCATTTTACACAGGGGTCCTTTAACAGGCATTAGGCCTCGAATCAACATATCCAAGGGGCCTAATGCCTGTTTTAGGTGCCCCCGCCCCGCCTCCCAGCCACGATTTTATCAGTGGGACCAACACCTGCGCAGTTTGGGTGTAGGACGTCCCACTACTAAATTGGTATGTTTTGTACCCGCTTTTCGCCTGAGAAATGGATGCAACATATACTGATTTCTTCGCCCCGGTGCAAAAGTTACGGCATTTTTTTTTCACACATTGGAGCATTAAAACATGGAATGCCTTACCACAAGGGGCTACTGAGGTAGAGGCTATAACATCATTTTGAAACGATAAGAATCTGAGAAGGAAAATACGAAAGGATCTGGGGAAAGAACAAGGAAATGGGATTAGGACACATAGCTCTAGCACAGACACAGGAGCGATGGGCTGAACAGCCTCCTTCTGTGCTGTCATTTTTATGATTTTATGGGGCAGCCATATATTGGGCCATGTATACAAATGAATGATTCCAGCTTTGGCACAAAGATAGTCAGAATCAACTGCTGCATCAGCTCATCAGTTTTGTGGATCAGTTCCAGATCTCCACTACTGTAAAACCTAATAGAATCAGAGAAACATAGAAAATAGGAGCAAAAGTAGGCCATTCGGCCCTTCGGGCCTGCTCTGCCATTCACAATGATCATGGCTGATCGTCTAACTCAGTACCCTGTTCCCGCTTTTCCCCCATATCCCTTGATCCCTTTAGCATTAAGAAATATATCTATCTCCTTCTTGAATACACCTAATGACTTGGCCTCCACTGCCTTCTGTTGTAGAGAATTCCACTGGTTCACCACCCTCTGAGTGAAGAAATTTCTCCTCATCTCGGTTCTAAATGGCATATCCCGTATCCTGAGACTGTGATCCCTGGTTCTGGACTCCCCAGCCATCGGGAACATCCTCCCTGCATCTAGTCTGTCTAGTCCTGTTAGAATTTTATATGTTTCGATGAGATCACCTCTCATTCTTCTAAACTCTAGTGAATATAGGCCTAGTCGACCCAATCTCTCCTCATACGTCAGTCCTGCCATCCCAGGAATCAGTCTGGTAAAACTTCATTGCACTCCCTCCATGGCAAGGACATCCTTCCTCGGATAAGGAGACCAAAACTGCACACAGTACTCCTGATGTGGTCTCACCAAGGCCCTGTATAACTGCAGTAAGACATCCCTGTTCCTGTACTCAAATCCTCTTGCAATGAAGGCCAACATATCATTCGCCTTCCCAACTGCTTGCTGCACCTGAATGCTCGCTTCCAGCAACTGGTGTACAAGGACACCCAGGTCTCGTTGCACCTCCCCTTTTCCCAATCTATCACCATTCAGATAGTAATCTGCCTTTCTGTTTTTACAACCAAAGTGGATAACCTCACATTTATCCATGTTATACTGCATCTGCCATGTTCTTGCCCACTCACCCAACTTGTCTAAATCACATTGGAGCCTCTTTGCATCCTTCTCACAGTTCACATTCCACTCCAGCTTTGTGTCATCTGCAAACTTGGAAATGTTACATTTAGTTCCCTCATCCAAATCATTGATATATGTTGTGAATAGCTGGGGCCCAAGCACTAATCCCTGCGGTACCCCACTAGTCACTGCCTGCCACCCGGAAAAAGACCCGTTTATTCCTATTCTCTGTTTCCTGTCTGTCAACCAATTCTCAATCCATGCCAGTATATTCCCCCCAATCTCATGTGCTTTAATTTTGCACACTAACCTCTTGTGTGGGACCTTATCAAAAGCCTTCTGAAAATCCAAGTACACCACATCCACTGGTTCTCCCCTATCTATTCTACTAGTTACATCCTCAGAAAACTCCAGTAGATTTGTTAAGCATGATTTCCCTTTCATAAACCCATGCTAACTTTGTCCAATCCCGTTAATGCCTTCCAAGTGTTCTGTTATCACATCTTTTATAATGGACTCTAACATTTTCCCCACCACTGATGTTAGGCTAACTGGCCTGTAATTCCCTGTTTTTTCTCTCCCTCCTTTTTTAAATAGTGGGGTTACATTTGCCACCCTCCAATCTGTAGGAATTATTCCAGAGTCTATAGAATTTTGGAAGATGATTACCAATGCATCCACTATTTCCAGGGCCACTTCCTTTAGTACTCTGGGATGTAGATTATCAGGCCCTGGGGATTTGTCAGCCTTTAGCCCCATTAATTTCCCTAGCATTATTTTTTTTACTAATACTCGTTTTCTTCAGTTCCTCCCTCTCACTGGATCCTTGGTTCCCTAACATTTCTGGCAGGTTATTTGTGTCCTCCTTTGTGAAGACAGAACCAAAGTATGTGTTTAATTGTTCTGTCATTTCTTTGTTCCCCATTATAATTTCCCCCATTTCTGACTGTAAGGGACCTACATTTGTCTTCACTAACCTTTTTTTCTTGACATATTTATAGACGCTTTTACAGTCAGTTTTTATGTTCTCTGCTAATTTACTCTCATACTCTATTTTTCCCTTCTTAATCAATCTCTATGTCCTCCTTTGCTGAATTCTGAACTGTCCCCAATCCTCAGGCTTGCTGCTTTTTCTAGCAATTTTACATGTCTCCTCTTTGGATCTAATACTATCCCTAATTTCTTTTGTAAGCCACGGTTGAGCCACCTTTCCTGTTTTATTTTTGTGCCAGACAGGAATGAATAATTGTTGTAATTCCTGCACACGTTCTTTAAATATTAGCCATTGCCTATTCACCGTCATCCCTTTTAGTAAAGTTCCCCAATCCATCATAGCCAACTCGCACCTCATACTTTCGTAATTTCCTTAATTTAGATTCAGGACCCTAGTTTCGGATTCGACTACTTCACTCTCCATCTTAATGAGGAATTCTATAAGTTATGGTCGCTCTTCCCTTAGGGACCCCGTACAACAAGATTGTTAATTAATCCTTTCTCATTGCACAATACCCAGTCTAGAATCGCCTGTTCTCTAGTTGGTTCCTCGACGTATTGGTCTAGAAAACCATCACATACACACTCCAGGAATTCCTCCCCCACAGTATTATTGCTAATTTGGTTTGACCAATCTATATGTAGGTTAAAGTCACCCATGATTATAGTTGTACCCTTCTTGCATGCGTCTCTAATTTCCCGTTTAATGCCCTCCCCTACATCTCCACTGCTGTTTGGGGGCCTATAGACAACCCCCAAAAACATTTTCTGCCCCTTGGTATTTCTTACCTCCACCCATACAGATTCCACATCATGATTTTCCGAGCCAATATCCTTCCTCACTATTGCATTGATTTCCTCCTTTACTAACAACGTTACCCCACCTCCTTTCCCCTTTTGCCTGTCCTTCCTAAATATTGAATACCCCTGGATGTTCAGTTCCCATCCTTGGTCACCCTGCAGCCATGTCTCCGTAATCGCAACTAGATCATAACCGTTAATATCTATCTGCGCTGTTAATTCATCTAGCTTATTGCGAATGCTCCGTGCATTAAGACACAATGCCTTTAGACTTGTCTTTTTAAGATTCCTAGTCATCTTAGTTTTATTTTGCACTATGGCTTTATTTGTTTTTCGCCCTTGTTTTCTCTGCCTTCCACTATTGCTTCTTCCCTTTCTATCTTTTATTTCTATCCTTGTTTCCCCCTCCTCTGTCTCCCTGCTCATGTTCGCATCCCCCTGCCACTCTAGTTTAAGCCTTCCGCAACAGCACTAGCAAACACTCCCGCGAAGACATTGGTCCCGGTCCTGCTCGGGTGTAACCCGTCTCGCTTGTACAGGTCCCACCTTCCCCAGATCCGGTCCCAATGTCCCAGGAATCTAAATCGCTCCCTCCTACACCATCTCTGCAGCCACGCATTCATCTGGTCTATTCTCCTGTTCCTATACTCACTAGCACCTGGCACTGGTAGTAATCCTGAGATCACAACCTTTGAGGTCCTGCTTTTTAATTTATCTCCGAACTCCTTAAATTCACCTTGCAGGACCTCATCCCTTTTTTTACCCATGTCGTTGGTACCGATATGGACCACGACTACTGGCTCCCCTTCCAGAATGTCCTGCAGCCACTCCATGACATCCTTGACCCTAGCACCAGGGAGGCAACATACCATCCTGGAGTCACGCTTGCGGCCGCAGAAATGCCTATCTGTTCCCCATACAATTGAATCCCCTATCACTGTAGCCCTGCCACTCTTATTCCTCCCCTCCTGTGCAGCAGAGCCACCTGTGGTGCCCCGAACTTGGTTCTTGCTGCTTTCCCCTGATAAGCTATCTCCCCCAACAGTATCCAAAGCGGTGTATCTGTTTGAGAGTGAGATGGCCCCAGAACTCCTGCTCTACCTGCCTAGTCCTTTTACTCTGCCTGGCGGTCACCCATTTCCTTTCTGCCTGCGTAATCTTTACCTGCGGTGTGACCACCTCACTGAACGTGCTATCCATGATAATCTCAGCATCGCAGATGCTCCACAGTGAATCCACCCGCAGCTCCAGCACCGAAATGCGGTTAGCCAGTAGCTGCAGCTGGACACACTTCCTGCACACATGGTCGCCAGGGACACCTGTAGTGTCCATGACTTCCCACATAGTGCAGGAGGAGCATATCATGGGGGCGAGCTCTGCTGCCTTGACTTGCCTTAGATTTACACTGCGTTCACCTCTCAGACTCTTCCCGCTCTCAGGACTCTCCTTTTACACTGCGATCACCTCTCGGACTCTCCTCCTGCTCTCGGACTCTCCTTTTACACTGCGCTCATCTCTCGAAACTCTCCTTTTACACTGCGCTCACCTCTCGGACTCTCCTTTTACACTGCGCTCACCTCTCGGACTCTCCTCCTGCTCTCGGACTCTCCTTTTACACTGCGCTCACCTCTCGGACTCTCCTCCCGCTCTCGGACTCTCCTTTTACACTGCGCTCACCTCTCGGACTCTCCTCCCGCTCTCAGACTCTCCTTTTATACTGCGCTCACCTCTCGGAACTCTCCTTTTACACTGCGCTCACCTCTCGGACTCTCCTCCCGCTCTCGGACTCTCCTTTTACACTGCGCTCACCTCTTGGACTCTCCTTTTACACTGCGCTCACCTCTCGGACTCTCCTCCCGCTCTCGGACTCTCCTTTTACACTGCGCTCACCTCTTGGACTCTCCTTTTACACTGCGCTCACCTCTCGGACTCTCCTTTTACACTACGCTCACCTCTCGGACTCTCCTTTTACACTGCGCTCACCTCTCGGACTCTCCTTTTACACTGCGCTCACCTCTCGGACTCTCCTCCCGCTCTCGGACTCTCCTTTTACACTGCGCTCACCTCTCGGACTCTCCTTTTACACTACGCTCACCTCTCGGACTCTCCTTTTACACAGCACTCACCTCTCAGAACTCTCCTTTTACACTGCGCTCACCTCTCAGAACTCTCCTTTTACACTGCACTCACCTCTCGGACTCTCCTCCCGCTCTCGGCTCTCCTTTTACACTGCGCTCATCTCTCGGACTCTCCTTTTGCACTGCGCTCACCTCTCGGAACTCTCCTTTTGCACTGCGCTCATCTCTCGGACTCTCCTTTTACACTGCGCTCATCTCTCGGACTCTCCTTTTACACTGCGCTCACCTCTCGGAACTCTCCTTTTGCACTGCGCTCATCTCTCGGACTCTCCTTTTACACTGCGCTCACCTCTCGGACTCTCCTTTTACACTGCGCTCACCTCTCGGACTCTCCTTTTACACTGCGCTCACCTCTCGGAACTCTCCTTTTGCACTGCGCTCATCTCTTGGACTCTCCTTTTACACTACGCTCATCTCTCGGACTCTCCTTTTACACTGCGCTCACCTCTCGGACTCTCCTTTTGCACTGCGCTCATCTCTTGGACTCTCCTTTTACACTACGCTCATCTCTCGGACTCTCCTTTTACACTGCGCTCACCTCTCGGACTCTCCTTTTACACTGCGCTCACCTCTCGGACTCTCCTTTTACACTGCGCTCACCTCTCGGACTCTCCTTTTGCACTGCGCTCACCTCTCGGACTCTCCTTTTGCACTGCGCTCACCTCTCGGAACTCTCCTTTTGCACTGCGCTCATCTCTTGGACTCTCCTTTTACACTACGCTCATCTCTCGGACTCTCCTTTTACACTGCGCTCACCTCTCGGACTCTCCTTTTGCACTGCGCTCATCTCTTGGACTCTCCTTTTACACTGCGCTCACCTCTCGGAACTCTCCTTTTACACTGCGCTCACCTCTCGGACTCTCCTTTTGCACTGCGCTCACCTCTCGGAACTCTCCTTTTACACTGCGCTCATCTCTTGGACTCTCCTTTTACACTACGCTCACCTCTCGGAACTCTCCTTTTACACTACGCTCACCTCTCGGACTCTCCTCCCGCTCTCGGACTCTCCTTTTACACTGCGCTCACCTCTCGGAACTCTCCTTTTACACTGCGCTCACCTCTCGGACTCTCCTTTTGCACTGCGCTCATCTCTTGGACTCTCCTTTTACACTGCGCTCACCTCTCGGAACTCTCCTTTTACACTGCGCTCACCTCTCGGACTCTCCTTTTGCACTGCGCTCACCTCTCGGAACTCTCCTTTTACACTGCGCTCATCTCTTGGACTCTCCTTTTACACTCGCTCACCTCTCGGAACTCTCCTTTTACACTACGCTCACCTCTCGGACTCTCCTCCCGCTCTCGGACTCTCCTTTTACACTACGCTCACCTCTCGGAACTCTCCTTTTACACTACGCTCACCTCTTGGACTCTCCTTTTACACTGCGCTCATCTCTTGGACTCTCCTTTTACACTGTGCTCACCTCTCGGACTCTCCTCCCGCTCTCAGACTCTCCTTTTACGCTGCGCTCACCTCTCCCAATAGCACAGTGTCAGCTCAATATATAAAAAAGATTAGCCGTGGACCCCCCAGACTAGGTGACAACAGGTGACTCCTACGGGAACCATGGAACGAAATGAAGTTCAAAAATATTACAAAAGGGAAATGCCATCCTCGCTTCCCCCCAACCCCGACCCTTAACCAAATGAAAACACCTTCTGGTATCTTTTTCAAGACACACTTGGAGTACTGTGTACAGTTCTGATCACCCTATTATAGAAAGGATATTATTAAACTAGAAAGAGTGCAGAAAAGATTTACTAGGATGCTACCGGGACTTGATGGTTTGACTTATAGGGAGAGGTTAGACAGACTGGGACTTTTTTCCCTGGAGAGTAGGAGGTTAAGGGGTGATCTTATAGAAGTCTATAAAATAATGAGGGGCATAGATAAGGTAGATAGTCAAAATCTTTTCCCAAAGGTAGGGGAGTCTATAACGAGGGGGCATAGATTTAAGGTGAGAGGGGAGAGATACAAAAGGGTCCAGAGGGGCAATTTTTTCACTCAAAGGGTGGTGAGTGTCTGGAACGAGCTGCCAGAGGCAGTAGTAGAGGCAGGTACAATTTTGTCTTTTAAAAAGCATTTGGACAGTTACATGGGTAAGATGGGTATAGAGGGATATGGGCCAAGTGCAGGAAATTGGGACTAGCTTAGTGGTATAAACTGGGCGACATGGACATGTTGGGCCGAAGGGCCTGTTTCCATGTTGTAACGTCTATGATTCTATGATAAAATTAAGATTGAATGGTGAAATTGCAAAGGCTCTATAATACTTACTGCTAAGTGTAGTCTTCAGTTGTACATCCTAGATTAATGTAGTACAAATTGAAAAGGAGCTAAAAAGTCAGGGACTGGGGGAGAAATTGGAATCTGTTTCGCCCGTCTCTTGGGCATAAAACGGGGGCAAAAATGACCAATTTCATGGGGCTATGTCCTGCGCTCAAAAGGCGACTGAAAAATGTCCAATGCCATATTGGCTCAGGCGATAGTTCAGGCGTCCCTGGCGACCATGTGTGCAGGAAGTGTGTCCAGCTGCAGATACTGGCTAACCGCATTTCAAAGCTGGAGCTGCGGGTGGATTCACTGTGGAGCATCCGCGATGCTGAGATTATCGTGGATAGCACGTTCAGTGAGGTGGTCACACCGCAGGTAAAGATTACGCAGGCAGAAAGGAAATGGGTGACCGCCAGGCAGAGCAGGAGTCCCCTGGGGCTATCCCTGCCTCCTTTGCAAATGCTAATGAGGGGCCAAAAACCTATTTCTATTAAATAGCATTTATAGCACAGAAACAGGCCATTCAGCCCTATGCCGGTGTTTGTACTCCACACGAGCCTCCTCCCACCCCTCTTCATCTTACCCTATCAGCATATCCTTCTAGTCCTTTCTCCCTCATGTATTGTCTGGTTTCTCCTTAAATGCTACTATGCTATTCACCTCAACCACTCCACGTGGCAGCAAGTTCCACATCCTCATCACTCTCTGAGCAAAGTGTGTTTCAGGACTTCTTTCACAAATTCATCAGCACTGAGCCGAGCCTGCGCCAGGCATGCGGTCCTCAGTTTTTCAAGTTCTTGTTGTGGCCTCTGCCAATTTTAATTCGAATCCAGCCCAGACATCACTGCAGTTCCCCGATCAGCTAATAACAGGTACTCACGGAACGACTCAGATGATAATTACATATATATTTTTTTACCTCCCTAGAGCTGATTTTATTGTTTCATCGTTTCAATCCGGGGCCCTTGATAGTTAATTGTTTATTGGACCATGTTTAAAATATGATTAAAAGATAGATAATAGTTGGCAATTCTAATTCAAACAAAAACACGGAATGAAATAGCATTTCAGGTTCTCTACCCTCCTTACCACAGAGTGGTTTTTAATTTCATGATGTTACAGATGGTTGCCACATCAGTTACACAAATTATTTTTGCACTTGATTGGAGAAACTATTTGCATTTTCAAATCTCAGCAGTATCATTGGCCTTTCACCTTCAGTACGGTTACACTGGAATGATCACCAAGCAATCAGGCAGCAACGACATGTTCCTTCCTTCACTTGGCCTTTGACCCAGTCCATAAGTTTCCTGATTAGTATAATTTATTCCTTTCTTGTGTCTCCGACGTCTGTGTGAAAAACCCTCTTTAAATTCTAAGAAGTAGAAGTTTCTTGTCAATAAAGTGAACCGTTTGATTCTTCAACGACCTTAGCAGTAACTCCCACTGAAAGAAAAAATTGTTTTCTCACTGCCATTAATGCATTGAATTACCACCCACCATATGCGACAGGATCTGATCGTTGAAGATGGAGAAATGAATTGCTGACCCCCCTCCCGAATTTCCAACATTTGCAATGACAAGCCCTCAATGTAATTGTGTTTTTTTAAATGATCCTGTTCTTCTCTCACGCACACCATATATTTGAAAGATTTAATTGAGGTGTTTAAGTCATGAAGGGTTTTGATAGAGTAAATAAGGAGAACTTATTTCCACTGGCAGAAGGGTCAGTAGCCAGAGAACACAAATTTAATGTAATTGGCAAAAGAGCCTGAGGGGAGATGAGGAGAAGTTCTTTTACACGGTGAGTTGTTATGATCTGGAATGCACTGCCTGAAAGGGTGGTGGAAGCAGATTCAATAGCACCTTTCAAAAGAGAATTGGATAAATACTTGAAGGGGAAAATTTTACAGGACTACGAGAAAGAGCAGTGGAGTGGGACTAATTAGATAGCTCTTTCAAAGAGCTGGCACAGGCATGATGGGATGAATGGCCTCCTTCTGTGCTGTATGATTCCATGATTCAGTATGTTGCTCCACGACTGCAGATTTGGTTCTAGGCATAGTTCTGAGATAACATCTGTATACCAAGGTATAGTCTCCTGGCAGATTGTTTCTCGCTGAGGTCTGGGGAAGTAAAGAAACAGAATCGAGAACATTAAGCATTTATTTAGTGCATTTAATGTAGAAAAAGTCCCAAGCTGTTTCACAGAGGCATGATATAAAAATGCATCAGCAGCACTCATACTGCATCAAGTGGTAATGAGTCCTGTATGTTCACTTTCAACAGCATTAAACCTCCCATATCCTCATCTCCTGTAGTTCCACTCCTCCACCACCTTATCCTCCTCCTTGAAAATATTTAACATTAATGGGCTTGATGAGACCCCTATGATGCACCGTTCACCAAAAGACTGCTCCTTCAGGCAATATCTCATAGGAACAATAGAATTGCTAGACAAAAAAAGACCAAAGCCCATCTAGTTCACCTTTTACCATCCCGGTAGTCACATGATGCAACGATAATTGAGTTGTAGACTAATCACAAAGAATTACAAAGAATGTACAGCACAGAAACAGGCCATTCGGCCCAATAGGTCCATGCCGGCGTTTATGCTCCATGTGAGCCTTCTCCCACCCTTCTTTATCTCACCCTATCAATATATCCTTCTATTCCTTTCTCCCTCATGTGCTTATCTAGCTTCCCCTTAAATGCATCAATGCTAGTTGCCTCAACTACCTATCATATTTATGGCCCCTAGTTCTGGTCTCCCCCCACCCAAGTGGAAACATCTTCTCTACGTCTATCCTATCAAATCCTTTCAGAATCTTAAAGACTTCTATCAGGTCACCCCTCAGTCTTCTCTTTTCTGGAGAAAAGAGCCCAAAACAGCCTATTCAATCTTTCCTAATAAACATAACCTCTCATTTCTGGTTTCATCCCAGTAAATCTTTTCTGCTCCTTCTCCAGTGCCTCTATATCTTTTTTATAGTGTGAAGACCAGAACTGTTCACAGTACTCCAATTGTGGTCTAACTAAGGTTCTGTACACCTCACACTTATCGATATTGAAACTCATTTGCCAATTACATACCCATTCTGCAAGTTTATTAATGTCTTCCTGTATTTTGTCACAGTCTTCCTCAGTATTAACTATACCCCCCAATCTGGTGTCATCTGCAAATTTTGAAATTGTACTTCCAATTCCTGAGTTCAAATCGTTTGTGTAAATGGTGAACAACAGTGGTCCTGGCACCGTTCCTTGCGGAACACCACTTCCCACCTTTTGCCAGTTTGAGTAATTACCTTAACCCCTACTCTCTGTTTTCTGTTTTGTAGCCAACTTGCTATCGATTCTGCTACTTGTCCCCTGACTCCACATGCTCTGACCTCAGTCATGAGTCTACTATGCGGTACCTTATCGAAGGCCTTTTGAAAATCCAAATATATTACATCTACTGCTTTGCCTTTGCCTACACTTTCTGTTATTTCTTCAAAGAATTCAGTAAGGTTAGTCACCTTCCCTTTTGAAATTCGTGCTCACTATTCTTCATTATATTTTCAGTTTCTAGATGTTTTTCTATTACATCTTTGAGTAAGGATTCCATTATCTTTCCTACCACCAACGTTAAATTAATTGGTCTATTGTTCCCTGGACTGGTTCTATCTCCCTTTTTAAATATAGGAATCACATTAGCTGTCCGTCAGTCCTCTGACACTATTCTCTTTTCTAATAATTTTATATATATATGTAATAGTACCTCTGCTATCTCTTCCCTAACTTGTATGCGCAGATACAATCCATCCAGACCTGGGGTTTTATTCTCTAAGTTTGATTAGTTTATCAATTATCTCCCCCTTTCTATCTTAAATGTCTTTGTATCTTTTTTGGTTTCTTCTTCTAATGTCATGCTCACCATGTTAGTCTCGCTGATAAATACTGAGGCAAAGTAATTATTTAATATTGCTGCCATTTCGCTGTCATTACCTGTCAGTTTATCGTGTGTATCCCTTAGTGACCCTAGCCTGATTTTCTTTTGTTATTTATGTGTCTGTAGAACACTTTACTATTTTTTTTTGATATTCCTTATAATTTAATTTTGTGGTTGATTTTTGCCTTCCTTATTATTTTTTTGACTTCTTTCCTAAACTTTTCATATTCCCTTTTGTCATCCTCTCCTTTGTTGTCTGTGTACTTCGTGTATGCATTTTTCTGTAGTTTCAGTTTTGCCCTTATTTCTTTATTCATCCATGGTGTGTCATTACTGGCTAGTTTGTTCTTGCTTTTTAGTGGGATATATTCCTCCTGGACTCCATTGATCACAGTTTTAAATGTTTCCCACTGCTGTTCTATTTCATTGTTTATCAGTAAATTTTTCCAGTTTATTTTTCCGAGTTCCATTCTCATCCCCTTAAAATCAGCTTTTTTCCAATTTATTACTTTGGTCTTTGTCTTACTTATGTCCTTCTCAATCTTTTTCTTAAACCTTATTATGTAGTGATTGCTATTGCCTAGATGTTCCCCTACACTTACTTCTCCTTTCTTATCTGTTCTGGTTCATTTCCTATTATTAATTCCAGCAGTGCTTCCTCTCTTGTTGGGCCTATTAGATACTGAGCAAGAAAGGAGTCCTGCACACATTGCAAAAATGCCATTCCCTGTATCCCTTTACCGACCTCTTCTTGCCAGTTTATTTGGGTCATTAAAATCTCCCATGATTGTTATTCTATGTCCTTTACTCATTTCACATGTTTGCTTATATATTTCTTCCTCTACCTCCTTTCCACTATTATGTGGTCTGTCGTTTACCCCTATTAGCATGATTGATCCCTTCTGATCTTTTATTTCAATCCATCTTTTATTTCAATGATAGCAATTAATCTCTATCAATTAGTCTACAACAGACTGAGACAAGAGGTGAGAAAAACCTCAGTGGTGGAGAGCTTTGGGAACCATAGGTCCAAAGTCACCTGTTCCCCCCAAGCATGTTACACTTACCAGATGTCATGTCTCAAATTACTCCTATTCTGTATTTAGAAATATTATTTTCTGTAAAAAAATCTATCCAATTTGCATTTGAATGAATCGATACTAACTTCTTCCACTGTCTTCTTAGGGAGTCTGTTCCATAAATAGATCTTCTGCTCTCCTCACCACTGGAACTTTGGCGACTCCGTCCGCTGTTTTAATGCCTGTTTTAAATGAGAGAAATGAAACACGATGTAGGAATAGAGTAATTTTACACATTTCACAACAATTGTTACTTAACAGGCAAATAACAAAGAAACAAAATAAAGCATTACTGGCAGATTTATGCATTAATGTACACTCGGAATATTTCACCATGTGGAGTGGGGGTAAAAGTTAATAGTAAATCACAACATTACTACCCATGATGCACAATGGACACATGGGATAGCTCGAACTTACAGAGCAAATTAAAGCCCTCAGCGTATCAAGTGGTTCAGAATAGCTATATCCAGAAAAAATTCAGAGTAATAATCTGGTTGTCGCTCATGGAACAACAACAACAACTACATGCATTTATATAGCATCTTTAAGGTAGTAAAACACCCCAAGGTGCTTCACAGGAGAGTCATCTGACAAAATTTAACACTGAGCCACATAAAGAAATATTAAGACAGGTGGCCAAAAGCTTGGTCAAAGAGGTAGGTTTTAAGGAGATACTTAAAGGAAGAGAGAGAGAGGTAAAGAGGCGGAGAAGTTAAGGGAAGGAATTCCAGAGCTTAGAGCCTAGGTAGCTAAAGGCATGGTTGTCAATGGTGGAGCAAAATAAATTGAGGATGCACAATTGGAGGAGCACAGAGATCTCGGAGAGCTGTATGGAATACTATTAGTATTTCAAATCCAACCAACAGTTTCAAACCAAATGCACTGATAAGCTTTTTATTTAAATTGAGTTGGAACAATACATTTCTCTAGTTGATGCACATTTCATAAATTTGATTTAATAACTATTGAGCTTAAAGTGAGGCTGGACTTCTATTCATTGGTGAGCTTCTGCAGTTAATAGTGAGCCCTTGGGCTCAATTTTGAAATGGTGGTGGGTTGGCAGCGGTGGGGGGAGGGGGCGGTGGTGAAGGTGCGCATGGCAAACCCGAATAAAGAAAACTTACCTTTTCCGATGTGATCGCGACGTAATTAATGGTGATTAAAGTTGTTTCCGGGTTTCACACCTGGCAGCCAGCCTGATCGACAGACTGGCTGCCAACAGGAGCTGCAACGCCGGGGTGGGGGGGGAGAGAAAGAGAGAGAGAGAGAGAGACGTCATCCGGCGCTGGAACAGAGAGTGGAGGGCGTTGAAGATTGGGGCGGGGGTGAGGGGAAGATCAGGGGGGGGGGAAGAGGGGAAGATCAGGGGGGGGGGAAGAGGGGAAGATCGGGGGGGGAAGAGGGGAAGATCTGGGGGGAAGAGGGGAAGATCAAGGGGGAAGAGGGGAAGATCAAGGGGGGAGAGGGGGAGATCAAGGGGGAAGAGGGGAAGATCAAGGGGGGAGAGGGGGAGATGGGGGGTGAGGGAGGAGATCAGGCAGAGATGGGAAGATTGGGGGGGAGAATGGAAGATCGGGGGGGAGAATGGAAAATCAGGTGGGGAATGGAAGATTGCGGGGTAGGGGGAGGTTGGGGGGGAGAGGGAGATCAGAGATGGAGTCATCGGGGGCCGAGAGGGACATCGGAGAGGGAGAGATCAGGGGGGAGAGGGGGACATCGGAAAGGGAGACATCGGGGGGAGAGGGGGACATCGGAGAGGGTGACATTGGGGGCTAAGAGGGACATCGAAGAGGGAGACATCGGACATCGGAGCAGGGTGGAAAGGTAGGTATATTTTGTTTTTTAAATTTGTGCAATGGTTTTTCTATTTAATTTATTTCATTTATTTTTGCCTGATCCGACCCTGGTTTCACCAGGTGTGAATCGGAAGCCGTGGGAAACCCGCCCAGGTAAGTTTAAAATCGTTTTAACTATCTACTATGTCAGAAATAAAGTACTTTAACTACCTCAATGAGATATATTGGTTCTTTAACTATCATCTCTCTGGCTTTAATTGCTGGCAGGCCTTCCGGATTCAGGAAGCACGCACGCACACAGGCGGGTCTGTGGGAAACCCAGAAATCGGCGGGTTGGAGTCGACTTCCGAACCCGCTTGGGATTTTCGCCATTTTCGCAGCCCCCACCCCCCGCCCCCAAAATTTGATTTTAAAATTGAACCCCTTGTGTTCAGTGTGTTTGAGAACATCCAATTTAGAATTGCAATCCAGTCCCTGAAAGTACACTTTCAAACAGCTGGTACTCTACCAAATTAATGACAAATCTCACTGAATGAGACACACTAGGTGTTCCATTTAAATGCATTTTGAGTTTTGTGCCAAGAGAGAGTATTTCTTTTATTGTAAGTTCTGAGTGATTCAAGGATATATCACTGAAAAATGTTTGAGCACTTTCTAAAACCATGGAAACCCAGCCCAAGGCTAAAATTATTAATACAGATAGGAAGTCAAAGCACAACTTGATCTGAAACTCAAGAGAAATGTAACATGAAAGTCGCAGGATGCATCTTGTCAGCGCCTTGACATACTTGTCTCCATTCTTTCAACAATAACTTGCATTTATATAGCGTCTTTAACATAGTAAAAACATCCCAAGGCATTTCACAGGAGTGTTACCAGACAAAATTTGACACCGAGCCACTTAAAGAGATATTAGGACAGGTGACCAAAAGCTTGGTCAAAGAGATAGGTTTTAAGGAGTGACTAAAAGGCAGAGAAGTTTAGGGAAGGAATTCCAGAGCTTAGGACCTAGGGAGCTGAAGGCACAGCCGCCAATGGTGGAGCGATTAAAATCGGGGGTGCACAAGACGCCAGAATTGGAGTAGCGCAGAGATCTTGGAGGGTTGTAGGGTTGGAGGAGGTCACAGGAATAGGGAGGGCGAGGCCATGGAGGGATTTGAACACAAGGACGAGAATTTTAAAATCGAGGCATTGCCAGACCAGGAGACAATGTAGGTCAGTGAGAACAGGGGTGATGGGTGAACGGGACTTGGTGCGATTTAGGATACGACAGCAGAGTTTTGGATGAGCTCAAGTTTACGCCACAAATGCGTGGATTAGCAGCACGGAGTTTGGACAAAAGTAAATTTGGAGCTGATCTTTAACTGCTAGGGAACCTGTAACCTTTACTGTTGTTGCTCTGTTGCTTGGTGTCCATGAAACCTATGACAGTCCCCATCAATAGGTTACATTTCTGTTAGATTCTTAGTGATCTCTTCAGAGGATGTCGAACGTGAGAAAACAAATACATATTTAATTCTTTGGTATCTTTGACGTGAGACTAAAGGCTGGTAGGTTATTTGTTCAATGACTTCTCAGACTACATAATAAATTGAAGATATGGATACCACAAAAATAAATGCCATTTCACATGCTAAAATATATCCCAGTATCAAATTATATGTATGGTCCAGGCATCTTTACCTGGTATTTATGCAAGCATTTAAGATAAACCTTATAATCCTGTTCAAAGTGTCTCCAAGCATCTTTCCACAACCTTTGACGGTGATGTTTGTGTATTTCATACTCCAGAATGACTCAGGCCTTACAACAAAGGAAAAGCCCAGTGACATAGATGAAAGAGAGCGAGAGAAAGAGAGAAAGAAAAAAGGAAAGGATTTGCATTTAAATGTCAAACCCCTTTCTCATACTTATGCTGTCCAAAGAGCTCTATACAAGCAATTAATTACATTTTAAATACACTGTTGTAATGTCGGCAAACAGAGCAATCAATGTACACAGCAAGGTCCTACAAAGAGCAAATAAATAAATGACCAGATGATCTATTTTTGGTAATGTTGGTTGAGGGAAAACTGCTGGCTGGAATTCTGGGGAAAATACCAGGCGATGGGCCCACTGCTAAATTCATGGGGCCCATTGTTTAGGTGGGCAGATAGCTAAAACAGGCAGCTGGCCCCTTAAATATGTTAATCAGGGGCCAAATGCCTGTTAAAGGACCTGTTGAGAAATGAGTTCCCGATGATTGGGGCAGGAGTCGGGCCTGTGCTGCTCAGGATTCTTCAGTGGCCCACGTGTTTTAAATTTTAAATGAAAAAAAAGCCACCTTCTTATGGAGCCAGGACTGCTCCCATGACTCCACAGGCGTCGCAATCAACCCCCCCGCTGCCATCTCGTAGCCCGTTCCATCCCCCCTCCCGGGACTTACCCGAGGGTTGCTGCAGGCGGCCTGAAATTAAGGTCTCCCGTCGGGCGAGCTACCTGTGGAGGCATGATCAGTGCTGGCAGCTCACCCCAAGTATCCAGATGACACCCGAGGACCAATTTCAATTAATCCTCAGGCCTCTTGCTTCAGATGTGTGCTGCCTCCGGACAAATCATTACACCTCTGCCTTGCTCACAGTGTCTGCTAAGCTTTTAAACTCTGTATATTGTATGATGTTGCTCAAATGCAAAATTAGCATTTTCTTGTAGAGTCAAGGCTGTTGGAGCATACATAAAGCTATGGGAAGTCTCTCAGTCAATTTATCCACATCTTCTGGGCTCCCAACAACCACCTGTCATTTTCATATTGTTCAATCTTGTATGAAGAACCCCATAAAATACCCTTCTCAAATGGGACGAGTAAGGGGTGGTACTGATCAGATAAATACATCTATAGCAGTATTACTAGGAATAATAGTCCTACAAAATAAATTAAAGTTGAGTACACTCAATTCAACTGCAAAAATGATATGTCTCATGGCATCTGGTACAATTAGTCAACTCATTAAAGGACAATGGTTAAGCTGTGCAGCTTCTGATAGCTTCTCACACAAATGTAATTCTCAGATACAGATCCTGAGGGACAGTCCTTTATGTGGTTCTGTTTTTTCTGGACCGTTATTGGGAGTATTTCTGCTGTTTCTAAAAAATGGATGATTTTAAAAACTGATATCTGAAAATAAAAACACGGGGAATATTCCCCTCCGTTTGCTGATGTTAGTGCAAAAGGTTGGTGTGACCCACTTTATATCCATGCCCACTTCATTTTGCTAATATTAGTGAGTGGAGAAAATTCCAGCAATCAAGTTCTGTCCCTGTTGACACCAACATCTGCCATAACAGTGATTTAAGAACATCGGAGTTGCTTGACAAAAAAGACCGAGGTCTGTCTTGTTCACCTGCTATCATCCTGGTAATCCCATGATATGACGATAATGGAGTTGTTGACTAATCATAGCAATCAATCTCTATCAATTAGTCTACAACAGACCCCGACATGAGCTGATGGTTTGCTGTGCCACATTCTTGTAGTCTTACAAAACAGGATGAAGTCACTTGAAAGTTCCCCAGGCTTACATTAATTATTTCACCTCCATCCTGCGACACCTAAAATCTTTTCTACACATGGACCAATATTAGTAATTTAACCATGGGCTTGGCCCATTAGTATATGGGAATCAGGGGGTAAACTCTCCAGTGGCTGGAGTCATACCTAGCACAAAGGACAATGGTAGTGGTTGTTGGAGGCCAATCATCTCAGCCCCAGGGCATTGCTGCAGGAGTTCCTCAGGGCAGTGTCCGAGACCCAACCATCTTCAGCTGCTTCATCAATGACCTTCCCTCCATCATAAGGCCAGAAGTGGAGATGTTCACAGTTTGGAGCTCCATTTGCAATTCCTCAGATATTGAAGCAGTCAGTGCCCGCATGCAGCAAGACCTGGACAACATCCAGGCTTGGGCTGAGAAGTGGCAAGTAACATTTGTGCCACACAAGTGCCAGGCAATGACCATCTCCAACAAGGGAGAGTCTAACCACCTCCCCTTGACATTCAACGGCATTACCATCACCATCCTGGGGGTCACCACTGACCAGAAACTTAACTGGACCAGCCACATAAATACTGTGGCTACAAGAGCAGGTCAGAGGCTGAGTATTCTGCAGCGAGTGACTCTCCTCCTGACTCCCCAAAGCCTTTCCACCATCTACAAGGCACAAGTCAGGAGTGTGATGGAATACTCTCCACTTGCCTGGATGAGTGCAGCTCCAACAACACTCAAGAAGCTCGACACCATCCAGGACAAAGCAGCCCGCTTCACTGGCACCCATCCACCACCTTAAACATTCAGTCCTTCCACCACCGGTGCACCATGGCTGCAGTGTGTACCATCCACAGGATGCACTGCAGCAACTCGCCAAGGCTTCTTCGACAGCACCTCCCAAACCAGTGAGCTCTACCACCTAGAAGGACAAGGGCAGCAGGCGCATGGGAACACCATCACCCTACATGTTCCCCTCCAAGTCACACACTATTCCCACTTGGAAATATATCGCCGTTCCTTCATCGTCGCTGGGTCAAAATCCTGGAACTCCCGACCGAACAGCACTGTGGGAGAACCTTCACCACATGGACTGCAGCGGTTCAAGAAGGCGGCTCACCACCACCTTCTCAAGGGCAATTTGGGATGGGTAATAAATACTGGCCTTGCCAGTGATGCCCACATCCTATGAATGAATTAAAAAAGATATATAAAATTAATAGAAATGTAAACTATTTCCTGAAGAATTTCAGCCTCATTTTCACAGTTCGCTGGTATTCTGTAACTTGTTCCCCATTTTATACTCTTTAGTATTTGTTTTAACTTGCTATTAACAAGGAGAAGCTTTTAGAATATATGTTGGAGGAAATGTTTATTTTTATCAGCCCTCTATCCCCAAATCCTGAACACTCTATCCCCCATCTCCCTCGACCTCACCATCAGTCACAGAACCTTCAGCTGCCTGGGTCCTACTCTCTAGAAAACTCCCCCACTAAACCTCTCCAACTCTCTTGTCCTTTAAAAACCTCCTCAAAACCCATCTCTTCGACCAAGCTTTCGGTGACCCTTCCTAATCTCTCTCTCTGTCTGAGTTGACACCCATTTTCTTTAGGTTTAAAGCAACTTGGGGCTTTTTTTTAACATTAAAGACATTATATAAACAACAAGTAGTTGTTGCAGAAATTACAATTGGTGATATTCTGATGGAGTACCTAATATATTTCGTAGAGTTTGATGCCAAAGACGCTCCAGAATTACGGTTTTCCTCTTTCTCTAATCTTTGTTGCTTCACAGCATACGATGAAAAATAAAACTCTGCATCGGAAGCTTTTGCTTTCCACTCACATACACTGTGACTTAATTCTGATCAAGAAACGGCTGCACTGTGTGTCTCTCCGGGTTGTTAAAACAAGAAAGAGGGGAAAAAAATCACATTTGTGGGTTTTTTACACACAAATCAAACTACTTACATGTGCATGCAATCTTATGTGTGCATGTTTTGTCCTAGTCCTTGAAAAATACCTTCTATAAATAATTCAGTTGCTCTAACCACCAATCTTCTCCGCATTTCCATGTATCGAACTTAAGCAATGATTTGAATTGGGTCACAGAGTTTTAGCTCCTGGCAGAGGCAGGAGCTGACATCGTGGATAAGCAGTGGCAGTTTCAGTGAATAATTTATACGGTTTAATTCCCTTACAAATGCCCCTTTGTGACCACCGACATCTGAGAGAAAGGGATTTGTGGTGTTTCTGGACTAAAACCCTAATAAACATGCTGCGGGGATATGGAGAAGTTGGGAGGATGACTCCGATCCTGTCAGTGTATGACAGGAACGGCTACCAAAGGTCAGCCAGAATGAAACTATAATCATAGGACATCACAACTGTCACTAGTCATGTTTCAAGCTGAATATTTAAGGATTATATACTGCTGTGTGTCAGTGGTGAAAAATCTTCAAAAATGATATTTATTTAATAAACTGAGGTTAGGGTTTTCATGAAATATTTAAATGAATTGGCTGCATCATTTGAAGTTACTTTCCAATGCACGCTCAATTTAACCCTTTTGGTTGCTGAAAGATCGTTTTGCTTTTAAAACACTGACATCTTTCCATTTTTAGTGCAACACCGACCAAAAGGAAAATTGTTAATTTGAATTGAAAGGAGAAAATCCAAGAAACTCAGAGGATGGAAATTCAATCTCGCCCGAAAACAGGGGTTCGCAGGTGGTGGGGTACTCAGGGGGTGGGGTGGGCAGGGGGAGGGGTAGGCAGGGGCGGGGCACGCAGGGGGTGGGGTGGGCAGGGGGAGGGGTAGGCAGGGGCGGGGCACGCAGGGGGCGGGGTGGGCAGGGGGTGGGATGGGCAGGGGGAGGGGTACGCAGGGGGCGGGGTATGAAGGGGGCAGCGTGAACAGGGGGTGGGGTACGAAGGGGCTAGGGTAGGAAGGAGGTGGGGTCGGCAGGGGGTGGGGTGTGAGGGGGTGGAGTGGGCAGGGTGTGGGATACGAAGGGGGTGGAGTGGGCAGGGAGTAGGGTGCGCAGGGGCTGGGATGCGAGGGGGTGGAGTGAGCAGGGTGTGGGGTACGTATGGGGTGGAGTGGGCAGAGGGTGGGGTACGAAAGGGGTGGAGTGGGCAGGGGGTGGGGTGGGCAGGGGATGAAATACAAAGGGAGTGGAGTGGGTAGGGGGTGGGTTACGAGGGAGTGGGGAGGGCAGGGGGTGGGGTACGAAGGGGGTGGGGGGGATGGGGGTGGGTTACGAGGGGGTGGAGTGGGCAGAGTTGGGGTGTGAGGGGGTAGGGTGTGCAGGGTGTTAGGTATGAAGGGGGTGGGGCAGGCAGGGGGTGGGTTACGAAGGGGGTGGAGTGGGCAGAGGGTGGGTTACGAGGGAGTGGGGAGGGCAGGGGGTGGGGGGGATGGGGGTGGGTTACGAAGGGGGTGGAGTGGGCAGAGTTGGGGTGTGAGGGGGTAGGGTGTGCAGGGTGTTGGGTATGAAGGGGGTGGGGCGGGCAGGGGGCAGGTTACGAAGGGGGTGGAGTGGGCAGGGGGTTGGGTATGAAGGGGGTGGGGTGGGCAGGGTTTGGGTTACGAGGGGGTGGGGTTGGCAGGGGTGGGGTATGAAGGGTTGGGGTTGGCAGGGGGTGGGGTATGAAGGGGATTGGGTGGGCAGGGGGTGGGATGGGCAGGGGGAGGGGTACGCAGGGGGCGGGGTATGAAGGGGGCAGCGTGAACAGGGGGTGGGGTACGAAGGGGCTAGGGTAGGAAGGAGGTGGGGTCGGCAGGGGGTGGGGTGTGAGGGGGTGGAGTGGGCAGGGTGTGGGATACGAAGGGGGTGGAGTGGGCAGGGAGTAGGGTGCGCAGGGGCTGGGATGCGAGGGGGTGGAGTGAGCAGGGTGTGGGGTACGTATGGGGTGGAGTGGGCAGAGGGTGGGGTACGAAAGGGGTGGAGTGGGCAGGGGGTGGGGTGGGCAGGGGATGAAATACAAAGGGAGTGGAGTGGGTAGGGGGTGGGTTACGAGGGAGTGGGGAGGGCAGGGGGTGGGGTACGAAGGGGGTGGGGGGGATGGGGGTGGGTTACGAGGGGGTGGAGTGGGCAGAGTTGGGGTGTGAGGGGGTAGGGTGTGCAGGGTGTTAGGTATGAAGGGGGTGGGGCAGGCAGGGGGTGGGTTACGAAGGGGGTGGAGTGGGCAGAGGGTGGGTTACGAGGGAGTGGGGAGGGCAGGGGGTGGGGGGGATGGGGGTGGGTTACGAAGGGGGTGGAGTGGGCAGAGTTGGGGTGTGAGGGGGTAGGGTGTGCAGGGTGTTGGGTATGAAGGGGGTGGGGCGGGCAGGGGGCAGGTTACGAAGGGGGTGGAGTGGGCAGGGGGTTGGGTATGAAGGGGGTGGGGTGGGCAGGGTTTGGGTTACGAGGGGGTGGGGTTGGCAGGGGTGGGGTATGAAGGGTTGGGGTTGGCAGGGGGTGGGGTATGAAGGGGATTGGGTGGGCAGGGGGTTGGGTGTGCAGGGGTGGGGTACGAAGGGGGTGGGGTACAAAGGGGGTGAGGTGGGCAGGGGTGGGGTACGAAGGGGCGGAGTGGGCAGGGATGTGGTACAAAGGGGGCGGAGTGGGCAGGGGATCGGGTATGAGGGGGTGGGGTGCACGGACCATGTGAAATTCGCGCTGGGACCTGAGTATCATAGATCAGGCATGCAGCCAGCGCTACCGGCCCTGCTCATTGGCTGCGAGCCTGTTTTGGGAGGGGCAGAAAATCAGACATCTCTGACATCACGACAAGGCAGCCTGCGCTGTGGCTACAAACAGGATGGAACGCTTGTACACAAAGGAATGGCTGAAATAACTGTAGAACGGGCCCCCACATACTCCGATGCTGCTTTGGAGGCCCTGGTCCAGGCAGTGGGCAGGGGAAGGGAGATCCTGTTCCCCTCGGGGAACAGTAAGCCCTCC
Organism: Heptranchias perlo; assembly: GCF_035084215.1. Lineage (NCBI taxonomy): Eukaryota > Metazoa > Chordata > Chondrichthyes > Hexanchiformes > Hexanchidae > Heptranchias > Heptranchias perlo. The sequence goes on from NC_090333.1 coordinate 64,258,494, forward strand.
AGGCAACACCTCTGCCACCCATGTGAAGAGATCACTGAGGAGGTCAATTCAAGGAGCTTAGCTCCCAGCACATGGCTGCAATGTCGAAAGAAGTTTAATGACCTCAGCAGAGTTGTCAAGGTAAGAATCCTACCTCTCACCTTAATTACTTCCTCCTCACAGCGCCATCACCTGCAGCCTCATTACTCACAACACTCCCCACCCTCTTCCCTTCACTCTCCTACAATCACGACACAACACTTCACTCCACCTCTCTCTCCTCCTACTCACACACTATGGCAACCCTCACATCTTGCATGCAACATTTTCACTATTCAACCACAACAGGCACATTCTCAAAACAGTTCCCAAGACTGTCACGAACACACTCCCTTCCTTCTTGCGGGGCAATGTTGCCCACAACACGAGACAGCAGAAGGCGACCGGAAAAGCCAGACATTGTCTGCACATCTTCTCCCCTCTCAAGGAGGATAAACAAACACAAGACAGGCGCTGTGTTCTTAATTCAGCAAGTTAACCAAATATAAATTGAGTTGTTGGAGTAACTTTTTTGTTCTGGATCTGGTGTTGGTGTTAATATTTGTAGTGAACTGAGAGCAAGACCTATAGGGCTGGACTGAAGGGAGGCAATCAGATGGTGGTTATAAGGATTGCGGGCCTGTTGGTGTATTGGGGATCAAAGGGATGGTTCAGGTGAAGCACTCTTGGATCAGCTCGGGGCACTGGTAGTTGATGCTCTCCTGCTCTTCCTCCACTTCTTGCTGCCCAGGTGGTAGTAAGGGCTGGTACCACAGTATAGTGAAGTTATGCAGCATGCAGCGGACAACCACAAATCCGGAAACACAGTCAGGGGTGTACTGCAGAGTTCCTCCCGAACGGTTCAGGCAAGAGAATCATTGCATGAGCACACTGATGGCCCGCTCAATGCCGTTTCTGGTGACACCATGGCTCTCATTGTAGGCCAGCTCTGCCTCTATGACCAGGTTCTTGACAGGAGTCATGAGCCATGTCCGGAGGAGATAGCCCTTGTTGCCAAGTAACCAGCCTGTGACCTGATGGCCTGGTTTAAGTAAAGGAGTAAAGGAGGAACAGGCGCAGGATGAATGAATCACTGCAGCCAGGAAACCGGGCACAGAGCTGTAAGATGCACTGCCTGTGGTCACAAACAAGCTGGACGTTCACGGTGTGGTATCCCATTCTATTGAGAAAGATGTCAAGCTGGTAATGGGGAGCATGCAAGGCAATGTGGGTGCAGTCTATGGACCCTGGGGAAGCCTGCAATGTGGGCAAAGCCCGGCGCTCTCTCGTCCTACCTCACTCTGTCCATGGGGAAAGAGATGTCGGTGTTCCTCCTGGCGTAGAGCCTCAGTGACCTCCCTGATACAGCAGTGCACTGCAAACTGCAAGATATCGCTGACGCCACCTGCTGCAGCCGGGAACAACCCCATGCAGTAAACCTTTAGCGGGACGGTGACCTTGACAGCCGCAGGCAGTGCTGTCCATGCCCCAGTTTGAGGCTCCAGTTGTGGCTGCAGCAGGTGACCTAGTCCAATGGTAGCCCTCTTTGTGAAGAACAGACACCTCACACATTGCTCCTCGGTGCACTTGAGGTATGAAAAGTACTCATTGAAGATTGGCTGTACAGATGGCCTCCTGCGCAATGCCCTCCTCCTCCTCCATCTTGTCCCAGCTGCTCATGCTCTTTCCCAGAAATATAGGAACAGGAGTAGGCCATTCAGCCCCTCAAACCTGTTCTTCCATTCACTTAGATCATGGCTGATCCATATCTTAACTCCATACGGGTACGGTAGCATAGTGGTTGTGTTACTGGACTAGTAATCCAGAGTCTTGAGTTCAAGATCCCACTACGGCAGCTGGGGAATTTAAATTCAATTAATTAAATAAAATCTGGAATGAAAATACTAGAATCAGTAATGGTGGCCATAAAACTACCAGATTGTCGTAAAAACCCATCTGGTCCTTACCCGGTCTGGCCTACATGTGACTCCAGACCCACAGCAATGTGGTTGATTCTTAATTGCCCTTTGAAATGGCCTAGCAAGCTACTCAGTTGTAAAATCTCGCTACAAAAAGTCATAATAAGAATAAAACTGGACAGACCACTAGGCACCGGACACGACAAAGGCAAACCAAGCCCAGTCGACCCTGCAAAGTCGTCCTCACTAACATCTGGGGACTTGTGCCAAAATTGGTGAGAGCTGTCCCACAGACTGGTCAAGCAACAGCCTGACATAGCCATATTCACAGAATCATACCTTTCAGCTAACGTCCCAGACTCTTCCATCACCATCCATGGGTATGTCCCGTCCCACCAGAGGTGGCGGTACAGTGATATACAGTCAGGAGGGAGTGTCTCTGGGAGTCCTCAATATTGTCTCTGGACCCCATGAAATCTCATGGCGTCAGGTCAAACATGGGCAAGGAAACCTCCTGCTGATTACCACCTACCGTCCTCCCTCAGCCTATGAATCAGTCCTCCTCCAAGTTGAACACCACTTGGAGGAAGTACTGAGGGTAGCAAGGGCACAGAATGTACTCTGAGTGGGGGACTTCAATGTCCATCACCAAGAGTGGCTCGGTAGCACCACTACTGACCGAGCTGGCCGAGTCCTGAAGGATATAGCTGCCAGACTGGGCCTGCGGCAGGTGGTGAGCGAACCAACACAAGGGAAAAACTTACCTGACCTCGTCCTCACCAATCTACCTGTCGCAAATGCATCTGTCCATGACAGTATTGGTAGGAACGACCACCGCACAGTCCTCGTGGAGACGAAGTCCCGTCTTCACACTGAGGACACCATCCAACGTGTTGTGTGGCACTACCACCGTGCTAAATGGGATAGATCCAGAACAGATCTAGCAGCTCAAAACTGGGCATCCATGAGGTGCTGAGGGCCATCAGCAGCAGCAGAATTGTATTACAGCACAATCTGTAACCTCATGGCCCGCGTATTCCTCACTCTACCATTACCAACAAGCCAGAGGATCAACCCTGGTTCAATGAGGAGTGTAGAAGAGCATGCCAGGAGCAGCACGAGGCGTACCTAAAAATGAAGTGCCAACCTGGTGAAGCTACAACTCAGGACTACATGCATGCTAAACAGCGGAAGCAACATGCTATGGACAGAGCTAAGCGATTCCACAACCAACGGATCAGATCAAAGCTCTGCAGTCCTGTCACATCCAGTCGTGAATGGTGGTGGACAATTAAACAACTTTCGGGAGGAGGAGGCTCTGCAAACATTCCCTCCTCAATGATGGCGGAATCCAGCACGTGAGTGCAAAAGACAAGGCTGAAGCATTTGCAACCATCTTCAGCCAGAAGTGGATGATCCATCTCGGCCTCCTCCCGATATCCCCACCATCACAGAAGCCAGTCTTCAGCCAATTCGATTCACTCCACGTGATATCAAGAAACGGCTGAGTGCACTGGATACAGCAAAGGCTATGGGCCCCGACAACATCCCAGCTGTAGTGCTGAAGACTTGTGCTCCAGAACTAGCTGCGTCTCTAGCCAAGCTGTTCCAGTACAGCTACAACACTGGCATCTACCCGACAATGTGGAAAATTGCCCAGGTGTGTCCTGTCCACAAAAAGCAGGACAAATACAATCCGGCCAATTACCGCCCCATCAGTCTGCTCTCAATCATCAGCAAAGCGATGGAAAGTGTCGTCGACAGTGCTATCAAGCGGCACTTTGATAGCACTGTCGACGACAATAACCTGCTCACTGATGCTCAGTTTGGGTTCCGCCAGGACCACTCAGCTCCAGACCTAATTTCAGCCTTGGTCCAAACATGGACAAAAGAGCTGAATTTCAGAGGTGAGGTGAGAGTGACTGCCCTTGACATCAAGGCAGCATTTGACCAAGTGTGGCACCAAGGAGCCCTAGTAAAATTGAAGTCAATGGGAATCGGGGAAAACTCTCCAGTGGCTGGAGTCATACCTAGCACAAAGGAAGATGGTAGTGGTTGTTGGAGGCCAATCTTCTCAGCCCCAGGGCATTGCTGCAGGAGTTCCTCAGGGCAGTGTCCTAGGCCCAACCATCTACAGCTGCTTCATCAATGACCTTCCCTCCATCATAAGGTCAGAAATGGGGATGTTCGCTGATGATTGGACAGTGTTCAGCTCCATTCGCAACCCGTCAAATAATGAAGTAGTCCGTGCCTGCATGCAGCAAGACCTGGACAACATCCAGGCTTGGGCTCATAAGTGGCAAGTAACATTCGTGCCAGACAAGTGTCAGGCAATGACCATCTCCAACAAGAGAGAGTCTAACCACCTCCAGGTCAGAGGCTGGGTATTCTGGGGCGAGTGACTCACTTCCTGACTCCCCAAAGCCTTTCCACCATCTACAAGGCACAAGTCAGGAGTGTGATGGAATACTCTCCACTTGCCTGGATGTGTGCAGCTCCAACAACACTCAAGAAGCTCAACACCATCCAGGACAAAGCAGCCCGTTTGATTGGCACCCCATCCACCACCCTAAACATTCACTCCCTTCACCACCGGCGCATAGTGGCTGCAGTGTGTACCATCCACAGGATGCACTGCAGCAACTCGCCAAGGCTTCTTCTTCAGCACCTCCCAAACCCGCGATCGCTCCCACCTAGAAGGACAAGAGCAGCAGGCACATGGGAACAACACCACCTGCACGTTCCCCTCCAAGTCACACACCATCCCGACTTGGAAATATATCGCAATTCCTTCATCGTCGCTGGGTCAAAATCCTGGAACTCCCTTCCTAACAGCACTGTGGGAGAACCTTCACCACACGGACTGCAGCGGTTCAAGAAGGCGGCTCACCGCCACCTTCTCAAGGGCAATTAGGGATGGGCAATAAATGCCGGCCTCGCCAGCGACGCCCGCATCCCATGAAGGAATAAAAAATAAATTTACCTGCCTGAACCCTTAAAACCCTTGTCTAACAAAAATCTATCAATTTCAGTTTTGAAATTTTCAATTGACCCCTGGCCTCAACAGCTCTTTGGGGGAGAGAGTTCCAGATTTCCACTCCCCTTTTTGTGAAGAAATGCTTCCGAACATCACCCTTGAATGGCCGAGCTCTAATTTTAAGATTTTGCTCCCTTGTTCTGGACTCTCCCACCAGAGGAAATAGTTTCTCTCTATCTACCCTTTCAAATCCTTTAATCATCTTAAACACCTCAATTAGATCACCCCTTAATTTTCCATACTCAAGGGAATACAAGCCTAGTCTATGCAACCTGTCCTCATATTTTAACCCTTTTAGCCCCGGTATCATTCTGTGCTGAACCCCCTCCAAGGCCAATCTTGCCTTCTTTGCTGCTCCCCCTCATCCTCCAACCCCAAGGCAGACATACCAGACCAACCATGACTGGAATAAACAGTTTGTAGAGCAGACAAAAAGCAGTACAGCACCAGCACAAAGTTGTTCCCAGATGTCAGAACTCACCGTGGAATATAGAAAATAGAAAATAGCCAAAAAAAAAGGCCCAGGTGTTAATCAGCAACTTAAGAGAATAAACCTGCAACTAACCTGCATGAAGTAGCTGAGCCCTTTAAAGTGCGCTCCTGCAGGTTCCTTGCTGACTGTGAGCGCCATGAGTTGCTAGGTGAGTTTATCACGGGGCAGGTCCGGTGCTGGGGCAGACCAATTTCATTAATGGGTCCAACAAAAGACATAGGGCCGTTATTTAAATATTATAATTATCTTGCTGAATCGTTCCGGCACGTGTCCTGGACGCCTGCGGAGCAGCTCGATCCAACCTGCTGGGAGACACATTTCCACCACAGGACAGACAGGCATATGTGCATCGCCTGCCATATTGGACCCTTAGGTGTCCATATTACACCTGAAAAACGGGCTTAGGGTGATCGAATTTCTAAACCAGAGTATTTCCCATGTTTCAAATAAGATGAGGAAGTTATATTGCAGAAATGCAATTGCAATCCTCGAAGATCAGATAAAGGATTCTTTCACACTGTGGTTAATGATTGTTTTGTAGTGGAAACTAAATGAGGCACAACAAGTAATTTGGTGTTAATTTGACAGGGAGTTGGAGACGTGAAGAAGACAATAAGAACATCAACAGGATCTGCTACCTAACAGTTACACAGTTATGCACCCTGCAGAAACAATCACAGACCAACATATGTGCTTAACTTGGAGTCAATCACATTATAGCTTATCTGAATAAGTACAGAAATTCTTGCTGCAGTGTTTATGTGGAGTTAGCATGCAGAAAGTATGTGCATATCGCAACCATTGTGCCAATATTTTTTTATGCATTTAATGTCTTGGAAGTTGAAATATGAAAACATAAGTACATAAGAAATCATGGAACAAGACCATTCAGCCCATCAAGCAGACCATGAACAATCCGTCCTAATGTGGATTCTATCCCGATTATTTAACCTGGCGACAGAACGATTTGCAGAAATCCGCTTGCAAAACTTCACAGTGTCCATCAGCACGTTTACGTCCTTTATTCAAATCTTGAAAGCTTCCACGCTCCCAGCTATACGTTGACTACTGCAATCCGTGCTGTATTTGATCGGGAGTAATTTTAACCTAACCCACCCGACAGGAAACTGACTGGATCAGATTGGGTGCCCGTTTTACATCCAAAGGCCGAATTTGCTTCCCATCCATGCACGAGCTGCCTGTAGGGCCGTGTCTGGCACCCGCAGCTCGCTGGAACGATCCTATCGAGGCCGGTGGACCAATTTGCCAGGGTCCTGCCAAGGCCCCATTAGGCACGTGCAGTGTGGGCTGCGATGGGACGCTGCCCCCATTCAGGCACGATCCAATTTCAAGGCCCTGGTGTATATTCACACTCTGCCCTAATCTTTGCCATGCCTATGTAACCTGAAGTTCCGCTGCGTTCATTCGTGTGTGCATTTTTGGTTACCACTCCGGATCCGAGCCCATTAATTCTAGTTCCTTTTCTCTTTCTCCTCAGCCCTCTTGACCAAGATTTTAGTCAAGCTTTTTGGTGATAGTTTTGCCGGTCTGTGCATCTCAGGCAAATTTCACACCCATGAAGACAGGCCTAGCAGGCAGGGAGAGGAATATCAGTGCTGGTCACTGTCTTTGTGGCACCCTAGATTGCTGACTGGAATGGTTGGGTTTGAGCAGGGGCAGGACCAGAAGGTGTGTGTATCAGCCTGTCACTCTGGCTACATAATCATCGATTGTAAACAATTTTACAACACCAAGTTATAGTCCAGCAATTTTATTTTAAATTCACAAGCTTTCGGAGGCTACCTCCTTCCTCGGGTGAACGATGTGGAAATGAAATCCTCGAAATGAAGTCGCATTTATAATTCACAGAACAATGCTTGGTGATTACAGACAGTTTTTTCAACTGCCCGTTGCCAAGGCAATCAGTGTGCAGACAGACAGGTGTTACCTGCCAGGTCTCAGAATATACAAATCACCAAAAAAAACAACAAACAAAAAAAAACAGAGATAGAGAGGTAGAAACATAGAAAAGACAGCAACTGACCCGTTATATTAAAAACAGATAACATTTGTTCGCTGGTGGGGTAACGTGTAGCGTGACATGAACCCAAGATCCCGGTTGGTCTTGAGAGTGTTGATGGCGTTGCGTTGTGCTCGGGTGACATTCTGGACATTCAGCCACCGACCTTCGGGTAAGCGTACTCCAAGGCGGCCTTCGAGACACACGACAACGCAAAATCGTCGAGCAGAAATTGATAGCCAAGTTCCGCACCCATGAGGACGGCCTCAACCGGGATCTTGGGTTCATGTCACGCTACACGTTACCCCACCAGCGAACAAATGTTATCTGTTTTTAATATAACGGGTCAGTTGCTGCCTTTTCTATGTTTCTACCTCTCTATCTCTGTTTTTTTTTGTTTGTTGTTTTTTTTTGGTGATTTGTATATTCTGAGACCTGGCAGGTAACACCTGTCTGTCTGCACACTGATTGCCTTGGCAACGGGCAGTTGAAAAAACTGTCTGTAATCACCAAGTGAATTATAAATGCGACTTCATTTCGAGGATTTCATTTCCACATCGTTCACCCGAGGAAGGAGGTAGCCTCCGAAAGCTTGTGAATTTAAAATAAAATTGCTGGACTATAACTTGGTGTTGTAAAATTGTTTACAATTGTCAACCCCAGTCCATCACCGGCATCTCCACACCATAATCATCGATTGGCACTGCTAGAATTTACAAAGCTTATGTGTTACTTGGTACATTCAGTTTAAGAGCTTGATTTGATCATTACATCTTCTACTGTAAGTGATGGTTGTTCCTTTATTCCCTTCCATCCTTCATCTGTTATTTGGTGACTTAGACCTCGCCCCCATGCTCCATTTAGACCAATTCTACTAATATGAAGGTGGTCCAGGTGTTTCGGTCTAACACCTAGCTACCCAGTCTACAGGGCAGAGATGCCTTCATGGATATCTTGAATGTTAAGAATAAGTAGCTCCAGAGAGGTTGGTTTATACCAATGCACTCTTTTCTATCTCACCGATAGTCTTCCCTACTCTCCTAAAGGCATTGATTCCTCGATGGCATCTAGTTCCACAAGTGCTGGCTGCCCTGTGGTACCTCACCCAGGTGGTCTTTATTTATACAACAGTGAGCGAGCATCAGCAAGCTATTCAAGGACAGGAGGCATCACAGCTGAGCCTCACCCTATCCACGCCCACAGGTATTTCCAGCTGAATAACAATCAGGAGCGGGAAGTGTGGATGACTTTCCCCTCCCTAACCCAGGGGTGCTGCGGCCAATTGTAGTGCCCCTATTGTCACCCAGCTTGAGACCAGCTAACTCAGCACAGACTGAATATTTCACCTGGGACCTTCCTGATTTATATGGCTCAGCTACTCACGGGATAAACTTGAAAGAAAGAAAGAACTTGCATTTATATAACGCCTTTCACAACCTCAGGACATCCCAAAGCGCTTCATAGCCAATTAAGTACTTTTTTGAAGTGTAGTCACTGTTGTAATGTAGCAAACGTGGCAGCCAATTTATGCACAGCAAGGTTCCACAAACAACAAGGAGATAATGGCCAGATAATCTGTTTTTAAGTGATGTTGGCTGAGGGATAAATATTGACCAGGACACCGAGGACATCTCCCCTGCTCTTCTTCTTTACACGGCGTAGGCAGGCTTTCCACTGATCCTCTGCGGAAGGTAAAGTGGGAGTACCCACAAGGAAAATCCCGACATGAAAGCTTTCGCTGGCTCTTGCTCAGTTCATCCAGTGAAGAATTAAAAATATTCATTTGATCTCCAATCTTGCCCATTATTTTTATGTTTGCGTTCTCTAGTTCTACACTTACAGTCCAAGTCAAAAAACTCGCTGATATTTACACTATCTTCGTCTCTCAGCATTTTAAGTACTTGGATCATGTTCCTCTCTATTTTCTTTATTCTCCAGTAGGATATGTAGGGACCAACAATGTGCTGTTTGGGTGCAGATGGTACACTGGGGGTGGGCAGCCTGCGTAATTGGGCACTGAGGCGTGCAGTGGAGACAGCCAGTACAATGCAATGGGGAGTGTTGGTGGTGCTGAGGAACTTTATACCAGGAATGCACAAGCCTCATTAACACCGTGAAAAAATGTAATGAAGTCATGGCCCAATACTGCATTCAGAGCACCTGACCAGTGCTGCATGTTGTGTCCCTCTTTTCATAAGGGATACTCAACTCGTTTGTTATAGGAAGGAGCTGTGCTTTGACTCAGTGACTGCTCGTTAGTTGTTTTACTTGGTTTGCCATACTGCACGTCTTCTCAGGCGGTTAAAACTGCTACCTCTCTCCCACCTGTAAGTGCTAAGCAAAAACAGTTCTACTGCCTAAATAGTTAGGGGCATCCCTTTGTACCCACAGATTTTAGAGCAGGGACATCGTAGACAATCACTAAAGGAGCTAGCTTTATGATGCCAATCATTTATACGTACCGAAGAAGAATTACGTGGATAATGGATGCGGAGATCTGCCTTAGGAGACTATGGGGTGAATTTCCTCTCTGCTGCCATAACTTTGGCAGAGGTTCAGCTGAAACCCTGTTTACGTGCATAAAAGGTGTTTCAGCTACCTATGCTCTGGAATTCACTCCCTAAACCTCTCTGCCTTTCAATCCCTCTCTCCTTCTTCAATTCGTTCTTTAAAACCTACCTCTTTGACCAAGCTTTGGGTCACCTGTCTTAATACCTCCTTATGTGGCTCGGTGTCAGTTTTTGTCTGATAACGCTCCTGTATATCGCCTTGAGACATTTTACTACGTTAAAGGTGCTATATAAATGCAAGTTGTTGTTGCTGAACCACCACAGAAGCTACAGTGATGGAGTGGGAGAAGCCTCAAAGAACTTCATCCCTTATGATTCCCAATGGAGGCCATGACTAAACTGTATCATCTTCTGCTGCCAGGCCTGGAATTCACTTCCAGGGTAGTGATGGCACTGTCAGTAGCTGTCAAGGTGAAGGCTGCCTTGAATTCATTTTTTGCCACAGGGTCCTTCCAAACAATGGCAGGAAGAGATCTGTGCCTAAGCTCCCAAGTTGTAATTCATCGGTATATCATGCAAAACACAGATGCCTTGTTTATTCATTAATTATTCACAGACAACAGCTAAAAGCATGAAGGAACACTTCACTTTTACCATCTGGATGGATTCCCCCAAAGGGCAGGATATTGGGCCAGAAATTACTTAAAAAATAATGGCTCACCGTTGTTAGTAGCGTAATCAGGGAGCAAGTTCCGGCGTTCGCACATGCGTAGTCAAAAGTGGAAACCCAGAATTTGCTCCCACAGGTTCACCGGCGATATGACAGCTTCGCCTTAAAGGGATAGTGCAGGCTGGAATCAGTGGAAACAACAGACCAGCTCCAACTTGCTCTTCTACCCAGGTGGAGAATAACTAATATCACCACAAAACAGGAATACTTAAAAATACCAGGTCTAAACTAACTTTTAACAGCATGGTAAGTCTTAAGAAAGACTTGCATTTACATAGCACCTTTTACAACCACAGGACATCCCAAAGCACTTTACAGCCAATGAAGTACTTTTGAAGAGTGTTCACTGTTGTAATGTAGGAAATGCAGCAGCCAATTTGCACACAGGAAGGTCCCATGAACAGCAAGGTGATAATGACTGGATAATCTGTTTTAGTAATGTTGGTTGAGGGATAAATATTGGCAAGGACACCAAGGAGAACTTCCCTGCTCTTCTTCGAGACAGTGTGAAGGGATCTGTTACAACCACCGCATCTGCCCTGAGGCAGACAGGGCCTCAGTTTAACATCTCATCCGAAAGTACAGTACTGGAATGTCAGATTAGATTTTGCGCTCAAGTCTCTGGAGTGGGACTTGAACTCACAACCTTTTGACTCAGAGACGAGAGTGCTACCCACTGAGCCACAGCTGTTACTGTCTTAATGACTGCCAAACAACTAAAAATTAACTTTTAAAAATGTGGAGTCTCATTACTCCTTACTTAAATAGTTTTTGGTCATTAAGTTGTTTTTTAAAAATTAAAAAATTAAAACATTTTTTCAAAAAACGTTTTCCTTCTGTCTCTTTTATTTAATCCGTTTATTTCTTACCCTCTCTTTTTTTCACCGTCTATAATTGCTTTTACAAATGTTGTACCTTTCACTTCCTGGATTTTACATTCCAGCTTGCAGAAACCTTTCGCAGCTTATCAAAAATGCTGCAATCTGACCGGTTGAGGGTGACCCTCTCGCTTCTCCCATGGGTCCTAGCTTCACTGGAGCTAAAGCTGGGCTCTTCTCCGCTTCCTATTAGAGGAAGTGCCTGCAGAAAAGACTGCGGTAAGTTAGTGGGTTAGTATAGATGCAGCGAGCAGTGTTGGTTCGTTGATCGGAGCAATTTCTGGGCCATCATTGATCGCCCTCATATCACCATATAGGTTCGGAATCCCACTGCTGGCCCCTGTATGAACTTCCATTCCATCTACATGCAGTTGGCATGTGACCACGAGGAGAGGAATCACGCACATTAATGCCTGCTATATGATTCATTCATTTTGTGGCAATGATGGTGCCAACATTATTTCAAGGGCAGGAGCACTGGGTGGATAACTACTAGAAAACTAAGGCCCTAGCTAATGACCCTTTTGAGAAACATACTTTCATTGATGATATCTACACTTAAGTCCCTCCAATATCCCATGCACAGCTGTCAACAGCATGTTGCCCAATAGCTATGCGAAACGCTATTTCCCTGCCATTGCCCTCATTCATACTTGACCACTCTTGAATAGCTGTCGTTCTTGACTACATAAACATAGATGTTTCCAAAATGGACACCTTACAGTTCTAGTTGAGGCACACTTTATTAATCCTGCCAGTGTATAACCATTAAAACAGCACTTTTTTTTGTAAAACCCTCTGCAAAACCGCAAAAGATAAAGTGCAAGAAAATTACACAACACCAGACTACTTTTGACATATGCCGTAAATTTAATGCAGTTGCCGGCTGTGTACAAGGCCTGACATCACTGACAGGAAGTGCCTACTGTTATGTGCTGCTACTGACAAACAGGCAGCATTTCTCAGCTTCCAACAGTTTCCAAAGTTTCTTTTGTGGTTAAGGAGGAGCTTGTAATCAAGAATAATTCTGGGCTTAAATATTGTGTGACTTGTTCACAGTCACCTTGATTCCAACTGGTGCTCTGTGCCTTCAGTTGCTGTATTACATTGAGTTTGGCTGCGACTTGCCAACTGATGATAGCTGAGCACTGATCAGAATCAGACTTCAGCGTGCTAGTCAGTGTTTCAGCAATCCAAGTGATTATTCTGCTTTGGACAAGGTCAGAATTCCAATCAATTCAAGTTACGTTGATGGAATTTTTTTTCAGGTTCCTTAGCCCAGTCAGTTGAAATATATTCACAATGATGACAGATTCTTTTTAAGCAACGCTAATCTCTAAGTGCAAGCAGAAAGCTGCAGCAGCCAAGGCATACAACAAACTGCTCAGGGGCTTGGCCTCTGAAGCTAAGTATTTCTGTTCATGGTCCTTCTGCTGCTGTAATGAATATCTAGAAAATTCTTTAATGATAGAATAAAAATACCTTCTTCTTTAACTTAGTCTTCTCAGAATGCATCTAACAAGCTTTGCCATTCATTAGTATGACAGTATAAAAATGTAATATTGCATAGGGACATTGAAATGGCCTCACCGCTGTTTAACTGACACCGAACAATAAGGGAGTCATTTGACTGTGCAAAAACTCAGCATGCGAACAGAAATCATTTGAAATTTGCAGAAGGAAAGCTGCCTGATGCAGTTTTACATTTGAAAGCTTTCGCAATAAAATTATATGAAATTGGGATAAAGCAGCGAGTAGCTGAGCAATACAGATCAGGAAGATCTTAGGTTTGATCTCTGGTTTGTGCTGGGTTAGCTAATCTCAATTGGGCAGAGATAGCGGCACCATAATTGGTCTCAGTGCCCCTGACGTGGGAGGGGAAACTTGGTCAGGATTCTCACTACTGATCATTGCAAATGTGGTTACTGGGTGAGGACTGGATTGGGTTCATCTGAGGACTGGGCTCAGGTGAAGGCCAGAGTTCAAAGTGCACCCTGTTGCGTAATGGACACCATGGTAAGATTTGAAAGTACTTTGAAACAATGTGAAGGGGAGGTAATTTTAAGTGCCATACATGCTTAGTACACAGCATCAATGGAAGGAAATGATGGGCCTTCCACCTTGGCTGATTTGGCAGTGTCATTAAGCTTTTTCTACAATGCTTTCAGGTATGCCAGATGTTATTCTTAACACTGTTGGGCATCTCCTTCCATTCTCCCTGGCTGCACTTCTCGGGGATCTGTGCCTGTCTAACTCATTTCCTTCAGGAAATCTTCAAAGGCCTTATCAGAAAAATGAGATGCTCTCTTACTTCCCAGACTCCTTGCAGCCATTGCTCTTTTTTTAAACAATTATGCTGTGTTCCAAATTGGCCAAACCAACATTGCCTGGCCCTTTAAGCTTCTGCAGACATTTAAATCATGCAGCAGCCCACCATTTTCTCCATACCAACAAGAGCTCTCCCAGCTACAGGCTTTTCAGTGCTGAGAGTTTGCCCGCATTATTCAAATGAAGCTGACCCCAGCTTTGTAGCTTTCTGGCAGTTGAAATATTATATTTTATGATTTAAAAACCAGCTACGCATCAGTTTCAATTTTATCGTAAAGGAGACCTTTGTTAATGGTCACTAAAATCAGTCCATTTGCTTGGAGTTCTGACGTGAGTACTGCACTATACTAACTTATTGAAAGTTTGAGGAAACATACGGACTGAGCATTGAGGAATGACTGCAATCTTGAAAAGGAAGTGACTGAGAGGCGATCCCCTATAAATGTCATCAAAAAGGGAGATCCGGAAAACTACTTTGTATAACGAAATTGTTTCCGCTGGCAGGAGAGTCGGTAAACAGAGGACACAGATTTAAGATAATTGGCAAGGTGAGGGGAGATGAGGAGAATTTTTTTTACTTAGCAAGTTGTTATGATCTGAAATGCACTGCCTGAAAGGGTGGTGGAAGCAGATTCAATAATAACTTTCAAAAGGGAATTGGATAAATACTTAAAAAGGAAAAGATTGCATGGCTATGGGACTAGTTCTTTCAGAGAGCTGGCACAGGCACGATGGGCCAAATGGTCTCCTTCTGTCCTGTATGATTCTATGATTCTGTGAATTTATATAGTGCCTTTAACATAGAAAAAAAATGTCCTAAGGTAATTCACAGAAGCATCATCAGAACAGAAAGGTGTTCTATTTCATGGTTTATCACTCCTACAAAGTATTAAGTGTTGCAAAACCTTCACCCCAGCCACAGTAATACCAAAGCATCAGCACATAGCTCACAGTGTGTATCCTAAAACCATTTAAGAAACAATTGGATCCTGTGGTGGGAGAGCGATGAGACTATTTCTGGGTGAATGAGCTATGGGAACTTTTACATCGCACTAATGCGGCTTTGGTGCAGCTGGCTGCAAGCCAAGTGTAAAACTGCCAGGACTCACCAAGGCCCTCAAGACCGGCTAAAAATGGATCTTCCTGGCATCCGGTCCGCAGGTTCCCAGCAGTTTTACATTTACCTTGCAGTCTTACTGCGCTGGACTCGTGCTGCGGGAATCCAGCAGCACTGGGGCCTGCTGAGTACATCAACAGATTGCACACTCAATCCCAGGGGCCCAGAACAGACCATTCCAATGGAAGAATGTGGTTGCAATAATTTATCTCTTTCCATTTTTGTGCATGAGGCAGTTGTTGAACAGCATAGCAATGGTATTCATTACTGGGGACAACTCTGCTGCTCCTCTCATATGTTACTGCCAGGATTCCATTAAGAACAAAAGTACATGAGTGAGCTGCCGATTGTAGTCTTATACAAGGCCATAAACAAAAACTAACGATTATTTTCTGAGCTACTACTCCCAACTTTACGGACTGACTCATTGCTAAGAAGCTGGGAAATTCAAAAATTATTTCCTGCTTGATAGTTGTTAAATATCCAGCTGTGCACTCCAACAAAAAAATGCATAACATGAAGATTTCAGTACAGCAGAGTTCATTACCATAACAGCAGCATCACACTCGGCTCCTTGATAGTTCTTCTAATACGCATGGTCTCTCACGGTAGCTACTTTCCCCTTCCAGCATGACTACCTTGTGATAAACATTTCACCACTAAGCGTCTCTTAATGAATCCCTGTTTCAACATATAATTAATGATACTTTATGTTTAGTGGGGGGAATGGGTGAACTGGAGATTTTTTTTAGGGGGAAGGGATTATCCAGCCACAAATTAATTGTCAACTTTGCACTCATTGACAAGATCAAGTGCTCCCATGTTAGTTGCCAGGTGTTCTCTCTGACAATGTACGTTCGCCCCAAGCATGTGAAGCACCCAAATCTCTCGCAGTGTGATATTCCTTTCCCATATTCAATCCTTTGTGGCCTCTCTGAGTATAATCACTTATTAGTATTAGTCAGTACTGAATTTTAAAAGCTGCTTGATTGAGAGTGCCCAAACTCAATTCACTTAGAACAGCCAAAGAGAGGAAACAATGGCACCAGCTCAGAGACTGGCGCCATGTGTACTTTAGAGGCTAGGCTAGAGGACGGGTCCTCACCTGGTGAATCACTGGCCACAAGTCTGCAGGAACTAGGGTACGCAGCTAGGATGCCACAGGTGCCAGCTCGCCAGAGGGTGAGATCACATAATAGTTATGCTGCAGAGGACTCAGATGGTGACTTTGAGGGCCCAGCCTACCGAAGAAGATTGATGAGCATTTACCAGGAAATGCTTGGTGCACTGCTTAGCTTGTCAGCAAGCTTGCACAAAGAGGCAAAGCATAGTGAAGTCCAGCTTCAACTTGTGTCGGGCCTTTGTGAAGAGCATAAATACCAGTCTGTCAGATATAGAGCTAGTTGTCAGCTCCATGAACACGACAGAGGTGCCCACCATGATGGAGCCGCTGCTGACAACTCTGACAGAATCCATGGCAGCTCACACTGCTGCCATGGAAACTCAGACTGTTACCCTCTTGGGTCTGGGGGCCAGTGTTGACGGGGGCTTGCAAAGCATCACTTCACTCCTACACTCTGTTCTCGTGCAGAGCCATAGGAGTGGTGAGGCACAGACCCAGGAGAGAGGCCTTGACACCTGCTGTCCTCTCCCACGATGACAGCCTGTATGCTCACCCAATCTGCCAGTGCCCTTGTTAGTGCCACACAGCCAGCTGGGCCAGATTGCTCCAGCCCACGCCAAGATGCTGCAGTCTGTAGCCAGGCCCTCAAGGCCCAGAGTTGCTCGAGGTCGCCCAACACTGCCATCTGAAGTGTCCTCAATGGAAGCTCAGCAGCCTTCCACCTCCCAAGCTGTAGCCAGTGGGGAAACACCTCGTAGGAGCAGTAGTACAGACGCCAGGCACTAAGGGCTTGCATAAGGTGATTCATAATTATTCCTTTTAAATATTATACACAGATGGAATTGAGCTGTTGGATAATTTTTTTTTGTTCTTGGTTTGATGTTGGTATTAATGGGCCATAATTTGTTGTGGCAGAGCATCTAATGGTATCTGCCATTAGTTAGACTTGCCCTTGCATGCTTAGGCTTTTAAATTTTTTGCGTGGCAAGTTGCTGAGAGTGTGAGCTGATAACGGTGCAGTGAGGGAAACAGGGCATCTGGGACCTGAGTGAACAGGGCAAGCAACCGTGTATCTCCTTAATCAATCAGATTGAAGGAGTGAGAAATTAACAGCACAAGGACTAAGAAGGAAGTGTAGATTAAAGTGGGTGAATTCAATGTCAAATCAGGTACAGAAAGAAATAGAGAGGGAAAGAAAGATTGGATTAAGAGAGAGAGAAAAAAAAGACAGAAAGGAAAAGTAAAAAAAAAATAATTTAAAATTTTGTATTTAAAATCTCCAACAACAATTAAAGTCTGAAGGAATGAGACTCCACACTTGTAATAGTTAATTTTCAGTGCCAGAGAGATTGACTGGCAGTAATTAACACTCATCACATTGTTAAAAGGGTACTTAGACTGAAATGGACACGCCCTAACTTTCTATGGCGAGTTTAGTTTGTATGTACCGCGCAAATGCAGCAACTTTATGCCGTTCAATGTGTTTCCATGGTGAGGCACACAGCGAGATGTCGTTTTCACGAAGCTAACGGTGGAGTGACGCATCTCGGACAGCAACTTCTGGATTTCCGCTTTTAACCGCGCATCTACCCTCGCCTGAAGTTGCTGTAACATTTGCACATAAGTAACGCCGAGTGCCATTTGCCTCACCGTTATTTTGACAGCAAATTATGGCTTAATATTTGCAGTGAAGTGAAAGCAAGGCCCGTAAGGCTGGACTGAAGGAAGGCAATTGGATGGTCGTACTAAGGATGGTGGTGATGAGGATTGCAGGATTGTTGGCGTAATGGAAATGGGATGGATGGTTCATGTGAAGCATTCTTGAATGAGATGCTCTGTAAGAGCTTTGGCAACTAGGGTCACTGGTGGTTGATGTTGCTCCTGCTCTTCCTCCTCTTAGTGCTGCTCTTCCTCCTACTGCTCTTCCTCCTCCTCCTCCTCCTGGTCACTTCTTGCTGTGGTGGTAAGGGCTGGTCTCTCATTATCTCAAAGTTATGCAGCATGCATCAGATGACCACATGGTGAGGGCTGCACTGCAAAGCTCCTCCCAAATGGCCCAGGCAGTGAAAGAGTTGCGTGAGCACACCGACTGCTCGATGATGTTTCTGGTGGTGGCCTGGCTCTCGTGTGGTGGACACCTCTGCAGCTGTGCCCGGGTACCTAATAGGAGTCATGAGCTATGTCTGAAGGGGATAGACCTTGTCGCCCAGTAGCAAGCCTGTGATCTGATGGCCTGCTTGGAATAAAGGTGGCACATAGGACTGGCACGGACCTGCATGATGTATTGTCTGTGGTCACAAACAAGCTGCATATTTAGGGAGTGGAATCCCATTCTATTCAGAAAGATGCCAGAATGGTGATGGGGAGCAGGTAAGGCAAAGTGGGTGCAATCTATGGCATCTTGGACCCTGCAGACCCTAGTTTTTTCTTGTCCTGCTTTGCTCTGTCCATTGGGAATGAGATGTAGGTGTTCCTCTTGGCATAGAGAGCTCGGTGACCTCCCTGAGACAATGGTGAACAGCAAACTGAGAGATGTCACCTCGAAGGAGCCTGTTGCATAAACGTTAAGGGCCATGGCAACCTCGATAGCCACAGGCAATGCTGCCCATGCCCTGATTTGAGGCTCAAGTTGTGGCTGTAGCACATGTCACAGCCTCCTTGGTGAAGTGTAGACGTCTGACACATTGTTTGTCAGTGAAGTTAAAGTAAGAGTAGTGCTGTGAGTATGTCCTTCTGCACAGGGGGCCATCCTACTCCATCTTCTCCAAGCTGCGCCTGAGCTCTCCTGTCTTCTTTACTGCTTCCTCTCATCCTCCAGCCCCAAAGGCAGACCTACCAGACTACCCATGACTGCAGTGACACTGTTTTGAAGGCAGACAAAAGCAGTTCAGCACCACAAAAAACTTCTTCGCAGAGGTCATAAAACTGTTGTAGAAAATAGGACAAAAAACGCCCAGATGATAACCAACAGCCTTTAACAAATTTATTAAACAAACACATAATGCACTGTGGTTATTTTGAAATATTTTATGACCAGGAGAGAATAACTGTATAGCATATTAGAAAGCTGGAAAAACAACTGAGATTATACGACTTTGGGTGATTTCGAAAATTAAAACCTCATCCAGTTAATTCAACGCAACGAAGCTGGATTTGGTTATGATGATACAAAGATTCTCTTCAGGGAAGTCACACTTCACAGGTTATAGTTATTTGGCAGATGAAAATCCAAACTCAATTGAAAAAGAACGAAGAAAAAAAACCTGATATTCTCTACTGGACAGGTTAACTGGACGGGTCTAGTGCAAATGTCATATGGAGGACCTAATGAATGCTGTTATGACATTTTCAGCCAGTCAGAAAACAATCAAAAGCATCAGTAAAGCCAAACAAATGTCTAGCCGTGACTCCTTAATATCTCAGGAAGAGACGTCTTTCACTGCCTGAAGCAAGGAACCAATTAGAGGCAGGTAGTATACCACTTTGCCCAGTAAAACAGTCAAGAACAGGTTTCCAAGTTTACATGACAATCTCTAGTCAAGCAACAGTAAAGACAACAGGATTGTACGAATTTGAAATACTTACTCCATCAATAGCTTCCATCAGCGGACACCCCAGGGCCATCATAAACCTCTGTAGTCCCACACAGAGACCAAAATGCCCCATCAGAAGTCTCATGAATCCCAAAGTAACCATCAACTGACATGCAATTCTCACCAGGTCATTCAAGGGCCAGTGTATTAATCAATACAGCCTTCTATATCCACCCAACTAAGGTCAGAGCAGCAGCCTACTGACCATCTGGGAATTGATGCCCTGAGAGTGCAAAAAAAATGTTTAACCCTCTAAGTATATTCTTGTTCCATTTCATAATGAAACAATTATATCTGGAGGGTAAAAAATAAGAGGACTTGAATTTATAAAGCAGCTTATCATTTCCTCAGGATGTCCCAAAAGGCTTAACAACTAATGAATTACTTTGAGGTGCAGTCACAGTCGTTATGAGGGCAAATGCAGCCACAACTTTTGCACACAGCAAGGTCACGCAAATAGCAACTGAATGAATGACCAGCAAATCTATTTTTGGTGGTGTTGGTTGAGGGAGGACGGTTCACCAGGACATTGGGTAAACTTTCTGCTCTTCTTTGAACTGACAAGGGATAAGGCCATATTGGATTTAGGGATGAGTAACAAACCAGAATTAGTTAACAATCTGATGAAAAGGGGAGACCTCGGGAATATCATTGAATTTGATAGTAGGTTTGAGAGGTAGAAGGGAGAGTCACAAACCAAGGTTTTAAATTTAAGTAAGGCAAATTTTGAAAGGGTGAGAAATAAATTGACCACAGTAAACTGGGCTGAGCTGGTAATGGATAAACCTACAGACAAACAGTGGAAAGCATTCAAAGAAGTATTTGGTACAATACAAAACCAGTACATACCCCTAAAAGGTAAAAACTCCACTTGTGTAGTTAAGCAACCACGTTCAACAAATGAGGTAGGAGACAGTATCAAGCTAAATGAAAAGACTTACACAAATGCAAGGAAAAGTGAACATTTAGTGGACTGTGAGAGCTATTAAAAGTAACAACGGGATACAAAAAAAGTAAGGAGAGGCGCAAAAAGAGAAAATGAGAAAAAAAACTTTCAAGGGATATCAAAGCTAACACAAAACTTTTTTTATAAATGTATTAAGAAAAAGAGCATGGTAAAGGGGAATGTAGGCCCATTAAAGACAGATGCAGGTGAGACATTAATGGACAATAAGAAAACGGCAGACTTGTTAAATGAATAGTGGCGGAAGAGGACAAAATACCAGCAGGACAAGGGAACCTAAAAGTCAGTCATGGATTTCTTCATACCTTACGCTCTTTTCCCCAGCCCAATCCAATATGGCAGGCGGCACACATCCGGCACGAGACGGGTGCTCATACACTACTCATCATATTCGACCTGTAGCTGCCAAATTTCACTCAAAAACGGGTACGGTGCATCGAATTTCCAGGCTGTCCTCTCAATGATATGGTTGGTGGTGCAATGCATTTATTTGCAGCTAAGGGAGGAGAGGAGTGCTCAGTTTTTCAGTGAAGTTAGCAGTCCGATCCTGAGTACATAATTACTGTCATGAGAGAAAAAAAGTCATGACAGTATCATTGACTCAAAATCTAGCACAGACAAAAGGGGTGAATATTGATGGAGCTGCCTTATTCAGAAGTAAATTAGTAATGATCTAATTCCTGTTAAACATCTCAGTGAGATAACAGTTTGCTAGAATATAGCGGCAGTGACATCATCTTGAGAACATTTAGCATCATACAGCTTCTGGTGGCTTGCTGCATGGTACATGTTTCTGTTCTTAAAGGTGTGTTGGCACTCATCTTTTTTTGTTTTAAAAAAGGAATTCACTCCTCCTAAATGTGATAAAAGTAACAGTTTCAATCCAGCACTGTTTGCAAAATGCATCTGCATGGAGTTTCGTTCATGGAAATCTGCAAAATTACCGTTTTCAAAGTGCCCAGAAAACGTTAGAACTTCTGCATTCCTGCATACATACCATTTAAATTATTGCATAATGGAAAGAATGTCCCAACTATACACTGTTTATGGAATTCACACCAGTTTCAGGGGAATTGCAACTTGCTCACAAGGTCGTGGGACTCGAGGGCCTAGAAACTTGGGCACGCTCAGTTTTGGGTATGCGGGCAGGAACAATCCCAGCGCCTGAATGGCAAGGCCCGAGGTGTACCTGATATTGGGCCTAGGGCCTCATTACCATCGAGTCAGCGAGCTGCAGACAGCAACAGGCAGCTCGCCAGCGAAGTGGGACTGAAGATCGGGCCGCTGCGACACCTGCCCGCCATAGTGGAGGCTTAGAAGGCCGTTTAGCGCCTGAAAAATGGGTGCTGTGCGGCCAAAATTCTAAGCCCTGGTGTGTAATGCATTCTATCACTTGCTACAGCTGCCGTATAGAAAATTAATGCAATACAGCAAATACTTGCTAGAATATCTGCAAACATAATCCGCTAATTCATTTTATAGAAAAAAATACATGAGCTAGGTTAAAATTAGATCAGCCACGACCTAATAGAATGCCGGAGCAGGCCAAAGAGGCTGAATAGCCCACTCCTGATATTAATGTTGCTATGTTCCTAAAAAACAGTTTTTTTTGTTTGTAGTGGAAAACATAGATCTTCCCGCAAGAACAGGAAATACTCCAACCCATAAACTGTCACAAACTGCTTTGATAAGAATATACATATGGAATGAAAAATGCCATTTGACCCATCAAGCCCCCTCCCTCCACATATTGTATACAATTTGCTCTATTTTGGACTCTACCTAACCCATTTAATCTCCTGGGCAGACAAACAACCACAAATGGACCTCCAAAAAGACTTCTCTTTGTCTTACTCCTAAAAGGTCACACAAGAGAAGTCTTTGTAAATTTCCTTTTGAAACTTTGGTCTTTCTACTATATTGCAATGGTGATAAGGTTCATCATCCAAAGCACATTACGAGTTATTCCTAAGTTATTGGTACGGCAGATGTGATTGCACCTTTAATGCTTTTTTAAACACTCATCCTTAGTGTTAATTAAATGAAGCCTCACTTGGAAGTAATTCAATAAGGCTGCATAAAAGCAGATACATTAACAATCACAACAGGTTCTTAAATTGGCTGCAGGACACACATGACAGTTACTGACCATGATATATAAAAAAAATTCTTAAATTGATATAAGTAGGCATTTTAAAATACATTTTTACAAGGGGGAATCTTCATGTTCCCAGTATCAGGGAGAGGGATGCAAGTGTGTGTTGGGGGCAGGGGGTTAAGTTGGAGGTTGTTGGCCTGGGATTGGGAGCTGGGCTTGGAGATGGAAAGCAGTGAGGGATTGTAGCACTCAGGGAAGGCCTCAGGTGGGAAGAAGACTGGAGCTGGAAATGGAGCACTAAGGTTGGTCTGGGAGGTGCGGGAGGAAACAAAACAGAGCTTGAGCATTTGGAGGGAGGCAGAGGCAAAGAAGAGTGGGTAAAATACTGGGTTAGAGGATTATCCTTGGGGGGGAATGAGGAACTGGTATGGCTGCATGTTTAGCATGGACCAATCAGCAATTTTAGATGCTCACTGTAACACTGCGATCATATAATATTACATTCATACACCATTAGACTCACAGGCATTGGAATTTTAATAAGCTTGCCCCTTACAAGGCCGAGTGGGAATCCTCAGCATGCACCAGGCTCTGACCCATTCAGGCCCTTTCGTCAGAGTTACAGTGAGAGTTACTGAGCAATTTTGGCCCCATTATTTCCATTTGTATGTTATTTACCTTACACTAGTGTACTCAAATGTTGCTAGATATTGCTATCTCCTTGTTATTCCCCTCCCTCCACATTATTCAGTACGCTTCACAATACATTAATTGACAAATTATTTTATACATAATTAAAACGTATAATGACACAATGATGCAGTCAAAATATTTTCTTCAATTTTTTCTCCCAACACTGTGACACTCCTTACAAACGTTTCAATCTTTCAGCTCGAATGCAGTAGCGTACTCAGACTTGTACATCAGAGTGAGTGCTGCAGACAACCTCGTAGATTGAGATCCGGTGATGCTCTCTTACTCTGAACTCGGCTTGGCAGCTGTCTGCAGCCAACCTCACAGAATGTACAAACTGAATCTGCAACTGTATATTGACAATGGTACGCAACGAAATGATTCACCGCAACTGCGTGCCTGTTTAATTCTGCACAAAGTTGCTAAAGGTTTTCAAACTTGTGTTGGAGGGAGGCCTGTAAAAAGACACAATGCCAGTATGAAGCAAGACCAGACTGTTTGCCATTCTCGATCGGATGAATCTTCACAACATTGATTGCACCCAATCAAGTCCTTCGCTTTTTGAGCACGTGGGTGAGGAACAAGGCAGGGGGAAGGAACAAGGAGAAGGAACTCGGGGGGAAGGGACATGGGGGGGGAAGGAACACGAGGGTGGGGAACGAACACGGGGGGGGAAGGGACATAGGGGGGAAGGAACACGGGGGTGGGGAAAGGAACACGGGGGGAAGGGATATGGGGGGGGAAGGAACACGGGGGTGGGGAAAGGAACACGGAGGGAAGGAACTAGGGAGTGGGGAAGGAACACGGAGGGAAGGAACACGGGGGTGGGGAAAGGAACACGGAGGGAAGGAACACTGGGGTGGGGAAAGGAACACGGAGGGAAGGAACACGGGGGTGGGGAAAGGAACACGGAGGGAAGGAACACGGGGGTGGGGAAAGGAACACGGAGGAGGGAAGGAACATGGGGGTGGGGAAGGAATACGAGGGTGGGGAAAGGAACACGGGGGGGGAAAGGAACACGGGGGGGGGAAAGGAACACGGGGGGGGGAAAGGAACACGGGGGGGGAAAGGAACACGGGGGGGGAAAGGAACACGGGGGGGGAAAGGAACACGGGGGGGGAAAGGAACACGGGGGGGGAAAGGAACACGGGGGGGGAAAGGAACACGGGGGGGGAAAGGAACACGGGGGGGAAAGGAACACGGGGGGGGGGAAAAGGAACACGGTGGGGGGGGGAAAGTAACACGGTGGGGGGGGGAAAGTAACACGGGGGGGGGAAAGGAACACAGGGGGGGGGGAAAGGAACACGAGGACGGGGAAGGAACACGGTGGAAGGAACACGGGGGAAGACAAACGGGGGAAGACAAACGGGGGGGGGGAAGAGCAGCTGGGGAGGGAAGCAAGAGGTGGGAAGAGAGGTAGGTAGCAAAGCAGAGAGTTTTTGGAGGAGAATACCAGAATACAGCGGACTGCTTGCTGAAACCACCGTCACCGAGTCGGCACAGTAGACCAGATTCAAAAAGAGTAGAGACTGTGTGCTAGGACTGAGGGCTGGAGATGATGGCAGATTAATAACGACAGGGATGATGGGACTGTGGGTTGTGGAGTTCATGATGTGACGGAGGGATTACTGATCTACTGATCATTGGTGAAGGGCTTATATTTTTATTTTATTTCTGTGAACTTTTGTGCTTGGGAAGGTAAGGGATGTCAATACTGGCAATCATTTCCACTTTTAGCACTCAGTGTCAGAATCAAGCCCTCCCAGGAGGGGCGAATGGAAATTTCACATGGCCGTTATTATAATGCTGGTCAAGGTACACTTTAGCATACACAGAATGGAGGAAGATTTGCTTCCAATTTAACCCATGCTACATCTAACTTGGAGTGCTTCATGTATCCATTGAGAGTGCAAATTGTGGGGGGGGGAAAGTGTTCCATTCTCCTTCCCACCCTGAAAAGCATAAATTGTACCAAAAGTTTAAGGTGCGCTATCAGGGAAAAAAAGTGATGATTGTCGACATCACCTTTTGTACTCCACTGCATGAGTAATTTTGAATGGTTAATTCCTCTAATGCAGTGCTGTTGTAAGCATATGCCATCCGCAGGCAAGGCACTAATTTGAATTGATCTTCATTTAAATTGCTATTTTTCATTGTAAGAGGGTTGAGCAAAGCTTATCTTTCACTTTTTGAACAAAATATGGTGCAGGAAAACCACATTTGTGAAAACACCACTCCACCGTCAAAGGATTTGAACAAATACATTAGTTTCCTCAGAAATCAATTCAACACACAGTATTTGGCAACACACAACACTATTTGTTAAAAAATATGCTCAGCAATCTTTTTCATGGATTTGTGTAGATCTGCGTTGAAATCCATGACAAATCAAAAATGTACTTCTCGTTTCTCAGAGTGCGGCCAGAGCTTTCAAATTGAATGGTGGGTCTGTAACATAAGAACGTAAGGACATAAGAAATAGGAGCAGGAGTAGGCCATATGGCCCCTCGAGCCTGCTCCACCATTCAATAAGATCATGGCTGATCGTTTATTTCAACTCCACTTTCCCCTCCTATCCCCATATCCCTTGATTTCCTTAGTGTCCAAAAATCTATTGATCTCTGTCTTGAATATAAACAACAACTGAGCATCCACAGCCCTCTGGGGTAGAGAATTCGAAAGATTCACAATCCTCTGAGTGAAGAAATTTTCCTCACCTTGGTTGTAAATGGCCGACCCCTTATCCTGAGATGACGACCCCTAGTTCTAGACTCTCCAGCCAGGGGAAACAGCCTCTCAGCATCTACCCTGTAAGAATCTAACCGTCTAAGAATTTTACATGTATCAATGATATCATTCTTCTAAACTCCAGAGAGTATAGGCCCATTCCACTCAATCTCTGCTCATAGAACAACCCTCTCATCCCAGGAATCAATCTGGTGAACCTTGGTTGCACCCCTTCTAAA
Source organism: Heptranchias perlo (assembly GCF_035084215.1). NCBI lineage: Eukaryota > Metazoa > Chordata > Chondrichthyes > Hexanchiformes > Hexanchidae > Heptranchias > Heptranchias perlo. The sequence goes on from NC_090333.1 coordinate 64,284,981, forward strand.
GGCAAGTATATTCTTCCTCAGGTAAGGAGACCAAAACTGTACACAGTGCTCCAACTGTGGTCTCACCAGAGCCCTATATAATTGCAGCAAGACCTCCTTACTCTAATACTCCAACCGCCTTGCAATAATGGCTAACAAACCATTTGTCTTCCTAATTGTTTGTTGTACCTGCATGCTAACTTTCGGTGATTCATCTACAAGAACACCCAAATCCCTTTGACTATCAACATTTCTTAGTCTCTCACGTTTTAAAAAATATTCTGTTTTTCTATTCTTCCGACCAGAATTTCACATTTCCCCACATTATACTCCATCTGCCACCTTCCCGCCCACTCACTTAACCTGTCTATATCCCTTTTCAGTCTCTTTGCGTCCTCCTCACAGCTTACTTTCTCACCTAGCTTTGTATCGTCAGCAAACTTGGATACATTACACTTGGTCCCCTCATCTGAGTCATTGACGTATATTGTAAACAGCTGAGGCCCAAGTACTGATCCATGCAGCATTCCATTAGTTACAACCTGCCAACCCGAAAATGACCAGTTTATTCCTACTCTCTGTTTTCTGTCCTTTAACCAATCCTCTATCCATTACCCCCAACCCCATGAGCCCTTATCTTGTGTAACAACCTCTTGTGTGGCACCTTATCGAATGCCTTTTGAAAATCCAAATATACTACATTCACTGGTCCCCCCTTATCTACCCTGCTAGTTACACCCTCAAAACTCTAAAAGATTTGTCAAACACAATTTCCCTTTTATAAAACCATGTTGACTCTGCCTAATCATATTATGATTTTCTAAGTGCCTGTTACTACATCCTTAATAATAGACTCTAGCATTTTCCCTACTACTGATGTGAGGCTAACTGACCTATAGTTCCCTGTTTTCTCTCTCCCTCCTTTCTTGAATAGCGGGGTTAAATTTGCTACCTTCTAATCCACATGATAGTAGCCCGTAAATATTCAACATCTGGTGAAGAACTTAATTAAATCTAACTTTTGTCTGGCAAGGTCGCTATCTAATAAAGCACCCCAAATCAGAACTGCATCCACTCGACAAACAGAAACAGCTTCTTATCAGATAACAAAACAATCTTTAAAAAAAAGAATATCCATATTTAAACTGTATTACAGATTTTTACAGCAACCACACGCTTGTTTAAACTACAAAAGAGGGCTACTTTAACCATGTGGTTGAAACAGTCGCTGAGTTCTGCTCACCGGTATGATTCTGGAACTGATTTTGTATTGTTATCCGTATGGTGTGATTAACCTTGGTTCCTTGCACTTCACTTACTTCCATTATCGGTTTTCAAGGACATCTTCTCTAATCTCCTCTATCTTTGTATCACCAGGGCTCATTGCTTGCAGTAAAATTAGGCCTTTGCATTGCTTTAAGTGCAGAAGCTCAAGGTCTTGTGCTGACAATTTATTTCTCAAACGAGAAGACTGGATCTCGTGTGATATTAACAAACACAAGAAAGCCGGCAGGGGTGGGGGGGCGGTGGGGGTGAAGGACAGCAGTCTACATGGCGTGCAACACTGGAGCAACAAAAATAATGAAAGGTTCCATCAAATTAGCTTTTCATAACAAGCTACAAGTTGCTGTACAAGAAAGAAAGAGCAAGATAACCCAAAGAAACAGAATGTAGGATTTAATTTGAGTTGTATTGTTAATTGTCAAAATAAGTTCTGATATTGATGTGCAAGGGTAATGGAAATGGTAATCTGTTGAGAATTCAAGTTTAAGTTCAATATGATTACAGTTTTGAGTGAACCTATTAAGAATAAAATTCCTATGTAAATATATCATAGAATCATAGAAAGGTTACAGCACAGAAGGAGGCCATTCGGCCCATCGAGTCCGTGCCGGCTCTATGCAAGAGAAATCCAGCTAGCTCCACTCCCCCACCCTATCTCGGTAGCCCAGCAAATTTTTTTCTTTCAAGTACTTATCCAATTCCCTTTTGAAAGCCACAAATGAATCTGCCTCCACCACCCCCTCAGGTAGTGCATTCCAGATTCCAACCACTTGCTGTGTAAAAAAGTTTCTCCTCATGTCACCTTTGGTTCTTTTGCCAATCACCTTAAATCCATGTCCTCTGGTTCTTGACCCTTCCGCCAATGGAAACAGTTTCTCTCTATCTACTCTGTCTAGACCCTTCATGATATTAAATGCCTCTATCAAATTTCCTCTCAATCTGCTCTGTTCCAAGGAGAACGACCCCAGCTTCTCCAGTCTATCCATGTAACTAAAGTCCATCATCCCTGGAATCATTCCAGTAAATCTCTTCTGCACCTCTCTAAGACCTTCACATCTTTCCTAAATTGAGGTGCCCAGAACTGGACACAATACTCCAGTTGTGGCCGAACCAGTGTTTTATAAAGGATCATCATGAATTCCTTGCTTTTGTACTCTATGCCTCTATTTATAAAGCCCAGGATCCCGTATGCTTTCTTAACCGCTTTCTCAACCTGCCCTGCCACCTTCAACGATTTGTGCACATATACCCCCAGATCCTTTATTTCCTGTACCCCTTTTAGAATTGTGCCCTCTAGTTTATATTGCCTCTCCTCATTCTTTCTACCGAAATGTATCACTTTGTTGCGTTAAATTTCATCTGCCACGTATCCACCCATTTCACCAGCCTGTTTATATATACTCTTGAAGTCTATCACTATCCTCCTCACTATTCACTACACTTCCAAGTTTTGTGTCATCTGCAAATTTGGAAATTGTGCCCTGTACACCCAAGTCCAAGTCATTAATATATATCAAAAAAAGCAGAGGTCCTAGTATCGACCCCTGGGGAACACCACTGTACACCTCCCTCCAGTCTGAAAAACAACTACTCTCTGCTTCCTGTTACTTAGCCAATTTTGTATCCATGCTACTACTGCCCCCTTTAGTCCATGGGCTTCAATCTTGATGACAAGCCTATTATGCAGCACTTTATCAAAAGCCTTTTGTAAGTCCATATATACCACATCAACTACATTGCCCTCATCTACCCTCTCTGTTACCGCATCAAAAAACTCTATCAAGTTAGTCAAACACGATTTGCCTTTAACAAATCCGTGCTGGCTTTCCCTAATCAATCCACACTTGTCCAAGTGACGGCTAATTCTGTCCCAGATTATCGTTTCTAAAAGTTTCCCCACCATCGAGGTTAAACTGACTGGTCTGTAGTTGCTGGGTTTATCCTTACACCCATTTTTGAACAAGGGTGTAACATTTGCAATTCTCCAGTCCATCTGGCATCACCCCCATATCTAAGGATGTTTGAAAGATTATGGCCAGTACCTCCGCAATTTCCACCCTTACTTCCCTCAGCAACCTAGGATGCATCCCATCTGGACCGGGTGACTTATCTACTTTAAGTACAGCTAGCCTTTCTAGTACCTCCTCTTTATCAATGTTTAGCCCATCCAGTATCTCAACTAATCTTCCTTTACTGAGACTCTGGCAGCATCTTCTTCCTTGGTAAAGACAGATGCAAAGTATTCAATTAGTACCTCGGTCATGCCCTTTGCCTCCATGAGTAGATCTCCTTCTTGATAGCTGATCTGCCCCACCCCTCCTTTATATATCAATAAAAATCCATTAAAAGGCAATTGAACAGTCAATTGAGTATTTTATTCAGAAATAATTTAGAGGCTTATTGTAAGGCACATACCTAATGTGTTGAGGATGCTTTGTTCCTGATTTTACATCTTAGAAGCAATTTATTGGTAATTTAGATAGAAATGAAGGCTAAAGTTAAGACTGGGTGAACTGAAATGATTAACTATCGCACCAGCCATTGTATGTGAGACTGTAAAACTATTCTTAGCTTAGTAGCTTTTGTTTCGATACAGGAATTGTTATTTTTTAAACAATATGTAGATTTTTTCTTCTTGCCTTTCTTCCCCACCCCTCCTGAAGGCATTGATTGTTCGCTGGGATGTGGCTCTTTGGGAGTCAGCAGTCATCCTGTCCCTTGCCCAAGTGAACATTGAACATTGATTGTAAAGCTGAGTGACTTTTATAGAAAAGGCAGAAATTCCATACTGCTTATATTTCTGTTAACCCCACTGATTTCTAAGCCGTTACTTATCTGTCAGTATAATTAACAGTCTTGCATCCAATGGGCATCCATTACCTCACAACTCTCAAAGGCGTCACACGTGAAAGTGTGGCCTCATAGGCGTAACACGTCGCAGGGAGCTACGTCTTGAAAGTGCCACACCTTCCAAGTCTCACATGTCTGGTAGGGCACAAAATTGTGATTGGCTCAAACAAGCACTTATCTGTCAAGTTACCAATTAAAAGTCTCGTTGACTAAACATGAACAGATCAAAATGTAACAAAACCGTACTGATGAGCAATGAGTGACCAGAAGAAACTCGAGGAATCAAATCCTCTTTTTTTTTTCCCAAATCTACCAAAGGCATCCTCTGTAACTGCAATTCAGAGCATTATTCCTCCTTGTCCTCCATAGTCTCCCCATGGCATTCGTTATAATTCAGTATGCCATACTCCTCCACTGCCTCTCCTCTGTGGTTCGCCTGGGTGGGACTTCCCTTACATGGTTCTACCTGTCACAATGCAGCTAGTACATCCCCAGCAATGGCTTTCCTTCCCACTTCAGCATAGTCACAGCTGGAATTCCCTAAGGACCCATACTTGGCCCTCTCTTCTTCCTCAACTACATGCTGTAGGTGGGGGGTTAGCTTCTATATGTAAACTTAAAATACTCAGCTCTAACTGTCCATCACTTGTCTCAAACTTATGACCATCACTGTGCTGGCAGATTGCCTGTCTGACATCGAGTCATGAATGAGACAGAATTTCTTCCAACTGAATATCAGGGAGATTAAAAAAGTTGTTTATGGCCCCTGCCAAAAACTCTCCACCCTTGTCAGTGACTCCCTGAACCAGGCTGTAGACAACCTGTCTGATCCAGAGCTGAACCCAATACCCTCTCCATCACCAAAACTGCTTAATTTCACCTTCATAACATTGCCTGCCTCCACATTCACCTTACATCTACTTACCCATTCTTTTATCACCTCTAGATTCGATGGCCAAGGCTTTCTGCCTTTCCCTGCTGATTTCCAATGGATCTGAAGCGGAAGAAGGTGGAAAATTATTTGGAGGCATACCCTGCAGTTTTCCAGGGGCTGGTCATGTTGGTACAATACACCCACCCACATAAGGGTGGGCATATGTTAATAACATGAAAATAAGGGAAACACAGCCTCTGCATCCTCAGACTGGCACAAATCCCCAGCAGAAGCTGGGGAGCCCATCTCCTACGGCTAGAAGTACAGAAGTACCACCAGGTTGGGAGTGGAAAGCCTAGGCCAATTTCTCCAATCCCCTCCTTGATAGCCTTCTGATCTCCACCCTGATTTTGTGCATCGTGCAGCTAGGTTGTATTATAATGATTCCATGGCAATGCACTATGGCTGGCAAGAGATAACAGCCAAACTCAATGCTGCGTACTCTACCTGTAGGGCCTAAGAACAGATGTGGAGAACATGGCACACTTTAAGGAATCTGATGGAATAAGATGAGACAATATCACCATTTATCAAGTAGGCGGACCTAGACTGGATGACACAAAATGTTACTTGTCCATTTGTTCCACGTTACTGCTTGCCCAAACCCTCACATAACCATACAGCTTTTTCATTACATCTCATCCATGCCCATACCTCAGCAGGGCACACAGTAAAGATGCAACTTACAATTGAAAGTCTTGTCATACTCATATCTTCAAGGACTTCACACATAAAATCATTATAATACAACCTAGCTGCGTGATGCATAGTCACCTACAGAATCACCTGCAGGATGCTCACACGTCCCTCACTACATATGTGTTTCTCTGCTTGCACAACAAAATGGCACATAATTCAAGAGAACATGCCTGAACTGAAGGAGGGCTCCGAAGTCCATTGACCCTTGACTCCCTTTGAAAAGATCACCTTGGGCATCCTGACCTATGGAGGAAGTAGGAAAAGGTGAAGCTGAAGGTCTTGCCCAAGCTTGGAGCTAGCATCTTCCTGCCCTCATCTCGTGTCCCTTTCTCACCCAATCCTACATGGGTAAACATGCAACTTCACAAATGTCACGTACATCATCTTGCAATGCAAGCTTTCTTTGAACATACAGAATTGACAGGCTGAAAAAGACCAGCTAGTCCATCAAGCCTGCCACATACCATGATGGTTGATGTCAGGGGCAGCCAGTGTGCTCAGATGCCAGCTGTTTTCCCTGATGTGTTTTCTCATCTTGCACCATTTTCACCATGAAATATACTTTTGAGGCATATCGAAACACGTCCTATGATTAGCTTTACTTTCACTTGCTGGCCACGATATGAACTCAGGCATTTTCTCCTTGTGGCCGCTCGGCTCCCTGAGATCCTGTGAAAGTTGGTTTTGGAAGAATGTGCTTTTTTTTTGCCTATTCCTGTTCTGCTAAAATCCTCTGGGTGTTCTACTTACAGTCCACAGTGGCTTAGTAGTTAATAACATTGTTTTAAAAAATTACTTTAGGTGTAAATAAAAATTGTCCCCCTCCCCAAAATATTATTGCAAAAGGACATATTTTTAATAAAAAATTAAACATCCACTCCCTTCACCCGCAGTGTATCATGGCTGCAGTGTGTATTATTTACAGGATACACTGCAGCAACTCACCATGGCTTCTTTGGCAGCACCTCCCAAACCCGCACCTAGAAGGACGAGGGCAGCAGGTGAATGGGAACATCATCAACTCCAAGTCACACACCATCCTGACATGGACAAAAATCGCTGTTCCTTCATCGTCGCTGGGTCAAAATCCTGGATCTCCCTATCTAATAGCAATGTAGGAGCACCTTCACCACATGGACTGCAGCGGTTCAAGAAGGCGGCTCACCACCACCTTCTCAAGGGCAATTAGGGATGGGCAATAAATGTCAGCCTTGCTAGTGATGCCCACATCAGGAGAATGAATAAAATTTTTTTAAAACTCTCTGGTAAAAACGACACTTTACTAAAAAGGTACTGTAAAAATTGGAATAAAAATCATACAAAGCCTGTTCCTCTTTAAGGTCTCCACTGCAAATGGAGTTTCCCTACAGCCCATTAATAATTTGAAGGCAAACAATGCAATCTCAGTGCAAAAACCGAGAAATTGTGTCAGGTATTAATTTAAATATTTTTGCACAAATTCTGTGGCCTAAATGAGGCAATGGCAAAAAAGGGGTAGATTTCATGAATTAGCACTTCCAGCATTGGCCTTCACACGACGGGAGCACATATTGGGAATTCAATCGCAGAAGTCAGTGCAATCTGCACAATTTCCCATCCATTACATTTTTAAAAATTGATCTGCACCACGAATTCCCAATATGCACTTCTATTACATGAGGCTCTGCACCAGGACCACTAATTAGTAAAGTCTAATCCAAAATTTGTGACAGCACCAAATGCAGCTTGCCGGAAAATTACAGGCAGAAGGAATCGTGCAAGGGACATGCCTAAGGCCTGCTAGCCCAATTTTCAGATCCCGCTGTTCCAATCTGCTTTTGTGCAACTAATTGGAAAATCCACCCTATGATCAAAGCCTTGCACTGTAAACCAGGTTTCTATCCTATTTATACAGACCTGAGAAAAATACCCAGAGTATCTGATCTCCATTAAAAAGTAAGCAGAGTATACATTTGTATTTTTACTATTTCTTCCTTTCCCCATCACATTTTCCTTTAACTCAGAAGGCCACAGACAGACTCTACTATGAATTCAAATGCTACTAAACAGCTAAAAAGACAAGAGTATCTGCTTACTGAAGGGAAAAAGGGTCAGAGTGGCACTTGATCCACTGTGACGGAACACTCCAGCCTTGTAAAGTAAAGCATCTTTCTTCTGGCAGCCTGTCTGAAAACTGACCAAATTTATTCTACATCTAGCAGAGATATTTGAGTGTCATTCTTTGCTGGAACCTCAAGCAGCGATAGATAAGGCCGAACATTGTACATTTCATTTGCAATGGCAAATATGGCTGGCATAAAAAGGGATAAGTTGTTTTTTAAACCAGTTATGTAGTAAGAAATTCAGGGGCATGACATTTAAGTAAGTATGATTTACAATCTAAAATGAATGGTATATTCAGTACACTTGCAATATTTGCGTAAGACAAATGCTAACATTCTCCCATATAAAATATGTGGTAGTGTAACAAATATTACATGACACATCAATATTACTGTCCCCTGGATACACTGTGGTAAAATACAGAAGTCACACCTTAACTACAATATAAGGTTTAAGCACTTGCTTCCCATACTGGGACCAGGATAATCAGGGAGATTTCCTGAGGTCTCTTTCAAATGAGTGCAATGTCATAGAAACATATTTCCCCCTTTGGCAGATCCTTTATCACAGGCTTCAACTTATTCTCGTCACATTGCAGATGAAATTGTGACTTGTGGGGAGCTGAGAGAAATGTGCTGCATTCCTTCCCCCCACCCCCCTCCACCCCCCTTACTCCCATCTAAAATGTCAGTTATCTCTTGTAAGCTCATAAATGCATTCTCTCAAACTAGGATGCAGATCTCAAAATAGATCAAGGCTGGCCTGTGATTTATATGTGAGTCACAAAAGGCCTCATGGCATTTCTAGTCTTTTGAAAATCTATCCCCAGATATGACATATGACCTACCTGGTACATTAACTTGATGTATCATTGTCCCTTGCAACACATATAATTTTGATCATATCATGTTTTTTATAATGCAAATAAATGCCCAATGCAAAACTGTAAGAATTATACCATAGAAAGCCATTTATCATCACACCTGTCAACACACTAACCACTCCCTAAACAGTCCAAACAGCTATTGAAAGGAAATATTACATTTTGCTATTTCTTTATTACTGCCATTTTTTTTTAATAGTTAATGATAATTGAGGAGTTACGGTAATGTGTTTAGTAATAAAACTGGATTTATTCCAACATTATGACTCCATCCAGCTGTATGATCCATCAACATTGCCATAAAATTAGTATCAATCACTAAACCTTATCCTCACTGTGCAATTTACACCAAACACTGATGGGAACTATGGATTGTGCTCATTCTCTGATGATATTAATGCAAATGACTAATTGGAGGACGGCATGGGCTCTGTCTGAAAACAACTGGCTTATTTCATAAGTGGTATGTGCATTATAACTAAATATATGCAATCTGAACAATAATGGATAGAGTTTGCCTTTTTTTAAATACAGTACTCCCAGATCGAAAGAAATCTGTACATTTTACTTGAAAATGCACCTTCCTAAATAGAAAGCAGTAAAATGGAAATCAAGAGGAACGGGTTTGTACTGTTATGCCATTAGTTGCCTATTAACAGCAGCTTGTGGTAAATTGTATAATCATGATGTTACAGTCTCTGTATCTTCCATGTGGATGTAGCCAAGCCTTAAACCATTCATTTTCAATGCATAGCACCCATTGTGAAAGTGGCACTGTGAGTTAAAGAGGAATGCTAGTCTCAACCAAGTACTACTATTATTAAACCAACATAACAATTTCCTTGTTTCCATACTTTCCACGGCATAATCTCACTTTTTTTTGAGGATTTTGAGAAACATGCAATCAAAGGATAAACGAAAAAATGTGCAATGTATGAATCTAACAATGATCTTGGTGCCAATGTCACAATCCAAGCACGACGGCATCAAGACCACTGTGCATTGGGAATTGCCCACGCACGTAGGACAACAGGCTGACCTCACCCAATAATAACTTAAGGGCATGATACACTGGGGGAGCGCAGAGATTTCTGGCACCTGCGGATCTTTAAAGGCGTTGGCTGCCCTTAAAAGAAAGAAAGGCTTACATTTATATAATGCCTTTCACGACCTCATAGGTTTGAGAGGCGAGTTGTCAAAGGTAAAATTGGGAAACTAAATTAAAGGGCTTGACAGTTGAAAAGCAATGGCAAACATTTAAAGAAATATTTCAATATTCTCAACAAATATACATTCCATTGAGAAATAAAAACTCCACAGGAAAAGTGATCCATTTGTGGCTAACTAATGAAGTTAAGGAGAGTATTAGATTGAAAGAAGAGGCCTGTAATGTTGCCAAGAAGAGTAATAAGCCCGGTGATTGGGAGAGTTTTAGAAGCCATCAAAGGACGACCAAAAAATTGATACGAAGGGAGAAAATGGAATATGAAAGTAAACTAGCAAGAAATATAAAAATGGATTGCAAAAGCTTAAAAAGGAAGAGAGTAGCAAAAGTAAACGTTGGTCCCTTTAGAGGCTGAGACAGGAGAAATTATAATGGGGAATCAGGAAATGGCAGATGCGTTAAGCAAGTATTTTGTATCTGTCTTCACAGTAGAAGACACAAAAAGCATACCAAAAATAGTGGAAACTAAGGGGTAAATGAGAGTGAGGAACTTAAAACAATTAATATCAATAGAGAAAAAGCACTGGACAAACTAATGGGCCTAAAAATGTTACTCCGCTATTCTAGAAAGGAGGCAGAGAGAAAACAGGCCAGTATGCCTGACATTGGTCGTCAGGAAAATGTTGGAATCCATTATTAAGGAAGTGGTAACAGGGCACTTAGAAAATCATAATATGATTAGGCAGAGTCAACATGGTTTTATGAAAGGGAAATCATGTTTGAAAAAGTTTATTAGAGTTTTTTGAGGATGTAACTAGTAGATAGATATAGGGGAACCAGTATATTTGGATTTTCAAAAGGCATTCGATAAGGTGCCACATAAAAGGTTGTTACACAAGGTAAGGGCTCATGGGGTTGGGGGTAATATATGAGCATGGATAGAGGATTGGTTAAAGGACAGAAAACAGAGAGTATGGATAAACGGGTCATTCTCAGGTTGGCAGGCTGTAACTAATGGGGTGCCACAAGGATCGGTGCTTGGGCCTCAGCTATTTACAATCTATATTAATGACTTAGATGAAGGGACCCAGTGTAATGTATCCAAGTTTACTGACAATACAAAGCTAGGTGGGAAAGTAAGCTGTGAGGAGGACACAAAGAGTCTGCAAAAGGATATAGACAAATTAAATGAGTGGGCAAGAAGGTGGCAGATGGAGTATAATGTGGGGAAATGTGAGGTTATTCACTTTGGTAGGAGGAATAGAAAAACAGAATATTTTTAAATGGTATGAAGCTATTAAATGTTGGTGTTCAGAGAGACTTGGGTGTCATCGTACAAGAAACACAAAAAGTTAGTATGCAGGTACAGCAGGCAATTAGGAAAGTAAATGGCATGTTGGCCTTTATTGCAAGGGTGTTGGAGTACAAGGGGTATAGCGATAAGGGGTCGGCCATTCAAGACTGAGATGAGGAGGAATTTCTCATTGAAACGTATAAGATTATGAGGGGGTTTGACAGGGTAGATGCTGAGAGATTGTTTCCCCTGGCTGGAGAGTCTAGAACTAGAGGGCATAGTCTCAGGATAAGGAGTCGGCCAGTCAAGACTGAGATGAAGAGGAATTTCTTCACGCAGAGGGTTGTGAATCTTTGGAATTTTCTACTTCAGAGGGCTGTGGATGCTGAGTCATTGAATATATTCAAAGCTGAGAGCGACAGATTTTTGGACTCTAGGGGAATCAAGGGATATGGGGATCGGGCGGGAAAGTGGAGTTGAGGTCGAAGATCAGCCATGATCTGATTGGACGGCGGAGCAGGCTCGAGGGGCCGTATGGCCTACTACTGCTCCTATTTCTTATGTTCTTAGGTTCTCAGGACTTCCCAAAGCGCTTTACAGCCATTGAAATACTTTTGAAGTGTAGTCACTGATGTAAATGTAGGAAACGTGGCAGCCAATTTGCATACAGTATGGTCCCACAAACAGCAATGTGATAATGACCAGATAATCTGTTTTTTTTAGTGATATTGATTGAGGGATAAATATTATCCAGGACACCAGGGCGAACTCCCCTGCTCCTCTTCGAAATAGTGCTATGGGATCTATTACGTCCACCTAAGAGGGCAGACAGGACCTCTGTTTAACGTCTCATCCGAAGGACAGCAAGTAGAAGGGAGCTTCTACTGAGTCTGAAAAAGAACTAAGGGCAGAATGGGCTTGATTCAGCTGTCAAGTGCTGGAAGTACTGCAGCGGAAGGTGAACCTATTTGGATGAGAGGGCTACCCTGTGATAAAGAGTACCATGAGAGTGGATTGTTTGGAGGTGATAGAGCGTGTCAATGCAATCTCACTTGTAGCCCAAAACTGGGAGCAGATGTGGCAGAGATTTTCTGGGCTTCACAAGGTTGCGCAAGGTAAGTTAGCAAACATGTGACAACATCTTAATAGGTTGTCTTACAAAGTATCTTTATTGATTTTCACTGTAAACTTTCAGTGGACTATCACAGGTGCACAATACCTATGTCCTTAGCCACCTCTTCATCTTTCTAAATGCAGAGGTATGCTCAAGTTGTTCCATGGTACTCTTTAATGTTGCCATATCAAAGTGTCACCAATTAAACAACAAAGATCAAATCAATATTCTCGATCTGTACAGTAGCACTCCCTTAATCTGGACTGTAGCACTCCCCTACATAACAACATAAGAAATAGGAGCAGGAGTAGGCCACACGGCCCCTCGAGCCTGCTCCGCCATTCAATCAGTTCATGGCTGATCTTTAATCTCAACTCCACTTTCCTGCCCGATCCCCATACCCCTTGATTCCCGTAGAGTCCAAATATCTGTCTCTCTCTGCCTTGAATATATTCAATGACTCAGCATCCACAGCCCTCTGGTGTAGAGAATTCCAAAGATTCACGATCCTCTGAGTGAAGAAATTCCTCCTCATCTCAGTCTTAAATGGCCGACCCCTTATCCTGCGACTATGCCCTCTAGTTCTAGACTCTCCAGTCAGGGGAAACAACCTCTCAGCATCTACCCTGTCAAGCCCCCTCAGAATCCTATAAGTTTCAATGAGATCACCTCTCATTCTTCTAAACTCCAGAAAGTATAGGCCCAATCGACTCCACCTCTCCACATAAGGTAACCCTCTCATCCTAGGAATTAATCTAGTGACCAAAACTGTACACAGTACTCCAGGTGAGGACTCATCAAAGCCCTGTAAAATTGTAGTAAAACTTCCTAACTCTGGTACTCCAACCCTCTTGCAATAAAGGCCAACATGCCATTTGCCTTCCTAATTGCTTGCTGTACCTGTACTGTAGCATTCCCCTATCTGTATTGTACTCTCCCCTGATCTGTACTGTAGCACTCCCTCGATCTATACTGTTCCACTCCCCCAAACTGTACTGTGTCATCCCTTGATCTATACTGTAGCACTCCCCCGATCTGTAATGTGGCATTCCTCTCTTCCATACAGTGTCACTCCCCTGATCTGTACTGCAGCACTCACCAAGATGCGTACTATAGCTCTCCCCTGAATTGTAACAATACAATTCCTCTCTTCCATACCATGTCACTCCACTAATCTGTACTTTAGCACTGCCCCGATATGTACTTTAGCATCCTGTAATCTGTACTGTACCACTCCCCTGATCTGTACTGTAGCACTCCCTTGATCTGCAATGTAGCACTCCCCTGGTCTGCAATGTAGCACTCCCCTCATCCGTACCGTAGTACCTCCCTGATTTGTACTGTACCACTCCACTAATCTGTACTGCAGCACTGTCCCGATCTGTACTTTAGAATTCCGCAATCCATACTGTACCACTCCTCTGATCTGTACTGTGCTGTATCACTTCTCCCAATCTGCCCTGTAGCACTCCCCTGATCTGTACTGTAGCACTTCCCCTGTACTGTCCTGTGGCACTCCCTCAATCTGTACAGTAGCATTACCTCCATCTGTACTGCAGCACTCACCTGATCTGTACTCTAGCACTCCCCTTGATCTGTACTCTAGCACTCCCTTGATCGGTACTGTACCACTCCCCCGATCTGTACTATAGCACTCCCCCTGATCTGTACTGTACCACTCCCCCGATCTGTACTATAGCACTCCCCCTGATCTGTACTGTACCACTCCTCCGATCTGTACTATAGCACTCCCCCTGATCTGTACTGTACCACTCCCCCGATTTGTACTATAGCACTCTCCCTGATCTGTACTGTACCACTCCCCCAATCTGTACTATAGCACTCCCCCTGATCTGTACTGTCCCACTCCCCTGATCTGTACTGTAGCATCCTCCTTTACTGTACTGTAGCACTTCCCTCGATCTGTACTCTACCACTCCCCCAATCTGTTCTGTAGCATCCCTCGATCTATACTGTAGCACTCCCCCTGTCTGTACTGTAGCACTCCCCCTGTCTGTACTGTAGCACTCCCCAATCTATTCTGTAGCATTCCTCAATCTATACTGTAGCACCCCCCCTGTCTGTACTGGACTCCTCTCAATCTGTACTGTAACACTCCCCCGATCTGTACTGTACCGCTGCCCTGATCTGTATTGTAACACTCCCCTGATCTGTGCTGTACTGCTCCCCGATCTGTACTGTGGCACTCCCCCGATCTGTACTGTACCGCTGCCCTGATCTGTATTGTAACACTCCCCTGATCTGTGCTGTACTGCTCCCCGATCTGTACTGTGGCACTCCCCCGATCTGCACTGTAGCACTCCCCTGATCTGTACTGTGGCACTCCCCCGATCTGCACTGTAGCACTCCCCTGATCTGTACTGTGGCACTCCCCCGATCTGCACTGTAGCACTCCCCTGATCTGCACTGTAGCTCTCCCCTGATCTGCACTGTAGCTCTCCCCTGATCTGCACTGTAGCTCTCCCCTGATCTGTACTGTAGCTCTCCCCTGATCTGTACTGTAGCTCTCCCCTGATCTGCACTGTAGCTCTCCCCTGATCTGCACTGTAGCTCTCCCCTGATCTGCACTGTAGCTCTCCCCTGATCTGTACTGTAGCACTCCCCTGATCTGTACTGTAGCACTCCCCTGATCTGCACTGTAGCTCTCCCCTGATCTGTACTGTAGCACTCCCCTGATCTGTACTGTAGCTCTCCCCTGATCTGTACTGTAGCACTCCCCTAATCTTACTGTAGCACTCCCCTGATCTTACTGTAGCACTCCCCTGATCTTACTGTAGCACTCCCCTGATCTGTACTGTAGCACTCCCCTAATCTTACTGTAGCACTCCCCTGATCTGCACTGTAGGACTCCCCCGATCTGTACTGTAGGACTCCCCCGATCTGTACCATAGCACTCCCCCGATCTGTACTGTAGGACTCCCCTAATCTTACTGTAGCACTCCCCTAATCTTACTGTAGCACTCCCCTGATCTGTACGGTAGCACTCCCCTGATCTGCACTGTAGGACTCCCCCGATCTGTACTGTAGGACTCCCCCGATCTGTACCATAGCACTCCCCCGATCTGTACTGTAGCACTCCCCTAATCTTACTGTAGCACTCCCCTAATCTGTGCTGTAGCAACTCCTCTGATCTGTACTGTAGCACTCCCCGATCTGTACTGTAGCATTCCCCTGATCTGTACTGTAGCATTCCCCTGATCTGTATTGTAGCACTCCCCTGATCTGCACTGTAAAACTCCCCCGATCTGTGCTGAATCACTCCCCTGATCTGCACTGTAAAACTCCCCCGATCTGTGCTGAATCACTCCTCTGATCTGTTCTGTAGCACTCCCCTAATTTGTGCTGTATCACTCCCCCTGATCTGAACTGTAGCACTCCCCAGATTTATACTGTAGCACTCCCCTGATCAATGCTGCAGCATTCCGCCTTTTCTTTCGAAGTATCAGAATCACTGCTCGAGGTTGTTTATCGTTTTGTTTTTCCAATGGACTATTTGATTATGTTACTGATACGGACCATGGGCAGAGGAGGCTACTGGGGGCATATTGCTGTTTATCCCTTTTTTGAGGGCCATGTTGGTGTTGCTACATTCATTGATCTATCTGGGGAGTGGAATGGAAGAGAGCTGTGGAGAAGAAATCTGTGAAGCAGGTTCTGGTTGTTGATACAGTCTTTAAAACAAGCAGAATGGAACACACACGTTCAACATGGTTTGACAGTATTTTTCTATGAATACCGATGCTTATGGTACTTTGTTATTCTGTAGCATATCTTGATTTCCTTAATATGATGTGCATGTTCCTGCATTGCTTAGGCGACTCTACTTTACCTCAGCTGAATTGTTTCTTATATTTTATCTTACACAGTCACAGCAAGTTAATCACCTTTGTTATTTGGGGTTTATAGGGTCCTTGCCCTGTTTAATCTTTCTTCGCATTGTGCCCATGATCTTTTTTTTTAAAAGAAGAACCACAGGAGGTTCTTGTTCCACTAGTTCCTGATAACCCATCTATATTCATAGTTTGCTATAATAGGATCACCGTAGGTGGTTTCAAACTTTGAATATAAACAGTGTGGCACTCCTGCTGGTGTGGTTTAGAATCATATTGATGGCACGAGCATGAACCAGCTTGGAAGACATAGTCAAAAGTGATGATTGCCAGTGGTTTAAGCAGCTAAAATGTTCCCACCGGCCTTGGTATTGACCACTGAAGTGACTTCATAATTCCAGGCCTGTAAGGACCTTCCCCGGTATTTGAGATTTTGATTCAACTGCTCACAGAGAAGCTTGCACGGTGTGCAGTCATATTAAAGTGGATCCAGCTGCTGAACAAGCTCCAGCTCCCCAAAAAAGGATCAGGGTAATTTCTAGGGTAGTGGAAGCAGCTATTGGTATTGAAGAACCATTTCCTGAAGTGGATCGTCAACATGAAGGCAGTATGTTTGTAGTTTGCTGCTGACAGAAACTTCAAGAATTATAAACAAAGTGGACAGTGATGTGACTGGAGGCTGGACACTCCACCAGAATTGATGGTTTCGATTCACGTCTTTGACAGCTGGATAAATGCAAAGTGGCTTACAAAAAGTTGCCATAAAATATGGCCAAAGGCAGATCGATCTTCCCCAGTCATTTGAGAAGTCATTGTCCCTGCAAAATAACTGCTGTTTGCAACTCCTGAGATGACAGTCCATGCGGAGGATGTGTTAAAGCAAATCCAGCTTGGGAGAAACAGATGCATTTGGAGTTATGGGTCCAGAAATTCGGACAAGCCCATTTTTAGCTACTGTGGGGGGTGACGCAGGGTGCATTCCCTGTGCCCGAATGGTGAGGCCCGAGGCTCCCCAGATATCCTTGCCCAATATGGCAGGCGCGCACTTCCGGATGGAAATGTGCGCATGCTTCCTGCTCGCTATATTGTAGCCTTAGTAGTCCTAGTAGCACCTGAAAAACGGGCGCTGTGAGGAACAATTTCTAGGCCATGGTTCCCAAAGGTTTCCACCACTGGGGTTTTCCTCACCTCATGTCGGGGTCTGTTATAGACTAATTGATAGAGATTTATTGTCATGATTAGTCAACAACTCCTTGATCATTATATCTTGCGACTACCAGGATGGTAGAAGGTGAACTAGATGGGCCTTCGTCTTTTTTGGTCTAGCAATTCCTATATTCCCATGTAGCTGCTGTAGAAACCACTCCATAATATAAATAGAGCAAGTACGGGGAAATTGCTTCAGGGAGGAGTTGTTCCATTCAAACTCAGCATTATGGGAACTTATGGTGATCTTTGTTTTTTAAGCTTCCTCCAGCATGTCTTTAATCACCAATGAATTTACCTGCTGCAGAGACAGTTCTTATTTCCCAATAGCCTCCCAAACGTTTTCCTTTCCCTGGCAACATTTGCTTTGCATGGCCTTTCTCCCCCTGAGCTCACAGATAACAGAGCAGTTTCTTCCGAGCTAGAATATGTGTCTTTCCATGTTTGTAGGATTAGTGACTAATCCACACTAAATTCACGGGCTAAGTGTGAGTGGGAAACATGCACGTGGGACACTACTCTTTTCTGACCTTTACTAGGTTTACTATTGAACCGTGGCTGGAGTGGGCATCGCTATATGATGTAGACATGTTTTTTAAAAAAACAATTTGATTAAAAAATAGAGCACAGAGTTAAATGCAGAGAATCTAAAATCTCTGCGTCAAAGTATTCACAAACTTCAAAATCACCATGTGACTCTTAACAAGCAAGTTTTTCCTCATCCTTTCTAAAGTTTCTTTTAAGTTTTAATTCAGTTGACAAACTTCATTATGACAAACACTTATGACAAGCAGATTAACAGGGTCCCACTGCACCACTTGTAATGAATTTTAGCTCTGACATAACAAACTATATCATTGTAATTGCTTGGGCACTCACTGGAAGTGTCTGGTGCCAGCGTTTCCCAGACATGATTGCAGCACGTGAGCAAAATAAAACTGAGAAACCAAATTAAACGACACGGGTTTTTTTCAAGCGTTGGAAAAATAAACATGTAAATGAAAAGCAGCTCAAATTTCGATAAGATGGTTGCTTTATATTTTTTAAAAAATAAGAAACACTTGGCTGGTCTCCATCAGTTAACATTGAATTGATGTTGCTTTAATCAAACTATTTGTGTATGACAACGTGATACTG
This sequence comes from Heptranchias perlo, assembly GCF_035084215.1. Lineage (NCBI taxonomy): Eukaryota > Metazoa > Chordata > Chondrichthyes > Hexanchiformes > Hexanchidae > Heptranchias > Heptranchias perlo. Next base: position 64,303,480 of record NC_090333.1, read on the forward strand.
CAGCTGCAACCTTTGTTGTGTATTAGAGACATTTTAATCCTCTGCCTGTTGCAATGGGATAGAAGATGCAGCTGCCCCAGATGGTTATGGAATCATAAGTATTCCTTTCAAAGTGATTGTAATTTGTCTTTCCTAATTGATTTAGATAATTAAGTCCCAGTTCCCTCCACCGCCAATAAAAAAAGTACACTTTATATTCTTCCATCTCTTTACTCCTTCAAGTACAACTACTCCAATAGAAATTGATATTTATTATTCCATGCCCAGTCAGGAGAGTTGCATTTTCTATCCCACTGGGCATGATTTTAAAAGGGCAGTGGGATGGCAGTCGGGGGTGGGGGGAGTCAATGGGCACACGGCAAATGCAAATAATAAAAACTTACCGTTCCCCACGCAATCGCGACCCAATTGCTGGCCATTAACCTTGTTTCTGGGTTTGGCGTCTGAAAGCTGCACAGTGGGCGGACTGCGCATCCGTATGACCTGCTGCCAGCTGGAGCATCTAGATTTAAAGGGCCATTGCTCCACTGGATTTTGCTGGAGCAAAGAGCCAGAAGACCCAATGGAGCAGCACAGGGGCAAGGCTGCTCCAAGATTCAGCGATGCCTCACTTCAGCTGCTACTGGCCGGGGTGAGGAGGAGGAGGGAACTATTTTACCTGACTGACAGGAGGAAGCGCCCTGCCTCTGCCACCAAGAAGGCCTGGCTCGAGGTGGCAGAGGAGGTCACCAGCAGGAGCAACATATCCTGCACCTGGGTCCAGTGCAGGAAGGGTTTCAATGACCTAACTAGGTCAGCAAAAGTGAGTACACTTACTGATTCTCCTGGATTCCATGGTGCACATCACCCACTCCCTCCCCCCTCATCATTCTGCACTGCCAAGACTACTCCATCACATCACTCCTCACACCCACTTAATGCTCATCCTCAACTTACCTGCATTTCCTGAGCACTTCCTCACCTCCCCATTTGTGACCCCACCACTACCACTCACCCCAATCCTCATCCAATGTGATGTCTCTGTTTCATACTCACCCTCTGATGCACCTCTTTCACAGTCAGCCTCACCCAAAGCAATGCATTCATCGGCTGACCACTTCACCATCACTCACTCACACGTCTGCACTTTCTCCCCTTCTAGGAGAAGAGAGCGAAAAATGCACGCGAGAGGGCGAGGACTGGAGGGGGGCCACAACAAATAGTGGCCCTCACAGAGGCGGAGGAGGAGGCACTAGAGATCAGCCGCACCCTCGAGTGCCTGTCTGTCGGGGACACCGAGACTGGCACCCCACAAATATCTGGTGTCACAACTTTAACATTCATCACACACAACATGAATTGGTGTTAACAATGATTGCCATGTTGAACACCTCAGTATGCTCATCACAACATGATGCTTAATATTGCCTTCTGTTCTCTTACAGGCCCTTCAACGACCACAGTGACGGGAGAGGGCGATTCCTCAGAGGAGTTCCCGGCCTCTGAGGGTGGACCGTCACATCTTAGCGAGCCATCCACCAGCGCAGATACTCACACCTCGGTGGATCCTTGTAATCAGTTAGTTGGGTTGGCACCTGGTGAGTCACCACACACATGTGAGCACAAGCAGACACTGGTGGCAGTGGCAGCAGTGGAGAGCCCGCGTCAGTGGGCGCATTCTCCTCCAGGCTCTGCTCAGCTGGACGCAGATGCTGACCCCGGGGGCCATCCTTTGAAAGGAGAATGATCGAAGGACAGCAGCACATTTGCAAGGTACTGGAACAGGTGCCCCGTACACTCTCCACAATAGCGCAGAAGATGGAGGAGTCCAACTCTTGCATAGTGGAATGGTGGCACAGGTATGTGAGGGAGTATCTGAGATAGTGTCACAGGGACGTGAGCAACTCTCTGAGATAGTGTCGCACATAACTGTGGAAATGTCTGAGATAGTGTCGCACATAACTGTGGAAATGTCTGAGATAGTATCGCAGGTAAGCATGAGAATGTCTGCAATGGAGAGAAGGCTAGGCCCGATTGAGCTTCAAGCACGGCTCACAAATGAGTCCATTCAGGCTCTGACAACAGCCGTGCAGACACACAGTGAACAACATTCTGCCGCCTTAAGCAAGCAGACCGAAACTTGACAATTGGGCTTCCAAGGCATCATACATGTCCTCCAAACTGTTGTCCAGCAGGGTGGTAGGAGTGATGTGAGTCTGGTCCAGGAGAGGGATGATGGCGAAAGGGGACACAGAAGTGGGGATGCCACTCAAAGTGCTCCCATGTCTCACCCGTTGCCCCCCTCTCAACCAGTACCCACAATGCTGCCTCCTCTCCACGTGGCCGAGTGTGGCCCCGCACAGGTGCAGGTGGAGCAGTCTTTGGTGGGGCCCTCACGGGCTCCAGAACCCAGAGGGTGTAGGCCCAAAGCATCTAAGCAGTCAGGGCATGAACATGAGCAGCCTGCCACTACCTCTGCTGCGGCCATAGGGGATGCACCACGTAGAAGTGGTAGGAAGAGAAAGGCTAAGGATTTGTGATCACGAAGGGTATGCACAAGGATGTCTGACAGATGGTCATGTTTTTCATTTATATTTGGTTTTTATTATATTCATATTAAATGTTATCATTCTCACCACTACTGCCACGTTTTGCCCATTCTTGACTGGCTTTTGTGATAGCGCCTTTCATGTGCGTCATCATGAATGGCGATACTTGATGCCACCCAGTGGGTGACTTTACAGTGGGTGTATGTGTAGTCGCAGGACTGCTTTATGCAGGGAGGTGGGGGGGAGCTGGTGTTGGCACTGGTCTTTCCAGGTGGTGTGAGGACTGGACTATTCTCACTTTCTGATCTTATGAGAACCGTTCACATATGAGGGACTCCCTGGCCTCACGAGCAGCCAGGTGAGCCGCTGCTCTGCCCATGGGTTTTATTCTCCTGCTCCTCCTCCACCTCCTCCTCCTCAATATTCATGGCAGATGTGGATGGTGGATGAGGGGACGGGCCCTCATCAACCGACACCCCTCTCTGTTGCACCACGTTGTGCAGGACACACTCACTACTATAATGAGATCCACTCTCGCTGATGCGTATTGAAGCACTCTCCCAGAACGATCGAGGCACCGAAATCACATCTTCAGCAGCCCTATCGCATGTTCAATTACAGACCTGGTGGCGATGTGGCTGTCGTTGTATCGACGCTGTTCCTCACTGATGGGGTTCCTCAGAGGTGTCATGAGCCACGTGATCAGGGGATATCCCTTGTCCCCGAGGAGCCAGCCCTTAAGGCTGTTTGGTGAGTGGAAGAGGTCCAGGATGTTGGATTCCCTCAGAATGAACGAATCATGGCAGCTGCCAGGGAATCTGGCGCACATGTGAAGAAATCTTTAGTGGTGGTCACAAATGAGCTGAGTGTTGATGGAGTGATAACCCTTTCTGTTGATGATCAGTCCTGGATTGTGTGGAGGTACTTGGATTGCTATATGGGTGCAATCGATTGCACCCTGTACCCGGGGGAAGCCAGCCACAGAGTGGAATCCCACTGCCCTCTCTGTCTGGCTGAAGCCGTCCATGGGGAAGTTGACGTATTGCGAGGCCCCGTGAAACAAACCGTCGGTGACCTGCCCCTTTTGCACTTGTGTGCAAACGACTGAGAGACCCTGGCAATGTCACCAGTGGCACCCTGGAACGATCCAGAGGTGAAGAAGTTGAGAGCAGTGGTCACTTTAACAGTGGCAGGTAATGAGATACCGCCAGGCCCAGCCAGGAGTAGCTCAGCATGAAGAAGGCTGCAGATGTCTGCAACCACCTGGCGACTCACTCTCAGCCTCCGTAAGCTCTGCTTCTCAGCGAGGTCCAGGCAGCTCAGCCTCGGTCTGTAGACCCACTGACGAGGGTTGTGCCTCCTGCGACACCGCTCCCTCTGTTGTTGCCCTCTCTGCTCTTGTGGTGCAGCACTGTGTTGTGGAGCTACACGTGACGGAAGTGCATGCCGTGCCTGGTGAGGATGGTGATGTTCCCCGTCCTCGGGTGTACTGGTGAATGCAGCCATCGCGCCCCCCATTCTGACGGTGTCAGTTTGAGGGGGTCCGAAAAGTTGATAAATATGTGTAAACAGAACAATTCTGAGTGGAAACCAAGAATTTTCTGTCAAAACACAAAGATCTCCCAGCCAAAAGTTTGCCTGAGAGAACGGAGTGCCCTGCTGCAATAACTGACCTTTTATCCCCATCTGTCAAACAGGATTTAAATGGCCAAATGGCTGCTGACTGAAACCCAGCGACTTCCCAATGCCATGTTTCACACAGCACGGGAAACACGTTGAGACAGTGTTGAAATTGCTTGCCTTCATTGTAAACTACATTTATTCATTTTTTAATGACTTTAACTAGGTGAAATGCTGCTTTAAATATCGCCCCACTGGCTTTAATTGCTGGCGGGATTTTCGGATTCGGGAACGGTGTGCGGACCCAGATGGCTTTGGATCGTACGCGTTCTTCAGTGTCTTGGAGCCGGGATTTCTGCCCGCTCCTCGAAAAGCCGATTTTCATTGCCCCCCCCGCCCCCAAATTTTTGTTTTAAAATCGAGCCCACTGGAACAGACACAGGATTAAAGTATATCCACTGCAGAACAAACGTCACAGCAGCAGCGCAGCCTTTCCTTGCACAAGTATTTTGATCTAAAGAGCTCTTGTTCAGTGTAAACCTCTTCACTGAAATACAGAATGGCCAGCAAAATCATTCAGGTGATGAGCTTTTCGTTGATTGTTCCCCGATTCATTTAGGTTCTCCGACACCACACAAGCACAGCGTTCGACCAGCGGGAGTGCAGGATTTACTCTCTTGTCAAATCTGTGCCCATGGCACGTTGTGAAGATGGTTCCATTGCAGGGTGTCACATCTGAAGTCAGGAACTTACGAGACTGAAAACCATGAGAGTGAACTCATATCCTACCATGCAGTGATGCAGAACTCTACTTCACGGAGCTGGCAACAAGGCTTTCATCCAATTAAAGGTTGCATTGATAATTTACCCTGCTAAGTGCAAAGTGTATTTATTCCGAATGCATTCTTCAGCCGCTGTAGATATGCTGGAATTAGATCTAGGACATGGTGGCGGGATGACTATGTGTAAGTGCTGAGGCAATCCCTCAAAATTTTCTAGGCCTCCCACCAGACAGATCAGGCCTCCAGCCATTGCGTTCTACCAGCCAGCCAACCAAGAGTTAAAAATCTTCCCTAAGGTCACCTGGGGACTGAGGGCAAGGAGACCCATAAGAGGGTTGGCCTAGACTTTATGTCAGGAGATGGCAGAAGCAGCGAGTGCAACCTCCACCACCCCATGAGCCGCTACACAATGTGTGAAGAGGTTTAATGACTTCACAATGTTGATCAAGGTACCTCATCAATATCCTGTAGAATTGATAGAGGCATGACAGACGACATTACCGATCACACCCTCTTGGTTTCATTATCCTGGGTGACAGGAAAGCTAACCTATATGCAGGGAATCTCTGGAATCAATAATGTACATTGTGAATTCTGAACCATTGTGGGAATTCAGGGTGCCTGCTACAATGGGGCTAGCTAGTCTTGAAGGAGAGGTATTTAAATGGAGTCTACACCTGAAATTGAATAATATTGGTATAAATGCAGATATATAAGTGATAACAAGTATCCCTACCAGTCAGAGTCCTTTAACTCTGCATAACCTCATCGCAAGGGATAAAGGTAAAATCAGCACCACAGCACTGCTATCAGAGGAGGAACACCAAACTTGAAAAGTCTGCACAAGGATGAAGTTTTCAGCTCATAGGAAGACAAACAGAAGAGGCCTGCAGGAGATGTGCAAGCAGAAGATGAAATGCCAAGATCAGGCTGGCAAAGACTGGGCAAGGGGAGAGTGCAGGTCATTTCAGTTTTATGTGGATTGTCAAAGTACAGCAGTTGCCATGTACTCAGCCAGCATTTCTTCAAGAAGCCATGTAAATATTTACCCAGATTATATACCTCTGCGTTTTTGAAACCCTGAGTGGATGTCATGGAGAAAGTGTCCAGCTGTTCAGATAAACAGCCAATCTCAACAGGATCCCTACTTCTTGTCCCATCCTCGCCAACCCAGTTATAACCACTTTACCTGCTCCAGCACCAGCACAGATATACTCACTTGGCAGGAGGCATTTAGTGACTCAGAAGGGTTTTTACTGAGTGAAGCTCCAAGCACTAGTGAGCAAGAGGGCCCAGGAATGAAAGGCAGGGAGAGGAGGAAAGAGCTGTTCCTCTACAAAGGGTTGGAGAGGGGACCACCCTCAGCTGAGTAGCCCAGGGACCAGGATCTCAGGGGCCTTCAGGATCTTCAAGAGAGGAGTGATTAGGGAGCATAGATGTCGTGCCGGCAGTGGAAATGGGTTTCCATACAAATGGTTAATATGACGGAGAAGTGGGAGGACTCCACTACAGGCATCTACGAAACATTGCTGGAAACTTCTCAGGACATGCAGAACACCCAGGAGAGAGTGAGTTAGTCCAAGAAATTGCAGAAGTTTCATCGAAATAACATTGCAAGAGTGCACAGAATTGGAGGTAACCTATTGACTTGGATAAGGAATTAGTTAGGAGCTGGAGACAGAGTGTACGGATAATGGTCAAATTGGCAGGATGTGACTGGTGGTGTCCCCTATCGATCTGTACTGGGGCCTCAGCTTTTCACTATATTTATAAATGACTTGGATGAAGGAATAGAGAGCCGTATATCTAAGTTTGCTGACGACACTAAGTTAGGTGGCACAGTAAACGTGTACATGGGAGCAGAAGGTTGCAAAGGGACATTGATAGATTAAGTTAGTGGGCAAAGCATTGGCAGATGGAGCTCATTGTGGGGAAGTGTGAGGTCATCCACTTTAGATCTAAGAAAGATAGATCAGAGTATGTTCTAAATGATGAGAAACTGTAGATCAGCAGAGAGATTTAGGGGTCCAAGTACAGAAACTACTAAAAGCCGGTGAAAAGGTACAAAAAAATAATTAAAAAGGCTAATGGAATGTTGGCCTTTATCTCGAGAGGGTTGGAATACAAAGGGGTGGAAGGTATGTTACAGCTGTACAGAGCTCTGGTTAGACCCCATCTGGAGTATTGCATTCCATTCTGGGCACCGCACCTCAGGAAGGATATAGTGGCCTTGGAGGGGGTGCAGCACAGATTCACCAGAATGATACTGGGGCTAAAAGGGTTAAATAATGAGGCCAGGTTGCGTAGACAAGGGTTGTATTCCCTTGAGTATAGAAGGTTAAGGGGTGATCTAATCGAGGTGTTTAAGACGATTAAAGGATTTGAAAGGGTAGAAGGAAATTATTTCCTCTGGTGAGAGAGTCCAGAACAAGGGGGCATAACCTTAAAATTAGAGCTAGGCCGTTCAGGGGTGATGTCAGAAAGCACTTCGCCACACAAAGGGCAGTGGAAATCTGGAACTCGCTCCCCCAAAAAGCTGTTGAGGCCAGGGGTCAATTGAAAATTTCAAAACTGAGATTGAAAGATTTTTGTTAGGCAAGGGTATTAAGCTATGTTCACACAAATATTTTTCGGCCATGCGCAGAATGAATTTGGGCTAGTGCACTAATATGAAGGCTGTGTGCGCCACCTAACAAGGCAAGCTGTCACGGATTTTTAATTAAACAAAACTGGTTATAGAAATTTCAGAAGTAAACACTACCACCAGAGGAATGAGGACATCCTGATTGAGACCCAGAGTCTGTAGATGACAGGCCAGATGATGGAGAAGAAGGTGACTGTCTCTGGTTCGGATGTTTTTCTCTTCTGTCTCTCCCTCTCTTCCAGTGTTTATATATTTTGTCCAGGTTTACTTCTCTACCACTTGACAAATGAGATTTGATCAGCATAAGCATCTCAAGGTGATTTTCTTTCAAACCATTACGTGATTTCATTTTTATATTATTCATAAGGCTGAAGCCACGCTCACAATCAGCACTTGAAGCTTGAAATGTTGCACATATATCCACTAGTTGTGAAAGCACATTGTACCGTTCTGAATTTTGTAGAGTGAAAGTCACCATGCCCTGAAATATTTTCAATGACTTTGTTTTAATCTTCTCTGCAATTAAGTACTTGTAGTCATTGTATTGGCTCACAATGAGCTCCATTTCATGCAGGATTTGTCTGTATTTCTCAATCAGCTTTTCAATATTCTCAGTGCCAAGTTCATAGCTGATTTGTTGGGGTGCAAGTGAAGCAAAATCGAAAGCATTGAGTTAATTTTCTGGGAAACTTTTTTCCAGATGATCACATAGTAGGGATACAAATGTCAGAATGGAATCTCCCTTGAATTGTTCATCTTTTGTGCATGATGCAATTAGATTTTTCACTGTGTTGCACCAGAAGACTGTCTCGCCGAGATACTGCCCTCTGATCCTGCAGATCTTGGCTCTTGTTAACTGTACAGCTTCGAATATTGTTAAACAGCTCTTCTGAAAGCATTTGCACAATTCTGCTAGCTCACACAGAATATCATTCAATGCCTCTATGATGACAGGGTAAGTAGAGTCTGAGAGCTTCTTCAGGCAATTCTTGGCAACTGGGTCATTGTCCTCTGTTTTTTCACGCTCAAAGTATTGAGGAAGAGCATCGTAATTGCACATCAGAGCACTAACAGCAAAATGTCTCGAGAACCATCTCACTTCATTTAGAGGTCAATGGGACACAGCTTTACATTCTGACATTTGCAATTTCCTCAAATTGTCCTTTTCGAACTGAAGATCTGCAGAAGACTGTATAAATGGTTCTCAGCAATGTCTCCATTTCCTTACATTTATCCACCCCAGTCCATCACCGGCATCTCCACTCTATTTCCTTTATCATTGGTACTTTGTTCCAGGCATCAACTATTCCCAAATCTTCTTGATGGGCCACACAGTGTTGCTCTACTAAATGTGGAATAGACTGCTTAAGCCGTGTGGCAATGCCATTGATTTTTCCCAGCATGACAGAAGCACCAACTGAAGTGAACATCACCACTTTCATCACGTCCAGCTGATTCAGAGTGTAGAAGTCCTTAATAGCCGTTGTAATAGCCGGTGCATTGCAAGAAGTTAACAACAATTCCACCGAACACTGTCTTGTGCACTGTAGAAGCTGCTTTCCTGAACTTAGAAAAAATGATAAGCATCTTGCTGACTGAAATATCCGTGCTCGTGTCAATAATTAGTGTATGAAATAAAGGCTGGCGAATCTCTGACATAATTTCTGCATGGACGACACTGTTGATTGATTTCAAAAATTCAAAGGCATAGTATTTGCTACGCCAGCTCGCTGGTACCTGGAGATATTTAGCCATGTGGTCGTGTATATGTTGCACAGAGTGCATGGAGTTGTTCATTTGTACTCCGAGCAGTACATTGTCTGAGAATCTTTATTTTATCTGGCTTCGATTGCTGTCTTGCCGTCAGGTCCATTCTATTCTCTCTGTCAGCAGCAGTTTCTGTTAACATTTTCCGCAAGCCAAATCCCAGTAGGCGAGAATTTCTGTCTCGAAGAACAACCACAGCAGATTCATGTGATTTGCTTGATAAATGTCTCTTCATATAGTCTAACTTCCATCCGTCTTCCCATTTCTTGCCAATGGAGAAATCACCTGATATTTTTTTGCTCCAGCACACATTTTGCAGATCAAGCCCACATCTGCACTATATTGGAATATCTCCCTCGGTTGTACACAGATCTTGCTTCTTAATTCATGAGATTCTGTCTCTACAATTTCATCTAGCCACTGTTCTTTGAATGTGAGACAGGATTTCTTCTTAGCGCTGGCTCCATTGTTGGCTGATGCCATTGCCTTCCACTTAAACATGGGTACGATGGTGTGGTGTTGGTGACTCACGGGCTTGTCTGAGCCGTTATCAACTAGCACGTCTAATGGCCCCAGATGACCTTGACTTGCATGTGACACATTCTTTTCTGATATGCTGTTCAGTTGACTGCCAATTATAAGAGAGTAAATGATGATGATGATTCCCCTTGCCTTAATAATTACTCTGATTGGTCTAACTGGTGCAATGCAGACTACCCATAAATATGCACGCCTAGATTCTGTATCATGGTCTCATAACCTAATAAATTAAAACAACAAATTGAACTGATTGCGTTATACCTGGAGTCTTATTTGATTTAATTTAATTTATCAGGCTGCATAATTTTTTTTAAAAACAACCAAACTCAGCATTTGAATATTAAACAACAGAACACACTACAGTTAATATAATTATGTATTTATTCAGCTGAACTTTTTACTACATGCGTGGCCCACAACAGACTGCTGCGTGGCCACACACCCACGCAGCTTAGAGGGAACAGTGGTATTAAGGGTTATAAAACCAAGGCAGGTAGATGGAGTTAAGATACAGAGCAGCCATGATTCAATTGAATGGTGGAACAGGCTCGAGGGGCTGAATGGCCTATTCCTGTTTGTATGTTCCAATAACCCTAACATTACAATAAAAGGCAAACACTTGAGGCATTTCTCTTGATAGCAAATGCACCCAATCGTTGTAACATCCAAAATGTATTTACTTACCCTCAATGTTCTGGCTAAACTCAAAACACTGCTGCAAAATGCTTTTGGCAGCACACTAGTAACTGATCTAATAGCCTCATATTTCATTTAAATAACTGCAAACACTACAGCTAGATAATGTAACCTTGGAGGACAGAGATCCTCTGTCCAGATACAATAGTCAATTGTGAAACTAATAATTCAAAGAAATGGAATACCTCAAAACAGCTGTGATCTAAAGAGCTTGAATTTATTCACCTCTTTCCCGAAGAGACTGCAAAACAGGTTAATGTCGCAGTTTGGAGGAAAAGGGGAGGTGCAGAAGCCCTATTGCTCTTGATACAGAAATGTTAAAAACAGATAGCTGGTTCTCATCCACCCAGTATTACCATGGGAGTAGATTTTGGAAAAGTAGCTTGAATAGGGAATCATCTCAATAGGGGCTGTCCTCACAATTTGCTAACCTTCAGGTTAGACTGCTGGGAACAAGCAAGTAATGGAATAGATAGTGGAGGGTTTTTGACAGTCTATAGTTTGAGTCTCCTCCCTATCCTAGGCTCTTGTGTAGCCATTGTAATATAGTGGTTATTTTATTCAAAATTTCTTGCTTATTGTTTGAATAAGCCCTGATTTACACATATTGTTGGCACTGCTGTACTGAGAACCATTGCTTTTCTGGTGCCTAATAAATTGCTTCACCCCCACCCTCCCACCATCCAGGCACAAAAGGGTCAATTTTAACCCTGTCCAGCCAGTGGAAACTGGACGTGCGGGCAGTTAAAATGGCCCATGCAACTTACCCGTCCCGATCCCACTGCCTTCTCTCAGGTTGCGATATTAACCTGCTCTTCTGTGCAGGCGAGAGGGGCACTCGCCGGAAGGCAGCGGGATCCTTCTTTAAATATGCACATTGGGCTTCGATGACATCATTGGACCCGATTGCAATTTTAACTGGAGGCCTGTGCAGAGACGGCACTGTGTCCTCCCAACCAGGCCATCCTGGCAGCAAGAGAAGCCGGGCCCAGAAAGGTAAGTGCATTTTTTTGTTGTCCTGGAATGCTCCTCTTGTCCCTCCAAGAAACCTTTGGCCTCCCGTGCCCTGGGGCTTCAGTCCCCCTCGGTCCCACCCAACCACTTACCTGAGTGCCGGGGACCATTCATTTGGGTCCTCGACAGCTGCCTCCTGCCACACGAGATAACGCTCCAGCCCACTGGCCAGCTACCATTTCCTGCCGGGTCCAGGGTGGGTGGTTGAATCTGGTTTAATAAATGGGCTTGTTCTGTCCTGTCCTAGGGACAGTTAAACTAGGGAACAAAAAGGCCGCCACTTTGCATTTCCAGGTCATCAGAATTAAAAAGTAAATCAGCCAGATACTGGCAGAGTTGATAGTAACATTTCCTTTGGTTATTGATTAAAAAATTACATTAGTTGCGAGAGAGATCAGGACATGCTGCACATACTTATGGGATGCCCCTTACTGGACGATCTAGTCTGTTAGAGGCATCTGCTATTTTAAGATTTTCCCTGTTTGATCCGACCTACTTACTACATACTCACTCCACATGATGCTTTTAGAAACAGCCTGGGCTACTTTAAGCTGTTCCAGACATCGTGAGAATTATACCCCAATCAGTTGGTGATGGGATGTCATGGAGTATTTATTGGTTCTGTTTCGTCAAGTTTGAATTGGTTAGAATTCCAGCTCATTGAATTAGGGAATTCAAATCCACTCGAAATACCCAATAGCTGGTTCAGGCCATGTCATTATAGCTTCCAACTGCTAATCAAAGCCAGCAGTCAAACTAAGATGGACTGGACTGCTGTGGAGATTCCATTCAAATGGAAGTAGAATTAGGCACTAGGCACTAATAATTATGAACAACTAACCAAATGTCGCATACAGCTAGGTGTATGTTTTGTCAATAACCTTTTCTCATTGAAAATAGTAGACTTACTCGTGGTAAACTCTAAAAAATAAACACTTTCAGTCTTTGCAGAGAGTGGATTTGGTATTTCCGTTATTTGCAGTCTTCCTGTTATCTTCGATTATATTGGCACAATACAACTTCCTTGAAATGTTCCACCACACAGCTGCAACTCATTAATTAATTAAACAGGATAAGGACTGATTTGCTCATCTGAATTCCGTGCGATCAGTGTGCAGCACATCTTTTACAGACCTAGCATTTATATCATATCTGGTAATGAGTAAACAATACTTTCCAGCTGTTACAGAGATTAGGGGACTTCAAGAGGCTCTTTTGGAACCCTCTAAATTATTATTATTTCTTACCCTTCATTTCAGTCCCTCCCATATTTTAGACTGGTTACAGACATCATTGGAATTTGGTAATGGTCACCTTTATCCTGCAATTCTGCTCAACTCAGTAGCAGATTCAAAAGTTCCAATCAGAATATTTGGACTTTTGGTCCAAGCTATTTAATTGGAAATACAAATCAAAACCATTTTGACTAAAATGGTGACTAGAAGTTCACAACCTGGATACCACCTTCACATCAAGGCCTGTCAGAGAGGCTGAACCTTCTGAGTAAAACAAACTAATGAAAGTACTCAAAGGCACAAAAGACAATTTTATAGGTAAGTTTTATTGTGAAAAATGTATTTTTATGTTTTTATTATGTTACAAAATTTATTTTTAACGTTAGAAATTTCAACACTGAAATGGTGGCCAAAAGAATTTTGACATTTTTTGAGTGAATTGGTTCGGTTTCTGCTTTTTCAATGGTAGGCTGTCCTCACTGTGCACAGTTACAGAGTTGTGATTTGTTATTGTTTTATGATCATGAGTTAATAAGAAGCAGGTGGAAGAAGTTTGTGTATGAGAAAATGTGATGCCCAAGTGTGACACAAGATGTGTGACTGACAAACTGGAATGCAATGTAGTTGCACTGTTTTTATAATGTACTACCAGATCTCCTACAGCAATGCTCATGATAAGCCAACTGTTATATTGGCCCAGAAATTGCTCGGAGCTGCGAACCAATAATACTCTTTTTTTAAAAAAATTTTAAAGACCAAAAACTATTAAAATAAGGAGTAATGAGACAGCACATTTTTAAAAGTTAATTTTTAGTTGTTTGGCAGTCATTAAGACTTACAGCGCTGTTAAAATTTAATTTAAACCTGGTAATTGTAAGCATACCTGTTTTGTGGCGATATTAGTAACTATCCAGCTGGGCAGAAGAGCAAGTTGGCTCTGGTTCGTTGATTCCACTGATTCCAACCGCCAATATCACTTTAATTCGAAGCGAGCCAGGAGGAGCAAGTTCCGGATTTCCACTTTTGACTGCCCATGTGCGAACGCTCCTTGATTTCGCCACTAACAGCAGTCAGCGCTGTTGAGCTCATTGTTTTTTTTTAAGCAATTTCTGGGCTAAGGTTGCAGGTGTAAAAATAAGAGAGGGGTGAAAAAATTTGGAAAGGAGCACAATTAAGGTGATTGGCAAAAGAACTAAAGGTGACATGAGGAAAAACTTTTTTAGGATCTGGAATGCACTGCCCAAGGGGGTGGTGGAGGCAGATTCAATCATGGCTTTCAAAAGGGAACTGGATAAGTACTTGAAGGGAAAAAATTTGTAGGGCTACAGGGATAGGGCGGGGGGAGTGGGACTAGCTGGATTGCTCTTGCATAGAGCCGGCATGGACGTGATGAGCCGAATGGCCTCCTTCTGTGCTGTAACCTTTCTATGATTCTATGCTAAAAGAGGAGGAAGAGGAGGCGCAACGGGGCACTCAGCAGGAGGTTAAATCCAACGAGGGCCTTCAGGAAACAATTCTCTTACCTCAACTTCAGCGACGATCGGTGCATCCGATGGCTGTGGTTCATGAAGGAGGTCGTAACTGAGATTTGTTAACTGCTGCAGCCATAACTGCAGCCTCAGAGCAAGGCAATGACAGCATTGCCTGTGGCTGTCAAGGTAACCATGGCACTTAATTCTGCAAAGGGATATTGACAGGTTAAGCGAATGGGCAAAAATTTGGCAGATGGAATGTGGGAAAATGTGAAGTCATCCACTTTGGGAGGAAAAATAAAAAAGCAAAATATTATTTGAATGGAGAAATACTACAAAATGCTGCGGTACAGAGGGATCTGGGTGTCCTCGTACATGAAACACAAAAAGTCAACATACAGGTGCAGCAGGTAATCGGGAAGGCAAATGGAATATTGGCCTTTATTTCCAGGGGGATGGAGTATAAAAGCAGGGAAGTCATGCTATAAATCTACAGGGTGCTGGTGAGACCACATCTGGAGTACTGCGTACAGTTCTGGTGCCCTTATTTAAGGAAGGACATAGTTGCATTGGAGGCAGTTCAGAGAAGTTTCACTAGGTTGATTCCGGGTATGGAAGGGTTGTCTTATGAGGAAAGATTGAACAGGTTGGGTCTAAAGTCATTGGAGTTTAGAAGATTGGGAGGGGATCTTATTGAAACATACAAGATTCTGAGGGGACTCGATAGGGTAGATGCTGAGAGGATGTTACCCCTCATGGGGGAATCTAAAACTAGGGGGCATAGTCTCAGAATAAGGGGTCGCCCGTTTAAGACGGAAATGAGGAGGAATTTCTCCTCCCAGAGGGTCGTGAATCTTTGGAATTCTTTACCCCAAAAAGCTGTGGAGACCGAGTCATTGAATACATTCAAGGCTGAGTTAGACAAATTTTTGATCAGCAAGGGAGTCAAAGGATATGAGGAAAGGGCGGGAAAGTGGAGTTGAGGTAAAAATCAGATCAGCCATGATCTCATTAAATGGCGGAGCAGTCACGAGGGGCCGAATGGCCTTCTCCTGCTCCTATCTCTTATGGTCTTGTGGTCTTATATGGCCTGTCTGCCAGGGCACTGCATGATCAGATTATTAATAAGAGATACCAGTAACCTCAATGACACCTCCCCATTCACCCACAGTCCCACACCCCTTGCCTTTCCGCTCTCACGTGACCATCAAGTCATCCTCCTTATGATTACACATTGCTTCCTCCCTCAGCTCATCGCAGAAATGAAAACCAACACCAAATAAAAATTCTATAACCACATTTATAGATTTACACATCAAATGATTCAAACAAACTGAGACTATTCACCCTTGCGCATTCCCTTAGTGCCTGTCTTTCGTGTGCCTTTACATTTCCTAGTGCTCCTACGAGGTGCATCCCCAGTGGCTGGAGCATGGGTGGTGGAAGGCTGCTGACCTTCAATTGAGAAGAGTGCAGATGGCCTTGGAGGACGACGTCGAGCCGCCCTCAGCCGTGAGATCCCAGCTTCCAACTGTACCATCTCGCTATGGGCTGCAGCTGGCTGACAGGTAACAGCAAGGGCACTGGTGGAGTGGCAGGGGTGGGAGCAGGAATGCTGTCATCCTGAAAGAGAACAGCAGATTCATCTTCCATGGTCCCACTGCCACTCTCCCGGGGCGGCGCCTCAACAATCCTGGTGATCTGTTGGAGAACAGATTGCTGGACCACTGTGATGCCCTGGAAGCCCTGTTTTTACAGTGGAACTCAGAGCCACTATAATAGCAGTCTAAGATTCTAAAGCAGCAATCTGAGCTCCAAATGCAGCAGTCAGACCTTGGATGGCAGATGTTTGTGCTGCAATGGAAGCTGTGACATCGGTCATCAGACGTTGTATCATGGTGGGTTCCACAGCTGTGCTGATGGAGGTGAACACCTGTTCCACGTGAGAAAGGATGGGCTCCAAGCTCTGCACAAAGCCCTGTGCCAAGTTGGAGCTGGACTCCTCCATGCCCCTTGACATTGTGCGCAAGTTTTCTGGCAGGCTTTCCAATGCACCAAGCATTTGGTTGTATACGCCCATCAGCCTTCTTCTGTGACCTGGTCCATCGAAGTCATCATCTGAATCCTCTGCAGCAGAACTAGTGTGCGACCTCGCCCTCTGGCGAGCTGTCAACTGCGGTACCCATTCCCCCAGCCCCGGCTCCTGTGACACTTGTGCCCGGTGTCTCACCAAGTGCAGATCCCTCCTCTATCCTAGCCTCTAAAGTACGCGCAGTGTCAGTCTCTGAGCTGGTGGCTGCAATTGCAAGATTGAGTGACGGTGTGTCTGCATCATTACTGACATTTTCCTCTGCCTCCTCTAACTGGGCAGGTTCCAGTTCTTGCATATCTGAAATGATAACGGGACACGGGTTGAGGAGAAAGTAAAACGTGCGTGCTCACACCATCTGCAGCACATGAGTCAGAAAAGATTGTGGAATGAGGGAGAAGTGGGAAGCGAGAAGGAGGATTAGGTATGCAGAGAGCCTCAACATCGATACCTCCAGCACCACCAGTGGCTACGTCCAATGATCGACAGCACTGTCTCCTCCATGGGGCTGAGGATGTGTAGGTGTGCCTGTCCTCCTCCAGTTCTTTCCTGCTGCCTCTTGTTATGCGCTGCCTTCTCCTGCAAGAAAGATGGAAGTGTGTCAGGAGTGTCCTGCAAGATGTTTGGATGATGTGGCTGTCATGGTTGAATAGCTGCCAATGTGTGTGACCTGTGAATTGTGGGTGTGTGGCTTGCAACAGTGGTCATGTGTGAGGGTGAGAGGAAGCAACGGATTTGAAGAGTTGCGAACTGATTAAAAGAGTTTGTTGGTAGGTGGGTGATGGGGGGTGTAGTGCATGGAGCAGTGGATGAGGCTAGTGGTGCAGTTGGTAGGAGATGCTACTTGACAGTTGACCTCACTCACCTTAGCTACTTGTGTCATATCATTGAACTTCTTCCTGCACTGCATCCACATGCATGATGCGATGCTCTTGGCATTGACCTTGTGTGCGACATCCTCCCACTGCCTCTTCAGCATATGTCTGGAGGCCCTTTTCCCTGCTGTGGATAAAGGACGCCCCTCCTTCTGTCCACTTCTTCCACCAAGGCCTCTAGTGCACCGTCCAAGAACCTTGTTGCACGCTCTCTTGCAAGCGCAGCCATTCCTCACCATCCTGCAGCACAGAGTTAGTTGCCAAACAATTTCCAGCTCTTCCTGCAGCCACGATACACTTCCCCTTTAAGAGGTACAGACTGCCTTTAAGTAGAGCTAGACACTCCTGATATCGGGGCCCCCTGCTGGTGCGTGCAGCCAATCAACAGTGCAGGTAGCGCTGGCTGCACGCAGCAATCATTGAAATCATCAGGCAGCACGAATGTTACTGGTTACTGGTTTAATTGGTTCCCGGAAATAATTTGGTATCTTCCTTACCCATTTGCAACTGGATAAATAAATGTTTACGTAAACAATAATTGGTTTTAAGTTCTCAATATAAACAAAAGCAAAGCACTGGTAATCATTCATCTCTGTCTGTCTGCCTTTCTGAGCCAACCTCGCTCACTGAAATAAAAATAAGCACCTGAATCTCAAAGCTTTCAAAATTCACCCTCCAGTTTGTTTCCAAATCATTTGGAAAAACAGAAACTTCTAAACACTGTTAAAGCTTAAAGACGACATGCTTTGAGTTACTCACAGCGAGAATCATCATGCTGGGAAATTTTCCATCCGACACTGCAGCATCCACGGAACTTCAGATATAGGTGTAGATGACAGAGCGATACCTCTGGGAACTATATCAAATCCAACTCCAGGTTTTTCAGAGAGACTGAGGCATCTTAGCAAAATGTTAATAAAAGTACGCTAGATACTAAGGATAATTGTTTGAGCATGTTATTGTGAAATATGTAATTTACATATTTTTTATGGTGCTAGAAACCTTGCTTTGAGCCTTGATTATTTCAGCCTGAATTCTTCAGCAGCAGACTGGGGTCAGACGGGTAAGTGAGGAACAGTACTTGGCTCTTTCACTTCACTCTCAAATAACTTCACTATGTGTCTTATCGTTTTTATTATACTTGTACAGAATAATGACCACTCAAGCACCCTCTGTACCCAGAAGGCAGCATGACGTGGCCTCATCCAGGCGAAGGACACAAAACTTTACCAATACACACCTCCAAGCCCTCCTCGAAGAGATTGAAGGCAGGTGTCACCAAGCCTGCCATGAATATAACTCATGCTACCATGGAGGGAGGTGGCACTGGCTTTGAGTGCCAACTCGCTCACCCACAGGACTGCAAAAAGTTAAACAATCTCACCAGGGCTAGGAAGGTAACACATTGGGCACTCTCACCCTTTCCTTCCTTGCCTACCCTGGGCACCAACACACTTTTCACCCTCTAACAGCACCATTTGCACAACTAACCCTTCAAAGTGCTCTAATGGTTAATGGTGACTGTAACTCAGTAGCCTGCACTATGACAACACAGCTCCTCTAAATACCAATTACTTGCACGCACAACCTTAATAACCCCTTTCCTCCGCTTTCACCACCTCATACCCTTGCATCTCTTACTTCATTACTCCCGTGCGCATACTCTCCAACAGCTAGCCTCACCCTCATTTACTCTACCTTCTTTCAGGCAAAATTGGCATTCAATGCCAATCAAAGCTGGACCACTGGAGGGGGTGTTCCTACCATTAAACTCCTCATTCCTTTCAAGGAGCAGACCATGGAGTTGGTGGACACTCACTCAGCTCTGATGAGGTCAGCAGCATTTTGCCAGTGCCACGTTAGTGACTGAACACCTATACCGGCATTCCTGCGAAGCACCAGACAGACCAAACCTTGCTCGCTCATTTTCTGTCTCCTTAGTCCCAAGTGGTAATGCTCACCCATTCTTAGCTTCTACTCCCTCCCCACTACAGATTCACCACAAAGGCTAGTGGGGACCTGGCGGGCGAATCGCGGGAAGGTTCAGAATGCGTGAGGGAACTCAGGGGAAGTGTAATAAAGGCACACAACGGGCAGAAATGATTTCCAACTCATTTTCCTCATTCAGATAATTGGCTTTGCCATTTATACACCATTAATGCCCTGAAAGTGACAAGGAAATTCACCCCCATTGTTCTGTTTGACATTTGGCAACTGCATTATAGGATAAACAGCAGTGGAAAATTTACCTGGAGATGCCAGAGCTTACTGTGCACCCAGCTAGAAAAATTAACAGTCAGCTGTCAAAATACAGGTAGTTAACAGTGTATAGAGTCAATTAGAAATAAAAACAGAAAATGCTGGAGAAGCTCAGCAAGTCAGGCAGCACCTGTGGAGAAAGAAACAGAGTTAACATTTCAGGTCGAAGAGTTTTCATCAGAACTGGAAGATGTTAAAAGAGTTAAAGTTTTTGAGCAAATACAGAGCCAGGGAAAGGGGGCGGGGTGGAGGGAGGGGAGGAAAGAACAAAAAGGCAGGTCTGTGATAGGATAGAGGGCACGAGTGATTAAATGAAAAAAGGGATGATGGTGTAAGGTAAGGAAAGTGGTAATGGGACAAGTAAAGAAACAAAAGATTGGTCAGGAGTAGCTGTAAATGGCAGCAGCTCAACCATTACCAGCACTAGCTGACCAAAAAAAAATGGGAGCAGTGGTTATGATCTGAAGTTATTGAAATCAGTGTTGAGTCCGGAAAGTTGTAAAGTGCCTAAATGAAAGATGAGGCATTGTTCCTCAAGCTTACATTGAGCTTCATTGGAACAGTGTAAGAGGCCGTGGACAGAGAGGTCAGAGTAGGAGTGGGACGGAGAATTAAAATGGCAAGCGACTGGCAGGTCAGGGTCACACTTGCAGACTGAGCAGAGTTGTTCAGCAAAGCGATCACCCAGTCTGCGTTTGGTCTCCCCAATGTAGAGGAGACCACATTGTGAGCAGTGAATACAGTACACTAAATTGAAAGAAGTACAAGTAAACCACTGTTTCAGCTGGAAGGAGTGTTTGGGGCCCTGGACAGTGGGAAGGGAGGAGGTGAAGGGGCAGGTGTTGCATCTCCTGCGCTCGCACAGGAAGGTGCCGTGGGGAGGAGAGCGGGAGCTGGAGGTGATGGAAGAGTGGACAAGGGTGCCACGTAGGGAACGGTCCCTTCGGAATGCTGAAAGGGGAGGGGAAGGTGTGTTTGTTGGTGGGATCGTGCTGGAGGTGGTGGAAATGGCGGAGGATGATACGTTAAATGTGGAGGCTGGTGGGGTGGAAAGTGAGGACAAGGGGGAACCTATCATGGTTCTGAGAGAGAAGGGAAGGGGTGAGAGCAGAAGTGCGGGAAATAGGATGGACCCGGTCGAGGGCCCTGTCAAATACAGTGGAGGGGAATCCTTGGTTGAGGAAAAAGGAAGACATATCGGAAGCACTAGTGTGGAAGGTGGCATCATCAGAACAGATGCGACGGAGACGGAGAAACTAGGTGAAGGGAATAGAGTCCTTACAAGAAGTGGGATAGGAGGATGTGTAATCAACGTAGCTGTGAGAGTCAGTGGGCTTATAATAGATATTGGTTGACAGCCTATTCCCAGAAATGTAGATAGAGAAGTCGAGGAAGGGAAGGGAAGAGTCAGAAATGGATCATGTGCAAGGCGAGGGAAGGGTGGAAATTGGAAGCAAAGTTGTATCGAGTCAATTAGAGGTAAGTTTAGATCAGGTCGGAAGTCATACTGCTCCTTGCAAGGTCTTATCTAAATATTTCCTGATGGTCCTCCATGTCTCCACCAAGGATCAGTACAGCAGGTTGGCTGATGGATTTGCTTGGCCTGTCAGATGAAGCGGGCTAATTACCGATTTACGCACAAGTTTTCGAACCTGCACTTCACATCAGATTGAACTGTCACTTATCAGAGAGTGCGAGCAAAATGTGCACTTGAAAACTCAAAGCATTAATAGATGGGAAGACAGTGGGTCTTATTGTCCACCACGTCGATAGGCGTACACACTGTATGCAAATGTGCATATAATTTTTTCCCATTTGGGGAGCAAAATCAGCCGGTGCACCAAAAGCTGATTTGCCTCCCCAAAGCATATTGCCAGTAGAAGAGGGGAAGATGTTTAGTGGTTGCACATTCTTTTGGAATCAGCAATGTAGTGTTAATTGTATCCATATCAATTAGTGTTAATTGTATTCAGGTAGTGTGTATCAATTGGGGACTCTTGTATCCATTTAAATGTGGGCTTATCTAGGGGGTGCACCGTCTGGATCTCTGTGAATAAAGGCTTGGAAGCAACTGAAGACCAGGCTCTAGTATTCTATCCTTCACCACTGGGCTACCCAGTTTTTGACAAGTAGTGAATTGACACTGAGGGCCTCCCATGGCTGCTGGCCATTCTACTTTGGTCACTGCCAGCTCTCCCCAATTTCCTTTGTTTACTTGCCATTCTCCCGACTCCCCTGAGGCTGCACTAGAGGCCTTGGTGGAAGAGATGGACAGAAGGAGGGGCAAGAGGCCCTCCAGACATAGGCTGAAGAGGCAGTGGGAGGAAGTCATGCATGAAGTGAATACCAGGAGCATTGCACCACGAACATGGATGCAGTGCAGGAAGAAGTTCAATAATTTGACACGAGTGGTCAAGGTGAGTGAGGTCAACTGTCAAGTGGCATCTCCTACCAACTGCACCACTAGCCTCATCCACCGCTCCACGCACTACACCCCCCATCACCCACCTACCAACAAACTCGTTCAATCAGTACGCAACTCTTCAAATCAGATGCTGTATCTCACCATCACACAGTACCACTCTTGCAAGCTGCACACCCAAAATTCACAGGTCACACACACTGGCAGTTATTCAAATATGACATCCACATCACCCAAACATCTTGCAGGACAATCATTGATAAACTTCCCTCTTTCTTGCAGGAGAAGGTGAGGCATAACAGGAGGCAGCAGGAAAGAACTGGAGGAGGACAGACACGCCTACATGTCCTCACCCCCATGGAGGAGACAGTGCTGTCCATCATTGGGCGGTCCATTGCTGTAGCCATGGCCATTGGCGGTACTAGAGGGATTGATGATGAGGGTCTCTGCATACCTAATCCGCTTTCTCACTTCCTACTTCTCCCTCATTCCACAATCTTTTCTGACTCATGTGCCGCAGATGGTGTAAGCACACACGTCTTACTTTCTCCTCTCCCCGCACCACAACTCAACCCGTGTCCCTTTGTCATTTCAGATACCCAAGAACTGGAACCTGCCCAATCAGAGGAGGCAGAGGAAGTTGACAGTAATAATGCAGACACACCATCACTTGATCTTACACTCACAGCCACCAGCTTAGAGACTGACACTACTCATACTTTAGAGGCTAGGTTAGAGGAGGGATCTGCATGTGGAGAGATACCGGGCACAAGTGCGCAGGAGCCGGGGTGGGGGGAAACGGGTGCCACAGGTGCCAGCTCACTGGTGGGCGAGGTCGCACACTAGTTCTGCTGCAGAGGAGTCAGATGATGACTTCAATAGGCCAGGCTACAGAAGAAGGTTGATGGGCGTACACAACCAATTGCTCGGTGTACTGGAAAGCACCGAGGTAAATAATTTGATTAACACTAAACTAATTAATTAAATAAATAAAATAATGGGAGAACAGGAGATGTGTTGCTGCTGCAATATGTGGGAGCTTGTGGACATTTTTGTCCAGGGCGACTACATCTGCAGCAAGTGTCTGTGGCTCGAGGAACTTCGGCTCCGATTTGAGGAGCTGGAGTCCGAGCTGCAGACATTGCGAGACATCAGGGAGGGAGAAAGCTACCTGGACCTTTTGCTCCAGGAGGCAGCCACACCCCTTAGATTAAATACTTTAGAACTGACACGTGGTCAGGGACAGAAGGGTGTGACTGTGAGTGAGGCAGGTACGGGGATCCAGGAGGTGGTATTGCAGGAGCCTCAGTCCCTGCACTTGTCCAAAAGATTCGAGGTTCTTGCAACCTTTGTGGACAGTGCGGGGACAGCGGGGAGGACGAGCAAACTGACCACAGCACCGTGGTACAGGAAGCCGTTCAAGTTGGGGGAGTAAAAAGGAAGGTGGTTGTTGTAGGCGACAGTATAGTTAGGGGGATAGACACTGTTCTCTGCAGCTAGGAACATGAGTCCCAAAGGCGATATTGCCTACCTGGTGCCAGGGTTAAGGACATCTCCTCCGGGCTGGAGAAGAACTTGGAGTGGGAGGGGGAGGATCCAGTTGTCATGGTCCACGTAGGTACCAACGACATAGGTACGACTAAGAAAAAGTTTCTGCTGGGAGAGTTTGAGCAGCTAGGGACTAAATTAAAAAGCAGAACCACAAAGGTAATAATCTCTGGATTATTACCTGAGTCACGAGCAAATTGGCATAGGGTCAATAGGATCAGGGAGATGAATGCGTGGCTCAAAGATTGGTGTGGGAGAAGTGAGTTTCAATTCGTGGGGCACTGGCACCAGTACTGGGGAAAGAGAGAGCTGTTCCGTTGGGACGGTCTACACCTGAACCATGCTGGGACCAGAGTTCTAGCAAATCGAATAACTAGGGAGGTAGAAAGGGCTTTAAACTAAATAAGGGGGAGGGAGGGTCCCGGTGGAGAGAAATCTAGAATGCTAAAGAGAAAAGACAAGGAAGCAGTGCAGGAAAGTGATCGGGGTAAGGATAACCAGATTGTGTCAAGAAGGGACAGAGTGTACAAACAAAAGAGTGCACTCACAAATAGGGTCCGGGTAAGAAAAAATGGTAATTAGACAAATAGGGCCATAGTACAAAAAAATGTTAAGATGTCTAAAAATGTTAAAAAGACAAATCTAAGGGACAGTGTCTGAATGCACAAAGCATTTGTAATAAGGTAGACGAATTAACAGCGCAAATAGATGTAAACGGATATGATATAATTGCGACTACGAAGACATGGCTGCAGGGTGACCAAGGCTGGGAGCTGAATATCCAAGGGTATTCGATATTTAGGAAGGACAGGCAAAAAGGAAAAGGAGGTGGGGTGGCATTATTAGTAAAGGATGAAATCAGAGCAACAGTGAGAAAGGATATTGGCTCAGAAAAATCAAGAAGTAGAATCAGTCTGGGTGGAGTTAAGAAGCACCAAGGGGCTGAAAACACTGGTGGGAGTTGACTATAGGCCTCCAAACAGTAGTGGTAATGTAGGGGATGGCATCAAACAGAAAATTAGAGATGCATGTAACAAGGGTACTACAGTATTCATGGGTAACTTTAATCTACATATAGACTGGCCAAACCAAATTAGCAATAATACTGTGGAGGATGAATTCCTGGAGTGTGTATGAGATGGTTTTTTAGACCAGTACATTGAGGAACCAACTAGGGAACAGGCTATCCTAGATTGGGTATTGTTCAAGGAGAATGGGTTAATTAATAATCTTGTTGTGCGGGGTCCTTTAGGAAAGAGTGACCCTAACATGATAGAATTTTTCATTAAGATGGAAAGTAAAGTAGTCCAATCCAAAACTAGGGTCCTAAATCTAAATAAAGGAAACTACGAAGGTATGAAGAGTGAGTTGGCTATGATAGATTGGGGAGCTTCATTAAAAGGCATGACAGAGGATAGGCAATGGCTAACATTTAAGGAATGAATGCATGAATTGCAACAATTATATATTCCTTTCTGGTGCAAAAACACAAAAGGAAAAGTGGCCCAACAATGTTTAACAAAAGAAATTAAGAATAATATTATATCCAAAGAGGAGTCATATAAAGTTGCCAGAAAAAAGTAGCAAGCCTGAGGATTGGGAATAGTTTAGAATTCAGCAAAAAAGGACCAAGAGATTGATTAAGAGGGGAAAAATAGAGTATGAGTGTAAACTTGTAAGGAACATAAAAGTGGACTGTAAAAGCTTCTACAAGTATATAAAAGGAAAAGATTAGTGAAGACAAATGTAGGTCCCTTACAGTCAGAAACGGGAGAATTTATAATGGGGAACAAAGAAATGGCAGAGCAATTAAACAAATATTTTGATTCTGTCTTCATGGAAGAGGACACAAATAACTTCCCAGAAATGCTAGGGAACAAAGGGTCTAGTGAGAAGGAGGAATTAAAGGAAATTAATATTAGTAAAAAAATAGTGCTGGAGAAATTAATGGGACTGAAGGCCAATAAATTCCCAGGGCCTGATAATCTGCATCCTAGAGTACTAAAAGAGGTAGCCATGGAAATAGTGGATTCATTGGTTGTCATCTTCCAAAATTCTATAGATTATGGAACAGTTCCTGCAGATTAGAGGATGGCAAATGTGACCCCACTATTTAAAAAAGGAGGGAAAGAGAAAACAGGAAACTACAGACCGATTAGCCTAACGTCTGTAGTAGTAGAAAATGTTAGAGTCTATTATAAAGGATGTGATAACAGGACACTTAGAAACATAGAAACATAGAAAATAGGAGCAGGAGTAGGCCCTTCGAGCCTGCTCCGCCATTCAATATGATCATGGCCGATCCTCTATCTCAATACCTTATTCCCACTCTCTCCCAGACTGCTGCAGCCCAGGCCGAGATGGTGCAGTCTGAAGCCGGGCCCTCCCGGCCCAGAGCTGCTCAAGGTTGTCCTCCAAGGCCATCTGCACGCTCCTTAATTGAAGGTCAGCAGCCTTCCACCACTCATGCTGCAACCAATGGGAATGCACCTTGTAGGAGCACAAGGATAGGTGAAGGCAAACGAACGACAGGCATTAAGGGAATACACAAGGGTGAATAGTATCAGTTTGTTTGAATTATTACGTGTTCATTTATAAATTTGGATTTGAATTTGTATTTGGTGTTGGTTTTCATTTCTGCGATGAGCTGAGGGAGAAAGCAATGTGTAATCATAAGGAGGACAATTTGATGGTCACGTGGGATCGGAAAGGTAAGGAGTGTGGGATTGTTGATGAATGGGGAGGTGTCATTGAGGTTACTGGTATCGTGCATTTATAATCTGATCATGCAGAGCCCTGGCAGACAGGCCCTGTCTACCTTGTTGCCTCCCTGCCTCTTCCTCCACTTCCTGCTGCACTTCCTCCTCCTCCTCCCTCCTCTTGCAGCTTGTCCTGGCCTCTCTGCATGCTCCCAATCATGTTCAATTCCCAGATGAAGCCCTAGCAGGCCACCCAAGTCTGGAAGTACCTTGTTCAGTACACTATTTTAAATGCCACTAACAGTACTGCACGACCACCCAGACCAATCTCTATAGAATATTGCAACTTTCTCCAAGTGTAGGAAACTTCCACAAACACCCTCAATTGTACCAGCAGCCAGAATAACTAATACAGCAACTAACCTGTATCTTCTGCATGATCCCTTTAAATAGCACTGCTGTCGGGGGGCGGGGGGGGGTCCTTCATGCCCTTTAACTCCTGTTCAGCTGTGCAAGGATAGGACAGTGCGTTGGCTGGAGTGGAGAGTTTGAAAATGCTATAGGCTACTTCAAATCAGCGTTGCACACTGGTTAACATTATAATCTCCCTACTTTATATGCTGTCGGTATTCATTAGGTGCACGTACGCAAATGCCTTTACCAAGATGACGTCCTGCGCACGTCACACCGGAAGTGTGTGCGCGCGCATCTCGGACGCCATTTTCGAGGCTTACGAGTCCACATAGCACCTACACAATGGGCGCTATGTGGCCCAATTTAGCCCCTGTGGTATTTGAGGCCTTATGAGGGTGCATTTCCTAGTCCTCACTTGTGGTGTGTGCAAAGCATGCCAGGACCAATCTTTGGAAAATCACAGGCCCTTTGCCCACAGTTTTCTGATGCACACTCACAGCATACAAGGTACCATGTCAGTGGCAAGGACTTGGAAAATCAATCCTATGATGTTTTCCTGTTGCATCAGTTCCTTGTGATTATTGTAGTTCTATGTACTGCTTGGTCAGGTACCAACTCGCAAGTTGCTTCCGTATCTGAGAGCTTAGCAGTGTTAGGCAACTGCAGATCCATCTAGCAACTTGCCGGTGTTTTTAGGGGCCCACTGCAATATCTGCAATTCATGTTGATGAGTCTTCTCTATCCTGATTTCAATGAACACACATTGCTTTTTGAGCTGGTTCCTTTAGCCACTTATGAAGAGTAATATAGTGGCCAAAATTGTTGTGGAGATTATTGTCACTTGGGTGTTCCTGTACTGCTCACACATCATCGACTGGGTAACTATTCCCTCAGACACTCACTGATGTTTCTCATTGTAGGACAGTGGGCCTCTATGAGGCCTTTGAATCCCTCCATGATGGTTATTTGTAAGACTCGTCAATACCAGCCTTATCCATTTCCTGGATCCTGCTATAATTCGAGAAACCTTAGGCCAACACTGGGTAATTTTGATCTTTGGCGATATTGTGAAACAGGCAATATCGGATCAGCCGCCCACTTTACATCTCTCTCAATTTTCATTTCCTTGAAGTCAATGGAAATGGAAACCTGGAAAGATGTATAACCAGTCTGTTACATATTACCAGTCTCTTGTGTCTGGCCCATGTTTAAGCGCTGCCTGCCCAGCCCAATAAATTCATGTTTTCTGAATGCTCTAGATTTGATCGGTGCAGCAGACTCATGAAAATTTTCATTTTCAAACAATTTATGTGCTCCACGGGAAGAGGCAATTTAACTACTTGAGATGTATAAAAGGAGGATTATTACAGATTCACGTGGATTGGTCAGTTTGTATTCATTCTTGCTACCGGATTTGTACAAAATCATCCGCAGCAAAAATCCCATGTGCCCACCATCTTGAATTGAGCTTGTTTAATTCTATATAATAAGGGCAAATAACACTGTCAGAAAGAAAAAAGAATCCTGGATCAGTAATCATCACTTTACAATAAAAATGCTTTTCTTCCTCTCTTTATTTTGTTATCCGTATAAAAACATGATTATGTTTTAACCTAATTGATTACTCAAAGTATTTCTTTTACCGTCTGGCGGCTTCTAAGGAACAGCTGCAAGGTTCAAGCACTCGCAGGTCAGGTACAGTGTGGGCCAGACACAGAGCAGAATTCTTTCTCCTCTGCCCAAACAATATGCATTAACTGAGGACAGCAGCTGCTTCTTCAATGTATTCTTTACACTCATCGCAAGTCATTCTTGTGGCTTGAGTGAAACAATTAAGTTTAGATGTCCTGGCCAATACTCATCCCTCAACCAACATCTGTTAAAAAACAAACAAATTACACTGGTCGTTATCACATTGCTGTTTGTGGGAGCTTGCCATGCCTATATTACAACAGCGACTACACTTCAAAAGTGCTTCATTGGCCGTAAGGTTCTTTGGGACGTCCTGAGGTCATGAAAGGAGAGTCCTTTATTTCTTTTACTAATTAGCGTGGAATTGTGGACAGTTTTGCTGTGAATTCATGGCCATTTGGAATTGAGTGGAGATTGCACCAAACCCATTTCACTTACAGTCAGGACAGTGTCGACGTTCATTCCGATTGCTCCCAATGGTAAAAAGTCGGTGTTCTATTTCATTGTGCTGCACAGTCCCCATCTGTTTTCTCATTTTGCCTTTTGCACGGCCATATTTCTTATTACATTTGATTGCCTTTATAGAAACTGCACAGATAATGAAATCCTTTTAGGGCAAGATATTCAGAGTGACAGTTAGCGACAATGTGATAGAATATCATAGAAAAATAAGGGAAGGTTATTAAAAAGAAAAACAAGTTATTGCTTTGGGTGATAGAGACAGTTTTAGCATCAAAACAATCTTCAGACAAACTTACACACCATTATCTTTTATGTTTCCCATAATGTTCAAGGTACACTAACCATGCAAAGTTCTTGGAATTTAGTTTAAAGCTTGAGTTATTTTAATAGTAAGAACAGTTACATGGAAAGACATAAATTTTAATGATATTTTATCAATATAGCCAGTTTAAAAGATGGAAAGGGTTCTATATTTGTAGGCCCCCATCAGACCAAGAGGAGGCTAAGTAGTTGGCCTTTTATCAGAGGACGGTTTAGATTCGATCAAGCTGTGCCCATTTTGCAGGTATAAAGTGGGCACCGAAGGGTCCAATAGGGCGGGCGGCGTGCGAACGCACATTCCGCACCAGAATTGCATCGCCTGCCATATGTGATCAGGCTCCTTTAAAGGCATCCACGGTGCGCACCAGAAGCATTCAAAAGACTCATTATAATATATAAATAACGGTCCTATGCTTGTTGTGGAACATTTTTGAGAAATTGGTCTGCCTCAGCGCCTTACTTGCCACGTGATTTACTCGCCCAGCAAATCACGGCACTAACAGGCTGCCTGAACCCTGCAGGAGTGCTTTTGAAAGGGATCATCCCTTGTGTACAGGTTAGTTGCTGGTTTGTCCTATTCAGCTGCTGGTTAATTCCAGGCATTTTTTGCCTAATTTCTGCATTCAACAACTGAATTCTGACTCGTGCTAACAGTTTCTTGCTGATGCTGGACTGTTTTTGCCTGCCTTGAATACAGTTTTATTGCAGTCATGGGTGGTCTGATAGGCCTGCCTTTGTGGCTGGAGGACGAGCGGGAGCAGCCAAGAAGACAGGAGCGAGCAGGGGCAGCTGGGTGAGGAGGGAGGGGGAGGAGGGCATCATGCAGGAGGCCATACCCATAGCGAGTCTTAAGGGAGAACATCTCATACCTCAGCTTCACCGAGCAGCAATGTTTGAGGCATCTGCACTTCACCAAGGAGGCTGTCACCAAGCTATGTCACCTGCTGCAGCCACAACTGGAGCCACAAACCATGGCATGGACAGCACTGCCTGTGGAAGTCGAGGGCACTGTGACCCTAAACTTTTACGCCACAAACTCATTGCAGGCTGCAGCAGGTGACATCAGCGACATCTCCCAGTTTGCTGTGCACCATTGCATCAGGGAGGTCACCGAGGCTCTCTACACCAGGAGGGACAGCTACATCACTTCCTCAATTGATAGATTGAAGCAGGACGAGAGAGCACTAGGCTTCACCCACATTGCAGGCTTCCCCAGGATGCAAGGTGTCATAAACTGCACCCACATTTCCTTGCGTGCTCCCCCATCACCATCCTGGTATCTTTCTCAATAGAAAGGGATTCCACTCCCTTAATATCCAGCTGGTTTGTGACCACAGGCAGTGCATAATGCAGGTCTATGCCCGGTTTCCTGGTAGCAGTCATGATTCATTCATCCTGCGCCAGTCCTCTGTGCTACCTTTATTCAAACCAGGCCATCAGGCCACAGGTTGGTTACTAGGCGACAAGAGCTAGCCCCTTCAAACTTGGCTTATGACTCATGTTAGGAACCTGGCCACATACGCAGACCTGGCTTACAACGAGAGCTATGCTGCCACCAGAAATATCATCGAGCAGATGATAGGAAGTCACTGGAAATAAAAATTGAGAGAGGTGTAAAATGGGCTCCCGATTTGCTATCACCCGTTTTATACCGTCACACAAAGTCAAAATTACCCCCCTCCTTTTTAGGCTGAAAAGTCCAAGCTTCTTCAGTCTTTCCTCATAACTCTGACCTGACATTAAGGATCAGCCTCATTGCTCTTCTCTGCACTGTCTCCAGCACTTGAATGTCTTCCTTGTTTCTTAGCACCCAGAACTCTATCAAATTTGATCACTACCTCCTCTGACGTATATTCTAATGCTATGACCGTATAGTTCAACATCCTATTGACTTTGTTGATTGCTGCTCTGCATTGGTTGGACATGTTAAGTGTTGACTCTACTAAGACTCTTAGGTCTCTCTCAGCTTCACCCTTACCTATTTCTACACCACTTCCCAAGTACTCGTCATCTATTTATCATTTCGATGTGTCGTATTTTACACTTCTCTGCATTAAATTTAATCTGCCATTGTTCTGCCCACTTGCACATCCAAAAAGACCAGGTGGATTCCAGATTCCACTCCCTGACTTTGCGGAATTACCTGATCTCAGCCAGGGCTGGGGTAAGGCAGTTATAATTGGGCTCAGTGTCTGTGGGTGAGGGAGTGGAAAGCCGGCCAGAGATCCAATTCATGATCGCTGTGCCAGCAAACCTTATTAGAAGTGCATGCGCATGGAATGGATTTCAGGCTGCGAGGCCTCCACTAATTTGCCAACACTAACTGATCATGGTTCACAAATGAATAATTGCCACTTGGGAAAGTAACTGAGGGAGACTAGGGCCCCTGGAACTGTGCCCCAGCAAGAATACAACACCTTCAGGAGAAGAGAAGAGAAGAGAAGGGGAGAGAAGAGAAGAGAAAATTGGTGAGAAAAAAAAATCTTCTTTTATAATTGCCTTCCTGGAATAGTATTACCCATTCAAATTCCATGACAGAACATGAATTACTTTCCCACTCCCTTTTTCTTTGTACCACCTTATGGACATCAAAACATTCATAGAATCAT
The DNA here is from genome assembly GCF_035084215.1 of Heptranchias perlo. Taxonomy (NCBI): domain Eukaryota; kingdom Metazoa; phylum Chordata; class Chondrichthyes; order Hexanchiformes; family Hexanchidae; genus Heptranchias; species Heptranchias perlo. The sequence goes on from NC_090333.1 coordinate 64,335,168, forward strand.
AGAATCTTACAGCACAGAAGGAGGCCATTCGGACCATCGTGCCTGTGCCGGGCCTTTGAAAAAGCTGTCCAATTTAGGCCCATATCCAAGATTTTTCCCCATAACCCTGCAAATTAGTCCTCTTCAAGTACATGTCCAATTGTATTTTGAAAGTTCCTATGGAATCTGCTTTCACCACCCTTTCAGGCAGGACCAGATCTTAACAACCATCAGTGTGAAAAAATTTCGCCTCATTTCCCCTCTAGTTTTTCTGCCAATTATTTTAAATCTATGACCTCTGGTTACCGACCCACTCGCCAGACGAAACATTTTCTCCTTACTTGCTCTAACAAAACCCCACATAATTTTGAATACCTTTACTAGGTCATTTATATCTACCAAGAAAAGCAATGGTCCTAATATTGAAATAAAAACAGAAAATGCTGGAGAAGCTCAGCATCTGCGGAGAAAGAAACAGACTTTTCGGGTCGAAGACCTTTCGACAGAACTGGAAGATGATAGAGAGTTAAAGTTTTAAGCAAGTACAGAGCCAGGGAAAGGGCAGGGGGAAGGAAAGAACAAAATGGAAGGTCTGTGATAAGGTAGAGGGCAAAAGTGATTAAACGACAAAAGGGATGATGGTGCAAGGCAAGGAAGGTGGTAATGGGACAGGTAAAGAAACAAAAGATTGATCAGGAGTCGCTGTTAATGGCAACAGCAGAACCATTAACGGCACCTGCTGTCCGAAAAAATGGGAGCAGTGGTTATGGTCTGAATATATTGAAATCAATGTTGAGTCCGGAAGGTTATAAAATGCCTAATCAAAAGATGAGGTGCTGTTCCTTGAGCTTCATTGGAACAGTGTAAGAGGCCGAGGACAGAGAGGTCAGAGTGGGACTGGGACAGAGAATTAAAATGGCAAGCGACCAGCAGGTCAGGGTCACACTTGCAGACTGAGCAGAGGTGTTCAGCAAAGCGATCACCCAGACTGCGTTTGGTCTCCCCATTGTAGAGGAGACCACATTGTGAGCAGTGAATACAGTGCACTAAATTGAAAGAAGTACAAGTAAATCACTGTTTCAGCTGGAAGGAGTGTTTGGGGCCCTGGACAGTGGGAAGGAAGGAGGTGAAGGGGCAGGTGTTGCATCTCCTGCGCTCGAATGGGGAAGAGAGTGGGTGTTGGGAGTGATGGAAGAGTGGACCAGGGTGTCACGGAGGGAACAGTCCCTTTGGAATGCTGAAAGGGGAGGGGAGGGGAAGATGTGTTTGGTGGTGGGATCGCGCTGGAGGTGGCAGAAATGGCGGAGGATGATATGTTGAATGTCGAGGCTGGTGGGGTGGAAGGTGAGGACAAGGGGGACCCTCTCTTGGTTCTGGGAGGGAAGGGAAGGGGTGAGGGTAGAAGTGCAGGAAATAGGACGGATGCGGTCAAGGGCCCTGTCAACTACAGTGGAGGGGAATCCTCTGTTGAGGAAAAAGGAAGACATATCGGAAGCACTGGTGTGGAAAGTGTCAGAACAGATGCGATGGAGACGGAAAAACTGGGAGAAGGAAATAGAGTCCTTACAGGAAGCGGAGTGGGAGGAAGTATAATCGAGGTAGCTGTGAGAGTCAGTGGGCTTATGATAGATATTGTTTGACAGCCTATCCCCAGAAATGGAGATAGAGAAGTCGAGGAAGGGAATGGACGAGTCGGAGATGGACCATGTGAAGGCGAGGGAAAGGTGGAAATTGGAAGCAAAGCTAATGAAGTTTTCCAGTTCGGGGCGAGAGCAGGAAATGGCTCCAATACAGTCATCAAGCACCAGAAAAAGAGGTGAAGGAGGGGACCTGAGAAGGACTGGAACAAGGAATGTTCTACATATCCCACAAAAAGGCAGGCATAACTGGGACCCTTTTATTTGGAGGAAGTGAGTGGAGTCAAAGGAGAAGTTGTTCAACGTAAGAACAAGTTCAGCCAGGCGGTCCTAATATTGACCCTGGGGGACCCCACTGCATACTTCTCCCCACTCAGAAAAACATCCGTTCACCACTACTCTCTGCCTCCTATCCCTTAGTCAATTAGGTACCCAACTTACCACTGTCCCTTTAATCCATGTGCTTCAATTTTCTGAATACGTCTTTTATGTGGTATATATCAAATGCCTTTTGAAAGTCCATATATACAACATCAACTGTGCTACCTTCATCAACCCTCTCTGTTACTTCATCAAAGAACTCCGTCAGGTTAGTCAGACATGATTTGCCTTTAACAAATCCATGCTGGTTGTCCCTTATTAACCCATGCTTCTCCAAGTGAGAATTAATTTTGTCCTTGACAATGTAATGGTCTTGAGTTGTTTTCCCACCACTGATGTTACTAGGTTTATCCCTCTCCACTTTTTTGAATAGGGGTGTAATATTTGCAATCCTCCAGTGGTTTGGCATCACTCCCATATCCAAGGAGGATTGAAAGATTGTGGTTGGAGCTTCTGCTATCGCCACCAGCAACCTAGGATTCATCCCACCTGGACTGGATGACTTATTAACTTTGAATGATGCCAACCTATTTAGCACCTCCTTTCTATCTATTTTTATCCTATCCAATGTCTCTACTCCCTCCTCCTCTACTGCGACATTAACTTCATCCTCTTCTTTTGTGAAGATAGGTACAAAGTACTCATTTAGTACCTCAGCCAACCCATCTGAATCCACAAGAAGATTTCCTTTTTTGTCCCTAATTGGCCCCGCCATTCCTTTAACTATCCTTTTACTTTTTATGTTTATGTTTATAAAAGATTTTTGGGTTCCCTTTTATTACCTGCTAATCTTTTCTCACACTCTCTCTTTGCCCTTTTCATATCCTGTTAGCCATCGTGGCCATCTTGTTGTCTTTGCGCTGGGAATTAACGTCACATTAAGCTCACGGGTTTCTATTGATCATTCAGTGAGATTATGAAATCACTGCCAATAGACAGAACACCCCCACCTGCATCCACATAACCCTAAGATTCTTCAGTTGTGATAAGGTTTATAGGGGTGAGCAGGTGTATTGGTTCTTCAATTTGGTCCCCATTGATGAGAACCACTTTGAATTGTATTTTTTCATATCACTTCACAATTATGCTAGTTTGAGCATTGTTCCACATAAGCCTAAACAGATGAATCACATCGAAAAAATATATTTACACATTACCAATTATTTTTGTTGGTTTCCTGACTACTTGCTTTCTGTACAGTGATTGCTGGTTATGTTTCATGCTCAGTAGTTTAGACATTTAATAAGCAGAGGCCTGGAAATTATGTTGCAAATGGATATACCAAGTGCTCATACACAAGTATTCTACAATGTAATTTCAACTCATACTTGTGGAAGTAACGCTGGGCTTATCAACTGCAGGACAGATGCGTATTAGATTGGTAAATTGAACAACTGTCCACTGTTGAGGCAATATTTCATCTACTGTAAGCAAGCTGGGCACCCAAGTGTTAAATCATTCATTAAAAGCCTCTTATCCTAACATTTTGATTTGCGTAAATTCTAACCTGCAGATGTTTTTTCAATGCTAATTACAACAAATAAGTGTTGATAATTTTATATCTGGAGAAATCCTCACCTCTGAATGTTAGGTCCCTCAAGTATTGTCTCAGTAATAAAATGCTGATTCTTTTCCATTAAATCACTGACATACTTTTCTGGTTTTGCATATACATGACACTATCAGCTTATTCACATCAATAAACAGTGGCCTAGAAATTTGATTGTGCCGCACCCGTTTTACAGGCATAAAGCGGGCGCCTAAGTATCCAATGTGGTGGACGGCTCCTCCCGGCTCCACATTAAATTTGCGGGCCGCTACCGGCCGTCACTCGCTCCACCCCCTCCCTGACGATTGCCTCCATTCTCCCCGGAGTCTCCTAATGACCTCGATATTGGTGCCTCCAGAGACCAGTGAGCAGCCTCTGGGGCCATGACTAGCACATACAATAAACAGATGAGGCCGGCGGATCTATTTCCTGTAGTCCCACCACCATCCTGTTTGGGCACGTGCACAGCACTGGGGTCGCGCTCTGATTCAATTTCTAGGCCTTTGTGTTCACATCATCATTGTATTAGCAAAATGCTATTGCGCCAGAATTTACCGTCAAAATAACGTGAGGCTGACAGCGCTCACCGTTATTTATGCGCAAACTGGACAGTAACTTCCGACGAGCGGAGATGCAAGGTTAAATGCGGAAATCCAGGAGTCGCTGTCTGAGATGCGCCATTCTGCCATCAGGTTGGTGAAAATAGCATCTCGCTGTCTGACTCACCATTCAAATGCATTGAACGGCATGAACTTGCTGTATTTGCGCGGTAGATACAAACTAAACTCGCCACACAAAGTTAGGGCTTGTCCTTATCGGTCTAATTATCCTTTTTAACGGCATGATAAGTCTTAATTACTGCCAAACAACCTCTCTGGCACTGAGAATTAACTTTTTCAAGTGCGGAGTCTCATTCCTTCAGCTTTTAATTGTTGTTGGAGATGTAAAAAAAAATTAAATAACTTTTTGTTTTACTTTTTCTTTCTGTCTCTTTTTTCTCTCTCACTTAATCCAATCTTTCTTTCCCTCTCTTTATTTCCCTTTCTGTACCTGATTAGACAGTGAATTCACTATTCTAACTTACACTTCCTGGTTCTGACTCTGCGCGGCACGTTAACAATTCTTCAATCTGATTGGTTAAGGGGATACACAGTTGCTTGCCCTGTTCACGTAGGTCCCAGATGCCCCGTAGAGGGCGCTACACCGTTTGGATCTCTAACTTACAGCAACATGCAGCGTAAAAGCTCATGGAAAGTCTACAGGAGAGGGCAAGTCCTGCCGTTCATTCGCCGGCTACAGTAAATTCTGGCCCAATACGTTATTTAATTTGTTGCCTCACAAATATGGACAGTCACCTTAATGTACAAGGTTTTTCCTGAGTTGTTTTCTTTACCAAAATAGTGGCGGTATCCCAGTAAGCATATATTTAAGTACGCAGTGCTGCCAATAACAAATCTCAGCCAATTAACGCAATCTGTCTGCTCACTTGCTGTATGATCTTCTGAAATCAATGTGATAGAATGATACCCGGACTTCAAGGGTTAAGTTACGAGGAGAGATTACACAAATTGGGGTTGTATTCTCTAGAGTTTAGAAGGTTAAGGGGTGATCTGATCGAAGTTTATAAGATATTAAGGGGAGCAGATAGGGTGGATAGAGAGAAACTATTTCCGCTGGTTGGGGATTCTAGGAGTAGGGGGCACAGTCTAAAAATTAGAGCCAGACATTTCACGGGCGAGATTAGAAAACATTTCTACACACAAAGGGTGGTAGAAGTTTGGAACTCTCTTCCGCAAACAGCAATTGATACTAGCTCAATTGCTAAATTTAAATCTGAGATAGATAGCTTTTTGGCAACCAAAGGTATGAAGGGATATGGACCAAAGGCAGGTATATGGAGCTAGATCACAGATCAGCCATGATCTTATCAAATGGCGGGGCAGGCACGAGGGGCTGAATGGCCTACTCCTGTTCCTATGTTCCTATGTCTGTCCTCCGTCAGAGTAACTAACTCTTAGGTGCTTCCAAATTCTCATCGCGATTGCATTAGTCGTCCTTTTTTTGTTTGGGCCAACAAAACGAGGCCAGAACAAAAGGGAATTGGATAAATACTTGAAAAGGAAGAATTTGCAAGGGCTAAGGGGAAAGAGCTGACACAGGTATGATGGGTCGAACGGCCTCCTTCTGTGCTGTAAGATTGTAAGATAAACTTGCTCGTACAAGTTGGAATCTATCTTGAACACTACTTTCAGTCTATTTGTGCTACAAATGACTAGCTTGCCAGGCCTTTTCCCCTGACCTAAACCTGGGCTACCTATGACGATCTGGATTCTTTCCCCTCAGTCTGGTTCAGTAAAAACTGAAGTCGAATACATTTTAAAGTTCATCACAACTTTAATAGCAGGTCTTAGTCTGTAGCTTCAATTCAGATTCCTGAGAGAATCCGAACGATTCTAACAGAATAAGCAGACAAAGACAAAGACAAAAACTCATACCTTTATACAGATCGATAGGGGTTGGAACATCATTAACACAAGAGTCAACACCAATCATAAGCTGGGCACAGGTTGCCATGCGAGGTTACATTATTGCCGGCCAATCATAGATCGTCCATGTGCTGACCATGTTGCTGTTAGACATCAAAGGGGATACTTCCTCACCTTCCAACTTGGAATGTTCTTCCCTGTTCCTTCTGTTCCTTATCTCCCAACCTGGAATGTCTTTCAACTTTGGCTAAGTTCGTTACCTATATTGTTCTGGCCTATATTGATCTGCCATAAACATGGAGACATTCAGACCAGTCCTTGAATCACATCAAAGACTCTACATTGATAAGACAATACAAACCTGCTGACTACGCAAACATATGGCCCAGCAGGAGGCCAGGCCACCTGTACCAATCTCAGTTACTAACTAATTAACCCTTTCTAACCATTTTGCATTCTGCTTCTTTGCCACGTAGGCATTTTAATATTTTACCAAAAACTGACCACGTAGGGATTCTCACCTTCAACGCTTTTCCTCTACATGTCAAATTTCTTATCGAGTTGATGACCAAGTTTTTTTTAAACACATATTTATATAGCATACTGCTCTGTACTGTATTGATCCTGCTGCATTCATTCATGCTGCCTAATGAATAATATGAATGCCTTAACTTGGCTACGTGCAAAGAAACCACAAGCAGAATCCATGCATAAACCTTGCTTCCATTTGCTGTAAATTGTCTGGGAACTGATTGCACCAATTGAATTCACGTGAAGAGGTGACCGTGCTAAAGGTAAAGTTGTGTACAAGGGGGGTGCCTTTAAATATGTTCTCACTGATCAAATGACTCATGCTAAGCAGCTTCGGCTGCATCAGCAACGGACATATTGTCGAGTGGCCATTGTCATCACTAGGTAACAGGATTTGGAACATCCTCCAGCTAGTTCCAAGATTTAAGCTAATGCTTATCGAAGAGTTGCGAGTGTCTCTGAAGTCTCAAAATTAGAGGGTTATCGGGAATCATTTCTTCAAGGGAATTATTCAGAAGGTATAATCTTAAAAGTTAAAAATGTAGCAATAAAAAACAATAACCTGTACATACACTTTATCTATAGATTGAGTAATAGTAATATCTAGATTGCAGCCTGGAGTCAAACAAAGCCTTTATAAACAAGAAATGACATGGGAACCTTAATGCTGAAATCAACTTGAACTAAATAAATAAACTATGGTTTTAATGGAGTTTTTTCTCCATAGGTCCTTGTTTATCGTCATATTTCAATACTATCAGTACAGATTTAAAGAGTCACAGTATCAGGACTGTTAAAAAAAACAAATAGTTGCAAAGAATTATAATTGACATTAACATTATTTTGCTTTGTTCTGTGCACGCATACATATTTAACATTTTTGTTTAGATACTGAGTGTGCTGATTTGGGAGACTTCTATATTATGTTTTATGTGACCGTAGATATACAGGGTAAACGTGATTTAGAAATGACAAACATTTTTAGTTTTAGCTTTAATGTAGCCATCTGACATTATGGTATTTATCACCTGTCATCGACAGGGGAAGGTAGTGGGCACCCTATGTGATCCCTGGTGTGGTACACTCAGGGATTATTCCACATTAACGCTGTATGTTTATTCAGCACCCTCATTGTTGAGCTCAGAACCCTTTCCAAGCCAGTGGTATCATCAGCATTTACTGCTTAATTTCAACTATTTCAAAAAGGTGACCAAAAGTTAATAGATTTCAAGACAATGCACTTAAAAAGATACTAGTTATTGTTCAGTCTTTCTTCATCTTCAGACTCTGCTCCCCATACCTGGTTATGTCATGTATATCTTATTCATTAAAGTGCTTAAATCAACAACAAAAAATGGTGTTACATAATGATAGAAGATTTATTGTGCAGAGTACAGGACAAAAATTCTCTAACCTTATTTCAAAAGGTGAAAGGTGAAGCAGACTTCAAATAGATTGTTAGTCCAGATTTCTTTCTGTCCAGTATCTGACCTTTGCTATTTATTTTGAACCTTCCACCTTGAATATAAGATATGCAACGGGGCTTTGTAATTTACTACAGAGTATTTTGACTTGTTTTATTTAAGTTTTAATTATATTTTTTCCCTTATTGTTACTTAAACTCTAAAGACACGTCGGCTAACTAGTCATTTATCTCATCGCTGTTTGTGGGACTTTGCTGTGCACAAATTGGTTGCCACATTTAATCCACAAAATGGTGATTACATTTTATAATTAAGTCCTAGGCTGTGAAGCAGGAGATGTGAAAGGCGCTAAATAAATGCAAGTTCTTTCTTGATTGCTCGTTTGCTTCCTTTTTATCTTCGAGCCCCGACCTAGGGCTGTATTTAGATATCTAGGGCCCTACAACATCAGACCAGAAAATCACCCTCTACTTTCTCAAATATGATCAGCTGAAGAGGTCCGGGCTTTGAGACTTGGGGATACAACAGGAGGCAAAAGACCAGCAGGCAGATTCAGGAGGGAAGGCACTCAGGACTTCAGCCTGGGAGAGGAACAGAGGCCGGATGGCCCTGTAGTGGGCAAGAGGTCAGGGGCACCACAAAACTTTATCCTTAAGACAAAGAGAAAACTATAGGAAATGCAGCACACTACTGTATAAAGAAGGTCACTGAGGCTCTATTAAGGTGGGTCTTGTAGTTTATTACCTTCTTTATGGAACTTGTAAAAGAAAGAGAAAGAACAGTCCAATTCTATCGACTGGCAGGATTCCCACAGATGTAGGGATCAACACATGGCCTTGAAACTCCATATGACAAGCCCCTCAACTTCATGAACAGAAAAGGCTTTCATTCTATCAACATACGGCTAGCATGTGATGCCAATCATATTATTATGCATGCAAGAAGCTGTCGTGCTGCTTCAACACCAACCATATGAGCTTTGATGGTTCAGCACCTTGTATCAGGATGGTGGATTGCTGATCAGAAATCTCCCCTGCAGTTACGATTTATAACTCCAATAAGGGATTTGCTGATAGAGAGGCCGAACAATAATGAGGCCCATGGGACTATAAGAAATTTAATGGATCAGACCACAGGCTTTTTTAAGTGCAATACAGTCCAGCAAGAGTCTCCAGAATCATTGTAACTTGCGGCTTTCTGCATGATATCACCATGCAGAAAGGATTAGCACTTCATGAAGCTGAAAGGGATTATGATAATGAAGAAGAGGGAGAAGGCCCTCTATCCTCACTCTAGGAGGTAGGCACAAAGGAAGGAGAGGAGATGGAGCAGAAGAGCCATCAGCCTGCTGCCATAGAAAGGAGGCAGCTTATAACTGAGTGCTTTCAGTAATTAAAAGTCATGAAACCAAATAAAATCCCCCTCCCGCCTGTACTTGCCCCCACCCCAACTGCCTCACAAGGAGCTGCATTCCCAGAGGCTTCTGTGCCCTCCCTCAATAATAGAGAAGTCAAACTATCGTGTTATCATCCAAGTCCACTAGGTTGCAGACAGCCACAGGAATGAACTCTGAAATCAATGTGGTCAAATAACAAAATTCACCAAAAGCTTCAAATAATTTTGTATACTGCAGCTGCAACTGTTTCTTACTATGGTCTATACCCTTTGAGCTAGCTATCTTAGTTCCTAATCTATTACTTGTATCAGGTGTTCCATGAGTGGTGTGAGGTGGGTGACTGGCAAAGCTCTCCTGGAGCTCTCAAGAACTGAGGTGACTCTTGTCTCGGTGAAGCTGCTGTTCCTGAAGGGCCCACTTCTGGCTAAGATTCTCTTGCATTGTCAAGGGGAGCTGGGCTCAGGTCTGACGTTCCTTTCGGTGGTAACATTGGAAGGGGCCTTGAAGAAATGTCACTATCATGAGAAACAGAATTATTATCACTCTTTGCAGCCCACTGGTGCAGGGCACGGGCTCAGCCTCAGCGCCATTAAAGACCAAGTAATCCCAATCAAGTCTCGGAAGCCTTGTGAAAGTGTTGTGTTCAGGCTCACTCTCAAAGCATCTATTGAAGCAGTGGTAGCTCCGAACCATTATTTCTTCAAGGGGTCTTGCAAGTGTTTGCAAGAAATCCTAGAGGATATCCTGGGGGACGAGGCCAGCAGCTCAGAGGAACTTCTGGGCATAGTCATTGTTATACTTCAATCCACAATCCACTGAAATTAACTGTGCTCTCCCTTGCCCTGCTTTTACTAACCTGTAACATCTCATCTCCACTCCTTAGACCTGCTCTTGGTGCCTTGCAGCCATTAAAATCTCCTGGAATTTCACTCTGTCCAGTTGTTTTGCACGTCAAGAGAAATTTCCTGCAAAGCGTTGCAGATATACACAGTGGATTCCTCCCACTTATCCATCTTCTCGACCATATGCACAGAAACAGTCTCCACTGCCTGCATATGAGATCTATGCTCCTGAAACATTCTTCTTTTGAAAACTGCATCCTCCCAACCCTCCCTCTCCCCTGCCCTCCCCCCCCCACCTCTCCTTTCCCCCCCAGTGAGATCTGAGTCCATAGGCTCCTCAGCCAAGGGTGGTCATTTCTCCACTCTCCCAGGTCCTCCTGCTCACCAGTGATTGCTGTCTCACCCTGTGAAAACCCTACTGACTCACCAACTAATTCCTCCCAAGTGGGTGTATTAGGTTGCTGCTGGGACAGGTAAGATGGCATAACAGAGTTGGTTAGGATAGGGCAAAAGTTATGGATCTTGATGAGCCCAGCTGTTCACCTGAGCTTCAGGCCTTTTCCAACATCATGGCACCACTTAGTATTCAAAAAATACAAAAGTTCGAAGAACTGGCGGCCATTACAGCATGGCCATTCCTGTACTTTGACAGTCCACATGAAGCTGAAAAGGCCTGCACACCCTTTGCCTTGCCTTTACTAACCTGATCTTGGCACCTTGTCTCCTATTTCCACATCTCCTACAGCCTCTCCCATTTGCCTGCCTGCGAGCTCCAAAGCTTCCTCCTCCTGCGCACTCAAACCTTTCAGGATTGGTGTTCCTCCTTCAGTTGCAGGTCTCTGGAGCTGATTATGTGCTACCTTTAACTTTGCAAAAGAGAGAACACAAAGTTAGAAGAATGTGATTGCCACTCACACTTCTTTTCACCCAGGTATCTGCATTCATCCAATGATTCAGTTGCTTCCAGATGCTGGCTCCCTTTAAGCACATCTCCTTTCAAAGCATCACTACTCCCTCATAGCAGGCAAATGACTTCAGATAGTGATATAGAGTTAACAAGGTGAATTGTTGATAGTTCCCTGTGAACAGTGCAGGTTTCCTTTCACCCAGTTTATGACACTAAGTTGGGAATGACAGGTCAGAGAGAGGAACATGTCTATAAAAGTGCTATAGACTGTGCATGGGAAACAGAGCCTTCATTTACTTTGGCCGATCCTATAAACTTCTTCCTGCACTGTATAGCAGTTTTGGGGGTGGTAGAAGTTGCACTGATTGACTCAACAATCTCCCACCACCATCCTCTTATGTGGCTTTCTGTTCTCAGTCCCAGGAGTCTGTGTTATGTGACCCTTACTTCTTCCATTAACCTATCAATGGATAAATCCAAAAATACCTAGGAGCCCTTCCTGAAGCTGACATCCCCCCACCCTATGCAGCACCTCCCTCAGTTATTGTTGCCTTTCCAGCTCCCCCAGTTAGTAAAGGTGGTGTGCCCTTTAATCAGCTGTAGAACTCCATTTCTGTTCCCTCCCCCACAACCAAGCAGCAGAGCTAACTCAATGGCCAGTGCTTTAAACACTGACATTCAGCCCAACATAATTAGGGACCCTTGTAAAGAAGCTTGAGTGAGTCATGTGGGTGTGTGGAAGCTCCACCCTCACTGCATACCAACAATGGTGAAGAGAATCCAACCCTATGTTATTTTACCGCAGGAAAGTCAGCAAGGAACAGCAAAAGAAAAAGAGAGAGAAAGAAAGAGAGTGAGACAGTCCTGAACAAAGTCTGACAGCTTGAAGTACTGAGTGAGAAGGCCTACCAGCCTACCACAGCTCATCCATGTTTGGGGAGGATGTGGAAATCACACCTGGTTATCATGTGCTTGGATAGAAGAGAGATTCTGAGATCTGTAGGTTCAAAAGAAGGTTAGTCCAGGTCTGGAATTAAGGTAGATAGTTACTGAACTGCATATAACTGAGGAATGTATAAGGACATTTGACATATGTGATAGAGTACTCAACTGTATTATACTGAGGGTTTGAACTATTACATTAATGTGCAGCAAGGTGATGCAGACCACCTGTTCATAAAGTTATTGTTCATAACATCATCATTATGTGGCTTTTGACCAGTAGTTGCAATAATAGAAGCTCCAAGGAACTTAGTGACCCTGCAGGTTATGAAAAGCTGGAAAAAAAATTGCTTGTTTTAAGTCACTGTCCATTTTCAACATATGTACTGTAGCAGAACAAAGTGACTGTGTAATGATACATTGTGGACTCTGTTATACAGTAGGCACCTATCAAGCATAACCACGGAGACCCTGCATGAACCAGACAACAAAGATAGGAGGTGAAATTAAGCTGAAATGGGAAGCAGAGAAGATCAAGGAATATAATGATTTAAAATGTAGGGTAGAGAAAACACGAAATGGACACAACAGATACCGAGGGGCATTCACAGGAGTGAAAAGTTGAGTTCTGAAAATATGGTGATTGAGAGGTTGGACAGGAGACTGAGCAATGGAGATTGCAAGGACAGGTGTGGAGGTTGAAATACACTCATTTTTACTGTTTTAATTAAACTGTTCACCTTCCTTTTTAGCATTGCTCTGATCGCTGCTTAGCATCTTATTCACAGTTACATATTCTGGAAAAGACCCTCCCTCATTCTACTACTGTTGAACATTTTCACAGTTGATCTTCTGGATCGTGTTCCAATTATATTCTTGGCCCTTAATTTAAGAACCAGACGACTATTTCCAAGTTACTGCTGGCATGTACAATTTGTCTCCATTGACACCTATGTGAGACATTATATTCATTGCCAATTAAAATTCATTATATTGGATCTAAAAGCGATATTAGTTTGAATAAATTGTAAGTTTCCAAATGAGATCTAGTTTTTGATATAGGTTTTACAATGGAAAGTAAAAGGGTTGTAATGAGTGTCTTTGGGCAAATTATTGTATCACTGTGGTCTGTGTTTTTCAAAAATGTAGAAGATCCTATCATTTCATTTGTAGCAGAGGCAAATTAAAGCACAGTGGCCTTATAGTATTTGAATGAAGGTTGAGCAGGTATTGTCATTGATAAACCCTGACTCCCTCCTCCACCCACCACACCCCACCACTACCACCGCACCTCCACCCCCAATTTACTGCTAATAAAAGTATTAGATGAAAATATCATATTATTGCAAACCAAAATAAAATGACTATGATGTAATAGTTGTTTTAACCTGCTTGAAATATGCGGTAATTACCTGAAAATGTAGCTTGGCAACAGCAGAAATTCGAGCTTGGAAAGGTTACAAGTTTAAATTCTAACCTTACATGTCATTCAGTCTAATTTGTCCTCATTAGGCAGATTTCAGGATCTTACGGTCAGGCTGCTAGATGCAGCACTATGTGGCAGTGGAGTGCTCCCTTAAGAACAACAGAAGCTGTGAAGACCATTGGCGGCCTGCAGCAGTGCACTTACTGTCAAATAGTCACATAACAGTTTTGATGTCATGAATATCCCTACAGCTCTGAAAATGTCTCCATGCTGCATTAAGGAGGAACCAGGGTAATAGCGAGAGGCAAGAAGGGAAAATAAATGTCATGTTTATGGATGAAATGCTTTCCTCCACAACAAGGATATAATGGAAGCTTCCTATCAAGTTGTGGAGAAGGAATATTCCTCACAAACATGCAGCACAGAGTATGGGGAGGGTGGGTGACAAATCTGGAAAGTTTAATCTGAAGTGAAGATATTGGCAACCAGCTCTAACCACTTGCTGTTTCTAAGGAAACAGAGGACAGAATCAATTTTGTGTGCAAGCGCAAGGAAGATTAGTCTTTTTACTTTAGGCAGATATATGCTCCACATCTTGAGAAAATGGCTCGATCAGTAAATGCATTTTAAAATTATTCATTTCTTATTTTAGTATCCAGCTATGACATCAGTATACATTAGCATGCAATCCAGTATAAAGATCAAGGATTGGACTTTGGATAAAGTGAATATATTATACAACAGATATTCGTTAAATTTTCCAGTAAATATTTCCATGGGAACATCGAAAGTTATGAGACTGGAAAAACCCACTGTGGTCCAGTCTCTAGGAAATATCGTCGACCACACAAACACCTCAATGTGCCGTACTTTGTATAGAATTAAAGATAAAAATATTTTGTGAAAGATTGGTGTTTTACAAAACAGCAACTAGACAGCTGGTATCCTTGCATAACAGTTGTTTGGATTCATAATTTTCTTGCCATATGCTAGGTAAATTATTCAGCTGGCCTGACAGCAAAAGAAAGAATTTATGCCCAACATTTAAATGAATGTTTTTAGAAAATGTCCTGTAGGAACTCTCTCTGAATTTCTATTGCTTAATTAAACCCAACTAACCTTTTGAATCTGATACCTGGCAGAAGTATGAGAAATCATTGAACATTTCAATCCATGTTAAAATTAAATGTTTTAATGAGTCAAATTAATACAATACTGTAATTAAAGGTAAGTCTTAGACTGGAGTAATACCTCACCGTAAATGCCTGCTGATATACCAGGACATTCAACAAAATGTTCATTACTTACAGGCTGTCCAGCAGAAAAACCCAAAAGCATTTCTCTATAACACCCAACTAATGGAGAAACAGTGGGGTCAATTTTCAACTTGCTGCCTAGGTGTAAAACTGGTGTTGCTGTTTGGCTGCTCATTATAGAAACTGCCCAGCTTTGAAATCAAAGAAAAGGAAAATCAGGTGGTTTCTCTACAGGTACAAAAAATGTTAGCCTTTATCTCAAAGGAGATGCTTCAGCTGTACAGAGCCATGGTCAGACCCCATCTGGTTACTCTGTTCAGTTTTGGGCACCGAACCTCAGGAAGGATATGTTGGCCTTGGAGGGGGTACAGCGCAGATTCACCAGAATGATACCAGGGCATAAAATGCTAAATTATGAGGACAGGTTGCATTAACTTGGCTGCATTCCCTTGAGTTGAGATGGTTGAGGGGTGATCTAATCGAGGTATTTAACATGATAAAAGGATTCGATAAGGTAGATACAGAGGAACTATTTCCTCTGGTTGGGAAATCCAGAAAAAGGGGGCACAATCTTAAAATTTGAGCTAGGTCATTTGGGAGTGAAATCAAGAAGCACTTTTTCACACAAATGGTAGTGGGAACCTAGAACTCACTCCTCCAAAGGCTGTGGATGCTGGGTCAATGGAAATTTTCAACACTGAGATTGATAGATTTTTGTTAGGTAAGGGTACCAAGGGATATGGTACAGAGGTGAGTAAATGGACTTGAAGTGCAGACCACCCATGGTCTAATTGAATGGTGGAACAGACTCAAGGGGCTGCATGGCCTACTCCTGCTCCTATAATTTGCGGCAGTCCACAGCACCCATTTTATGCACAAGCTGAAAATCTACACTAATGTTATAGTGAGGGGTTTCACTTACTTACTTGTGGAAAAAAAACTGTTACAGGCATCAGCACTCTACCTCGATTTTAGGTTAATGCTAAACTAGCTTACATATAACACAACATGTAAGGGTAGATTCACTGTTCCCATGCTTTTAGCAAGAAGCCATGCTCTAAGGGAATGCAGGTCAGAGAATTGGCACTACAGGATTCTAGCCCTATCGCCAAGTCATGGTCCCTTCAAGCACCAGCACCCGCTGGGAGCACCCAATTGTTTACATGTAATATATAACAGCCATTACTGCACAGTCTGCCACTGAATAGATAACATGATTAAGCATTTTACTAAAATCCTTCTATTCTGTTTCTGTTATTGATGATGGTAAGCACAATAGGACCAATTATTTTGTCCCTCCTGCACCTAGCTCCCAAAGTCCACTCTATCTGTAATGACCTGAACCCGCCTGTACTTCCAAGTTCAGGCAACTTGCCTTCGGTGCAGGCCTGCCCGCTGTCAGGGCCTTGAACCTAAAAACAGGGACAGAAATGGAGCTCCTGCTGCAGGTCTGAGAGGTCTGTAGCATCGGGAATGGTTGGTAGCTTCGGGGCCTTCTGGCTGCTGGCCAAAAAGAATGGCCAGAAGGCCTTCAGGCACAAAGATCCACGGAGAGAATGTCAAAAAGGTTTTACTTGCCTTCTAAGGCCTCTCTTGCCTTGCTGACTGCCCCTCTCAGATCCTCCTATCTGAGGTGAGCCAGACACAAGGCCTACTTCGAGCTTCTACCAGTGCCTCTCAAAATGAGGCAGGAGGGCAAGGAACATCTTCTCCTGTCTCACTTCTATGGCTGCCCTTTGCCTGCACCCGCCCCTAGACGCAGGCACACTGCAGTTCGAATCCCCAGGAATATCAGGGCACAATAAAGGTTGGCAAAGACCCACCATTCCCCAGGTGTGTTGGAAAGAAAAGTCAGCCCCAATCAGTTTTGATTGTGATAAAGATTTGAAGTTCAATACATGCTGATTCATATATTTGTGTTGGATCTCTCTCTTTAAAAAGATGTTGAAGTAATTTATCTCATTTTACCCATTGTATATGTACACAATGCTATATTGGCAGTAAGAAGTCCGGAGGTATCCATTTCATTGTTGATCTATGTGTTTATCAAAGTTGTTCAATTTTTGTCTTTGAGGAAAGCTATTTTTCCACAAGCTCCAGCTTGAAGCATGGTGATGGGCTGACAGCCCCAATCTATACCGGCGGTTCCATATTACACTCTGGCCAAGGACAACAGAGTTCAGTGCATGGGAACTCCACTCAAATGCCAGTTACATTTTAATGTTAAGTGGTGAGACAAACAGCAAAGTAATTAAAATGGCATTTTAAAAGTTCCCAGGTAGTTCAACGGGTTACATGGGAACTTTTTCAAGTTTGCTTCATTCCAGTTGCAGCTCTATCGCAACTGGCACAAAGCCAAGCCAATATGTCTCAAGATAGACTCATATTGCTCATCTAAATTCAATCTGGAAAACTTCAAACTCAAATTACACCACACATTTTGTGGCTTATAACCGGCTTATATATGGTATCTATTCTTATAAATATTTGTTCTCAGGATGAGGGTTCTGTTGGCAGGGCTGCATTTATTGCCCATCCCTAGTTGTCCCGAGAAGGTGGTGGTGGGCTTGAGCCACTGTGGGCCTGAGCCACTGTGGGCCTTGTGGTAATCGTGTTCCCAGAATTGAGTTAGGTGGGGAATTCCAGGTTATTGACCCAGCAATATAAATCCAAATCATGATGGTGTGTGACTTGAACCTGGAGGTGACGGTGTCCCCATGACATTGCCTACAGGTGGAGGTGGTAGGGGAGGGAGGTACAGTTGAAATCTAGGGCACAATTCTAGAAACAAGCCATGCATTTCCTGACAATGCAAGATGATTCTTCACAGCTGATTTTCCTTTCCACTAGACCATTTATCTTTTTGATTCAGATTCAAATCTGGACCATCCAAATCTAAATATAAACTTCCAATCTCATCCCGAACCATGAAATCATCCCCAATTACATTATGAGATCACTGGCCTAATGCACACAAATTATGTACTACAAACTGGCATTAAAACAAATTGTTAATGTCAGAATTGTTTCAGCCCCCTCAAGATACATGAATTTGTTAATAATCCTTTGAAAAATGGGAAGGCAGCTGGTAGTATAAAGACAACATTGAAATGATCAGTGCTGGAACAACTTTCAAGCATCTGCCTTAATCCAACAACAGATTTCACATACAAGAAACACTGGAGTAATTGGTCTGTCATAAAACAATCCTTTTCAAAATGTAATATTCCTTTTCATTGCTCCGTAAGTAAGGAAGTGCCTTTAATAACAAAGCACTATTTTCATTATGTTTTTGTTTTACTCTGATATAGTGCCATTGCAAAAGCTGCCCAAGAAATAAAACAGAAACTGACTTCTGGGAATAAAGTACTATATCCAATCTGAACTGGTGTGAAAGGAAACTGTTTCAATTTATTGGAAAATCTAAATTTTACCTAATTTAAACACCTTTCCCTTTAGAAGAAAAGGCAACATGTTTACACTGAGGGACAAAACGCATCATATATGAGGGACATAAGAAAAGTCAGAAATACTGGAAACAGTTCAAAAGAGAAGGATAGAAGAAAATTTTAGGGATTCAAATCTGTTCTCATTGGAAATGAATAGTAAGGCAAGGCATGGCTCAGGTTGGCAAATGGTGCAATGAATGTAGAGAACTTTAGTGCTAAAGCAGAAGAGAATGGAGTGAGCATGTTATAAACTAAGGAAGTCAAGCATTAAACACAGACTAGTGGATCTCCTGTGATGTTGCTCATGGTAAGTTGGATCTTACGCTGATTTGTAAGGACAAAAAATATTACATCATGTAATGTTCAATATCTCATTCTGCTAGGTGAAGCTGCATTCTTTTAAGACCGGAAATTCTAACTATTGTTAAGTAAAAATAGATTCAGGTGAATCAGAGTTTAAGGGGTAGAAATTTGTCAGTCTGGCCCCATTTATAGGCCCAGACTCGGTGCTGCACGAACACGAAATTGTGCATCGGGCCTCTTAGTGGTGAGCTGCCGACACCTGTGGTGCCTCCACAGGCAGCTCACCCCATGAGAAAACTGAATTTCGGGCCTTCAGCTGTGGCCCTCAGGTAAGTCCCAGGAGGGGGGTTTGTTGGGATCGAGTCACGGGATGGCCGACCGGCAGTACTGTGGAGTCAGGAAGACCTTGCTCCTCCAGGCTCCACAGAAAATGCCATTTAAAAAATATTAAAATTAAACTCATCTCTAGTCGGCGGCAGCCAGGGGGCCTGCCCTGCTCATCGGGAACAAATTTTACACAGGGGTCCTTAATAGGCATTAGCCCCTTGATGTCTAAAAAAGGTTCCCCACAAATTTAGCAGTGGGACCAACGCCTGTGCAGATTGGGTCCAGGACATCCCACTGCTAAATTGATGTGCTTTGTGCCCGTTTTACGCCTAAATGTTGTTTGGTTCGAGATCTTTGCAAATTGGAATGTACTTGACAATTTTAGTCTCTAGCTCAGAAGCATCCAGCATATTATCATCCAAAGGGTCAACGATGAGGAAACGAGGTGGAAGATCGGGAACCTACTCTCCCACCAGATTAACCTTCTCACACTAGGCCTGTGCCGACTGCAGGCACAGAATAAGTTTTGTTCAATGAGGGAAGCCTCAGAAATCCCAGGGCAGCGTATTGGGAACATGTGCCATGACATGACACAACTGGGAACTGAGCAGCCCCAGGCCCAACAAAGAGGAAAATCTCCTCTATTATCTCGAAAAAAGGTTCCAAGTTCATGCAGATTGTTTTGAAAGTAATTGGACAAACAAACTCATAATTATGTTAGAGGCTGATGAAGGGTATGTTTACAGTTTTTGCACTGAGAGAAACATACTGATGCACTCAGTCTGTGGCATTTAGGGAATTACAGGCACAGGTGTAATTGTTACCTCTTTTCAGCTGGAGAGTGATAAGACTATCAATTCAAGTCCTAAGCTCTTCAGAGAGGCTGTGGACTTTGAGTTACCATGTTAATGAAGATACCCAAAGGCACAAAAGACAATTTTATAGATAAGTTTAATCATGTTACTGTGAAATTTTTATGTCTTTCTAATGCTACAAATCTTATTTGAACTGACTTTTGCTTGTGAAGAGTCAGCTGAAAAAAAGGAAAGCATTTATATTGCCAAAGATACAGATTGGTTGAAGAACCAAAAATGCTGGTCTAAAATTATTTTGAGTGGTTTGATTAGTTCAGTTTCTGCTTTTTACTTATAGATGGATTTTCCTCCCTGCTTATACTTGATTCGTTCCTTTGCGATTCTCCACATATTGAGTTGTGATTTGTTGACGTTTTATGAATGTAACAATTAACAATTACACCTGTGCCTGAAGTGTGAGCCGTGATGGCGTGATGTTAAAATGTGATGCCCAAAGTCTGATTCAGAAGGTGTGATATAACAGCAAATACATGACAACATGCTGTTTCTATAATACTATCAGTAGATCTCTTGTGTCGTTGCTTACGGTGAGTTAGAGATTATTCTATTCAAGTCAGGGCGTATTGATGTGAGAAGTGGGGGAGATATGAGCATCTGCAATGAAAGAATTTAGAAATAAGTTTATTCAAAGTATCCTTAGATATAAAAAAAGTAATTTTTGATGGTTAATTAGAAAATAAATGGG
The DNA here is from genome assembly GCF_035084215.1 of Heptranchias perlo. Classification (NCBI taxonomy): domain Eukaryota; kingdom Metazoa; phylum Chordata; class Chondrichthyes; order Hexanchiformes; family Hexanchidae; genus Heptranchias; species Heptranchias perlo. Next base: position 64,355,563 of record NC_090333.1, read on the forward strand.
TCCCAAAAATCTTTGCGGCATGATCAGGTAGAGTGGTACAGTGCTGATCTTGCTTGCCTGATCTGGACTTTCCCGGTGGAACCCTCTTTCACCTTACTGGAGACCAGAATACCTCATCTCGCTCGGCATCCCAGCCTCCACGACTACTCAGGGTCCTGATTGAGCCAGGGATATGGGAACTCCCAGATTAAGGAGTCTCCACTTCTGGCTCTGCTTTCCCCGCCTCCTCCAACAATATTTGCTTTGTGAGGGGTGGAGAATTTAATAATCTGCTATTGTCACTTGTGTATAGTTTCAACTCGAAGCAGAAATAAAAGAACTAATGTGCTGAATACATCCTTTTCGAAAGTAAAGAAATACACATTTCCGTAACTTACCACAGCCTCTGAATTTGTTCTTTGCAGAACATATACATTCTATTAAGGGAACCGAAATAAGGCAAAGAAATTGCAGATGATGTACAAATAAAATATATAATGCAATCACATCAAATATTGAAAATGATGCAGAAAATAGATAATAAATCCCATAGATATTAATCATATACTTGGTGATTATTTCACAAGATTTTATGTCAGGAGCAGATCCTAGCAGAGAAAAATTATATTAAAATATATTGTTTGCCAAATGAAAGCCAGGTAAACTTCTATCAGAGTGTACGGCTGAGTCAGGCAATCCTTTATGAAGTGGAAGTGTGATGATAAATTATCTCAAGCCTTGCTTCAGGAAAGAAAATCACGAGGATGACTAATAGCAGAATTATTTTTTCTTAACTTTGGCTTCCGAGATGCTATAATTATACCAAGAAGCAAAACTGAGAGGATTAGCCCCCCGAATTCCGTCATGCCGGTGAAGTAAGGGAAAAGGTTTAAACCAATGTAATAGCTGCATGTTCTTTTTTTATTCGTTCATGGGATGTGGGTCGCTGGCAAGGCCAGCATTTATTGCCCATCCCTAATTGCCCTTGAGAAGGTGGTGGTGAGCCGCCTTCTTGAGCCACTGCAGTCTGTGTGGTGAAGGTTCTCCCACAGTGCTGTTAGGTAGGGAGTTCCAGGATTTGGACCCAGCAACGATGAAGGAACGGCGATATATTTCCAAGTCGGGATGGTGTGTGACTTGCAGTGCATCCTGTGGATGGTACACACTGCAGCCACAGCTCGCCGGTGGTGAAGGGAGGGAATGATTAGGGTGGCAGATGAGGTGCCAATCAAGCGGGCTGCTTTGTCCTGGATGGTGTCGAGCTTCTTGAGTGTTGTTGGAGCTGCGCTCATCCAGGCAAGTGGAGAGTATTCCATCACACTCCTGACTTGTGCCTTGTAGTCAGTGGAAAAGCTCTGGGAAGTCAGGAGGTGAGTCACTCGCCGCAGAATACCCAGCCTCTGACCTGCTCGTGTAGCCACTGTATTTATGTGGCTGGTCCAGTTAAGTTTCTGGTCAATGGTGACCCCCAGGATGTTGATAGTGGGGGATTCGGTGATGGTAATGCCGTTGAATGCCAAGGGGAGGTGGTTAGACTCTCTCTTGTTGGAGATGGTCATTGCCTGGCACTTGCCAGGCACGAATGTTACTTGCCACTCATCAGCCCAATCCTGGATGTCCAGGTCTTGCTGCATGCGGGCACGGACTGCTTCATTATCTGAGAGGTTGCGAATGGAACTGAACACTGTGCAATCATCAGCGAACATCCCCATTTCTGACCTTATGATGGAGGGAAGGTCATTGATGAAGCAGCTGAAGATGGTTGGGCCTAGGACACTGCCCTGAGGACCTCCTGCAGCAGTGTCCTGGGGCTGAGATGATTGGCCTTCAACAGCCACGACCATCTTCCTTTGTGCTAGGTATGACTCCAGCCACTGGAGAGTTTTCCCCCTCATTCCCATTGACTTCAATTTTACTAGGGCTCCTTGGTGCCACACTCGGTCAAATGCTGCCTTGATGTCAAGGGCAGTTACTCTCGCCTCATCTCTGGAATTCAGCTCTTTTGTCCATGTTTGGACCAAGTCTATAATGAGGTCTGGAGCCGAGTGGTCCTGGCGGAACCCAAACTGAGCATCAGTGAGCAGGTTATTGGTGAGTAAGTGCCGCTTGATAGCACTGTCGACGACACCTTCCATCACTTTGCTGATGATTGAGAATAGACTGATGGGGCGGGAATTGGCCGGATTGGATTTGTCCTGCTTTTTGTGGACAGGACATACCTGGGCAATTTTCCACATTGTCGGGTAGATGCCAGTGTTGTAGCTGTACTGGAACAGTTTGGCTAGAGGCGCGGCTCGTTCTGGAGCACAAGTCTTCAGCACTACAGCCGGGATGTTGTCGGGGCCCATAGCCTTTGCTGTATTCAGTGCACTCAGCCGTTTCTTGATATCACGTGGAGTGAATCGAATTGGCTGAAGACTGGCTTCTGTGATGGTGGGGAAAATGGGAGGAGGCCGAGATGGATCATCCACTCGGCACTTCTGACTGAAGATGGTTGCAAATGCTTCAGCCTTGTCTTTTGCACTCATGTGCTGGACTCCGCCATCATTGAGGATGGGGATGTTTACCGAGCCTCCACCTCCTGTTTAATTGTCCACCACCATTCATGACTGGATGTGGCAGGACTGCAGAGCTTTGATCTGATCCGTTGGTTGTGGAATCACTTAGCTCTGTCTATAGCATGTTGCTTCCGCTGTTTAGCATGCATGTAGTCCTGTGTTGTAGCTTCACCAGGTTGGCACCTCATTTTTAGGTATGCCTGGTGTTGCTCCTGGCATGCTCTTCTACACTCCTCATTGAACCAGAGTTGATCCCCTGGCTTGTTGGTAATGGTAGAGTGAGGAATATGCCGGGCCATGAGGTTACAGATTGTGCTGGAATACAAATCTGCTGCTGCTGATGACCCACAGCACCTCATGGATGCCCAGTTTTGAGCTGCTAGATCTGTTCTGAATCTATCCCATTTAGCACGGTGGTAGTGCCGCACAAGCACATTGGATGGTATCCTCAGTGCGAAGACGGGACTTCATCTCCACAAGGACTGTGCGGTGGTCACTCCTACCAATACTGTCATGGACAGATGCATCTGCGACAGATAGATTGGTGAGGACGAGGTCAAGTAGGTTTTTCTCTCGTGTTGGTTCGTTCACCACCTGCCGCAGGCCCAGTCTGGCAGTTATGTCTTTCAGGACTTGGCCAGCTCAGTCAGTAGTGGTGCTAGCGAGCCACTCTTGGTGATGGACATTGAAGTCCCCCACCCAGAGTACATCCTGTGCCCTTGCTACCCTCAGTGCTTCCTCCAAGTGGTGCTCAACATGGATGAGGACTGATTCATCAGCTGAGGAAGGACAGTAGGTGGTAATCAGCAGGAGGTTTCCTTGCCCATGTTTGACCTGACGCCATGAGATTTCATGGGGCCCAGAGTCAATGTTAAGGACTCCCAGGGCCACTCCCTCCTGACTGTATATCACTGTACCGCCACCTCTGGTGGGTCTGTCCTGCCGGTGGGACAGGACATACCCAGGGATGGTGATGGAAGAGTCTGGAACGTTGGCTGAAAGGTATGATTCTGTGAGTTTGGCTGTCAGGCTGTTGCTTCACTAGTCTATGGGACAGCTCTCCCAATTTTGGCACAAGTCCCCAGATGTTAGTGAGGAGGACTTTGCAGGGTTTGTGAGGAGGACTTTGCAGGGTTTGTGAGGTTCCGCTCATCCTCGTTCCGAGTTAAGATTGTGAAACGGCAGCTCTCAGATTAGAGGATTTTTATTCTCAAAGAGATTCTTTATGTCAAGAGACTTTTCAGCGAAATCCCAGATCATTAGTTAAAAGTAACAAAGTGGTCGTGTTGAGATGTTCTTCAGTGCTGTAGTACCGGGGGTGGGGGGGGGGGGGATGTATAAATGACTCATATGACAAGCTGTCAATACCTGTACATGATCCTCACAAGTCTTTTTAACAGATTAAAGGTGCATTACATACCATCACATCCACAACCACTTTGGGGGAATCAACCTAGAACTACTGAGACATGTTAATCAAACAATGATGAAATTTGCTGCTGATAATATTCTTCCAGCTCGGTCTCGTAATTTAACTTTTTCTTTCTGTTGCGGCTTTAACTCTTATCAATTCCTTCCCAGCTACTGTTAATACACAATAGCTGTACTTCAACCAATACAACATCTGTCATTGGTGAGGCTGCCCTTAATTCCTCCAACTTTTTGTTTCTATTTTTAACTCAGTAACCATCTGAATTACTCCATTATAGTGTTACCTCTAAGTACAGTAGCTGAATAGATAGTTAGGCAAGTCCTGAGTGTGTTAGTAGCATATTTAAATCTTTTGCTATTTTTTCAAATATCTCTCCCATAGGTGCACAGCAATTGTTCTCATCACCTAAATACTGATTGACTAGCGCAGCTTTCAAAAAAAGCTTTCAAAAAATACCACCATCACACCATCACATGAGACGACACCACCTACCAGGTACATGGTTCATACTCCTGTGACTCGGCCAACGTTGTCTACCTCATACGTTGCAGGAAAGGATGCCCCGGAGCATGGTACATTGGCGAGACCATGCAGACGCTGCGACAACGGATGAACGGACACCGCACAACAATCGCCAGACAGGAGGGTTCCCTCCCAGTCGGGGAACACTTCAGCGGTCAAGGACATTCAGTCTCCAATCTTCGGGTAAGCGTTCTCCAAGGCGGCCTTCGAGACACACGACAACGCAAAATCGTCGAGCAGAAATTGATAGCCAAGTTCCGCACCCATGAGGACGGCCTCAACCGGGATCTTGGGTTCATGTCACGCTACATGTAACCCCACCAGCAAAAAAAAAGTTATCTGTTTTAATACAACTGGTCATTCTCTCTCTTTCTCTGCCTTTCGGGTGTCTCTCTCTCTCTCTCTCTCTCTCTCTCTGTCTTTGTGATCTGACCGCTTGTGTATTCAGTATTCTTGGATGTAATGTTCCCCTGTCTGAACACCATCCACTCCTTTGATTGCTGTGATTATCTCTCTGCCGAGGTGTGATAACGGGCAGTTGGAAAGATTATCTATAATCACCAGGCATTGTTCTCTGACTATATATGCTATGCCTTTATGGAACCCTGCACTCACCTGACGAAGGAGGAAAGCTCCGAAAGCTTGTGATTTCAAATAAAGCTGTTGGACTATAACCTGGTGTTGTACGACTCCATACATTTGTCAGGGAAGGGGAGCTGGAATTTGGTATGGTGCTCGATTGAGCCAGGGTATCACAGAAGGAATGGTCCCTTCGGAAAGCAAAGAGGGGAGGGGAGTGGAAGGTGTACTTAGTGGTGGGATGACGTTGTAGGTGGCAGAAGATGACCTGGTGAATGCAGCAGCTAGTGGGATAGAAGGTGAGGACTGGAGTCTTCTGTCACAGTTGTGAGAAGAAAGAAATCCTTGACTGAGGAAAAAGGAACACATTTAAGAAGCTGTAGATCAGAAGGTAGAATCATCGGAACAGATGGGATGGAGATGGAGAAACTGGGAGAAAAGAGTTTCACTGCAAGCGGAGTGGGAAGAAGCATACTCCAGGTAGGTGTGGGAGTTGATGGGCTAGTAATAGATGTCTGTGGAAAACCCATTACCAGAAACGGTCTAGGAAAAGAATGGAAGAGTCAGGAGCTGGACCACATGAAGGTGGGCAGTGGGTGGAGAGCGGAAGCACTGTTAACGAAATTCTCAAGATCACAGCGAGAGTAAGAAGCAGCACCCATACAGTCATCAGTGTAGTGGAATGGGAGGTCTGAGTGGGGGGGCTGAGAAGGACTGGAAAAAGAGTATTCAACATATCTTACGAAGAAACAGGCATAGCTGGGTTTGCATAGTGACACACTTAAAATATGAAGGAAGTGTGTGGAGTTAAAAGAGAAGTTGTTCTAGGTGAGAACATGTTTCGCCAGGCAGAGGAGGGTGGTGTTGAATGGAAACTGGTTGGACCATTGTTCAAGGAAGAAGTGGAGAGCATATGGACCATCCTGGTGAGGGAATGGGGTTCAGAAGACTGTGCACTCATGGTGAAAAAGAGGTGATTGGGGCCAGAGAATGTGAAATTGATCAAATGGTAGAGGGCATTGGAAGAGTCACAGATGTAGGTGGATAGAGAATGGACGGGAGGGGATGAAGACCATCAAAATAAGGGGAAATTAGTTTGGTGGGACAAACAGGTTGAAACAATCAGTTTCCAGGACAGTGTTGGGGAGGTGTGTAGAGTTGGACAACTATAAGGTCAGAAACAATGGGAGAACAATCTATGGAAAAGGTGAGACTGGTAACAGCCTGAGAAATAATAGCTTGGTGTTGATAATGGGGTCATGGTTCAGATGGGAGTCAGGAGCTTGACCTCAGGGAATTGGTGTTTGGCCTCAGCAAGATTGAGGTCCTTCCCCTATACAACACCACTGCCCCTTTTGTCGGCCGGTTTGATGATGATGGGGTTAGAACTAAGGGAAAAGAGTGCTGCAAGCTCAGAGGGAGATAGATCAGAATGAGGTCAGGAGTGAAGAGACCGAGATGGCTGATATCATAGCAGCAGTTCTCAACAAAAAGATCGAGAGAAGGCAAGGGGTCAGAGGAAGACGTCCAGGAGGATGGGTACAGCCTGGTGATGGGAGTAAGAGCCAGGTGCAACAGAGGGTCTCTCTCATGCAAAAAAAAAAGCACAGACCTGTTTTGCTGCTAACCATCTTTCTGTTCTCTTTGAATGCCTATTTATGTCAGTTAAGAAATGACTCCGACATTCTGATCCAATCAGTTTTGTCCAGGTTATTTAAGAAAAATGATAGAATTTCTGGCTGACTTTCAGTGGACTACAGATAAGGCATCCAGTCACAGCTCATGATTCCATTTTGTACAACTATGAGCTCCTGCAGAGAATAGTTACACTGAGGTTCAATCAAGGATCAGTGACATTAAGGACTTTTAATGCAGTCCACTTCTGATTCTGCTATTTGGCTGGCTTGGAGAAGCTTTAAGTAACCCCTCAAAACATCTGCCTGGTACTTATTGTATGCTGTCTCCCACCCAATGTGGTCATACAGCGTGGCAGAATTTGGGATCTTTTGAGAAATATAGAATGCAAACATTGGCAAGGATGGATTCAGAGTTACCTTTCAGTATCTTTAACTTTTAGTAATGTAACTATCATATAAAAAATAACTTCTTGTTGTTATAATCCGTTTTACTAGGAAGCATTTCAGGAAGGGCATTTGAAGAAACTCATTTATAATTAAAGTAAATATTTACAATGTAATCAAATTGAAAGCCATAGTGAACAAAATGGAGAACTGAACTGAAGGACACATGCATACTACTTAAAATTGCATTCTCCTATAATTTGGTGATTTAACACAATAATAGATACAAAAAAACAAATGTTTTATTTGAAATTATTGCTTATAAAGACCAAAGAATCCCTAGGTGCATTCTTAAAAGATAGTTTCGGTAGCAATTTATTGGAGTCAAAAGAAAAGATCTCACCAGGGACACTAGTCCTTTCCTGACTATAGAATCTAGAATGCATGTACACACAGCAGCAGTTACAATCTGGGGAAATTATTTGAAAAGTGCATTTGTCTTGCTGGGTTACAGCTGCCATCCTCAGCCCTTTGCCAGGAGTGAGATTTTTATGAACACAAATAATCGGTGATATGGGCTTGTAATTAGTAAGTGGCAGCAAATACTGAATAAACAGTGCAAAGAAAGAGAGCAGAGAGACAATCAGGGAATCTAATCAGTGCAGATTTTTATTGGTATAAGGATCGTTTCAGGATTGTAATTGTCTCACTCTTTGTGCTAATAAAACCCTTACTCCCGGCGATGCAGTGAATTTAGAGCTTTTTTTTTATTCGTTCACGGGATGTGGGCGTCGCTGGCGAGGCCGGCATTTATTGCCCATCCCTAATTGCCCTCGAGAAGATGGAGGGAAGGTCATTGATGAAGCAGCTGAAGATGGTTGGGCCTAGGACACTGCCCTGAGGAACTCCTGCAGCAGTGTCCTGGGGCTGAGATGATTGGCCTCCAACAACCACTACCATCTTCCTTTGTGCTAGGTATGACTCCAGCCACTGGAGTGTTTTCCCCCTGATTCCCATTGACTTCAATTTTACTAGGGCTCCTTGGTGCCACACTCGGTCAAATGCTGCCTTGATGTCAAGGGCAGTCACTCTCGCTTCACCTCTGGAATTCAGCTCTTTTGTCCATGTTTGGACCAAGGCTGTAATGAGGTCTGGAGCCGAGTGGTCCTGGCGGAACCCAAACTGAGCATCAGTGAGCAGGTTATTGGTGAGTAAGTGCCGCTTGATAGCACTGTCGACGACACCTTCCATCACTTTGCTGATGATTGAGAGTAGACTGATGGGGCGGTAATTGGCCGGATTGGAATTGTCCTGCTTTTTGTGGACAGGACATACCTGGGCAATTTTCCACATTGTCGGGTGGATGCCAGTGTTGTAGCTGTACTGGAACAGCTTGGCTAGAGGCGCAGCTAGTTCTGGAGCACAAGTCTTCAGCACTACAGCTGGGATGTTGTCGGGGCCCATGGCCTTTGCTGTATCCAGTGAACTCAGCCGTTTCTTGATATCACGTGGAGTGAATCGAATTGGCCGAAGACTGGCTTCCATGATGGTGGGGATATCGGGAGGAGGCTGAGATGGATTATCCACTCGGCACTTCTGGCTGAAGATGGGCCTACAGAATACAGTGAACAACTATTTAACCAAAATAATGATTTTCTCTCGGAAAGAATAAGCACTGGCAAATATGTACAATTTAGAAATTAAATCCCTCCCTGTCACTTCCTTTGTAATTTAATAGTGTTGCAGTGAAAGGTTAATATTCAATTGAATGCTTAACATGGAAGGTAAAATTAGGTGAACAAGTCAAGATTGAAAGAAAGAAATAATTCAAAATAAGCAGAAACAGTGATGATTCTTCATTTTCTATATGCCAATGTAGCCAAATTCCTTTGCATACAGGAAGTTGTTATTCTGACTCATTTGTACAGACATGCACAATACTTTGTTTTGCTTCAGTCTGATTAAAAAGTATTTACTTTTGTCTGTTCATTCAAAGAATACATTTCCTGTAACTTTATACTTTATTAAATGCCAAATGGATAGTTTAATTTTGTTTTCCATTCAAAACAATTGACTTGCATATCAAAGGAAAGCTTGAAAGAGAAACAAAGATGCATTATAATAAAAAAATGTATTCACACATAAAGTTATGCTATTTTGGGATGAAATACTAAGAAAAGATTAGGAGATACACAATGTACTAAACACATCACAAATCAAATCAAATTGAAAATATCTCTGCCTCGTTAATAACTATTTTGTTGATTTGACTTTCAGCTGCACATGTTATTTAAGATGACATAACTAGAAACAAAAAATCCTCACTATATTTAATTTGGTCTTTGTTATGCTGTGACACTTTAGTAATTGCAGTGCATAATAACATCAAGCCTGCAGGCAGTATATTTCACATTGTATTCACTCCTTCCAAATGCTGCTCCTGCTCTCTGCTACATCCACTAACACCCACTAACACACTGGGCGAGTCCAGGGTATGCTCCCGAGAAACTTTTCCATATTAAAAAATGGTACATCCCGGTTATTTTTAGAAACTTATTAACTTCACAGTTGATAGATTGACAGAAAAATTTATAGAAAAGATAAATGGCATTTGGGTTTATCGGTATTCGACATACTAACCAAACCATCACTTCTTCAAAAGCGACCTGAGCAGTCACTCTCCCCTTCATAGAGGCACTCATCTCCTCTAAACTCTCCAGCTCACAAAGGCTCTCTTCCCCTCTAATCCCCTTGCCCTCCAGTTCAAAGAGGCACACTTTCCTCTAATAACCTTCCCCACTTCACAGAGGCACCGTCCCACTGTAACACTCCAGTTTATGAAGACGCATTCCCCCCATATCATAATGGCATTCTTCACACTCCAACCCTCCAGTTCATCTCTGCCTCCTGCAACCTAAAGCAATGCGCAGAGCATCCTACTCTCTCCCAACTACCTCCCACTCCGATTCAGAGGTAATTTCCTTCCTTGATGATCTTCTCATTGAAAGTCCTGCCTGCAGCTCCCACCTGCTACCATTGCTTCACTCCAGGAGTGGACTCTGCTGTGGGCGGGAATTCCCGATCTATCATGGTCGCTCCAAGAGCAAAACAGTAGCATCAGGTAGGATCTGTAGCTGGGACCCCCCAATGAAAAGATCATCAAGGAGCAGAGCAGCGGGGGTTTCCTGGCCAGATTACTTGAGGCACCAAATCCGCTGTTGCCTCCCAAGGAGATAAAAACGTGTACAGATTGGCGTACAGTGTCGACACCCAAGTACACCCTAAATAAGATAACGGAAGACCAAATGGTTCATTTAGTGAGCAGAATACATTTTTCACTGCAGCAATAAATGCCTCTGCACATTTATAATCGAGAAATGATTGTCAACTGCTTCTAAACAAACCATTTGAGCAGGAGTAGAATCACCATTTAAGTTGCCAGAAACTCAGCATTGGATATTGTTTACATCTAAAATGATCTACTTTACAGAGTTGATCCAAATAAAAGTGCCTATCTTTTTCCATACGGTTTTTTGAGGAATGGTGTGTGGCCATTTTCTGAATGAGGCATGAAGAAAGGAGATTGTGGCCCGTGACAAACCTGTGCAAATGAAGTGATGAATGGCAAGCTATATGTGACAAGTTGGTGCATGATGATGCGTGACATGGTGATGCATAACTCAGTAAGGAGCAATCTGTGAGCTAATAAGGATACAGAAAGCATCTGCAAGTGAGGGGTGTTGTAGGATTCAGTGTGGCTCAAAAGCAGCAGTGATTGACTTGTGCAGCAATCATAGTCAACATTCTTGAGGGAGTCCCACGGGGTTGTATCCAGTGTCACAACTGTAGTTATACTGCCAATTTTTTGCATTGCCGTGAAGCAGAATCAGCTTTGCAGTGACAAAAAATGATAGTATAATTGTACACTTAAAGGTGCATTACTGACATCAAAATTAAGTTTTATCCACCTGGCAGACCAGTTATAATTGGGCAGTCTAGTATTTGCCCATATCAGACATGACCTGCATCAAAACCTCCTGTATTTCTGAGTTCAGCACATTAGCAAAGAATGGGCGAGCACCAGAGATGGTTAATGACTGCCACTGGTTGCTCACCCATTAGGGGGCCTGCAGTGGCTTGAAGGACCAGTGCTATAATGGGCCATGCTTACTCAGTTTTGGCAGCAGCAGCAAGTCCCTCTGGTTCTCTGAAGAGATAGTGGAAGTTTTGTCGGAACAATTATGGCTGTGTAAGGAGGTTCTCTTATGATGGGCGTTGGGAGGGCCAAAGAGTGGATCAAAACATTAGGCAGATGATGTAATTGCTAACACGACCGTGCAGTGTTCTGGTAGAAGTTTATTGATCTCACCAGGAGTGCGAAGATAGTGACCCCACTGTAACTTCATTGCCATCCAGTTTATTAATAGAATGAGGAGCTTCATTCCAGTCAAGGAGGGTTAAATTGAATAAGGCCTTAAACTGGGCGCGGGTATTACAATCCACGATTAACCCGCACCCAGTGCTTCTGCCTCAGGCAGGACGAGGCATTCGTCCAGGCTGAACACTCACCTGAATGCAGCCTTCCACACCAGCGTTGCCACAAGGATTTAATGATATTTGCACTTCCCAACAGCAGGGGGAGCCTGAATCTCTTAAAGGCAGGCTGTCTCTTAAAATCTCTTAAAGGTAGCTGGTACTTGTTATTTGCTAAAAATAACAATCTGCTGTCTGCACGGAGTCTGAACGGAGATCAGACATCGCACGCGTAAAACACAGATGCAGGTCCTGTCCCTATGTTTACAAACTGTTGAGATATGTTAAAACATTGAATAAAGGTCATGCAGTACTAAATCCCACATTCTCCAATCTGCATGCCACACCTCACCAATCTACCGGTCCGAGTTGGTACCAGGCCTGCGAGAGTGCATGCACCAAGGTTCTCTGTTGATGCACTAGAGGCCTTGGTGCAAGAGACGGACAGAAGGAGGACCATCCTATATCTGCAGTGGGGGGTGAGGGGAGGTGAGGGGGGGTGGGGCAAGAGGCCTTCCAGACATATGCTTAAAAGGCAATGGGAGGCAGTAGGGGACAGAGTCAATGCCAGGCACATAGCACCACGAACATGGATACAGTGCCAGAATAAGTTCAATGGCCTGACATGAGTGGTCAAGGTGAGTGAGGTCAACTGTCAAGTGGCGTCTCCTACCAACTGCACCAATGGCGTAGCCACTGCTCCATGCACCACACCCCCCATCACCCTCATACCAAAAAAACTTTCCATCAGTATGCTACTCTTCCAATCAGATGCTTCCTCTCACCCTTGTACATTACCAGTGTTGCACGCCACCCACCCAAAACTCACAGGCCACACACACTGGCAGCTATTCAACCATGCCAGGCACATCACCCTGACACACTTCCCGCTTTCTTGCAGGAGAAGATGGCGCATAACAGGAAGCAGCAAGCCGCGGTGGTATTTAGCCCCTCGAGCCTGTTCTGCCATTCAATGAGATCATGGTTGATCTGTGACCTAACTCCATATACCCGCCTTAGCCCCGTATCCCTTAATACCCTTGGTTCACAGAAATCTATCAATCTCAGATTTAAAGTTCACAATTGAGCTAGCATCAACAGCCATTTGCAGAAGAGCATTCCTAACTTCTCCCACCCTTTGCATGTAGAAGCATTTCCTAACTTCACTCCTGCACATCCCGGCTTTAAATGTTAGGCTATGTCCCCTGGTCTTAGTGTTCAAGTATAGGAGACCTCCAAAAACAGGTACAAATGCATCAGCAGCCAGAAGCAATAACCCATCAACTAACCTGTAAATCCTGCATGGTCCCTTTAAATGGCACTGTTTGGAGGTCCTCCAGGCACTCTAAGACATGGTTAGAAGGTCACGGTTAAGACAGTGCGTTGAGTGGAGTGTTAAGTGCCAAAATGGTGTGTATCACTTTTAAACAACGTTGCACACTGATCAAATGCATATTCTCCTTACTTTACATGATGCCGGCGTTCGTTCTCTGCACATGCCATACCCTTTACCAAGATGGCCCGGCGCACATGCTAGAAGTGTGTATGCGCATCCAAGATGCCATCTAGGATCTCAGGGAGGCCGCGTAGTACCAAAACAACAGAGGCTACATGGCCCAATTTAGTGCCCATATAGTCTTACATGAGTCGAAGATGTAGAACGTTTAAATCCTGCCCAGAGGCTGTCAGTGATCAGTCGTGATATATAATTACATGTAAAATAGGTTTTTGGCTATCTTCATTTTAATTTCAACCGGAAAAATATCCACACTGCAAACGTATCTGGGCTGGACTGTAGAAGTAAATAAGGACATGGCTTGACATGGTTATGAAGAAACATATTGGAAAAATGTAAAAAGGAAAAGTTTGGCAAAGACATAAAATGTCAATATAATAGTAAAATACCAAAGAGACAGCAAGACTGCTTCATTGTTTTTCATCCATGGAGAGAGGATCATATAACCAATTGTCCAAATCCAATTTAATAGAGCCTAGTGTTTTAATATAATTCACCCTGGAGAGAAGGGAAATATGCTCTGATACAAAACATCTGGGCAGATAAATCAATTTCATGGCCATAAAAATGAAATAGAAATGATAAACAAAGATATTACAAATATTATGAGTTAGATAAAAAAAAAGCAAACACACCACACATAGAAGAAAGCAGCAGAATATTTGTAGAAAGTGTCATTTTCCATCAATTATCCTAGCAATGATTAAAAGATTCCTAAGATAGTCCTATAATTTTAGATAATAACTTCAAAGGTATAGTCTGGACATGAAAGAAAAACAAAACACCAGACACTTTGATTCTTCTTTATTAGACAAATAACTAAAGCAGAGTAACGCATTATTCATAATAAAGATAAAAGAAAACACTTGGATCTCAACTCATCTTTCTCCTGTGGAACAAGGGGAAATTGCCATTTAATCAAGGTAAGTTCAAATTCAAGTTGACTGAACAAAAGCAGGAATGCCCTATTTACAACAACAACTTGCATTTATATAGCGCCTTTAACGTAGTAAAACATCCCAAGGCGCTTCACAGGAGCGTTATCAAGCAAAATTTGACACCAAGCTACAAAAGGAGATATTAGGACAGGTGACCAAAAGCTTGATCAAAGAGGTAGGTTTTAAGGAGCACAAGAGTAGAACACAAACAGTTTAGAATTAAGGATGTTACATGGCATTCTGGACTTTACTTCATGACTGCATGAATATTTTATAGAAGCTGTGATGGTCTTCACTAGTTAATATTATTAACCCAGGCCCTGGGAGTAGCTTGACTGTTAATATTATTGTACTGTATTACTAGTTTCAGGCTAAGTACCAAAGAGTGTTTGTATACACCCTAAGTAATTCATATGTATCTGTTAACACAACTTCTTAACAGCTTATAGCACGATCCTTAATGGAGTGATCAATACTAATTTGTTCAATTCTAGTTTTAAAATATTTATGTGTATCCAACTGACTGTCAATTTGTATTGGCAATGAAGAAAACACAAAGGGAGGAAATATCTACTCTGAATGCATTATAACAGTAATTTGACAACATATTCATCAGAAGATAATTTACTCATTCCAATTTTCAGTAAGTCCAATCTTTATTCTTTCACTTAATATTTTATTGATTTGAGAAGTAAATGTAAAACTGAAAGTGAAATTGCCTATAAAAACAATAAATATTAAGGGCGAATTAACACTTCAGGTCATGTGTTAAAACCTACTACCGTAATGACAGTAGACGGTTCTACCCGTGACTGGTCAACCTGGCTTTCTCCAGAAAGTTCCAATGGCTTTGGGCAGATGAAAGCTTGGAGGAGGGTAGTTGGACATTTGATGGAGGAAATGCCATCAAAAAAGACAGACGAGTTAATCCTTGAATTAGCCAATGGCACCCACAACCTGCAACCCAAGAAACAGCTGCAGTACATAACAAGTCAATGAAAGAGGAACCACGGACAATCCGAAGAGGTGTGAAGGACAGTCACTGGAGCAGAAGGAATGAGGGTCTCCTCTCTCTGCCCTGTAGAAATGATTGTAAACAATTTTACAACACCAAGTTATAGTCCAGCAATTTTATTTTAAATTCACAAGCTTTCGGAGGCTACCTCCTTCATCGTTCACCTGACGAAGGAGGTAGCCTCCGAAAGCTTGTGAATTTAAAATAAAATTGCTGGACTATAACTTGGTGTTGTAAAATTGTTTACAATTGTCAACCCCAGTCCATCATCGGCATCTCCACATCATCTGTAGAAATGAGGTTGCACTGTATCAATTCAGTTCCTAATGGGCAATGGCTCACAGCACAAACTGTTCCTAAGTTGATTGTCTCAATTAGAGAGGCCACAGAGGAAGTGAATAAGGTCACAAAAGTACAGGATGTATAATTCTGCCTCAGGAGCTAAGTCTCATTGTTGGGGCAGAGTATAGGAAAGTTTTATTTCCATCTGACAACATTCTATCTGAGGACTTGGTGCTGACATCGTGGCCAAAGTAAGAAAGTGTTTCATTTCCACCAATTCTGTTGCCATTTGTGAGCACTTTTGACTGTCAGAAATTTTTTAATGATTGCACTGAACTAAACTAAGCACCGTACTCCCAAGTGTGGTCTCAGGCTGTTCAGGGGTGATGTCAGGAAGCTCCTCTTCACACGAAGGGTAGTGGAAATCTGGAACTCTCTCCACCAAAAAACTGTTGAGGCTGGGCCAATTGAACATGTCAAAACTGAGATCGATAGATTTTTGCTCGGTAAGGGTATGAAGGGTTACAGAGCCAAGGCGGGTAGATGGATTTAAGATACCGATCAGCCATGATCTAATTAAATAGCATACAGACTCTTGTTCCTACATTCCTATGTCTCACCAATGATTATCTCGTCTTTCAACTTGTCGCTCATGAATACCCACCCCCAAGGCAGCGTGGAGTACTATAATTGGTCTCAATATCTCTGTGCTAGGGAGAGGGAAAATAAAATTGCCAAGCTTCCCATTCCTGACCTTTATACAGTGACTCCTGTTGGAAGTGCATATGCAGCTAAAGGCAGGACTAGCCATAACTTTGATGACCCCACAATCAAATTGCCCACCAACATGTATTGGCAAGATTTACACATTAAGAATATTCACTTGATCCAGACTTGCCAACACCCGTGGAACCATATCCTACCATGAGTCACTATCATCAATCATGAAAAATGTAAGAAGCAAAAATACATGCAAATTGCTTTAGCAATTGGAGGTATAAAATGAACAACTATTCTTTTACCTGTTGCATTTTAATTAATGACACACCCTCAGTTTTACCACTATATCAATGACTTGGATGAAGGAATAGAGTGTTGTAGATTGTTTGTAGATGACACTAAGTTAGGAGGAACAGTAAATTGTGTAAATGGGAGCAGGAAGTTACAATGGGACATAGGTAGAATCATAGAAAGTTATGGCACAGAAGGAGGCTATTCGGCCCATCATGTCCAAACCGTCCAAAAAGGAGCTATCCAGCTTAATTCCACTTTTCAGCACTTGGTCCGTAGCCCTGTAGGTAACAGCACTTCAAGTGAACATCCAAGTACTTTTTAAATAAGTTGAGGGTTTCTGCCTCTACCACCCTTTTAGCCAGTGAGTTCCAGACCCCCACCACCCTCTGGGTGAAAAAAATTCTCCTCAGCTCCCCTCCAATCCTTCCACCAATTACTTTAAATCTATGCCCCCTGGTTACTGACCCCTCTGCTAAGGGAAATAGATCTTCCCTATCAACTCTATCTAGTCCCGTCATAATTTTATATACCTCAATTAAATCTCCTCTCAGCCTCCTTTGTTCCAAAGAAAATAACCCCAGCCTATCCAATCTTTTCTCACAGCTAAAATTCTCCTGCCCTGGCAAAATCCTTGTAAATCTCCTCTGTACCCTCTGTAGTGCAATCACATCTTTCCTGTAATGTGGTGACCAGAACTGGACGCAGTCCTCAAGCTGTGGCCTAACCAATGTTTGATACAGTTCTAGCATAACCTCCCTGCTCTTATATTCAATGCCTCGGCTAATAAAGGAAAGTATCCCGTATGCCTTCTAAACCACCTTATCTACATGATAAAAGGATTCAATAAGCAGATATAGAGGAGCTATTTCCTCCGGTGGGAGAATCCAGAACAAGGGGGCACAATCTTAAAATTAGAACTAGGCCATTCAGGAGGGAAATCAGGAAGCACTTTTTCACACAAAGAGTAATGGGAATCTGGAATCCCCCCCTCGCCCCCCCCAAAAAAGGTTGTGTTATGCTGGGACATTTGAAATTTTCAGGACTGAGATTGACAGATTTTTATTGGGTAAGGGTATCAAGGGATATGGATCAAAGGCAGGTAGATGGAGTTGAGGTACAGATCAGCCATATTCTAACTGAATGGTGGAACAGGCTTGAGAGGCTGAATGGCCTACTCCTATGTTCCTATTCATTCCAGGAAGAGAGCAGAACTGAAATTCCATGACCCAGAAAGAGGGTGTGGGATTCAAAACCTCTTTAACAAAAGATATTTGAAGGAAAGGGTTAATTGTACCCCTTTTAAACAAAGACATTTGGAAACCTGCAAACACAGTAATGTGGTAAACTGTGTTCTCGCAAATCCTGTTTTTCCCTCAATGACGCTGACGGCATTGGAGAAGTCTGAGTTTCGGGATCAAAGACATTGTACTACAGATAGATATCTAGATTATTAAATAAATAAGCTTCATGGATAATATTGAGCTTAAAGTGTTGTAAGGCTTTCAAAACACATAGGATTTTGGAAGCACAAGCTTTTCAACACAGCAGGGGGTAATGTAAGAAAAGGCAACAAGGACATACATGAAAGGGTTCGGATCAGGAAAGCAATGATAGGTGTGAAAAAAACATGGGCCTCTCATTCCTATCTGGTAATCTGTTCAAAAGAACTGGGATTTGTAAAACACCAAATAGCATTGCATCCAGCATATGGTCAAATGGTATAAGGAATGGATTTGAAGCCACTGAAGCAATCAAAATTGGAGACGCAAGGACCATTTAGAATGTCTGGGCCTTTTACAACCCATCGTTCGAGCACATGGTCTTTTCTACATCAAAGAGTCTCCAGTCACATGATCAAAGCCTCAACTGTCAATCATTAAAGTATGTTAATGATTGAGGCAGAGCAATAGGGAGCAGTTGGGCAAAAAGAATGACCTTCCCCAATCCAACATCCTTTTGGTAAAAAAACAATATAAAAAGACTTTAAGCGAAGAACAGGCCTTCTCTTCTTCAACACCCGGCATTCACAAAGAACGCACACTGCAGTTGAACATCACGCAAGAAGAAGAGGACCTCGAGTACTGAAGAGCTGATCAACCTTCAGGCCCAATGAGCAAAAGCCTTGGTATAAAGATTGTATATATACTAATGATTCAGCTGATGTGTGTATGAATTGTTAAGTCACTATATAATAATGTTGTGAATTATTAAGTGTGTAGCGGGATTTTATAAAGGAAAGTTATTTGTATGGTTTGATTTTGCTTCATGAATGCTCGTATGAATGATAAAATCATTAAATAATTACTTTTGAATAACGAAATTACCATGAGTGAGGGTGACTTTCTTTGCTTGACTATTTGTCCAGTGTCCAAGAATCACACAAAATAAGGGATTCCCTACATTAATGGCACCACAGATGGGACACTGACATAGTCAGACAACGAAAGTGAAAATATTGTGTACTAGCATAAGGGGTTATACTGGAGATAACATACGGGTGGAAGGTATAACAGAACGAGTTAAAACAATACTGGAGCTAACGTTTAGACAGAAACATGGTTTTCTGGGCAGGGACGGGTGGAAGGTATTACAGAACGGTACTGGAGCTAACATTTAGACAGAAACATAGTTTTCTGGGCAGGGAGGGGTGGAAGGTATAATAGGAAGGTTAAAGGACAACATTTGAGAATCAGAAACAGGTAGACACGGGTGAAATATAACAATGGAAGCGGTAATTTAAAAATGCATAGCACAGGAGTTACCAAGGAAACTAACAAAACAGACTGAAATATGGCTACATACCATCAGCAAACAAAACAAAAGTGATGAGAAGAAAAAGAGTTAGAAACAGAAGTAGCTAACCTAAAGAAAGATTGTAAGAGGTTTAAAGATGTTTCCAAGAAGGAACAGGAGGAGAAGGGGCAGCTGTTAGAGCATCTTACATTGGCTAGGGCAAATAATGTTATCTATGCGGAGGCTTTGAAAGAAAGAAGTCAAAGCTGTAAGGTATTGAAACAAAGTGTACTGGAAGTGTTAGAGAGGGACAACTTAAAGGCAGCCATGCAAGTACAGATGAGCGTCAACAAAGAAAGCTGTAGAGGGCCAGAAATATCTCATTCCCATTGTAAACATAGGATAACTGAATTAGGAAAAGCCCTGCAAGTAAGCACCATGCAAGCTCCAACATGGGAAAATAAGGGTCCTAAAAAAGAGGGACCCAGAATAAACATCTATGCTGATAAGAAATGTTACAACTGTGGTAAACAGGGACATTTTGCCAGAGACAGTGGAGCACCACTGCAAGGAGGCAGGACCTGGGGCAGGGGAAGAACTAGTCAAGTTCTATCCCAGTTTGGCAGACATGAAAAACTGTATCAAGGATAAATTAGTCTGATGGAATAGAGAAGGAGAAAGGGGAAAATCCTGTCCCTTTTGTACTGTTTTACAAGCTACAGAATGTGTTCTCTTGTTTTCAGTGTACTGTGTACTGTTTTCTTTAAAAGCTTGCATGGCTATACTGCCTCTTTAAAAAGCCTGACCTCATTGTAAGTGCTTTCTTTTTGCTGTTTTGGACTATGGTCCCGTTTTAATGCTTGTTATGTGTTTTCTTCTTTTGTGTAATGTAACAAAGATTTTGTTTAGCTGTGAAAGCAGTTATTTCCAGTATTTTTACAGTTTTTTGGAAAGGCATGCCTGAAGAACTAAACGAAAGACGATGTAATTTAAGCACGTGCTATATTGATAACTTTATCTGATCTGTCTTGTGTTTAATTTTGATGTTGCTGAATTATCGAGGTTAACTATCCTATTAAATTGTGAAAACCAGACTTTTATTGTGGCCACTTAAAATTCTGGTTCTTATAAAACAATGAGTGTCTCAAATTCCGGACATGAGATTATCACATGAGAAACTGACATTTTGAATTTCTGAAATGCTTTAATGATTTGAAGTTTAAGTTGTGTTGAGTATTGGTGAGCGTAAATTGATGTGTTAAAATATTGAGACATTTGAAGTGATTCTATGTGTTTAATCATCTTGGTTGTGAAATGTGATAGCTGTTAGCAAACTGACCCTTTGATCTTGTGATTGATGGTGGTCATAACAAGGTAACCATGAAGGGGAAAAACAAATGGTTAAAAGATCTCTGCTATCTCTGTGATAACAATCTGGAGGGGTGGTTAGATTGTACTACAGAATTGTTTCATAGAATGTTTAAAGTTAATAGCAGGGAATACTATTGATTTCTGCTGTTTTAACAGATTTTCAATTACTACGGATGGATAAAATTGATAAATCTTTTGTGCCTTCATGGCTCATGTTTTGAAAATTGGATGTCAGAGACGCTGAAATGTATTATCCAACGTTTAACTGTATTAGGATTTTTGTGCAAGTTTTCAGTGTTATAAAAGCACAAAGACTTTTTGGGAAAAGACCAACTTGAACTTCTTTAAAGCACTTGTGTTTTAAAGGGATTACAACTAAAAAAAATTGCTATTGTGATTGACTCCTCCTCCACTCCATCTGCTGACTCATATGCAGTTTTATTATCCCTTAATGAGTTCTAAGAGAGAGAAACTTTGGGAGTGACAGAAAAGCTAGCCAGTCTCTCCCATCTTCCTCTGGACACATTTTTCATTTGGTGCTATTGTCGTCGTGCTTTAGATAAGCGTATAAGATTTTTAAGTTTCTTAATTTAAGTGGTTATTTCCCCACGTGATATTGGGCATTATTTGTGTGCTCCCTTTGTTGACTATTCCTTCTGGAGTGAGGTAATTAGATTAATTCACAGAAATGTGCTTGGAGTCCTTTCTGGTCCCAGGATAAATGGTGACTGAAGACATTTAATGAATTATTTGTTATTTTTAACCCCTTGAGCTCTCAAGAGGAGCTACAATGGATTTCCTATTTTTCTTTTAGACAGGGAACTATGTCTGTTATGAGTTGGTACCGGTGTTGATATCTCTATCAGAGATAGCCTTTCTACCAGGACTATGACATCAGGCCCACAGTAAATTACATAGTGCAATGCTGCAAGAGATAATACATAACTTTCACCAACGAAATGCAGGACAGGATTTAAACCAAGCATGGCCCCCACAACCTCACAAACCAGGCCATAAAATACATAAAAGGGGTGTAGCTGAGTGGATAGGTATCGGGGCTACTGCAGGCACTTCAGCACTGAATAGATTAGATGTTGAATCAATGTGGGAACATGATAGATCAATGCGGAAACTGAAGGGTATTTTACAAGGGATGGATAAGGGGGAATGAGGACCCTGAATGCCTGGTGAAAGTTATCAAGAGGTGGGTGGAACCCATGTGGCCTATCAAACCCAAGGTTAATATTGTATGACCACCAATGACGTTACATTCAGGCATGGTACTACTATCTATCCTATCACTTTCTCACCCCTGCGGAAATTACTCGGGTTAGGGAATACTCTCTTGCCAATGCGACCACACAAGGCAATGGAGGTTCATGTTAATCTCACTTCACCACCTGGTTGAAATGAAACAAGCCAATGCGCTTATAGAACGAACAGTACAAATGCTCAGAGACCATGAGCGGTGGGAAACATTGAATAATGTGGGATAACATCCATGGGTTAGAATGATTAGTATGGTTATGATATGTATGCAATGTATACTAGTGCTTATTATGATAATTTGCTTATGTGTAATGTGGCATCTAATCAGAAAACATGGAAAAGAAATATTCTTTTTGCATATGTCATGGCAAACCCATCCTAAATGGGAATCAATGATAAAAACCTAATAACCAAGGAAAATGCTCAGGATATGAAGTGGATCAGCCGAAAGATTCAACAGACCCACTTGAGGAGGAAATGTGGGATTCAAAATCCCTTTAACAAAAGATATTTGAAGGAAAGGGTTGTTTGTACCCCTTTTAAACAAAGACATTTGAAAACCTGCAAACACAGTAATATGGTAAACTGTGTTCTCGCAAATCCTGTTTTTCTCTGACGCTGATGGCATTGGAGAAGTCTGAGTTTCGGGATCAAAGACATTGTACTACAGATAGATATCTAGATTATTAGATAAATAAGCTAGATGGATAATATTGAGCTTAAAGCTTTGTCAGGCTTTCAAAACACATAGGCTTTTGGAAGCACAAGCTTTTCAACACAGCAGGGGGTAATGTAAGAAAAGGCAACAAGGACATACATGAAAGGGTTCGGATCAGGAAAGCAATGATAGGTGTGAAAAAAACATAGGCCTCTCATTCCTATCTGGTAATCTGTTCAAAAGAACTGGGATTTGTAAAACATCAAATAGTATTGCACCCAGCATATGGTCAAATGGTATAAGGAATGGATTTGAAGCCACTGAAGCAATCAAAATTGGAGACGCAAGGACCATTTAGAATGTCTGGGCATAGAAATGTAAAGGGGCCTTTTACAACCCATCGTTCGAGCACATGGTCTTGTCTACATCAAAGAGTCTCCAGTCACATGATGAAAGCCTAAACTGTCAATCATTGAAGTATGTTAATAATTGAGGCAGAGCAACAGGGAGGGATTGGACAAAAAGAATTTGCCCTTGCCAATCCTACATCCTATTGGTAAAACAATGTAAAAAGACTTTGAGAGAAATACAGCCTATTCACCACCCGGCAGTCACAAGGAACGCACACTGCAGTTGAACATCATGCAAGAAGAAGAAGAGGACCTCGAGTACTGAAGAGCTGATCAACCTTCAGGCCCATTGAGCAAAAGCCTTGGTATAAAGATTGTATATATACTAATGATTCAGCTGATGTGTGTATGAATTGTTAAGTCACTACATAATAATGTTGCAAATTATTAAGTGTGTAGCGGGATTTTATAAAGGAAAGTTATTTGTATGGTTTGATTTTGCTTCATGAATGCTCATAAGAATGATAGCATCATTAAATAATTACTTTTGATTAAAGAAACTACCATGAGTAAGGATGACTTTCTTTGCTTGACTATTTGTCCAGTGTCCAAGAATCTCACAAAATAAGGAATCCCTACAAGAGGTAGGACTGTGTGTGGAAAACATGGTGCAAGGAGTTCAAATGCAAAAGCTTGGTAACTGATGTAGTGTTTTTAATGTACTTGTTAGCTGTATATAGTGCAATGAGCTGTAGACCAAAATGGCCACCGAAACAACATTACAAAATATCTTGAGTGTTTTCATTGGTTCATTTTGTTTGGGTTGTTAATTGCTGATTGTAAGCTAGTCATACCTTAGGTTATTGATTATTTCTCATTTAGTCAATGGGATATTTATTTAGTCAATGCAATATTTGCACCTATGTTAATTGAAGTTGCAGTGCTTATTGGATGCAGTAATGGTTTTTGGCCTACACAAACTAAGACATGACATTCAATTTGAGGCACAATATTCACTTTGAGATGAAATACTGTACAGAAATGTGATTAAGCTGCTTTATAACTAAAAAAAGCATATAAAAAATATTCAGTTTAGAAATACAAGATTTGGAGTGCTTGAGAAATGTGTCAATTCTATCTCTCCCAGGTGAAGACGATGGGTGCTAAATTGGGCCATGTAGCGCATTGAACTTCTTCCTGCACTGCATTCATGTTGATGATGCTGTGTGCCTGGCATTGACTTCATCCCCTGCTGTCTCCCACTGCCTTTTGGGTATATATCTGGAGGGCCTCTTGCCACCGCCCCCCCACCGCGAATATAGGATGTCTCTCCTTCTGTCCACCTCTTGCACCAAGGGAGGGGACACACAGGCCTCGATATTACCAGGGAGGCGGAATGGCACAGGGGGTCGACTGGGCGCACGGGTAACCTACCCAGTAAAATCCGTCCGTTCCCCTTGCAATCGCGAGTAAATTGAAGGCACTTACTGTGGCTTCCGGGTTTCCCATCGTCAACCTGCGCAGCGGGCGGACTGCACACCCGCATCACAGGCTGTCAGCTGGAGGAGCCCTATTTAAAGGGGCAGTCCTCCAATGCTGCTCCTGCAGCAACCAACCAAAAGTGCAGCATGGAGCAGACCAGGGGAAAGGCTGCTCCCAGGTTTAACGATGCCTCACTCCAGGTCCTACTGGTTGGGGTGAGGAAGAGGAGGAGGAGGGGGGAGATTTTCTACCCGGCGGGCGGGAGGAAGTGGCCTGCCTCTGCCACCAAGAAGGCTTGCCTCGAGGTGGCAGAGGAGGTCAGCAGCAGTAGCAACGTCTCCCGCACCTGCATACAGTGCAGGAAGCGCTACAATGACTTAACTAGGTCAGCCAAAGTGAGTACACTTACTCATTCTCCTACACTCCATCTTGCACATCACTGCCCTCACCCCACATCTCCTTCTGCACTGCCAACACTACTCTTATCACATCACTCCTCACACCCACTCAAAGCTCATCCTCATCTTACCTGCACTTACTCACCTCCCAGTATTCATCCCACCACTACCACTCAACCCAATCCTCATCCAATGTCATGGCACTGTCTCATACTCCCCCTCTTTTGCATCTCTTTCACGGTCAGCCTCACCCAAACCAATGCATTCAGCGGTTGGCCACGTCACCATCCCTCACTCACGCCTCTCTACTTTCTCCCGTTATAGAAGAGATCACAGAATGCATGGGAGAGGGCGAGGACCGGAGGGGGGCCACAGCATCGGGTCGTCCTCACAGACGCGGAGTAGGAGGATCTTGAAGTGAGCCGTACCCTCGAGTGCCTGTCCATCGGGGACGCCAAGACTGCCACCCGACAAATGGCTGGTGACAGAAATTAAACATTCAGCACTCACAATAGCAAATGATGTTAACATGCCTTGCCATCTTCAGCACCTCAACATCTGTCATCATGCTTAATGTTGTCTTCTGTTCTCTTACAGGGTCTTCAGTGACTGTTGTGACGGCGGAGGGCGATTCTTCAGAGGACCTGCTGGCCTCTGAGGGGGCACCATCACATCTGAGCGAGCCATCCACCCGCACAGATACACACACCTTGGTGGGTCCCCGTCCTCTCTTAGTTGGGGTTGCACATGGTGAGTCACCACACACGTGAGCTCGAGCAGACACTGATGGCAGGGGCAGCTGTGGAGAGTCCACTCTTCCCCAGGCTTTGCTCAGCTGGACACAGATGCCAAACCCTGGGGGCCATCCTTTAAAAGGAGAATGATCGAGGGGCAGCAGCACATTTGCGAGGTGCTGGAACAGGTGCCATGCGCACCTTCCACAATCGCGCAGAGGATGGAGGAGTCCAACTCCTGCATGAGTGGAATGGTGGCACAGGTACAGGAGGGGATCTCTGAGATAGTGTTGTGGGTAAGTGTGGAAATGTCTGC
The DNA here is from genome assembly GCF_035084215.1 of Heptranchias perlo. NCBI lineage: Eukaryota > Metazoa > Chordata > Chondrichthyes > Hexanchiformes > Hexanchidae > Heptranchias > Heptranchias perlo. The sequence goes on from NC_090333.1 coordinate 64,381,263, forward strand.
GATGGAGGGAAGGCTAGCCTCCATCGAGCTTCAAGCACGGCTCACCAATGAGTCCATTGAGGCCCTGACAACGGCCCTTCGGACTCAGGCTGAGCAACTTTCTGCCGCCTTAAACAGGCAGGCAGACACACTAGCACTGGCCTTACAAGGCTTCACACACTGTCGTCCAGCAGGGTGGTAGGACTGATGTAGGCCTGGCCCAGGAGAGGGATGATGGCGAAAGGGGACATGGAAGTGGGGACGCCATTCAAAGCGTTCCCACGTCTCACCCCTTGCCCCCCTCACTACTCGCAATGCTGCCTCCTCTCCAGATGGTCAAGTCTGCCCCTGCACAGGTGCAGGCGGAGCAGTCTTTGGAGGGTCCCTCACGGGCACCGAAACCCAGAGGGCGTAGGCCCAAAGCATCTAATCGGTCAGGGCATGACCAAGAGCAACCTGCCACTACCTCTGCTGCAGCCACAGGGGAAGCACCACATAGGAGTAGTCGGAAGCATAAGGCGAAGGTTTTGTGAGCACAAAGGGGATGCACAAGGGTGTATGACGGTTTGTCATGTTTTTTATTTATATTTGATTTTTGTTAATGGCACATTAAATATTATCACCACCATTATTGCCATGTCTTTGCCATTCTTGACTCGCTTGTGTAATAAGTCCCTTTCATGAGGTTCACCATGAACACCCACACTTGATGCCACCCATTGGATCACTCTACTGTGGGTGAATGTGTAGTTGCACGACTATTTTGTGCAGGGGGCGGGGGAGGGGGCTGGTTTGGCCGCTCCTCTGTCCAGGTGGTGAGGACTGGACTCTTCACACTACCATGAAACTACCGGATTGTCATAAAAACCCATCTGGTTCACTAATGCCCTTTAGGGAAGGAAACCTGCCGTCCTTACCCGGTCTGGTCTATATGTGACTCCAGACCCACAGCAACGTGGTTGATTCTTAATTGCCCTCTGAAATGGCCTAGCAAGCCACTCAGTTGTAAAATCTCGCTACGAAAAGTCATAAGAATAAAACCGGACGGACCATTACGCACCGGACACGACAAAGGCAAACCAAGCCCAATCGACCCTGCAAAGTCCTCCTCACTAACATCTGGGGACTTGTGCCAAAATTGGGAGAGCTGTCCCACAGACTAGTCAAGCAACAGCCTGACTAGTCTGTGGGACAGCTTTCAGCCAATGTCCCAGATTCTTCCATCACCATCCCTGGGTATGTCCTGTCCCACCGGCAGGACAGACCCACCAGAGGTGGCGGTACAGTGATATAGAGTCAAGAGGGAGTGGCCCTGGGAGTCCTTAACATTGACTCTGGACCCCATGAAATCTCATGGCATCAGGTCAAACATGAGCAAGGAAACCTCCTGCTGATTACCACCTACCGTCCTCCCTCAGCTGATGAATCAGTCCTCCTCCATGTTGAAAAGCACTAAGGGTAGCAAGGGCACAAAATGTACTTTGGGTGGGGGACTTCAATGTCCATCACCAAGAGTGGCTCGGTAGCACCACTACTGGCCGAGTCCTGAAAGACATAGCTGCCATACTGGGCCTGCGGCAGGTGGTGAGTGAACCAACACGAGGGAAAAACTTACTTGACGTCGTCCTCACCAATCTACCTGTCGCAAATGCATCTGTCCATGAAAGTATTGGAAGGAGTGACCACCGCACAGTCCTCGTGGAGGCGAAGTCCCGTCTTCGCACTGAGGACACCATCCAACGTGTTGTGTGGCACTATCACCGTGCTAAATGGGATAGATTCAGAACAGATCTAGCAGCTCAAAACTGGCATCCATGAGGCACTGTGGACCATCAGCAGCAGCAGAGATTGTATTCCAGCACAATCTGTAACCTCATGGCCCGGCATATTCCTCACTCTACCATTATCAACAAGCCAGGGGATCAACCCTGGTCCAATGAGGAGTGTAGAAGAGCATGCCAGGAGCAGCACCAGGCGTACCTAAAAATGAGGTGCCAACCTGGTGAAGTTACAACTCAGGACTACATGCATGCTAAACAGCGGCAGCAGCATGTTATAGACAGAGCTAAGCGATTCCACAACCAACGGATCAGATCAAAGCTCTTCAGTCCTGCCACATCCAGTCGTAAATGGTGGTGGACAATTAAACAACTAACGGGAGGAGGAGGCTCTGCAAACATCCCCATCCTCAATGATGGCGGAGTCCAGCACGTGAGTGCAAAAGACAAGGCTGAAGCGTTTGCAACCATCTTCAGCCAGATGTGCCGAGCGGATGATCCATCTCGGCCTCCTCCCGATATCCCCACCATCACAGAAGCCAGTCTTCAGCCAATTCGATTCACTCCACGTGATATCAAGAAACGGCTGAGTGCACTGGATACAGCAAAGGCTATGGGCCCCGACAACATCCCGGCTGTAGTGCTGAATACTTGTGCTCCAGAACTAGCTGCACCTCTAGCCAAGCTGTTCCAGTACAGCTACAACTCTGGCATCTACCCGACAATGTGGAAAATTGAACAAGTATGTCCTGTCCACAAAAAGCAGGACAAATCCAATCCAGCCAATTATCGCCCCATCAGTCTACTCTCAATCATCAGCAAAGTGATGGAAGGTGTCGTCGACAGTGCTATCAAGCGGCACTTACTCACCAATAACCTGCTCACCGATGCTCAGTTTGGGTTCCGCCAGGACCACTTGGCTCCAGACCTCATTACAGCCTTGGTCCAAACATGGACAAAAGAGCTGAATTCCAGAGGTGAGGTGAGAGTGACTGCCCTTGACATCAAGGCAGCATTTGACCAAGTGTGGCACCAAGGAGCCCTAGTAAAATTGAAGTCAATGGGAATCAGGGGGAAAACTCTCCAGTGGCTGGAGTCATATCTAGCACAAAGGAAGATGGTAGTGGTTGTTGGAGGCCAATCATCTCAGCCCCAGGATATTGCTGCAGGAGTTCCTCAGGGCAGTGTCCTAGGCCCAACCATCTTCAGCTGCTTCATCAATGACCTTCCCTCCATCATAAGGTCAGAAATGGGGATGTTTGCTGATGATTGCACAGTGTTCAGTTCCATTCACAACCCCTCAAATAATGAAGCAGTCCGAGCCTGCATGCAGCAAGATCTGGACAACATCCAGGCTTGGGCTCATAAGTGGCAAGTAACATTCGCGCCAGATAAGTGCCAGGCAATGACCATCTCCAACAAGAGAGAGTCTAACCACCTCCCCTTGACATTCAACGGCATTTCCATCGCTGAATCCCCCACCATCAACATCCTGGGGGTCACCATTGACCAGAAACTTAACTGGACCAGCCGTATAAATACTGTGGCTACGAGAGCAGGTCAGAGGCTGGGTATTCTGCGGCGAGTGACTCACCTCTTGACTCCCCAAAGCCTTTCCACCATCTACAAGGCACAAGTCAGGAGTGTGATGGAATACTCTCCACTTGCTTGGATGAGTGCAGCTCCAACAATACTCAAGAAGCTCGACACCATCCAAGATAAAGCAGCCCACTTGATTGGCACCCCATCCTCCACCCTAATCATTCACTCCCTTCACCACCGGTGCACAGTGGCTGCAGTATGTACCATCCACAGGATGCACTGCAGCAACTCGCCAAGGCTTCTTCGACAGTACCTCCCAAACCCGCGACCTCTACCACCTAGAAGGACAAGGGCAGCAGGCACATGGGAACTGCACCACCTGCACGTTCCCCTCCAAGTCACACTCCATCCCGACTTGGCAATATATCGCCGTTCCTTCATCGTCGCTGGGTCAAAATCCTGGAACTCCCTTCCTAACAGCACTGTGGGAGAACCTTCACCACACAGACTGCAGCGGTTCAAGAAGGCGGCTCACCACCACCTTCTCAAGGGCAATTAGGGATGGGCAATAAATGCCGGCCTCGCCACCGACGCCCACATCCCATGAACGAATAAATAAAAAAAAACAGTCCTGTCTCGTGTGGAGGTGCTCGTATTGTTATATGGGTGCAATCGATTACACCCTGCACCCGTGGGAAGCCAGCCACAGCGTGGAATCCCACTGCCCTCTCCGTCTGGATGAGGTCAACCATGGGGAAGTTGATATCGTGCAAGGCCCTGCGAAACAAGCCGTCGGTGACCTGCCTTATGCACTTGTGTGCAGATGACTGAGACCCCGGCAATGTCCCCAGTGGCACCCTGGAACGATCCGGAGGCGAAGAAGTGACTTTGACAGCGACAGGTAAGAAGATGCTGCTCGGGCCAGCCAGGAGCAGTTCGGCATAAAGGAGGCTGCAGATATCCACGTCTACCTGGCAACTGAGTCTGAGCCTCCGTGTGCACTGCTCCTCAGAGGTCCAGGAAGCTGAGCCTCGGTCTGTAGACCATGTGGCGAGGGTAGTGCCTCCTGCGACGCCGCTCTCTCTGTTGTTGCCCTCCGTGCTGTTGTGCAGGTGTGTTGTGGAGCTCCACATGGCGGAGGTGGATGGCATGCCTGGCGAGGCTGGTGATGTTGCTCGTCCTCGGATGAAGTGATGAATGCAGCTATGGCGTCCCCCCATCCTGATGGTGTGAGTTTGAGGGGGTCCGCAAATTAGCACAGCAGAATTTAGGGTATAAATTAATAATTTTGAGTGGAAAGACAAAGGTGTTGCAGCCAAAACTTTGTCTGAAGTGACAAAGTGTCCTGCTGCAATAAATGAGGTATTCCCCCCACCTGTCAAATAATCCTTTGCATCGCCCACTGGCTGCTGGCTGAAACATGTCTGCTCCAACAGGGAGTGTTTCCCACAGCACGGGAAACATGCTGAGGATCCTTCAAAATTGCACCCCTGCCAAAAGCTCCACTCAATTAACTCTGTCAAGTACCTCAACTACCTAAATAACTATCTAAATTATCAGCCCGCCGGCTTTAAATGCCGGTGGGAGTCCCACGTCCGGGAGCTGCGTGCGCATCCGAACGCGTCATTGGGGAACCCGGAAGTGAGCGGATTGGAGCGGGTTTCCAAACCCGCTCTGGGATACCGCCATTTTCGGAGTCCCCCCACCCCCAACACACCCGCTCGGCCATCTGAAAATCGGCCCCACAGTGTTTGAAATTCCAGTAAAGGTGAAACCTGGGTTGCAATGTAATAATATTTTCTCACAATACTATTTTCAATCATCACGCAGTGTGTCAAATGACCTGGAATAACCTTGCTGCTGTTACTCCTCTTTCAAATTTCAGAAAAAGGCAAAACATTAAAACAGAATGTATATAGCATCCTGTCTCACATCTGACACATCTCAAACATTCCACACACAATGAATTACTTTGAAATGTGGTCACTATTGTTTTATGGATGAACACATTTGCCAGTAATTTCCATGGCGGTTCTCCCTGCAACTTTGGTGGACAGTAGATAGAAACCCCAGAGAATCGGCACAAACAACCATTTGCAGTTTGCGTTTTGTGCCAATCGTCCACCAGAGCTCTGGTGGGAGATCGGTGCGCCCTGCCCGTTGAGATTCCAACCCATTATGCATACAGCAAGATCCGACAGACAGCAATGAGATGAATAACTAGATAATCTTTTTTGGTGGTGCTGGTTGAGGGAGAAATGTTGACTTGGACATTAAAAGAATTGCCTGGTCTTCCTCAATCAGTGCCATGAGGCCTTTAATATCCAGCAGAACCATTACAGGAAGAAAGGGCCATGGTTTAACATCTCATCTGAAGGTCAACACCTCCAACAATGCAGCAGTCCCGCAGCCTAAATTCTGTACTCAAGTCCTGGAGTGAAGCTTCAACCCATGATGTCTGACTCAGAGCCAGGAGTATTAACCAAGCTTACATCCTTTGGTGATCCCCAATCCTAAATTCCAAAGAACAGTGTCAGCTACTCACAGGAAAGTCGTTCTATTATTGTAAAAAAAAAAGTTTTTATTAGTATATACCAACAGAAATTATACACTAGTAAGTCAAGAAATGGAACCCCTCTTAGAAAATGTAGAAGACAGATTGTCAAAGCATTGTACTTGTGGCTGAATGATCTCCTGGACTCCCTGCCTTAGGGTCTGGAGACTCTCCTGTTTGAAATCTTCTGATATGGGGAGTAAGGGTGTTACAAATTTCAGGTCTATTCTAGATATTCTCTTGGGTTCAGCATCATCGGTCACTACTGTAAGTGGATCCTGTATCCTTTATGATCAGGAGTTTACCTTTACTGCCCAATATCTGGTCATATACACAGGAGATTGTAACAATGAAAACCTGTTGTTATATGAACTGGATACTGTAATCTTACACATGCCTCAATGTACATTTCTGCAATCTTCTCAAAGGTGGACTGATTCACACTTTCATGGGAGAAGGCTGAATGTAAATCATCAACATTACTTAAGTACAATTAAGTGAATGAGAAGAGTAACATTCGAGAGTAACAAGAGGAAATCTCACGTCACTTCAACTTAATTCAATAAATCTTCTTGTAGTGTGGAAAATAACAAAACATGCCACAGGCTAAATTAACTTTTATGATCAAGGTTTCCTCTGGATCAGGATGGCTCTATCTTAAAGAATCCTTATTCCCTGTCTGTCACTCTCAGTAAACCTTCTAGAACTGGCCATAAGAAATGTGTGCTTCTGCCTTTTGTGTTTCTAGCTAGACAGGAAACCAGGAGCTTGATATCTGATGCACTCCCTATCTGTGGGCCAGCCAATCGATTACCAATTAAAATATCCTCCTGGGTGCAAGCCACCTCGAAGCTATCTCCTGCTATGCCTAAATAAATAGGACCATCACAACAATAGTAGGTGCTGATGATTGGTAATTTTCAAATGAACTTCCATTGCCTCAAGTAATCTGGATATATTCTTCATCTGAATGGGAATCCACATCTTGTGGCATGACTGTTCTAGCTGGTTGAGAGTTAAATTTGACTTAATGTAATCTTAATATAAATTGTACCCAACTGCTTCCGTGTCCAAATGAGAAGCTGTGCCTGCGTACTTTTGCCCCTGCCCAGGATATCCTGCTGTCCCCTAGCCTCTGCACTCCCTGCACATGATGTAAATCATGCTGGGAGTACACAAGCCTTATATAAATGAGGGGACAACGGAAAACCAGGGGTGTCCCCTCGGTGGGCTGGTCGTACAAAATACACCAGCACAAGTATGCTCGCACGACCAATGCGCCTAAAGCATAACTTCATCCCCTATTATTGCTCATCTGTTATGCAGATGGTATCTCAACAGGACCCATACTGTATCCATTTTGTCATTACTAATTTCTAATTACCCGCACATTAATAACGAGACTTCAAAAAAAATCTCCCAAGCTCTTGGTTAGAGCTGATTGTTGTCAACAAATGGGATTCCGGGTTATTACAAATGCACTAAGGGAATACTGGGGATTGGTGGGCTGGAGGTCTCAAGGATCTTTTCCTTCCTGAAGCTGTTACAATGTTGCAAAATAGTGGGCAGAACCACTTCACCATTGGTTGCTTTGCACCAGAAATTAGGCAGACTAGCATATCAGAATTTCATCAGTAGTTCACCTCTCAAACTACAAAGAATCAGATTTATAGAAGCTTGCAATGAGATCTGAGTTTAGTAGCCCTCCATCTTGTCTCTACAGTTTACCTTTTTAACTGGGGCCTAGATAGAGTGGATAGGAAGGTCCTATTTCCCTTAGCGGAGGGGTCAATAACCACGGAGCATAGATTTAAAGTGATTGGTAGAAGGATCAGAGCGGAAATTAGGAATTTTTTTTTCACCCAAAGGGTGGTGGGGATCTGGAACTCACTGCCTGAGAGGGTGGTAGATGCAGAAACCCTCAACTCATTTAAAAAATACCTGGATGTGCACCTGAAGAGCCGTGACCTGCAGGGCTACGGACCAAATGCGGGAAAGTGGGATTAGGCTGGGTGGCTCGTTTCTCAGCCGGCACGGACACGATGGGCCGAACGGCCTCCTTCTGAACCGTAAATTTTCTATGATTCTATGATTCGAACTAATTCACATTTGGAACACTTGTATTTTTTTCTCTATTGTACATTTGGCAAGAAAACTATTTTTAAAATGCTAAATTGTCTGAAACATCTTAATTTTTTCTCTGGAGAGGGCAAAAGGAATGCAGATGTGCCAGTTTAAATTTTTTATGACTTTGTAACTGCTTCACTGAAGCTTTAGTGTCCTAATTAGCTAAATTCTGTGTATAATGTAACATCTTTGAACACCTGTCTAGTAATTACAGGCATCTCTAATATCTGATGAAATCTGCAACTTAAGTTAGATCGTTTTTCACAGAAAAATCCTGTATGAGTTCCCTTCTTCTTGTTGCATGAGAATTTAAGATAATATTTTAGGGATAGGTAAAAATAATATCCTTCAGCATAAATCTGGGCTGCATATTATAGAAAGAATATCTGCAACGTAGCCCTGGGACTTTGATATAGACTATCAGCACATAATCTTATGATGGAAATTCCAGTCATTTTTTTGTCACCCAAAAGCCAAATAATTCAGACTGTAACAATATTTGATTCTCTTCCTTCTTACATTACACACAAACTGCAAGTTAAATGGAAATGATTTAAATAACCTAAAAAGGAATCACATCGATAATCAGATGAAAGAAATAGGCTTATAGTGGATTGGATATCTACAAAAAGGAAAATAAAGCTGATTTAGGCTTTTCTGCCTTATTACTGGTGCAAAGCAACCAATGGTGAAGTGAGCTGACTGCCCACTATTTTATAACATAGTAACCGCTTCAGATAGGAGATCCCTGCTCCCTCCAGCCCACCAATCCCCGGTATTCCCTTGGTGCATTTGTAATAGCCCAGAATCCCATTTGTTGACAAGAATCCATCGAATTCCTTCTTGAAATCCATTGAGATTTCTTGTTAATCCGTTAATCTGTTCCACATGCTTATCACCCTTTCAGTAAAAAAAGAACTTCCTGCATTTCCTATTTTTTTTGTTATCCTTTGTGGGGTCAGTTCATTTGAATAACTATTTATGGTTGCCTGTATAGCTTTAGTCCTGGCCAAGGAACTAGCCTAATAGGGTATGTGCAAAATTTAGCAAAATTTAAAGGAATGTATAGAGTTAAAGGTAAGTGGTTGCATATAGGGGCAAATACTGGGGGCAGTTTTCATCTGCAGCGTATATCAATCATATTGATGGGAGATTGAATTTATTTTGGTGATTATGCCTTATTTAAATAGGAGGGGTGAGCTGCCAGCACAATAGGCCACACCCACTTTTCTTACAGCACAAGCTTGCACGCAGGGTGTCTGGAAGAGCTGGAGGAGGTGCAACCACATTGCAAACTCTCACTCCAATGGAGGACACCGCCATCAACATCATAGGCAGAGGGAAGACACGCAGCATTGGAGATGGTGGGGCTCGAGGTCTTTTTCCACTTAACTCTCTGGTTCCCAGACACACAGCATAGCAGCCTGGGGCTGCTACTGCTTGCCCTTGTTAGTACATCCTAACACTTGTGTGTCTGCCCTTTTCCTAAGTCCTTCGGACAACTCAGGCCCTGCAGCTATGCAAATAATGTATCCTGAGGATACACCATCAGTCACTCAGGCCTTCCCAAGACCAGCACAGATATCGGTACTCTGGGTGATATTGATAGTCCATTAGAGGGATCAACACAGAGCGATTCATTCAGCACAGGGAGCAGGACCAAGTGCAGGTGAAAAGGACAGCTCAGGAAAGGGCCCAACAGGGGGCAAGCTTGTGTTCTAACTCTGTTGTTGAGGACAGAGAGTCAGACATTAGGGGCCCAGCCTGTAAAAGAAAAATGTCTTCTGCGTGCCAGCAATTGCATAGTGTATTGAACAGCCTGCCAGGGAACTACTGCCACATGTCGGAGATGGCGTAGGATTCTGCATCAAACTTGTGTGGGGTTCAGTTATGTGGCATTGACACTCTGCAGTCAAACATGGAACATGTGGTTGCCTCAATAGAAGCTGCAGCTGGACCCTCCTTTCAGAAGTCTGTGCTAGCATTTCTCAGAGCTGCTCATACTGGGGCCATGCAGGAACTGGGCTGCATCATCTTCTCCAACTTGGACAGGCTGGGAGACTGAATGGATATGGGCTTCAGTCGATCATAGCTGTCTTATAGTCTGCCCTCCAGAAGATAAGTGGGATGACCAGATAATCTGTTTTAGTGATGTTGATTAAGGGATAAATATTGGCCAGAACACCGGGGAGAACTCCCCTGCTTTTCTTCGAATAGTGCCATGGGATCTTTTACGTCCACCTGAGAGGGCAGACGGAGCCTCGGTTTAACGCCCTATCCGAAAGACGGAGTAGGAGTAGTAGTGTAGGTAAGAGATCACTTAAGAAAGGCACTATGGGCCCATACCTGAGTGCAAAATAGATTTGATAGCATTTGTGTATGCCAGTAAAATTATAAATTGTTTTAAAATCTTTGTGTTCTGTAATTCCTGTAGTAACTAGTCACCCTACAATGTCAGGTGGCAAGTATATCAATGTTGGTTTCTGGATAAGAATTATTACAAAAAATGCAGCTAACTAAGTGCAACAAAAGACCCCCAGGTTGGCCTGTAGGTTGAGTACATGTATTGCCGTGGTGCATGAGGCCCTTCAGCTTTCAGCATGTTCTGGCTACTTTTCTGCCTGTACAACAGAATGTCATCTCGAGGGGACAATCATAATCTGACAAAGTGTAGGTGGCAAAGGCTCATCTCTCTTAAGTAGTTCTGTGAACCAACAAACTTGGATAACTGGGACTCAGGACAGACCGCTTCAGATACAGGCAGACCTGCCTCTGCACATTCCTGTTGAATACCTCCCTCATCCTCCAGCGGTAAGAAGAAACTGAAAATATTTTTAAAATTGCAAAATAATAGGGTAAGGTGTATTACAAAAAAATCCAGCTAACTCAACCCAAAAAAATAAAAAATAAAATGAAAAATCTGTCACTCCAAAATATGTCAAAAAAACCTGTCAAGAAAACCAGTAGAGACTAACTTGCCTAAAGCAAAGACGTCAATTCTCAGGAACAAGCCATACAAGAATGAGGGGTTAGGAAGCCTTATCCTCATTTACATATTTTCTGCGCCTGTAATGTGCTGTTCCTGCAGTGGGAGCTCAAGCAGCAGCAGTGCAGCCCCATCATAAAAACTGCACTTCAGTGATCCCAGTGCAGAGTAGGTCGTAAGGCCCACTGCCAGGATTGACCTGCTCTTTCCCTCAGGCTGGTCACACAGGCATAACTGGCGCGCACCATCGCAAAATTTCCTATTTAGCGATTAAATGGCCTCATCTCTTTGAAAATATTGGAGCAAAGATTAAAACTTTCTGGAAGAGTAGATTAGAAGAATATAACAGACTGAGGACTGCTTCCCTGGAACTGCTGTAACTGCCTCTGATATCCAGCAGTGCAATTATTAAAGCCTATGTTGGGGGGGATCGTTATTACCTTGGGCGCAATCAGTGCTAAAAGAAAGATGTTCTTTATTTTGCAGGAACTACCACAAATTAAATGGTATAACACAGTCAGATTCAATGTTGATAATTAATATCACAAATATGTTTTGACGGACAGCCCAGTTCTATGCATTTCATATTATAGAGGACAAAGATATAAGGTAATTGGCAAAAGAACCAGAGGCGACATGAGGGAAAAAGAATTTATGCAGCAAGTTATGATGATCTGGAATGCACTGCCTGAAAAGGTGGTGGAAGCAGATTCAATAATAACTTTCAAAAGGGAATTGAATATTTGCAGAGCTATGGGGAAAGAGCAGGGGAGTGGGACTAATTGGCTAGCTCTTTCAAAGAGCCGGCACAGACACAATGGGCCAAATGGCCTCCTTCTGTACTGTAAGATTCTATTGTGGAACAACAGGAAGATAAAAGTAAATCCAGAAGGCTTCTCTGAAAATTGTTATAATAGGAATACTAGAGATATTTTTTTCCTTATGCTTCTATAAAGTGCCTTGGGAAGTTTTTCTATTTTAAAGCGTATTATTGTTGTAATACAGTAGTAGGAGAGCACCATGCACTAAAATATTCCTATAGCATTGACACTGAGTCCTGAAAGATGTTTGCACTTTTAGATACTAGGTATCAATATTCTCCATGCTGAATGTTACCATAACACTGCATGACTAGCAATTAAAAAATATTATTGTGAAACTTATATGGATACCACCAGTACATAAAACAACAAGTGAAGTGTAGATTGCCTGAAGTTAAATCCTGGAGGGAGGAAAGTCAGAAAATTGATAAGTAGATGAAAATTTCATTCATTTTCTACATACCTTGACTGAAGCATAGTCAGGAGAGTTATCTGTACTTTTACCTTTGTCCACAGGGAAGTGGCATTGGGAAACAGATACTAAATTAATTCACGGAAAATTATCTTCGTCCAGGGTTCCTAAGACCTCTTCCTTTTCCAACTGGCATCTCCCCCTTCTCCTGGAGAAAAACTATGGCTATTTCTTCATCTGATGAGGACCAGGCATCTTATAAAGAAGATTTCAAATGATTCACCGGTTTTGAAGCTTGGAGGGCAGTGTTGGAGCCTCCATCAGCACCATCTCACTATTTGAACGCATTTATGTATTATTGACATTTTCCACAAATTCCACTGGAACCTGCTTATATAGAATGAAACATACAATTTGATATCCATTGGACTCTACAGCAACTGACTCTGGCTACTGACATTGATAAAGGTTGAAGCTATTCCATTTATATTATAGTCTTGCTGCAAGGCAACTAATCAAAGATTACAGGCTGTGCACGTCTATCTATAACGTAAAAATATAATAGATCATAGAACAACAATATACAACATTTGAGCAACTGCTCCTCTGAATTAAAAAATAATTAAAATTAATAGTGGTATACAAATATTCTGATCCACTACAAGGTTTAATTATATGACAGATCAATATACACACTATATTTGCTGCATTCAATTTGCCATTATACAGTCTACTAAAAAAAATAATAGTTAACATTTTGCAAGTGCATGGCTTGTATTTTGTATTTTTAACATTGGTTGATCTCCTCTCGCTTCACTTGCAGACAACGTACGCAGAAATAGTGGAAATTCCTATGGAGTCCCAGCAGTGCCCCTGGCATGAGACTGGCAGAACCTCCCTGTCAATGGTAAAGGCACAGTAATATGAGGTCTGTGCTGTCTTTGAGTGCTTCCTGGCTTCTTTGTAAGGAGCAGAACTTCCATCTGACCCATACGGGGAAAATGAGCCAGGGGCCAGAAAACCCAAAGCCCAGCACTCCACGTCCTGGCCGTGGGAGGGAAGCTAGCCTATCAGTAACAGCCAGTATGTTGAGTGAGGTGAGACGTGTCGACTTCCAAAAGGCCATATGTGGGTTTCACTGATGGGGCCCTGGAGAGGAGGCAGCATTGTGGCTACTGGTTGAGAGGGGGGCAAAGGGTGAGACGCGGGAGCGCTTTGAGTGGCGTCCCCACTTCCATGTCCCCTTTCATCATCATCCCTCTCCTGGGCCAGGCTCACATCACTCCTACCACTCTGCTGGACGACAGTTTGGAGGACATGTGTGAAGCCTTGTAAGGCCAGTGCTAGTGTATCTGCCTGCCTGTTTAAGGCGGCAGAAAGTTGTCACCCTGAGTCCGAAGGGCCGTTGTCAGGGCCTCAATGGACTCATTGGTGAGTTGTGCTTGAAGCTAGATGGAGGCTTGCCTTCCCTCCATCGCAGACATTCCCGCGACACTATCTCAGAGATGCCTTCACATCCCTGTGACAGTATGTCGGAGATCCCCTCCTGTACCTGTGCCACCATTCCACTCATGCGGGAGTTGGACTCCTCCATCCTCTGCGCGATTGTGGAAAGTGCGCGTGGCACCTGTTCCAGCACCTCACAAATGTGCTGCTGCCCCTCGATCATTCTCCTTTTAAAGGATGGCCCCCAGGGTTCAGCATCTGTGTCCAGCTGACAGAGCCTGGAGAAGAGTGCTCTCACCGACGCGGACCCTCCACAGCTGCCCCTGCCACCTGTGTCTGCTCGAGCTCACGTGTGTGGTGACTCACCATGTGCAACCTCAACTAATTGAGGACGGAGTCTCATCGAGGTGTGTGTATCTGCGCTGGTGGATGGCTCGCTCAGATGTGACAGTGCCCCCTCAGAGGCCAGCAGGTCCTCTGAGGAATCGCCCTCCGCCATCACAGCAGTCGCTGAAGGCCCTGTAAGAGAACGGAAGACAACATTAAGCATGATGACAGATGTTGAGGTGCTGAAGATGGCAAGGCATGTTAACATCATTTGCTATTGGGAGTGCTGAATGTTAAAGTTCTGTCACCAGCTGTTTGTCGGGTGGTGGTCTCGGCGTCCCCCACGGACAGGCACTCGAGGGTGCGGCTCAATTCAAGAGCCTCCTGCTCCGTGTCCGTGAGGACGACCTGATGTTGTGGCCCCCCTCCGGTCTTCGCCCTCTCCCGTGCATTCTGGGCTCTCTTCTCATATAAGGGGAGAAAGTAGAGAGGCATGAGTGAGGGATGGTGATGTGGCCAACCACTGAATGCATTGGTTTGGGTGAGGATGACCATGAAAGAGTTGCATCAGAGGGTGAGTATGAGACAGAACCATGACATTGTATGAGGATTGGGTTGAGTGGTAGTGGTGGGATGAGTACTGGGAGGTGAGTAAGTGCAGGTAAGTTGTGGATGAGCTTTGAGTGGGTGTGAGGAATGATGTGATGGAGTAGTGTTGGCAGTGCAGAAGGAGATGTGGGGTGGGGGCAGTGATGTGGTAGACGGAGTGTAGGAGAATGAGTAAGTGTACTCACTTTGGCTGACCTAGTTAGATCATTGAAGCGTTTCCTGCACTGGATCCATGTGCGGGAGACGTTGCTGCTGCTGCTGACCTCCTCTGCCACCTCGAGCCAGGCTTTATTGGTGGTAGAGACAGGCCACTTCCTCCCGTCCGCCGGGTAGAAAATAACCCTCCTCCTCCTCACCCCATCCAGTAGGACCTGGAGTGAGGCATCAGTAAATCTGGGAGCAGCCTTTCCCCTGGGCTGCTCCATGATCCTGTGTCATTGTTTGCTGCAGGATCAGTCATCGAAGAACTGCCCCTTTAAATAGGGCTCCTCCAGCTGACAGCTGACGCAGGTGCGCAGTCCGCCTGCTGCGCAGATTTCCGACGGGACACCCGGAAGCCACGGTAAGTGGCTTCAATTTACCCGCGATTGCATGGGGAACGGATGGATTTCACTGGGCGGCTTACCCATGCACTCTGTCGCCCCCGCCATCCCGCCTCCCTGGTAATATCGGGGCCATTAACTCTGTTTCTCTTTCCACAGATGTTGTCTGACCTGCTGAGTGTTTCCAGCATTATCTATTTTTATTCTAGAATTCTATTTGATTATGTTTAAGAACCAGGAAGTATTTATGCTGAAATTTCCTTCATGAGCTTAAATAGATGGGATGGAATTCATAATAGAATAGATGATATGGTCTGTGAAAGGGGTGGCCTTGGTAGTTTGAATACCCTTTCCTGTTACTGCTTCTTGAGATCTAAAACGACTTATCTCCAATGCAGACCTGGAACTTTCCTGCATCATTCAATGCCACAACATATGGGGTTCACTGAGGGTCTCTTGGAGAGGAAAGCAGATAGAAAAGCTGTACTGCAGAGCCAATAAGCTGAGATTGTTCTCCTTAGAGCAGAGAAGGTTAAGGAGAGATTTAATAGAGGTGTTCAAAATCATGAAGGGTTTTGATGGAGTAGTTAGGGAGAAACTTTTTCCACTGGCAGGTGGGTCGGTAACCAGAGAACACAGATTTAAGGTAATTGGCAAAAGAACCAGAGGGGAGATGAGAAGAAATTTTTTTACGCAGCGAGTTATGATCTGGAATGCACTGCCTGAAAGGGTGGTAGAAGCAGATTCAATAGTAACTTTCACAAGGGAATTGGATAAATACTTGAAAAGGGAAAAGTATGGAGAAAGAGCAGGGGAGTATGACTAATTGGATAGCTCTGTCAAAGAGCTGGAACAGGCACGATGGGCCGAATGGCCTCCTTCTGTGCTGTATGATATGTGATTCTATATACAATAGTGGAGGACAAAACTCTGGAGTCATTCCAGAGGCAGTTATATCCTGTAGTGAGGTAGTGATAGGTTGCCATGGAATAATGAGCTAGATGGACTGAATGGCCTCTCCCATCAGTACTTATCTTTGACTCGGACATTTAAGTGCCAAAAGTCAATGCCCTTAAAAGTAGGCTACTGTACAAATGCTTAATGTATTCATAATAAATTCTTTTCCATTTTAGTAGAGATATTAGCTCATTTATTTTAAATGAGATAACACCTCCCTTAAAATAACAAAGAACTTTTATAGAGACATATTAAACATTTTGTGCATATTAGAACAGTGTAATTTTGAGGCCAAAGTGTTTTGTTAGCCTTGAATGCAAATGACTTCCTAGCATCAAATCTTTTTCTCCTCATCTGCAAATAGGGTTGTAAAATCTATTCGTAGTCTATTTGGAGAAAGCATCTCTTTCCAGGGATTAAATTTGGACAGTTTAGCACACGATCATTTTGAAATAGCATACTTCTCAAACAATTAATAGGAATTTTTTCTTATACGGCATGATATTTTCATTCATTAGACTCCTGCTTCACCTTATGCTCATACTTCACTTTAAAAACATTCCAATATGCTCCAGCCTGGCAATGAGGTCTGTAGGGTATTTGCTTGCTCAAATTACCTCATTATATTTACAGATACGTGGAAGTGAGTGAGTGGATAAATGTGATAAGTCTTTTAAGTATGTGCTCTGTAATTAAAGTTAAATCACCGTTATATAGATTTCATACATGAATATCTTTTTGCATTGAAAAACCTAAGTGAAAGGCTGAGGCCCATAGGATGGCACTACCATGGTTGAAAGAAGAAATTAGAAAAGTAGCTGAGGTAAATCAAGTAGCAGTGATTAGGTTCTGCCAAGCTTGGGTTTTGAAAGCTGTGGTTTTCAGAAAAGATAGGAGTTACAAGGGCAGATTTTAAGTGTATTGGATCGGAAAATTGGTCAGGGAGGATCGCATGTCGGTAAGTGAGCCTGCCTGATTTTTCATCCATTTAAATGAATCGGCTAGGCTCCCTTATGGGCGTGCAATCCTTCCTGCCTAATTCTCCTCTGTGCCCAGGTGATCCAATATATCCGGGTGAAGGAACAGGAAAGTCTGCCCCACACAGTTGTGATGTCCAAGGGAAGAATGGGTTAGAGTAAGAAACATTGCGATGAGTCTTGATTTCAACAAAGTGAGGATGAAGGAAGCAGGAAAATTACAAAGCGTGGTCTATTTGGAGCTGATTTTTTTTTGTATCTTGTGCATGGTTTTCAGTGGCTCATGTGCTTGTTCATATTAATTCTAAATGGGTTAGTGACTTTGTTAAAATAGAGCATATAAGAATTTTACACAAGTGCATTAATCAGTGCGCTAAAAATATCACACAGCAGAATTTCAGCCCCCCAGGAGAGCTAGATGAGCCCCTCTAGGTATGGTACCAAAAGAACACTGGAGGGAGATTGCTCTGTGTGGGATAAGGGATTAAGTGTTCATTAAACTATATCAATTTGGTGCATTAACATTTAGGGATGGGCAATAAATGCTGACCTTGCCAGCAACGCCCAAATCCCATGAACGAATAAAAAAAACAGAGCCAATGCTACCTTTTCCCCACCCTCCCAAAATTGCTCCTAAGAATTAACAGGTGTTACATAGAATTACATAGAACAACATAGAATGTACAGCAGAGAAACAGGCCATTCGGCCCAACAGGTCCATGCCGGTGTTTATATTCCACACGAGCCTCCTCCCACCCATCTTCATCTAATCCCATCAACATATCCTTCTATTCCTTTCTCCCTCATGTGTTTATCTAGCTTCCCTTAAATGCATCTATGTTATTTGCCTCAACTACTCCTTGTGGTAGCGAGTTCTACATTCTAACCACTCTCTGGGTGAAGAAGTTTTTCCTGAATTCCCTATTGGATTTATTAGTAACTATTTTATAATTATGGCCCCTAGTTCTGGTCACCCCTGCAAATGGAAACATCTTCTCTATGTCTACCCTATGAAACTCTTTCATAATCTTAAAGACCTCCATCAGGTCACCCCTCAGTCTTCTCTTTTCCAGAGAAAAGAGCCCCAGCCGGTCAATCTTTCCTGATAGGTAGAACCTCTCAGTTCTGGCATCATCCTAGTAAATCTTTTTTGCACCTTCTCCAGTGCCTCTATATCCTTTTTATAATATGGAGGCAAGAATTGTGCACAGTACTCCAAGTGTGGTCTAATGCAAGTTTAACATAACTTCCCTGCTTTTCAATTCTATCCCTCTAGAAATGAACCCCAATGCTTTGTTTGCTTCTATTAGGCCTTATTAACCTGCGTCGCTACTTTTAGTAATTTGTGCATCTGTACCCCCAGATTCCTCTGCTCCTCAACCTCATTTAGACTCTTATTTTCCAAGGAGCATGTGGCCCCCTTATTCTTCCTACCAAAATGTACCACCTCACACTTATCTATATTGAAATTCATTTGTCAATTACACGCCATTCTGCAAGTTTATTAATGTCTTCCTGTATTTTGTCGCAGTCCTCCTCAGTATTAACTATACAACCCAATTTGATGTCGTCTGCAAATTTTGAAATTGTACTTCCGATTCCCGAGTGCAAATCGTTTGTGTAAATGGTGAACAACCGTGGCCCCAGCACCGATCCTTGTGGAACACCACTTCCCACCTTTTGCCAGTCTGAGTAACTATCTTTAACCCTTACTCTCTGTTTTCTGTTTTGTAGCCAGCTTGCTATCCATTCTGTTAGCTGTCCCCTGACTCCACATGCTCTTTTGAAATCCGTGCTGAATATTCTTTATTATATTTTCAGTTTCTAGATGTTTTTCTGTTACATCTTTGAGTAAGGATTCCTACCACTGACGTTAAGCTAATTGGTCTATTGTTTCCAGGACTTGTTCTATCTCCCTTTTAAAATATAGGAATCACATTAGCTGTTCACCAGTCCTCTGGCACTATTCCCTTTTCGAATGAATTTTTATATATATGTAATCGTGCCTCTGCTATCTCTTCCCTAACTTCTTTTAGTATGCGCGGATGCAATCCATCCGGACCAGGGGTTTTATTTTCTAAGTTTGATTAGTTTATCAATTATCTCCCTCCTTTCTATCTTAAATATCTTTATACTTTCTAATGTCATGCCCACCATGTTAGTCTCCCTGGTAATTATTTAATATTTCTGCCATTTCGCTGTTATTACCTGTGTGTATCCCTTAGTGGCCCTATCCCTTATCCTGATTTTCTTTTGTCATTTATGTGTCTGTAGAATACTTTACTATTTCTTTCTATATTGCTTGATATAATATACATTAACTCAAAGATCCTGTATTAACAGTGCTATTGCTCATTAAAGGCAGGTCAAGGAGCAATTGAAGATGTTCTTCCAAACTTCCCAAGGTTTGAATCTTAATGGAAAAGCATAAATGATGTTTGCTCAGAGCTGCGTTAAAGCACTGCAATGAACAGGCAGGTGAGTAAAGTGACAGACAAAGCCAGCGTATGGAAGCTAAAATAAATGCATAAAGTGACACAGCAAGTGAACAAAAATCATTAGGGGCTCTGTTGGAAAGTGCTTCTTAAGGCAGAAGTGGATGCCTAGGGTATGTGGTAACAACAACGTTAAAGACATGATTTATGTTTCTGTGATACAGCATATCGACGCAAGAAAGAAAGAAAGAACTTGCATTTATATCGCATTTTTCACAACCTCAGGATGTCCCCAAAGTGCCTTACAGCCAATTAAGTACTTTTGAGGTGTCGTCACTGATGTAATGTTGGGAACGCCTATTTGCACACAGCAAGGTCTCAAAAACAACAATGAGATAATGACCAGAGAAAATAGAGCTAAACAGAAGGCTTGCACAATTCTGTTGAATTGTTAATTTGGCATTGTGAGCGAAGATCGGGATGTCACTATCAATGCTTCTGAAATTTATTACACTTGCTGACGTTCAACCTGCTGTTTGTGCGGCAGGACTGAATTTTGCTGCTTGATATGAGACAGGTATTTAAAATAAGAATTAAAAAAAGGATGCCTGAGCATCAGATGTTTTCCCAGGTTGCACATTTCAGCATGACTCTTTCTGAGCTGAGCACAGGAGCTGGCTAATGCTGTTGCAAGTTCATAAATACATGCATGCTTTATCACTTTTTTGCTACTGACAGTACAAAATAATATGTTCACAGATATCATGATTATGTATTCAAGTTTATAAGGCATGCCCAATATTGCAGACATTAAATAATTGCATGTCCTGTGTACGAGTAACAGGTTACACTCCTACCAATTACCTCCCTTTGGGCCATGTAATTTGAACTCATTCAGAAATGACTGCCCTGTTCCAGTAGTCAGTGTATTTTGCAGATGATGACAAGTACCTAAAAAGAACAAGGAGCATTATTTTTTTTAACATAGGGTGCAATGTTTTAAATAGAAAAAAGCAGAATGGTTGACATTACAACTGTAAGTTAATGCAGTGACTTGAAGAACATTTAGTTCCCCACAAAAAAAGGAGACACACTTCTGTTAGTTTATTTAACTTTTCCAGGTTATTAATTGCCTGGTCAGTAAGGCATTATTACAGGTTCAGTTTAAGCACGAGTTGTAACACATCCCATCTCTCTCACGGTGCACAAAGTGAAGTGATGCTCTCCTGTGAGTGGGCCTCCTTGTGGACAATCCATCCCTGTCCCCCTTAACAAGCCACAATCATCTCTTAAACTATCCCAGCTCACAGGTAAGGGGCAAAACTGCATACTCAAACATGGAAGTTTTCTAGGTTGTGTTACTAAATCTATCTGGATTGCTGGATTACCTTCAAAATGAAACCTATTAATGCACATAAATTAATGGAAATCCATGTCCTTACAAGATAGAACAATACATTTGGAGATTAATAAAAGATAATAAGCTTAGTAAGCAATGTTACATTGAAGGTTAATTCTTAATGCTGACTGTAAAATGATGGAAATCAGGTTTTGTATAAATATTATATGATGCTTCAATGTAACAGCTTCTTCACGTCTAGTTTTAATTGCACAATCAATAACATTATCACAGTTCTAACTGAGCTCAACAGGAGGATGCCTGGAAGGAGGTATACTATTAGACAGTCAGACATTACAGATTGTTCTGAAAGAAAAGGCATTACTTATTCGATTAAACCTTTTGTTTTGTTGCACTAAATACATTTCCTCATTTTAGAACAGTTATATTATTTTGTTCTTGGCTGTATCTCTTCTACATCACACAGATATATTTTCTTTCAATTTATAAATCCAGTAGCAGTGTGTATGATGAGTTTTGTCAGTTTACAGTCCAAGTTCTCATAAAAGAAAGAAACATAGTGCCTTTCACAACCTCAGGACATCCCAACGCCTTTACAGCCAATGAAGTACTTTTGAAGTATAGTCACTGTTGCAATGTAGGAAATGCGGAAGTCAATTTGCGCACAGCAAGGTCCCACAAACAATGTCATTGTGACCAGATAATCTGTTTTTAGAGATGTTGGTTGAGGGATGTGTTGGCCAGGACACCGAGGAGAACACCCATGCTCTTCTTCAAAATAGTGCAACTGGATCTTTCATGTCCACCTGAGAGGACAGATGGGCCTTGGTTTAACGACTCATCTGAAAGACAGCACCTCTGATAGTGCAACATTCCCTCAGTATTGCACTGGAGTGTCAGCCTAGGTTTTATGCTCAAATTCCTGGAGTGGGACTTAAACTCGCAACATTCTGACTCAGAGGCAAGAGTGTTCCCACTGAGTCACCGCTGACACTATAACACATAAAGTCATTTTGACCAACATACCTGCAGATTTGTGGGAGGGACAGAGGTTCTCAAATTAAAAGGCAGTATATGCCCAACAAGTAAATAACTAAAAGATGACTGGACAAAAGGTAATTCCAACTTTCAACAGAGCACATTCAAGAGCAATCAAAGGATATATGTTGATATTAAAGTGATGTTATAATGAATTCTACTAGAAGCGATGAATCTGTACAAATGTTCCCATGTTTGGTTAAAAACAAAATTACAAAATAAGGAACTAAAATTGTAGAACTTTTGAGGTGTGAGAAATGAAAAAGGACTTCACCAATCATCAATCTGCTAGGACAGTCCAAATAACAACAACTTGCATTTATATAGCGCCTTTAATGTAGTAAAACTTCCCAAGGTGCTTCATCGGAGCGTTATCAGACAAAATTAGCCACCGAGCCACATAAGGAGATATTAGGACAGGTGACCAAAAGCTTGGTCGAAGAGATAGATTTTGAGGAGTATCTTAAAGGAGGAGAGAGAGGCAGAGAGGCGGAGAGGTTTGGGGGGGGAGGGAGGCGGTGCCCCAAGCTTCGGGCCTAGGTAGCTGAAAGCACGGTTGCCAATAATGGAGCAATTAAAATCAGGGATGCACAAGAGGCCAGAATTGGAGAAGCGCAGAGATCTCAGAGGGTTGTAGGGCTGGAGGAGTTTACAGAGATAGGGAAGGGCAAGGCCATGGAGGGATTTGTAAACCAGGATGACAATACTTGTACACGACTACATAAACCTTTGATGCCTTCAAACCTTCACAGTTATCGCACATAGATAAAAACTAAATAAGCCTACCAAGTCTGAAGATTTTGAGTTTAGTTTCAGAAACATAAGTTTGCATTCTCATGTAATGACTACTGCTCTCTGTGCTGAGTTCTGTGATTGATAGGAGTCCGGGAATGGGGAACACATGTCTGTGCCATAAACGTGCAGACAGAATCTTCTTGGAACCAACTTTCTCCTGAGAAAACTTGAATATCTTTATGGAAGAAGATGCTACCAGGAAAATCTGTGATGAGATCACCTTAGCTCTACCTGTGGAGAAAGTCCAACAACATTGAATAACCACAGCTGTAAATCTGATCAGTGTCTTATCAGTGTTTATTGCAAAGCATTGAGTTCAAACTTCTGTGAAATTATTGCAATTTGTCTTATTTAATATTTCTTAGAGCTTATTGATTTGCTGACATAAATATACTGATATTTGTTTATGTGCATTTTTTCACACAAAAATTCAATGGCATGACATAGAAAGACTGCAGGGCAAACATATATTTACGCCCTTCAAAACACATCTTACTCAAAAAGAAAGCGTTGACAAAAAGGTTGATAATATTTACCAGACGAACATAAAATTTAATTTTCTTTTTCAAATGGTTGAACAGTCTGACCACAGCCTGAAAAGGACTGAAGTGAAAATATTTCAAATAATTTGGTAAAATGGATCTATTCTGACATTACCAATCAATATCATGGATGTCTCTTTCAATACTAATCAACAAAAAATAAAGATAAAATATGTTTACTGTTAGTGACAAAGCGAGCTGACTGTAGTGCACTATTTACAAGTTTCCATGGTAAATCTGAATATGAGTTCACAGAACAGAAACAAAAAATGGGGAACAACAAAAGAAATATAGTTTAATGACCTTTTATAAATGTCACGTTAAAAATCAGACTGCGAAATGAGTTTGCTTTTGGAGATTACGTTCTGTTCAAACAATACTTGATGGCAAAAAAAGGTAAATGCACAACACAGACGAACAATGACAAAACGTGAAAAATTGTTATACTTCTAGTCCTGGATTTTTAAAGCCAATAATAAACACCAAATTTAAATAACCCACTCTGAAAATAAATCGGACTGTTACAGAAAGAATTGAAGTGTGCACGAAAAGCAGTCGATTAAGAAGCTAGGTGTTTCAGCGTTAGAACATTGTGTTCCTTTAACTTTGAGACCTAGGTTTAAACTCAGCCCACACAAGGGTAAAGGCCTTCTCTCTCTGAAAGCTGTAAAAGGTCATAAGTAAAATTGGTTTGGGCAATCTCGGTACACAGTATAAAACTGCCCTAAAATTGCAATAAGTAGTATTAATTCAGCAATATGTCGACCAAGTTTCAGTGCTGTTGGGACCATTGAAATGTCAACTGTGGATTGTAACAAAGTAGCCTGCTATGCTAGATTGACATTTTTGAGTTTGCTTGATCACCGCAGGGAGTCTGGAGAATATTTCACAAAGCCTCAACGTCTTAAAATTTTTACCTGTGGTTAGTCACCTCCCTCAGGAGATTCAATCTTTGGCAGGTTCCTTGATAAAGCAAATGGTACATAGCATGTAGGAGCAAAGGGCTTAATAGACGAAAAACTTTATCTCAGTGTATTTTCTTAATTTCCAATCTACATGTTTGCCTACAGAGAATTTAAAATTTCATGCTTGTTTTGCGAGTCAGAACAAGACCTGATTTTCCAGTCCCTATTTAGAAACATCGGCACCAGTAGGTGTTGTCCTAAAGTTTTCACATCCATAAAGAGATTGTGGAATGCATTAGCTGCCAGATGAACTCTGATGACCTTCATTTCAGGCACCTGTCAAATATGTATTCCAGATAAAGAACAGCTGTCAGAACATCTCAACCTAGAACAGTGAAGTGCTTCTCTAACACCAGAAAATAAATCTTTTCTATTTGGCATTATATTTGGCATTTAGAGAACATTTTCTGAACACCAAGAAGTTCGATATGGAGGGTTAGAGGACTTCCCCTCTAAGAGATGAACTTTTTGTTGCAGGTTCTGAAAGGGAGTGTGCATGATCTAACTGTCCATATAAAACAGAAGGTCTGGACTTTTGAGAAAGAATTGATTGATGTTTAGTTCTAACAGATCCAACAGCCAAGCTCTAAGTGACTTCGTCAGACACTTTTGGGGAAGTGGTTGATTTTCCTGACCTTTACCCTTAAGGAATATCTGTGTCCCAGGTACAAAGGTCGAGCTAAAGATCTGGAGGCCCATTTCACCAGGACTAAGTCCCCCTTATGTTGCCCTGGAATTTCCAAGACTTCCTCAGGGGAGGAAGGGCAGGGCTAAGCCTGTGTCTGCAGAAAGCAGAGGGCTTTCACAAACATTTAATTGAGGTGGGAGGGGGCATTCTTGGTCTCCCCTCTCATGTTCCTGCACTGTCCAGTGAAACCTGGTGCTATACCTTGCCCTTGGACACCCAGCAATAGCAGCATCTGCAGGGGATTCTGGAGATACACCGAAGACAGGCAGGTGCGTCTGACTTTGTAGTTTTAGATTTCCCCCCCTCCCCCCTCCCAGATTGTTAGGATCTTCATCAGCAGCCAGAAGGCCATGATCTCAAAGGCCCAATACACAGTTGCAGGCCTGAGCAACTACAGCTGCACCCATTTTCCAGGCACAAGCCATTTCTGTCTATGATAGACTATTTATAACATTCTTTCCTGCTGGTAATAGCACACACGGGGTTAAAATTGGTTACTGCTAGCTTTTTCTGCAAGCTGCATAAAATATGCATTGATATGCATGGAGTTGCCATTACCCTCAGGTCGAGACTATTCTTATAGATCATTCAAAATGTTTGGAACAGATCAATAGGTTTCCTAGGCAGGAGTGAAGCCAAACCATCTAATTACAAGCATTTGGTGAATGGCTAACCATCAAATGTTGTTAAGGGAAATATAGTTTAATTTTTTCTTTTGCTCTGGGTTATCTTAAAAAAAAATTGGAACTATACCTCAGGCGGTGTTGTACAACGAGAGTAGTCAGCCTGAAATCTGGTGAGGGAAGAGGAAGGTTATCAGTCCTGTGGTAACATATAGCTTTTTTAAAAATTCATTCACGGGATGTGGGTGTCGCTGGCGAGGCCAGCATTTATTGCCCATCCCTAATTGCCCTTGAGAAGGTGGTGATGAGCCGCCTTCTTGAACCGCTGCAGTCCGTGTGGTAACGGTTCTCCCTCAGTGCTGTTAGGAAGGGAGCTCCAGGATTTTGACCCAGCGACAATGAAGGAACGGCGATATATTTCCAAGTCGGGATGGTGTGTGACTTGGAGGGGAACGTGCAGGTGGTGTTGTTCCCATGTGCCTGCTGCCCTTGTCCTTCTAGGTGGTAGAGGTCGTGGGTTTGGGAGGTGCTGTCAAAGAAGCCTTGGCGAGTTGCTGCAGTGCATCCTGTGGATGGTGCACACTGCAGCCATGGTGCGCCGGTGGTGAAGAGAGTGAATGTTTAGGGTGGTGGATGGGTGTCAATCAAGCGGGCTGCTTTGTCCTGGATGGTGTTGAGCTTCTTGAGTGTTGTTGGAGCTGCACTCATCCAGGCAAGTGGACAGTATTCTATCACACTCCTGACTTGTGCCTTGTAGATGGTGGAAAGGCTTTGGGGAGTCAGGAGGTGAGTCACTCGCCGCAGAATACCCAGCCTCTGACCTGCTCTCGTAGCCACAGTATTTATATGGCTGGTCCAGTTAAGTTTCTGGTCAATGGTGACCCCCAGGATGTTGATGGTGGGGGATTCGTCGATGGTAATGCCGTTGAATGCCAAGGGGAGGTGGTAGACTCTCTCTTGTTGGAGATGGTCATTGCCTGGCACGAATGTTACTTGCCACTTCTCAGCCCAAGCCTGGATGTTGTCCAGGTCTTGCTGCATGCGGGCACGGACTGCTTCATTATCTGAGGGGTTGCGAATGGAACTGAACACTGTGCAATCATCAGCGAATATCCCCATTTCTGACCTTATGATGGAGGGAAGGTCATTGATGAGGCAGCTGAAGATGGCTGGGCCTAGGACACTGCCCTGAGGAACTCCTGCAGCAAAGTCCTGGGGCTGAGATGATTGGCCTCCAACAACCACTACCATCTTCCTTTGTGCTAGATATGACTCCAGCCACTGGAGAGTTTTTCCCCTGATTCCCATTGACTTCAATTTTACTAGGGCTCCTTGGTGCCACACTCAGTCAAATGCTGCCTTGATGTCAAGGGCAGTCACTCTCACCTCACCTCTGGAATTCAGCTCTTTTGTCCATGTTTGGACCAAGGCTGTAAAGAGGTCTGGAGCCGAGTGGTCCTGGCGGAACCCAAACTGAGCATCGGTGAGCAGGTTATTGGTGAGTAGGTGCTGCTTGAAAGCACTGTCGACGACACCTTCCATCACTTTGCTACATAAGAAGTAACCACTTAATGGCCAGTTTAATATTGAGGGCTAAGACAGGAGAAACATCTTTGTTGTTTTTGTTATTTCGAGGAGATGAGTTAAGTTTGTAACTATTCTGAATATACTGTTGATACTGAATACCACTCATTTACCTGTTTATAGAATCATAGAATCTTACAGCACAGACAGATGCCATTTGGCCCATCGTGCCTGTGCCGGCTCTTTGAAAGAGCTATCCAATTAGTCCCACTCCCTTGCTATTTCCCCATAGCCCTGCAATTTTCTCCCCTTCAAATATTTATCCAATTCCCTTTTGAGAGTTACTACTGAATCTGCTTCCACCACCCTTTCAGGCAGTGCATTCCAGGTCATAACAATTTGTTTAGTGCTTTATAACCTGAGCCAATATCTGATTGAGTATATATTCTTCCACCTACTGAAGATGAGGAGATCACAATATAATCCAGTAATCCCAGGTACAGTGATGAGGGTTCCCTATTCCACCCCTAGGTCTTGTTACATTTACCTGGATAAATTAGGTATGTAAAGGCACACTTTGGCTCATAGGAGATGGAGATCCACTTATGAGAGTGGTCAGTGACAATGAACCCAAGGAAAATATCTAGTGTCCAAAGTCAAAAATGTAACACCCTGAATGACACTTGAACCCTTTCTCTTGAAGACTTGGAAGCAAATCTTCTGGCAGCACATAATATCAGAGCTGCTGCAGTGTCTGATAAAACAAAGGGACAAGGCAAGATCTGAAGGAAGACCAAGTAAACGAGGCCAACTTTTTCTCCCATACCATATGAGTTGGTCAGCTCACTACAATCATTGGTTTTTTACCATTGCCTTAGCCAATCATGATGTTCTCTTTTGCTAAAAAAAATCCTTCTCTCCTCTGTGACCTAGATTGTTTGTGCTTTTTGTTTAGATTTGGACTATAGACCCATTTCAAAAGGCTGATGCCCAGTGTATGAGGGTGCAGCAAAACTTTAATTCATCTGAAAGTGGCCTTCCAGAAAGGTGCACTCTTTGAAGCCTTCATTAAAGGCAATGGAAAAATTTTGATAGCCCTTCGTTGCTGGCTCAATGACAAAAAATATGGAACTTTAACCTGGTGTGTTCATGTACCAAGATAACTGTAATTTGGATACTGAAGGAATTTTGTAAAAGTAAAATAAATTCTCTGTTGTGGAGAAATGTATAGACACTGAAGCTTCTTCCATCAAGTATAGGTGGAGAGGGTGCTAGGAATAATAATGCAGAAACTACAAGCTATATTTGAATGACCAATTCCAAAGCAGAAAAAAACTCTCACTTTCACTCTTTCAGTTAGAAAACAATGGCAAGAAAAAGAACAGAGAAATTAGATTGGGGTCACAGTTAGATTGGGGGAGTGCTACCCACTGAGTTACAGGATGTCAGCTGTGGTTCAGTGGGTAGCACTCCCGCCTCTGACTCAGAAGGTTGTGTGTTCATAGTCCCACTCCAGGGACTTGAGCACAAAATCCAGGCTGATACTCCAGTGCAATACTGAGGGGGTTCTGCACTGTTGGAGGTGCTGTCTTTCGGATGAGATGTTAAAACCAGTGCCCCATCTGCCCTCTCAGGTGGACGTAAAAGATCCCATGGCACTATTTTGAAGAAGAGCAGGGGAGTTCTCCCTGGTGTCCTGGCTGTTAGCGTGGATTTTGGACTGTTGACTTCATCGTTGCCTTTAATTCAACAGTCCAAAATCCACGCTAACACTGGCCAACATTTATCCCTCAACCAACATCACTAAAAACAAATTATCTGGTCATTATTATTTGTGGGACCTTGCTGTGTGCAAATTGGCTGCCGTGTTTCCTACATTACAACAGTGACTACACTGCAAAAAAGTATTTCATTGGCTCTAAAGTGCTTTGGGGCGTCCTGAGGTCATGAAAGGCACCATATAAATACAAGTCTTTCTTTTTATCATATGGTTCACATAAAGTTAGGGAAAGGAAATGCCTATGACTTCACCTCAATTGGATATCAGACCTATTCTAACATATGGGGAGAATGTATGAGTGAAAAAAATGGAACGCAGAATTTCACATTGGCACCATGAAGGGTGTTCTGGATGGTTGGATTTTCAGGGCAATGTCGAGAGAATTCTAAATTGCTTCTGACGTATGCAATATCTAACCTAGGAACACTTGATGTTGTCACTTTTCACAAAGTGAAAAAAAAAGTTCTATTCTCCAACAATGTCATCCATCACTTTGATAAGTACAAAAATGCACAAAGGGCGACAGTGCAATTTTCAAAGACTAGATGACTGTTATTTGGGCTATCCACAAAAACAAAGCTAAACAAAGCATTTCTCTTGAAAAATAATTAGCTTTAAGAAATAACGTTTTGGTATTTGCTTCCTTTGAGTGTCACAATTTTAAAAGTCATTGCTACCTGCCAAAGAAACATCATTCTGTTTTAGCCCATCTGTGCGACTCTGACTTTTCTTAACCTATTTATTATTTCGAAAAAGAGCAGGAGAGTTCTCCCCGGTGTTCTGGCCAATATTTATCCCATAACCAACATTGCTAAAACAGATTATCTGGTCAATATCACATTGCTGTTTGTGGGAGATTGCTGTGTGCAAATTGGCTGCCGCATTTCCGACATTACATCAGTGACTTCACTTCAAAAGTACTTCATTGGCTGTAAAGCAGTTTGGGACATCCTGAGGTCGTGAAAGGCGCTATATAAGTGCAAGTCTTTCTTTCTTTTATCTATCTTCCAAAATTTCTAGCTAGAAGATAGAATCGCTGGGCTGCACAGAATCTTAACCTGCAAGAAACCCTGGAAGGCATGTCCTCACATCTATCTAAATATAAAATGGATTCACTTGGCATTAGCCAAAGTGATACTGCTCCTAATGGGAAATTCTACCGTGTAGAGATAAACAGAAAAAAAACTGCAAATGCTGAAGATCTGAAATAAGAATAGAAAATGCTGCAAATTCACAACAGGTCCATCAGCATCTGGAGAGAGAAAAGACGATCCCAAAGTGTTAATAGAGTAAATGGGGTGAAACCGTTTCCACTCGCAGGAGGGTTGGTAACCATAGGACACAGATTTAAGCCAAATTGGCAAAAAAGCCAGGGGGGAGATGAGGAGAAATATTTTTTCTCAGCGAGTTGTTATGATCTGGAATGCACTGCCTGAAAGGGTAGTGGAAGCAAATTCAATAGTAACTTTTTAAAGGCAATTGTATCTCTACTTAAAAAGGATAAATTTATAGGGCTATGGGGAAAGAGTAGGGGAGTGGAACTAATTGGATAGCTCTTTCAGACTGCCGGCTCAGGCATAATGGGCTGAATGGCTTCATTGATGATTCTATGAGTCTTTGATTAAGCCATCTTTTCACTCTTCATAGGATGATGGAGCTGCTGATTTTCCCATACATATGGCCGAGAAAAGCTGAGATGCACTGTGCATATTATGAGCAGGCTATGGTAAGCTTCACAAGAACCAAGAGATTTAAACCAAGGTCTTTCTCTATTTTCACCAGACTGTCTTTATGAGTCCATTTTTAATCCGTGTGAATTTCTAACAAAACCTTGGGGCTGAGAGATCGTTGGGCTGCATTTTACAGTGGATGATACATTAACTAGCCTATTTTGGAGTGGGTTTACTGGGCAGTAATAGCATCTATAGTGTAAACACGTATTCCCTCTGGCAGCCATGCTGAAAGTAATAGGTATTTGGGATAAATCTTGTGCAAGTTTTCGATTGTTTCATGAACAGCAGCATTGAGCCCAACCAGAGGTTGCACTTTAAAGAAAGAGCTCGTTCAGTAATGGTTGGCATCTGGTCTTCAGCAGGTTATGACTCAGGTCAAAAACAGAAAATGCTAAGAACACTCAGCAGGTCAGTCAATATCTGTGGAGAGAATAGATGGGAGGTGTGGGGCCTTTGTCAGTACACTGTTTACATAATATATTTTGCATGAGGCAGGCAAAATACTTGCAGCACATCCAGCTCACATTTCACTGATGGGAAAGATGCCCTAACCCTTTCACCCTTCTGTTGGAAGTATTTCCTTTTTTCAATAATAATGTCAGAATATTGATTTTGCAAAACTTAAATATGCAAAAGAGGACTTACCATCATCAGTGGAATACCTACGCCAGTTAATTCAACTATTTTCCACCAGCAGTAAATCCTTAACATTGAGCCAGTTATAAGTAGTGCTTCCCTACTTTTCATTAGTTTTTAAGTTCAGTCCTGGCATAATATTTTGAGCACATCATGTTCTCCAGAATAACAGCAACAACAAAAACTTGCATTTTTATAGCACCATTAACATAGAATAAAATCCCAAGGCATTTCACAGGAGTGTAACCAGAAAAAAATGGATGCAGAGACAAAGAAGGAGGTATTAGGAAAGGATCACCAAAAGCTTGGTCAAAGAGGTGGGCATTAAGGAGGGTCTCAAAGGAGGAGAGGGAGGTGGAGAGGCGGAGAGGTTTATGGAGGGAATTCCAGAGCATGGGGTCTAAACGGCTTACGGCTCGGCCGTCAATGGTGGGGCGAGGTGGGAGGGGGGAATGATGCACAGACGGCCAGAGTCAGAGGAACGGAGAGATCAGGGGCAGGGGGGGTATTGCAGAGCTGGAAGAAGTTACAGAGATAGTGAGGGGCAAAACCATGATGGGATTTAAACACATTATAAGTATAATAATCTGCTGTCCCTTCATTGTGTTTTTGTTTTACCACACTGAGAGATTGCAAAATCTTTGTCAATTTCTAAAATAAATTGCAGAATTCAACAATGTTGTGCGGACCCACGTCAAAGTTTCTGTTTTGCCCAAAGCAATTTGTTCCTCCAAGTTATTCACATGCATCCTCACTGTTATCCTCTCTAATGGAATTGCTACACTACCAGAATAAGCTGCCCAGCCTCTCCCTTAACAATACAATAACCCAAATGAATTCATCAGAAGTAGCATTTACAATACTGAAGCATATATTATTGCAAGTTCTACTAATAACCAATTTTCTCTACCAGTGTACTTCTGTAACTTTGAAATATCAGCGAGTTGATGACTGATTTCTTGCCGTAGACAGCTGCTCGGGTGAAAGCTTCCGTTTCAATCATTCCCCATTCTAGCATTATTTTTTATTTTCTGCGACAACCAAAGTTATACCACAAGTGTGTCACCATGCGTGGAGCAATACTTGGCTCCGTGGCAGCATTCCTGCCTCTGAGTCAGAAGGTTATGAATACTGGGTTGACATCCAGTGGGGTAATCTCGTCCCAAGGGAGGGGGGCAAACTTCCCCACCCCCATCATAGTCCCAGCGAGCAAGGGACCAGATCTCTGACCTATGATTAAGCGGTTGGCATCCAGCGGGGTAATCCCATCAGATGGAAGTGGAGTGGTGATCCCTCATTGCAGCTGGCCGGTTCTCCTGGTAGGAGATGATGAGTCCGGCTGGCAACCTGTCCACATATAAACAAAAAGGGAATTCGTCACAGCAACGACCCAGAGCACAATCTGCTGGACATAAAGCAGAGGAAGAATTGGGTTGCCTCGTGTGCCTTGTACGGTTTTGATTTATTAATTATTAAAATGTGATTCACTATAATTTCTCTCAGAAAATAGATAACTAAAGAATAAACAAAGCAATAGCAAGGAACACCCATCAGTAACAGTGCTGCTCATTTTTTCCCATTCACACCAACAAAAGTGGTGTGAGATCAAACATTACAAATGAGATTCTTGAATGCATAAATTGTTTTCCACCATGCATTTCAGATCATTCCTTCACTCAGATCTGATCACACAGAGTGATCACAGACATCAGTGCTGAGGGATTACTGAATTGTAAGACGAGGTATTAAATCCAGTGCTTTAAAATGATATCATGTCAGTTTTCAAAGAAGAGCAGGTAGTTTGCCTGATGTCATGGCCAACATTCCTGCTTAGCCAAAATCACCAAATGTTCATCTCAGCCATGGGCTCAGTTAGTAGTACTCTCACCTGTGAGTCAGAAGGTTGTGGGTTCAAGTCCCACTCCAGTGACTTAAGCACAAAATCTAGGCTAACAGTGCAGTACTGAGGGAGTGCTACATTGTTGGAGGCATTAAACTAAGGTCCTGTCTGCCCACTCAGGTGGATGTCACTATTTCAAAGAAGAGCAGGGGAGTTCTCCCCAGTATCCAGGCCAATATTTATCCCTCAACCAACATCACTGAATCAGATTATCTGGTCATTATCCCATAGCTGTTTGTGGGACCTTGTTGTGTTTCCTACATTACAACAGTGACTACACTTCAAAAGTATGTCATTGGCTTTAAAATGCGTTGGGATGTCCTAAGGTGCTATAGAAATGCAAATCTTTCTTTTTTTCATTGCTGTTTGTGAGATGTTACTGATGTAGAATGGCCTAACAATTACATAACAGTCATTGCCCTTTGAAAGTAATTAATTGTATGAAGAGCTTTGGAACATGATATGATAAGGAATTACATAAATTAAACAATAATACTTGCATTTAGAAGTTCTTGTAATGAACTTACCACTGATTATTTCTTTTGTCTTATTAGTTATTGGCGAATCCTTCAAATGCTGCTTCTATTTTTATTTAAATCACAAAATATAATGTTTATGAAATGCTTAAATATAAAAATGAAGCTGGCAGTGCAGACATAGGTCAATACTATTCAGCATGCAGTTTATTAAAATTAAAATTTGGTTCAACTTAAGCATCTAATTTGCAAGCTTCTTTTCCCAGACATAAACTAATGACATGCATGGCAGCACAGAATGGAATAGAACTTCTCCCAGTATGTTTGACATTGCAGTTTTCACTCAACATTTGACTTTACTCCAGAACCGATGCTATAGAAGAAAATGGGTAACTCTTATTTAAATTACGAAAAATTAATCGAATAAAGTGATTTAGTTGATGTCACGAGCTAAACTAGTGATGGTGAATCTTTGATATTATTTCATTTTGAAACCCTGAGATTGGATAGGTGTCTTAAATTAACTGAGAAAGATCCATTGTTTATAGATGGCTGTCTGTTTTTTTTTTGACAATTTTAGTTCCATATTTCTCTTCCTTTTGAAGATGGAAGTAGGTGACATAGAACAAAGAGTGGTATTGATTTTATGGCATAGGACCTAAAGATATATTGGAATTCTGATGCTCGATCTAAAGGTACATTAGATTTATGAGGAACATCCTGCAATATTACCAGGCTTTTTTTTCTCCGTATGAGGTTACAGGAAAATTGCTAACATTATACAAAAGAAATCTAAACATAGCTATAAGGTATTATATCAGTAACAGTTCACTACTGGGTTTATCACATAACTGTGAGAAGTCAATAACTCATTGAGTGATAATATTATTACTGGTGCTGCTACTTCTATAATATGCTTTTTATTCTATTTTCCTGAACATTATTCAACGTAAAATAACATATCACAGAACATAAAGGGCGCTAAATTACCTTTGTTTCGGGACAAAGGCAATTGTGCCTTTGTTTTGACACAATTGCCATTATTTCGGCGCTACGCGGCTCCCGGAGTTCAAAGATGGCATCTTGGATGCGCACGTACGTTTCTAGCGTGATTTGCGCCAGACACCATCTTGGTAAAGGGATTAGCGCATGCACAGAGAGCGAACGCCTGCATCATCTAAAGTAAGGAGAAAATGCGTACAATCAGTGTGCAACGCTGATTTAAAGTGATAGACACCATTTTGGGACTTAACGCTCCACTCATTGCACTTATCCATGCACAGCTGGACATGTCTTAGTGTGCCTGAAGGACCCCCACCAGTGCTATTTAAAAGGATCATGCAGGTGTTGCAGGTTAGTTGCTGGATTATTGCTTCTGGCTGCTGGTAGAATAGGAAGTGTTTATTGAAGCTCCCTATACTTACTGAGAGTTGCTAGAGTATATTTGAGAGTGGTTTGGCAGGTACTGCCTTACGGTTGGGAAGTTAAAACAGTGGTTGAATAAGATTCCTGGCAACCATGGGTGGTCTGCTAGGGCTCCCGCGAGCATTGAACATGACTGGGAGCATGCAGAGGCGCCATGCAGAGCAGGTCAAGCTATGAGGAGAGGGAAAAGGAGGAGGAGGTACAGGGCACTGAGCAGGAGGCCATATCCCATTAGGACCTTCAGGGAACAATACTCTTACCTCAACATGAGTGACGATCAATGCATACAATGGCTGAGGTTCACCAAAGAGGTAGTGACAGAGATCTGTCAACTGCTGCAGCCACAACTACAGCCTCAGAGCAGGGCAAGGACAGCATTGCCTGTGGCTGTGAAGGTAATCGTGGCGCTGAACTTCTATGGCTCTGGATCCTTTCAGGCCTCTGCTGGCAATCTGTACCACTTCTCATAGTGTGCAGTGCACTGCTGCATAAGGGAGATCACGGAGGCACTTTACGAGCTGCGCAACAGGTTCATCACGTTCCCTCTTGATTAAGAGAAGCAGAACGAGTGAGCACTAGGGTTTGCTCACATTGCAGGATTCCCCATGGCGCAGGGTGCCATTAACTGCATGCATAGTGCCTTGCACGCTCCACATATCAACTCGGCCATCTTCATAAACCTAAAGAGGTCCCACTCCCTGAATGTGCAGCTGGTGTGCGACCACACACATTGAATCATGCAGGTCAATGCCCGCTATCCTGGGAGCAGTCACAATGCCTTCATTATGTGGCAGTCCAACATGCCAGCTATCTTTCAACCAGCTCGGCAAATCAAAGGTGGCTACTGGGTGACAAGGGCTATCCCCTCATGCGGTGGCTCATGACTCCAGTGTGGTTGCACGTACATGTGCAGAACAGGCCTATAATGAGAGCCATGTGGCCACACAAAACGTCATCGAGCACACTGTAGGCATCCTAAAGCAACGCCTCCGCTGCCTGGACCATTCTGGAGGAGCCCTGCAGTACTCTGCTGAGTGGGTGGGAAGATTCGTCGTAGTATGCTGCATGCTGCATAACCTCGCCATTATGAGGGACTAGCCCTTGCCACCGATTATCCAGCAAGACCCTGAGCCAGAGGAAGAGGAGGAAGAAGCTGAGGAGGAGGAAGTGGAGGAAGACGCAAGGGGGCAACAAGGTACACACGCCTTGTCTGCAAGGGCTCTGCGTGCTCACCTGATCTGTGAGCAATATCGATAATGTGAGCGACATCTCCCCATTCACCAACAGTCCTACACTCCCCACCTGTCCTCTCCCTCATGTCCATCAAATCGCCCTCCATCTGATTACACATTGCTTTCTCCCTCAGCTCATCGCAGAAATAAAAACCACCACCAAATGCAAATTCAAAGTCACATTAATTAATTATCAAATTAAATTATGCAAACAAAATGAGACTATTCACCCTTGAGCATTCCCTTAGTGCCTGTTGTTCGTGTGCCTTTGCCTTCCCTAGTGCTCCTACGAGGTGCATCCCCAGTGGCTGGAGCATGGGTGGTGGAAGGCCTTCAATTGAGAAGTGTGCAGATGGCCTTGGGGGACGACCTCGAGCAGCTCTGGGCCAGGAGGGCCCGGCTTCAGACTACACCATCTCAGCATGGACTGCAGCAGTCTGGCCTGGCTGGCTGCTAGGCAACAGCAAGGGCACTGGTGGAGTGGCAGGGGTGAGAGCAGGAATGCTGTCATCCAGAGAGAGGATAACAGGTCCGACTACCATGGCGTCACTGCCACTCTCCCAGGGCGGCGCCTCAGCAATTCTGGTGATCAGCTGGAGAACAGATTGCTGGAGCGCTGTGAAGCCCTGGGAGCCCCGTTCCACTGGGGCACCCAAAGCCACGATAGCAGCAGTCGGAGCTTCAACCGTAGCTTGCCGACCTTTGATCACATCGCTTGGTGCTGCAATGGCAGCTGTTTGTGCTGCAGTGGAAGCCACGACATCGGCCATCAGGTGCTGCATCATGGTGGGTTCCACAGTTGTGCTGATGGAGGTGACCACCTGTTCCATGCGCAAAGCCCTGTGCCAAGTTTGAGGTGAACTCCTCCATGCCCCTTGACATTGTGCGCAGGCTTTCTGGCAGACTTTCCAGTGTACAAAGCATTTGGTGGTGTACACCCATCAGCCGTCTTCTGTAGCCTGGCCCATCGAAGTCCTCATCCGACTCCTCTGCAGCAGAATTAGTGAGCGACCTCGCCTTCGGACGAGCTGGCACCTGTGGTATCCGTTCCTCCGCCCCAGCTCCTGTGTACTTGTGCTCAGTGTCTCACCACGTGCAGACCCCGAGTCTCTCCTAGTCTCTAAAGTGTCAGTCTCTGAGCTGGTGGATGCGAGTGTCAGATCGAGTGACGGTGCCGGGACATGTTCTTGGGTGTCTGCAATGACAAAGGGAAACAGGTTGAGTTGTGGAGCGGGGAGAGGACCAAGTAAGACGTGCGTGCCGACAGCATCTGCAGCGCGTGAGTCAGAAAGGATTATGGGAGGAGGGAGATGTGGAAAACGAGAAGGAGCATTAGATATGCAGAGAACCTCTTTATCGGGACCTCCAGAAGGCATGTGGTCACGGGTGCAGCGACGGCCTGCCTAATGATCCGAAGCACGGTCTTCTCCGGGGGGGTCAGGACATGTAGGCGTCCCCGTCCATCCTCAGGTCCCTTCTGCTGCTGGCTGTTTTGCGCCACCTTCTCCTGCAAGACAGAGGGCAGTGTGTCAGTGAGTATCCTGCAAGGTGTCTGGTTGATGTGCCGGTCATGGTTGAATAGCTGCCAGTGTGTGTGACCTGTGACTGATGGTTGTGTGGCCTGCAAGTGTGGTACTATGTGCAAACGAGATGCAGCATGCCAAGTGCAGTAATATGTATGGATGGGCAGTGTTTGTTGGTGAGTGGGTGACAGGGGGTGTCATGCATGCAGCAGTGCTGCAGTTGGTTGGATGTGCCACTTGACACTTGCATTCACTTACCTTGACCGCTCGTGTCAAATCATTGAACTTCTTTCGGCACTGCACCCACATGCGTGGTGCCATGCTCCCATCATTGACTTCCTGGGCCACAGCCTCCCAATGCCTGCGAAGCTGGAATCTGGAGGGTCTCCTGCCACCCTACGGTACAGGTTGGCCCTCCTTTCATCCACCCCCTCCACCAGGGCCTCCAGTGCATTGTCTGAGAAGTGTGGAGCCTGCTCTCATACCAGTCCCGCAATCCTTCCTGCTTTCTTTTCCTCCTCCCAGTAGACTGAGTACCTGCCTTTTAAAATATGTAAGGAATCTTACAACACCAGGTTATAGTCCAACTGTTTTATTTGAAAATCACAAGCTTTCGGAGGTTTTCTTCTTCGTCAGGTGAGTGTCAACCCCAGTCCATCACCGGCATCTCCACATCATTTTAAAATATGCACCTGCACCTTTAAGAGGTACAGGCTGTCTGTGACGAGCGCTAGCCGCGCCCCATTTCGGGCTTCCTGATTCTCTGTGCGGTCTCAGCAGCACGGGCAACGCTGGCTGCACGGAGGAATCATTATAATTCGCAGGCAGCACAAAGTTCACATTCTGCCTGCGCAGGAGGCACCGGGCGCGGGTTAGTCGAGGATCGCGGTACCCGTGCCCATTTTGTTGCCTTATCCAATTT
Organism: Heptranchias perlo; assembly: GCF_035084215.1. Classification (NCBI taxonomy): domain Eukaryota; kingdom Metazoa; phylum Chordata; class Chondrichthyes; order Hexanchiformes; family Hexanchidae; genus Heptranchias; species Heptranchias perlo. The sequence continues at coordinate 64,419,917 of NC_090333.1, forward strand.
AACCCCCAAGTAGGTTAACTATTTAAACAGCAGACAAACATGCACTTCATGCGGCATGTATGTGAAGTATCATTTTAATTTTCAGAACAGTAAATACAATATTGGACATACAAGGATACTAGTGAACAATAGGGATTTTTGTCAGTCCAATAATTCTAGCAAATACAAAAAAAACAAAGAAGAACTACAACACGCAGATAACTAAGGATCCCCTGGCATTTGCTAATAGAAATTCCATGGTAATGAACAAAATTCCTAGCTAGTATATCACACTGAATTTTGATACCTTCTGGCAGTCCCATCTTCTGTGACTTATTGCTTTGGACAAATGAATCTTATATTTCTCAGCACTGTCATTCTCTGTGTAAATGAAATGACAATCATCCAGCAAAGCTAATGAATCTAAGATTGTCAAAGCACACATTCAATGCAAAACCATTTCAATAATATTGCAGTAAATAAAAAAAATTCTATTTGTACTCATACTTGCATGGCTTTTGAATACGCATGGAGAATTGCACACATCCCTTTTTGACTAAAAATAATGAAAAAGCAAAATCTTATCAGCGAAATTTTGGTGAGCTTGCAGTATAACAGACTGGCAACCTATTCAGAAGACAACATTGCCAGAAATTTATTGGCTACATTTTCCTTCTTTACCGAGGAGTTATCTAATTTTATTATCTCTTTACACTTAGAATTTCTCCAGAAGTATTTCACTGACATGCATGCGTGTATCCCTCGTGTTAAGTATTCTTTTTGTTCCACAGCCATGAATAATAGAAAGAAAGACTTGCGTTTATTTTGCACCTTTCACAACCTCAGGACGTCCCAATGAAGTACTTCTGAGTCATTGTTGTAATGTAGGAAACATTGTAGTGGTAAATATTTAATTAACACTGCTGAAAATGAAAATATTTTACGTTCATGCTACACAACATTGTGTGTTCCTCTGCTGTATAACAGTGACTAACCTTCCAGTGAGTTATGAAACGAGGGGGTGATTTTGACTTTGGCTGACTGGAAATTAAAATCGGGAGAGAAGTATAACGGGCAGCTGATCCGATATCGCCTGTTTTACACTATTGCCCAAAGTCAAAATTACTCCCAAGGTGTCGATTACTTAATAATGTAGCAGGTTGTGTTACATTTCATGACACTAATGCAGCATTTTCTCTACCGACTTTCATTTCCTTGCTTTCTTAAAGGTTTCTTTTCCATTTACTTTGTCTACTCCTGATAATTCAAAGTTATTTCTTTTTCAACTAAAAAAAAATTGAATTATCCAATAATTCAAATTAAGCACCTTAAATAACACAGAAAAGTGAGAATTTAGGGCTAGTAAAATTGAATTATCAGATGATTGGAATTAGGAAGAGTAGACTGTATTTACTTCATGAAGTCATTTCATTTCATGTGAGAGGAGTACATTGCTAGATTAAGGGTTTATCACGGCTGTATTCACACTGGAAATATTGTGGTTTAAGAGCTGAAACAAATTGTTTGTTCCTGGACGCAGGAATTCAGTTAGGTCATGGCATGAGGGAGCTCTGCCTCTTAGTGTCCTGGTGAAAATAAAATATTCTTTCCTTCCTGACTTTTACAAAAAAAACTTGATCATATACAACATGAGTAATTCAGTGCTATGAGGGTGACCATTACCATTTTTGTACCATTTTAAATGGTTCTCTAGATCTGTAGTTAGCAGTAACAGTGTAACTCATAATGGGCCAGATTTTGCTGTTAAAATAACAGTGAGGCTAATGGCCTTCCCCATTATTTATTGTATAGCAACTTCAGGCGAGGGGCAGATGCGCAGTTAAACGCAGATGTCCAGAAGTTGCTGTCCAAGTTGCGTTGCTCCATCGTTAGCTTCGCGAAAACGGCATCTCGCTGTCTGCCTCACCATTGAAATGCATTGAATGGCGTAAAGTTCCTGTATTTGCACGGTAGATACGAACTAAACCCACCAAGAAAGTTAGGTCTTGTCATTTCAAGTGTAAGTATCCTTTTAACAATGTGATACGTGTTAATTTCTGCCAGTCAACCTCTCTGGCACTGAAAATTAACTATTACAAGTGTGAGTCGCTGCTCATTAGACTTGTACTTACCCATAAACTTTTCTTGGTTTTATTCACGGCAAGTTCCTCTCATGGGGCACTGAATCCAAAACGGCACCCTCTACACGGCATCTGGGACCTGTGTGAACAGGGTAAGCAACTGTCTATCCACTCAACCAATCAGATTAAAGCATCTGATGAGCAGCGAAGAGTCTGAACCAAGAAGTGTAAGTTAGAATAATGAAATTCAATGTTAGATCAGGTACAGTCATCAAAATAAAGAGAGAGTAAGAAATTTCGAATTAAGAGACAGAGATGAGAGACCGAAAGAAAAAGTAAAAAAAAAATAAAAAATAGCTTTTTTTTAAATGTCCAACAACAATTAAAATCTGAATGAATGAGACTCCACACTTGTAAAAGTTAATTTTCAGTGCCAGAGAGGTTGTTTGGCAGTAATTAAGACTTACCACAGTGTGCTTAGACTTAAATGATTCGACATACCTTTTTTTGGCGAGATTACATCGTATCCATCAGGGCTCTAGAGGAACTCCACGCCGTTCCATTCATTTGGACAGTGAGGCAGCCAGCGAGATGTCAGTCTCACAGAGTTTACGGAGGAACAGAGCACCTGGTACAGCAACTTCCAGATTTCCATGTTTAACCGAGCATGTGCAGTCACTGGAAATTGCTGTACCAGATGCACAGAAATAACAATGAGGCCTGTTAGCCTTGCAATTATATTCAGAGGAAAATCTGGCCCCTTTTTTTTTGCAAGCCAACATATAATCTATTTACGCCAAAGAGTAAAATTAAGTTTTTAAACATTGTTGTATCTTAGCGGTATCATATGCAAACATGAAAACTAACTTCACAGTTACCAGACCACCTATATGATATATAAAGGTAATAGATGCCTCATGGTGAATAACATGGCTGGAATCCAATCTCAAGTGTTTCATACTACGTGCCCAAACCCTGACATTGGTTGTTGAGGGCCATTATTCTAGGGGAATACTGCCCTTTTCCACTTTTGGCATACAGCATCATATCAATCACTGACAGGTTAGATTTACTATACCCTAAGTGCAGATTACTCTCCTGTAACAATGGGTCATAATCCTAAACTCGGAAGAGTGCCAACCACTACATCATTGTGACATTTCTATTTTCATCACCAGCACTTCTTGTCACATCTCTGAGCGAAAGGCCCAACTTAGTGCTAATTAGTATTAAACTAGGAACAGTGTTGTCGTGTGAATCTGCATCCACTAACATAGGCTGATGTTACCCAATCTCACTTTACTTCAAAACATCAGCAGAATGAGGTATTCTTCCCATCAGTCTTAGCTGAATTTGAGCCTACATCCCAGAGATGAGAGGACAACATTCTTATACACTGCACACCCAATAACCTGAATGTTAGCTTTATAATGTACAATATAATGGCATACTAAATTTAAGACCCAATAAATGCAGTTTGCCTAGTTATTTCTAACAATGAATTACAGGAAAATGCACTATCTGTACATAAGTTTATGACCTTTAATATTAATTTTTCATCAACCTGAGTTTTTTTTCCCCTGACATTTTCAGTTTAAATAAAATCCAGATTACATGAAGTTTACCCATCCTCCAAAGTAATTGGAAGCATTGGGACCAAGTAGTTTGAACCATTATTTGTAACTGTGATGTACATTACTTATTACAGTAAATAAATTAATTATAAATGTGTCAGGATCTGTTTGGCTGCAAATTACTCCAACTATCTCTCTATTTCATACCTCTTCAAATGTTCCTTTACTTCCTTATATCAGTTTTCTCTTTTTGTGATGGCAAGGGCACTTTTGGCCAGAAATGGGCTGATTCAGGAGGGTGAGAAAAATAGTTGGTGAGTCTTCAATCAACAGGGCAGAGCAAAAAGGCCCTTTGACAACTGTCCGTGCTTCAGGGCATAGGGAGGCACGAATGTGTAACTGTGTCCTAAAACAACTACACTGAAGAAGACATTACATCAATGTATAAGGCGTTCCCGTTAATTTACCGGATACACAAAGGATTGCAAAATTGCAACTTGCAAACTGGAGGGAAAAAATTGCTTTCATCACCATGTGTAGTGGCATCATAAATGCATTCAAAATGCATTCTGGGTGCTACACATGGCAACCATAGTGCTTCCTCCTTGCACATTGCTGAGGAATAACATGTATATCATCTATGTATTACCCTCAGGGCTGATTTTAATTTTCGGAGGTGGCAGAAAGCGGGTGGCAGCGGATTGATCACCCGTATACAGCTCACACGATTTTCCTTACTATTGTAGTTATTGTATAATGGGCAGCCGATCCGCAGCCACCCGCTTTCCCCCACCGCTGAAAGTTAAAATCAGCCATATCATCTGCAAGCATTGGATCAGCTTCCAAATGTATGCTGAAGACTCCCAACCCTATTGCTTGATTGCTAGCATCAATTCCAACCCTATCGCTATACTTTTCCATTTGCCTATTAGACATTAAGGCCCCGATATTACCAGGGAGGCGGATTGGCAGCGGGGAGGCGACTGGGTGTGTGGGTAACCCGCCCAGTAAAGTCGGTGTGTTCCCCACACGATCACGGGTAAATTGAAGGCACTTACCGTGGCTTCCAAGTTTCCCGTTGGAAACCTGCGCAGTGGGCGGACTGCGCACCTGCATCACAGTCTGTCAGCTGGAGGAGTCCTATTTAAAGGGGCAGTCCTACAATGCTGCTCCTGCAGCAAACAACCAAAAGAGCAGCGTGGAGCAGCCCAGGGGATAGGCTACTCCCAGGTTTAATGATGCCTCACTCCAGGTCCTACTGGATGGGGTGAGGAGCAGGAGAGAGATATTCTACCAGGTGAACAGGCAGAAGTGGACTGCCTCTGCCACTAAGAAGGCCTGGCTCGAGGTGGCAGAGGAGGTCAGCAGCAGCAGCAATGTATCCCACAGCTGGATCCAGTGCAGGAAGCACTTCAATGACCTAACTAAGTCAGCCACAGTGAGTACACTTACTCATTCTCCTACACTCCGTCTGCCACATCACCGCCCTTACCCCACATCTCCTTCTGCACCGCCAACACTACTCTATCACATCACTCCTCACACCCACTCAAACCTCATCCTCAACTTACCTGCACTTATTCACCTCCCCAGTACTCATCCCACCACTACCACTCAACCCAATCCTCATACAATGTCTGGGCTCTGTCTCATACTCACCCTCTGATGCATCTCTTTCACGGCCAGCCTCACCCAAACCAATGCATTCAGCGGTTGGCCACGTCACCATCCCTCACTCGTGCCTCTCTACTTTCTCCCCTTATAGGAGAAGAGAGCCCAGAATGCACGGGAGAGGGCGAGGACCGGAGGGGGGGCCGCAACATCAGGTCGTCCTCACGGACACAGAGCAGGAGGCTCTCGAATTGAGCTGCACCCTCGAGTGCCTGTCCGTCAGGGACGCCGAGACCACCACCCGACAAACAGCTGGTGACAGAACTTTAACATTCAGCACTCACAATAGCAAATGATGTTAACATGCCTTGCCATCTTCAGCACCTCAACATCTGTCATCATGCTTAATGTTGTCTTCTGTTCTCTTACAGGGCCTTCAGCGACTGCCGTGATGGCGGAGGGCGATACCTCAGAGGACCTGCCGGCCTCTGAGGGGGCACCGTCACATCTGAGCCAGCCATCCACCTGCGCAGATACACACACCTCAATGAGACCCCGTCCTCACTTAGTTGGGGTTGCAGATGGTGAGTCACCACACGTGAGCACAAGCGGACACTGGTGGCAGGGGCAGATTTGGAGAGTCCGCATCGGTGGGAGCACTCTTCTCCAGGCTCTGCTCAGCTGGACACAGATGCTGAACCCTGGGGGCCATCCATGAAAAGCAGAATGATCGAGGGGCAGCAGCACATTTGTGAGGTGCTGGAACAGGTGCCACGCGCACTCCACAATTGCGCAGAGGATGGAGGAGTCCAACTCCTGCATGAGTGGAATGGTGGCACAGGTACAGTAGGGGATCTCTGAGATACTGTCACAAGGACGTGAAGGCATCTCTGAGATAGTGTCATGGGTAAGTGCGGGAATGTCTGCGATGAAGGGAAGGCTAGCCTCCATCGAGCTTCAAGCACGGCTCAACAATGAGGCCACTGAGGCCCTGACAACGGCCGTTGGGACTGAGGGTGAGTAACTTTCTGCCACCTTAAACAGGCAGGCAGATACACTAGCACTGGCCTTACAAGGCTTCACACATGTCCTCCAAACTGTCGTCCAGCAGAGTGGTAGGAGTGATGTGGGCCTGGCCCAGGAGTAGCATGATGGCGAAAGGGGACATGGAAGTGGGGACGCCACTCAAAGCACTCCCACGTCTCACCCGTTGCCCCCCTCTCAACCAGTAGCCACAATGCTGCCTCCTCTCCAGGTGGTCGAGTCTGCCCCTGCACAGGTGCAGGTGGAGCAGTCTTTGGAGGGGCCCTCATGGGCACTGAAACCCAGAGGGCATAGGCCCAAAGCATCTAATCGGTCAGGGCATGAACAAAAGCAACCTACCACTACCTCTGCCCCAGCCACAGGGGATGCACCACATAGGAGTAAGCGTAAGGTGAAGGTTTTGTGAGCACAAAGGGGATGCACAAGGGTGTTTGACGATTTGTCATGTTTTTTATTTATATTTGATTTTTGTTAATGGCACATTAAATAATATTATTGTCACCACTACTGCCTCGTCTTGGCCATTCTTGACTGGCTTGCGTAATAAGTCCCTTTCATGAGGTTCACCATGAACACCCACACTTGATGCCACCCATTGGGTCATTCTACAGTGGGTGTAGGTGTAGTTGCGCGATTATTTTGTGCAGGGGGCGGGGGAGGGGGCTGGTGTGGCCGCTCCTCTGTCCAGGTGATGAGGACTGGACTCTTCACACAGTCTGATGTTAGTAGAACCGATCACATATCAGTGACTCCCTGGCCTCACAAGCAGCCAGTTGAGCCACTGTTCTGCCCATGGATTGCTCCTCCTCCTCGGCCTCCTTCGCCTCGGCCTCCTCCTCCTCATCCTCCTCCTCAATATGAGTGGCAGATGTGGATGGGTCCTCCTCCAGCAGCACCCCTCCCTGTTGTCCCATGTTGTGCAGGGCACAACAGACGACTATAATGCATCCCACTCTGTCTGGTGCATATTGAAGCGCTCCCCCAGAATGATCAAGGCACCTGAAGCGCATCTTGAGCAGCCCTATATAGCATGCTCAATTGTAGACCTGGTAGTGATGTGGCTGTCGTTATATCGACGATGTTGCTCGGTGATGGGGTTCCTCAGAGGTGTCATGAGCAACGTGTGTAGGGGGTATCCCTTGTCCCCGAGGAGCCAGCCCTTGTGGGTGTTGGGTGAGTGGAAGAGGGGCGGGATGTTGGACTCCCGGAGGATGAAGGAATCGTGGCAGCTGCCAGGGTTTCTGGCGCACACGTGAAGGAATCTCTTGCGGTGGTCACAGATGAGCTGAGTGTTGATGGAGTGATAGCCCTTCCTGTTGATGAACAGTCCTGGCTTGTGTGGAGGTGCTCGTATTGATAGATGGGTGCAATCGATTATATCCTGCACCTGTGGGAAGCCAGCCACAGCGTGGAATCCCACTGCCCTCTCCGTCTGGCTGAGGTCATCTATGGGGAAGTTGATATACACGAGGCCCTGCAAAACAAGCCGTCGATGACCTGCCATATGCACTCGTGTGCAGACCACTGAGAGACCCTGGCAATGTCCCCAGTGGCACCCTGGAACGATCCGGAGGCGAAGAAGTTGAGGGCAGTGGTGACTTTGACAGGGACAGGTAAGAAAATGCTACTCGAGCCAGGCGGGAGCAGCTCGGCATAAAGGAGGCTGCAAGATGTCCGCGACTACCTGGCGACTCACTCTGAGCCTCCGGATGCACTGCTCCTCAGAGAGGCCCAGGAAGCTGAACCTCAGTCTGTAGACCCTATGGCGAGGGTAGTGCCTCCTGCAACGCCGCTCTCTCTGTTGTCCTCCGTGCAGGTGCCTGTGGTGCAGCAATGTGTTGTGGAGCTCCACATGGCGGAGGTGGACGGCATGCCTGGCGAGGCTGGTGATGTTGCTCGCCTTCGGATGAAGTGATGAATGCAGCTATGGTGCTCCCCCCCCCACCCCACCATCCTGATGGTGTGAATTTGAGGGGGTCCGAAAAGTAGGGTAAATGTGTTTACACAGCAGAGTTTTGGGTATAAATTAATAACTTTGAGTGGAAAGACAAAGGTGTTGCAGCCAAAACTTTGTCTGAAGTGACAGAGTGCCCTGCTGCAATAAATGAGGTTTTCCCCCCAACTGTCAAATAATCCTTTGCATCTCCCACTGGCTGCTGGCTGAAACACATCTGCTCCAGCAGGGACTGTTTCCCACAGCACGGGAAACACGCTGAGGATGCTTGAAAATTGCACCCCTGCAAAAATCTCCTGTCATTGAGGTCCGTCAAGTACCTCAACTATCTAAATAAGTATGTGAATTGTCATCCCGCCGGCTTTAATTGCCGGTGGGAGTCCCGCATGCGGGAGCTGCGTGCGCACCCGAACACGTCACTGGGGAACCCAGAAGTGGGCTGGTTGGAGCCGGGCTCCCGACCCGCTCAGGAATTCCCCGATTTTACGAGCCCCCACACCCCCAACACAACCACTCGGCCATCTGAAAATCAGCCTCTAAGTCCTGGATGAACTATTATTTCATAAAGCTCAATGTTAGTAGAAGCTAAGCCCTTTTTTGCTCTCATCAGCCACCCTCTGAAGTTAAATTCAATGGGCTGCAATCTTGGCATCGGGTACGGTAGCATAGTGGTTATGTTACTGGGCTGGTAATCCAGAGGCCTGGACTAAAAAGGATACAAAATTGGCTTGACGACAGAAGACAGAGGGTGGTTGTAGAGGGTTGTTTTTCAAACTGGATGCCTGTGTCCAGCGGTGTGCCTCAGGGATCGGTGCTGGGTCCGCTGTTATTTGTTATTTATATTAATGATTTGGATGAGAATTTAGGAGGCATGGTTAGTAAGTTTGCAGATGACACCAAGATTGGTGGCATTGTGGACAGTGAAGAAGGTTATCTGGGATTGCAACGGGATCTTGATCAATTGGGCCAGTGGGCCGATGAATGGCAGATGCAGTTTAATTTAGATAAATGTGAGGTGATGCATTTTGGTAGATCGAATCGGGCCAGGACCTACTCCGTTAATGGTAGGGCGTTGGGGAGAGTTATAGAACAAAGAGATCTAGGAGTACAGATTCATAGCTCCTTGAAAGTGGAGTCACAGGTGGATAGGGTGGTGAAGAAGGCATTCGGCACGCTTGGTTTCATTGGTCAGAACATTGAATGCAGGAGTTGGGATGTCTTGTTGAAGTTGTACAGGGCATTGGTGAGGCCACACTTGGAGTACTGTGTACAGTTCTGGTCACCCTATTATAGAAAGGATATTATTAAACTAGAAAGAGTGCAGAAAAGATTTACTAGGATGCTACCGGGACTTGATGGTTTGACTTACAGGGAGAGGTTAGACAGACTGGGACTTTTTTCCCTGGAGAGTAGGAGGTTAAGGGGTGATCTTATAGAAGTCTATAAAATAATGAGGGGCATAGATAAGGTCGATAGTCAAAATCTTTTCCCAAAGGTAGGGGAGTCTATAACGAGGGGGCATAGATTTAAGGTGAGAGGGGAGAGATACAAAAGGGTCCAGAGGGGCAATTTTTTCACTCAGAGGGTGGTGAGTGTCTGGAACGAGCTGCCAGAGGCAGTAGTAGAGGCGGGTACAATTTTGTCTTTTAAAAAGCATTTGGACAGTTACATGGGTAAGATGGGTATAGAGGGATATGGGCCAAGTGCAGGCAATTGGGACTAGCTTAGTGGTATAAACTGGGCGACATGGACATGTTGGGCCGAAGGGCCTGTTTCCATGTTGTAACTTCTATGATTCTATGATTCTATGATTCTATTCGATCCAGAGTTGACTATTCTACCCACCATCCAATCAATCCTGAAGCCTGCATTATTCCTTATATGAAACATTGCCCAATTGTAGCCCTACCACTTTCTGGATGCTTCCATACCTTCATCAAGTCCAGGATCGAATTCTGAAACATTCTTCTCTCTGGCCTCTCTGCCTCCATTCTGCAGCTAGTCCACAACTCTGCGCCTGTATCCTCTCCTGCACGCCTAGTCCTTCTGTCCTTGCCAAACTCCATCTGCTCCTTGGGCCCTAGTGAATTAATTTGAGGATGCTAGTCCTTGTCTACAAATCCGTCAATGGTCTTACCCAACCTATCTTTTCCAGTCAAATTACTGCCTGCACTCTGACTCCCAATTACTACTTGTTCACTGAAGCCTCCGCTGCACGAATTGTTTAGTCATTATACATATATCTCTGGAATTCTCTTCTGCCATGGCTGTGCCTTAGTACCTTTCTCCTTGCCTTCAATATTCTTCAAAAAACTTTCTCTTTGACTGTGCCTTTATTTTCTCTCAAATTCCTCAAGACATTTCTTTTATTTGAGTAATGCTATAAAAATGCAAATTGTTGTTAACTACAACTTAGATAACAAAAAGTGTCAGAAATCATAGCAAACATTTAAGTTGCCTTACAGCAATTCTCACTTGTTTTTCTTTGATGAGGAGCAGTTATTGAATGTCAGATCCATTTCATATCATTGCACCCTAGAATTACATTTTGTATTTAAAATAGTGCAAATTCTTAGCATAAACTGCCTGCCACAGTGAATATGAACAATCGTTTTGATATAATTTAGATTTAAAGCCTTTTGTTTCTTAGAACTGTTAAGGTTTATACATTTAATGAGCTAGGCGATCTTAATCCAATTCTCAGTGGATGGGAAGCTCAGAACTGCCCATAACTCAACATTAATTTATATAAATTTAGTAATCTCCATTAGGATAAGAATAAACTATGTAAAAAATGGAAATATCACAAACATAAAAGTAAGATTGAGGTAATGTAGTTGTCCAATCCTTCAGGACACTTTACTCATTTCTGACCTGAACTCGAACTACACATCCAATCACCAAGTACTCAGAGAAGTAATGGTTCAATTTCCCTGCACTCTTACCTCTCACATAAATATGGGCATTTAACCCCAAAATACCAAAGCCACACATAACAGGATATCATTTCAATAACATCATCTTAAGTAATTAAAAACATTTATATATGTATTGATTAATTATATCGATGCTACACCTATCATTATAGTCTGTACCAGTGACATTTTGCAACAGTGAAAATAGATATTGGCACAGATTTTGCTGGAGGGGGACATCTCGTGATGTGCCCTGTTAGTTTGACTTGTTCATTTCTGTTTAGGTTTTAAACCTTATGCAAAAAGATTTTTGTCCACAAAGTTGCTAGAAGTGCATGCTGATAACAAGGGCAACAGGACATCTGGGACCTTGGTGAACAAGGATTGAAAAATAAACAGAAGGAGGATTGAGAAGGGTGATTTAGAGTGGGTGAATTCAATGTCAAATCAGGTACAGAGGGGGAAAGAAAAGATTGGATTAAGAGTGAGAGAAAAAAAAAGTCCAAAAGGAAATGTAAGAATTTTTTTTGACATTTAAAAAATCTCCAACAACAATTCACAACCTGAAGGAATGAGAGTCCACACTTTTAATAGTTCACTTTCTGGGCAAGAGAGGTTGACTGGCAGTAATTAATAATTATTACATCGTTAAAAGGGTACTTATGCTGTAATTACTAGAATTAACTTTCTGTGACGAGTTTAATGGTAACAATGTACAAAGGGTGCAACTTCATGAAGGTCATGGGGAGGTGAGATGCCGTTTTCGCGAAGCTAACGGTGGAGCAGCACAAATCGGCCAGCAACTTGGGGCAATTCACAGAGTATCTCCTCCTCGCCACAAGTTGCTGGCCGATTTGTACATTAACAACAGTGTGCGTCGTTCACACACCATTATACTTTCAGCAAATTCTGGGCCATATGTGGATGTATCACTCACTGTTCTTACCAGAAATTGCACTGCCAGTCTTAAAGAGACCATGCCGATTAAAAAAATAATAATCTCATAACCTATACAAAGCCATCCTCACCTCAAACGTTTCCCTCAGCACAAAACACAAACTCAAAAAACTATTAAACTTGCAAAAATTGGAGCCAGCACGCAAATTGGTAACAGATTCAGAAAATAATGACACTGAAAAAGAAAGGTTTCAACTGTGAACTGAGCAGGAATTGTTGACCTTTCGAGGCGAAGGTAATGAAAGCACAAAACATACAACGTACAAAGTAGCAAACACCCCCATCATAATATGAACAGTGTTTGCATTCTCTACTCGGAAAGTCCAGCATTTGCTCTTTTGTCACAGTCCATGCTTGTGAATCTGCAGGGAGCTCAATATGCCTAATGTAGTAATTTTACATATGTTAGTTTTAAAAGAATGTTGTCTTAATGAAAGAGTGATTGACAAATCCTTTTTTTAAGTGTGTCTGAAAATAACACAATGACATAAATGATATTAAAATGCATAATTCAAGCGGGTGTGGGTGATGATGTCATCAAGGCATAAATAAAGTATTGTCCTCTTGGTTCTTCTGCTCAAAAAGAAAAGATTTGCTAAACATTTTTCTACAGAGTTCATTTATTCTAACACATGTTCTTCAGTTTATTCCTTGACCTTTTTCTCCATTGTGTTTTTACTTACTTTAGAGAATCTCTTTTTTTTTTGTCAGATCAACAGGGCCTAAGTCCAGAAATAGGCCTTCTTGTCTCATAACATAATTAACTATCTTAACAAAACACATTGATTTCCTAAGCACAGTCACTGCTTCTTCTTAAATGTTTCAGAGGGCAGGCATGAATCTGTAAAATTTGTTAGTACTTGATGGTTGAGAGCTCTGATGATGAACAAAGCTTTCCAAATTAAACCAATGTCTCAGCCATTTTATGGTTCCAAATTTTCCAAGTGTCTTTTTCCTCCCATGGCTTATTTTTCATAGTAGGTTCTTCAGTAGTCTCTCAGTTTTATCTAGGTTAGAACTCGTTCAATCGACGGACCACTGGCAACTACCAAAGCACAGCTTATGACCAGATTTTTCACCCTTTTTAGCAGGTCTCATATATGGGGATTCCAATGCCATGGGGCTTTGCAATTTCCTTCTCAATTACAAAGCTGTTATTTTTTTTGACTCATTCTAACATCCTTCTGAACTAGAAACTCATGTGAAAGGTGTCCATATCCGACAATCCTAGTCCCTCCATTCATTGGAGTTAAAACAACAACTTACATTTATAAAGTGCCTTGAATGTAGTAAAACATCTCAAGGTGCTTAAAAAGCTATATGCTTCCAATATGTGTGGTTTGCTTTCTCACGGGAACTCTATAAACAATTTGTTATGCTATATTTTTGAAAGACTGAGCTGGAGGTGGAGAATCAGACTCAAGACAGAATTTATCTTTGGAATGACGGTCATCTAATTCACAGTCACCCTTTTGCACAACAGTATTTTTCAAGACCTGTTAATTCACCTTACCTAGCAACCCCAATGTCATTAAAAAAGGGAAAGCGAACATTCCTATCTCATCCCCATTATGAGTGGGAAAGGAGTTAACAGCAACCATGGATCATGATGGATGTTTATGGGACCTTGCATTTGGTTCTTATTCTTCCAGTGAATTTTGGGACCAAACCCAAACTTTTCCATTCCACTCTGCACATTGTAAGGCCCACCACCCCCCCACCCCGCCCCACCCCCCATGTTGCTGTGCCACCACCGACAGCAGCCGCAGCTTAAGATTTGGTTCTTGCCGTTTTAGAGGTGGGTTGTAATACGAGGAGGCACTACTGTCAAAGAAGGAGCCAAGAACTAACCTCCTCCAAGAGGTAAGGAGTCTTACAACACCAGGTTATAGTCCAACAGCTTCATTTGAAATCACAAGCTTTCGGAGGCTTCCTCCTTCGTCAGGTGAGTGTGGGATTCCATAAAAGTACAGCATATATAGTCAGAGAATCCCACATTCACCTGACGAAGGAGGAAAGCCTCCGAAAGCTTGTGATTTCAAATAAAACTGTTGGACTATAACCTGGTGCTGTAAGACTCCTTACATTTGTCCACCCCAGTCCATCACCGGCATCTCCACATCCTCCAAGAGGTAGCAGGGTTGCTGGTGATGAATGTAAACTGTTAGGGCTGATTGTCATTTTCTTGTCCCTGGCCACAAGCAGCACTTGTAGAGGCGAGGTTTCCACACTGCAACCTCGACTGCCCTTCCTCAGCCATCAGGGCAAGTTGCAATTAGAAACTGAAAACAACAATTGTATGCACATCAATGTCGCCATCACTGCCCGTGGATGGGGTGGGGGCCCATGGTTAGAATTCTGGTCTGGCTATCCTGCAAAAACTAAAGCATTAGTTAATCAACAGGAATTTCAAAGAGTAATGGCAGAATAGTGATGGAGATGAAAGAAATTATTGGAATATTTGGATAATATTTTCAAGCTCTATTTATACCCAATTGAGAGATGGAGAAGGAGAGAGTTGGAATGCTATTTTATTTTAAGAGGCTGAATCTACAACTGAGAGATGAGGAAAAATATGTAACCTTGGAAGACTTGGTAACACGGGTGGAGAATATGGGATTGTTAACTCACTGAATATCCTAAAAAGCAGGGGTGATGTTTGCCTTGCAGGGGCGCACTGCAAAGGTTCAGCTTCGGGCCCTTACATTTAACTGGACAAACTTATCACTGTCTCTGACTGACTCAGGACCCTGTGCAGTTGCATAGGTTGCACGGTCCTAACACCTCCCTTGCTAAAAGGTGGGGCAGTGGGGGAGGGGGGGGGAGTGGTGGGGGAGATGATGTCCTTTTAGTATGTAATATTTATACGTTCTGTTAAAGGTCACCATTTTCCAGATTTATTCCTTATTTAGCTCCCTCCTCTTTTCCTGTAAATAAATCATAAATGTCAAAAGAATAAATAATTAGGACAAATTGGGGGGTGGAACTAATATTTTAGCGGAATGTAAAGTAGTGCTGGGTTTATACCCAACACTTTCCTCCATCTTCCCTTATTCCTGTACCATTTGTACATCATCAGTTATTCAATTGATTATTATATAGCATCATTTTCTAATATTCCTATGATAATATTGAGACTGTACCATGCATGAGGAATGGCTAACATTCATATTTTTTTTACTAGGTCAGAGCTGGCTTATGAAACTAGAAAAATTAAAACATTGCCACTGAATGCCCCGACCATTCTGATACGGTTCCAGTTAAAACAGGACACCATTTTATATCGAAAAGGATAGGTTCTTGTTTTTTTTTAATCCTATTAGAATAAAAATATGTTTAAACAAATAAGAAAATTAGGATTCATTCTATCATGATAACAATATTTCTGATGGTATTTAGATATTTTTCAAAAGGAGGAAGAATCAACAAACTAACCCATTAATTTGATAATGTTCTCGCACTGCTTTCAAAATATCATTAACAATTCTCTAGAATTCAACAGCATGATGTCTAGTCTGTTATTTAGAAATTTTTTACTCAAATAATTATGTAATTGTTACTTCCAGCATGTGTAAAATTCCAAAGCTATTCATCCTCAAAAGGTCTTGTACTACTGCCAACATTTAAATGCCTTATTAGTCACCTCATTTACTGACACTCCTCTGATAATATTGAGACTGTGCCATGCATAAGGTATGGCCAACATTCATATTTATTACTGGGTCAGAGCTGGCTTGTGAAACTAGAAAAATTGAAACAATGCAACTGATAACCTCGAGCATTCTGATATGGCTCCAATTAAAACTGAACACCTTTTTATACAGGAAAGGATAGGTTTATTTTCTATAAATGTTCAAAGTTAATTTTTTTTTTCAAATGTGATACTTGGGGAATATATTTTCAAAAAGCAAAATACTGCAGATCCTGGAAATCTGAGATAACACTAGAAAATGCTGGAAACACTCAGCAGGTCAGGCAGCATCGGTGGAGAGAGAAATGCAGGGTTAAATGTTTCAGACCGAAAACCTTTCGTTGGATTTGGAGTTCTTCGGTGTGATTTTTGTTTGTCTCTTTTACCCTGTTCAGCTTCTGTTTCCCTTCTTGTATTTGCTTATGTGTTCACTAAAACTCGCTTTCACAGCTGCATCTCTTTTCTCAGCAACCGTCTCCGGCTCCGAATATGTTTTCAACTTGTTTGGAACAGGTTGAGATGTTTTAAATAAACTTGGGAAGATGCTAATTGACCCTCAATTTGATTCTGAGCTCACGTTCCATATACCATTTCCATTTTCTTTCCAACCAAACTTTTGATTACTGAAAATGAGGCTGTCAAATCTTGGCCAGTTTTGTGTACCTGAAATTGTACTCAATCGGAACTGGTTCGGTACTGACCAAACTCATTTCAATTAGAACCCTTACTGCTCTGAGAATGGAAGATTTTGTTCTGTAGTCAAGGCTGAATTCAAACCTGGGTCCCAGAAGGGTATGAAAAAAGTTCAAGAACGTAAGAACATAGGAAATAGGACCAGGAGATGGCCAAATGGCCCCTCGAGCCTGCTCTGCCATTCAATAAGATCATGGCTGATCTTTGACCTCATCTCCACTTTCCCACCCGATCCCCATATCCCTTGATTCCCTTAGTGTTCAAAAATCTATCAACCCCAGCCTTGAATATACTCAACGACTGAGCATCCACAGCCCTCTGGGGTAGAGAATTCCAAAGATTCACCACCCTCCGAGTGAAGAAATTTCTCCTCATCTCAGTCCTTAATGTTCTACCCCATATCCTGAGACTATGACCCCTCGTTCTAGACCTCCCAGCCAGGGGAAACATCCTCCCTGCATCCAGTCTCTCTAGCCCTGTCAGAATTTTATACATTTCAATGAGATCCCCTCTCATTCCTCTAAACTCTAGTGAATACAGGCCTAGTCGACCCAATCTCTCCTCAGACGACAGTCCTGCCATCCCAGGAATCAGTTTGGTGAATCTTCACTGCACTCCCTCTATGGCAAGTATATCCTTTCTTAGGTAAGGAGACCAAAACTGCACACAATACTCCACAAGGCCCTGTATAACTCCAGTAAGACATCCTTGCTCCTGTACTCAAATCCTCTTGCAATGAAGGCCAACATACCATTTGCCTTCCTAACTGCTTGCTGCACCTGCATATTTGCTTTCAGTGACTGGTGTACAAGGGCACCCAGGTCCCTTTGTACATCAACATTTCCCAATCTATCACCATTTAAATAATACTCTGCCTTTCTGTTTTTCCTTCCAAAGTGGATAACTTCACATTTATCCACATTATACTGCATTGCCATATATTTGCCCACTCACTCAACTTGTCTAAATCTCCTTGAAGCCTCTTTGCATCCTCCTCACAACTCACAATCCCATCTAGTTTGATATCGTCAGCAAACTTGGAAATATTACATTTGGTTCCCTCATCCAAATCATTGATATATATTGTGAATAGCTGGGGCCCAAGCACTGATCTCTGCGATACCCCACTAGTCACCGCCTGCCACCCCGAAGAAGACCCATTTATTCCTATTCTCTGTTTCCTGTCTGTTAACCATTTTCAATCCATGCCAGTATATTATCCCTAATCCCACGTGCTTTAATTTTGCACGCTAACCTCTTATGTGGGACTTTATCAGAGGCCTTCTGAAAATCCAAATACACCACATCCACTGGTTCTCCCTTACCTATTCTATCAGTTACATCCTCAAAAAACTCCAGTCGGTTTGTCAAACACGATTTCCCTTTCATAAATCCATGTTGACTTTGTCTAATCCCATTGATATTTTCTAAGTGTCCTGATATCTTATCCTTTATAATAGACTCTAGCATTTTCCCTACTACTGATGTTAGGCTAACCAGTCTGTAGTTCCCTGTTTTCTCTCTCCCTCCTTTTTTAAATAGTGGGGTTACATTTGCCACCCTTCAATCTGCAGGAACTGTTCCATGATCTATAGAATTTTGGAAGATGACAACTAATGAATCCATATTTCCATGACTACCTCTTTTAGTACTCTGGGGTGCAGATTATCAGGCCCTGGGGATTTAACAGCTTTCAGTCCCATTAATTTCTCCAGCACTATTTTTTTACTAATACTAATTTCCTTTAATTCCTCCTTCTCACTAGACCCTTGGTTCCCTAGCACTTCTGGGAAGTTATTTGTGTCCTCTTCCATGAAGACAGAACCAAAATATTTGTTTAATTGCTCTGCCATTTCCTTGTTCCCCATTATAAATTCTCCGGTTTCTGACTGTAAGGGACCTACATTTCTCTTCACTAATCTTTTTTCTTTTTACATACTTGCAGAAGCTTTTACAGTCTACTTTTATGTTCCTTGCAAGTTTACTCTCATACTCTATTTTTCCCCTCTTAATCAATCTCTTGCTCCTTTTGTGCTGAATTCTAAATTGTTCCCAATCCTCAGGCTTGGTCCTTTTTCGAGCAACTTCACATGACTCTTCTTTGGAACGAATACTATCCTTAATTTCTTTTGTTAGCCATGGTTGGGCCGTTTTTCCTTTTGTGTTTTTGTGCCAGAAAGGAATATATAACTCTTGCAATTCATGCATTTGTTCCTTAAATGTTAGCCATTGCCTATCCACCGTCATGCCTTTTAATGAAGCTCCCAATCTATCATAGCCAACTCACTCCTCCTCGGGTAACCCTAGTGGCTAAAGCCCTGTTATTCTTTATGTTGTGAAAGTACTGAAGAGAAAACTGCAGCATGCAATTCTGGCTTATCCTGTGTAATGACATTATAAAAGTACCAAGGAAGAACTTATGGCTGACATTTCTTTCACTGCTGCCTTCAATCTGACTTGAGGGAACAATTACCAACCATCCAAAATTATTTTAGAGCAGTTACGACTGCATGTCCAGAGTTCCAATTTGTACCGGGACCAAATTGTGATTTGATAAAAACCATTCTCCCATGTAATGAACATTTTTAATCATCTCAACTCCATTCTACTGAAAGAAGCTTCTTTATGTCGCAAAATACCGACTGCCATTTTGTCTGCTTAAAGGCAACAAAGTCCTACTCACTTAGGAGTAGTTAGTTCTGGCTGCCTGTAAGGGCAAACATGATCACTAATGGATGTGAGTCACAATAAGCTTTCGCAGAGAAAGCTAATTGACAGAGACTGCTCCCCCACCCTCATACAATCCTATAGGAGAAGCAGAAACAATGCTTGAGTTGCTGAAAATGTTTAGAGATCAGAGAGATAGAACTATAGACAAAGAATGCAAGTTACTCTTCTGTATTTGAATATAACTAGGCTCTTGCAACATGTGCAGAGAAGGTAGCTATAAATTACAGCATAGGAACATAGGAATAGTAAAAGTAGGCCAGTCAGCAGCCTCGAGCCTGCTCTGTCATTCAATTAGATCATGGCTGATCTGTAACTCAACTCCATTTAACCAGCTTTGCTCCATATCCCTTGATATCCTTACCCAACAACAATCTATCGATCTCAGTCTTGAAAGCTCCAATTGTCCCAGCATCCACAGCCTTTTGGGGGAGATTTCTACTACCCTTTGAATGAAAAAGTGTTTCCTGATTTGCCTCCTAAATGGCCGAGCTCTAATTTTAAGATTATGTTCTCTCGTTCTTGATCGCCCCCACCAGAGGAAATAGTTTCTCTGTATCTACCCAATTGAATCCTTCTAACATTTTAAACAGCGAGATCACATCACCCCTCAATCTCCTGTACCCAAGGGAATACAAGCCAAGTATACACAATGCATGTCATTATTATCTTTACATAGGAACATAGGAACAGGAGTAGGCCATTCAGCCCCTCGTGCCTGCTCCGCCATATGATAAGATCATGGCTGATCTGTGATCTAAAGCCATATACCTGCCTTTGGCCCATATCCCTTAATACCTTTGGTTGCCAAAAAGCTATCTATCTCAGATTTAAATTTAGCAATTGAGCTAGTATCAATTGCCGTTTGTGGAAGAGAGTTCCAAACTTCTACCACCCTTTGTGTGTAGAAATGTTTTCTAATCTTGCCCGTGAAAGGTCTGGCTCTAAATTTTAGACTGTGCCCCCTACTCCGAAAATCCCCAACCAGCGGAAATAGTTTCTCTCTATCCACCCTATCTGTTCCCCTTAATATCTTATAAACTTCGATCAGATCACCCCTTAACCTTCGAAACTCTAGAGAATACAACCCCAATTTGTGTAATCTCTCCTCGTAACTTAACCCTTGAAGTCCGGGTATCATTCTAGTAAACCTATGCTGCACTTCCTCCAAGGCCAATATGTCCTTCCGAAGGTGCGGTGTCCAGAACTGCTCACAGTACTCCAGGTGCAGTCTAACCAGGGTTTTGTATAGCTGCAGCATAACTTCTGCCCCCTTGTACTCTAGTCCTCTAGATATAAAGGCCAGCATTCCATTAGCCTTATTGATTATTTTCTGCACCTTTTCATGACACTTCAATGATCAATGTACCTGAACCCCTAAGTCCCTTTGGACATCCACTGTTTTTAACTTTTTACCATTTAGAAAGTACCCTGTTCTGTCCTTTTTTGATCCAAAGTGGATGACCTCACATTTGTCTACATTGAATTCCATTTGCCACAGTTTTGCCCATTCACCTAATCTATCAATGTCGCTTTGTAATTTTATGTTTTCATCAACACTGCTTACAATGCCACCAATCTTTGTGTCATCGGCAAACTTAGATATGAGACTTTCTATGCCTTCATCTAAGTCGTTAATAAATATTGTGAATAATTGAGGCCCCAAGTCACATCCTGCCAATGTCAGTACCTACCCATTATCCCTACTCTCTGTCGCCTTTCGCTCAGCCAACTTCCGAACCAAGTCCATACTTTTCCCTCGATTCCATGGGCTTCTATCTTAGCTAACAGTCTCTTATCTGGGACCTTATCAAATGCCTTCTGGAAGTCCATATAAATAACATCCATTGACATTCCCCTGTCCACTACTTTAGTCACCTCTTCAAAAAATTCAATCAGGTTTGTCAGGCACGACCAACCTTTCACAAATCCATGCTGGCTCTCTCTGATTAACTCAAAATTCTCGAGGTGTTCAGTCACCCTATCCTTAATTATAGACTCCAGCATTATCCCCACAACAGATGTTAGGCTAACTGGTCTATAATTCCCTGGTTTCCCTCTCTCTCCTTTCTTAAAAAGCGGAGTGACATGTGCAATTTTCCAATCTAGAGGGACAGTTCCTGAATCTAGAGAACGTTAAAAGATTATAGTTAGGGCATTCGCAATGTGCTCACCTACTTCCTTTAAAACCCTGGGATGCATACCATCTGGTCCTGGGTATTTGTCACTCTTTAGTGTTATTATTTTCTTCATTACTGTTGCTTTACTTATGTTAATTTTATCGAGTCCCTGTCCCCGATTCAACATAAGCTTTTTTGGGATTTCCAGCATGCTATCCTCTTTTTCTATTGTAAATACTGACGCAAAGTAGTTGTTCAACATGTCCGCCATTTCCCCATTGTCAATGACAATATCTCCACTTTCAGTTTTTAAGGGGCCAACACTGCTCCTGACCACCCTCTTTTTCCTAATATAACTATAAAAGTTCTTCGTATTGGTTTTGATATCCCATGCGAGTTTCTTTTCATACTCTCTTTTTGTTGCCCTTACGATCTGTTTTGTGACCCTTTGTTGCTCTTTGTATCTTTCCCATTCACCAGCATCTGTGCCATTTTTTGCCTTTTTGTATGCCCTTTCCTTATGTCTTATACTGTCCCTTACCTCTTTAGTTGTCCATGGCTGTTTTTTTTGGCAAGTAGAGTTCTTGCCCCTCAGGGGTATAAACCGGTTCTGTATCACGTTAAATGTTTCTTTAAACATTTCCCACTGATCATCAGTCGTTTTACCCATTAACAGATTTGCCCAGTTTACTGTGGACAGTCTCTGTCTCATCCCATTTGAAGTCGGCCTTGCCCAAGTCTAGAATCTTAGCAGCTAATTAACTTTTTTCCCTTTCAAACACTACATTGAACTCGATCATGTTACGATCACTATTGGACAGATGTTCACGCACAGTTAAGCCGTTAACTAAATCTGGTTCATTACTCATTACTAAATCTAGTATGGCTTGCCCCCTTGTTGCCTCCAGGACATACTGCTGTAGAAAACTATCCCGGACACACTCAAGAAATTCACTACCTTTCTGACAGTTGCTAGTCTGTTTTTCCCAATCTATGTGAAGGTTAAAGTCCCCCATTAAGACCACTATGCCTTTCTTACATGCTTGTCTAATCTCTGCATTTATACAATCTAGCACTTCAGAGCTGCTGCCAGGGCTCCAATATACAACTCCCACTATAGTCTTAGATCCTTTCCTATTTCTCAATTCAACCCATAAGGTCTCTGTTGGCTGCTTACCTCTCGTTATATCCTCCTTTATCATTGAAGTGATTTCATCTCTAATCATTAAGGCTACTCCTGCCCCTCTTCCATTTTCCCTATTTCTCCTGTAGACCTTATAACCTGGTATAATTAGTTCCCAATCCTGACCATCCTGCAGCCAAGTGTCAGTAATAGCTATAATGTCATACCCTCCAATTTGAATTTGAACCTTTAGTTCATTTAATTTATTCCTTATACTCCGCGCATTTGTATATAGAACTCTTAGTTGGGCCACACACCCTAGCCTGACCTTCAGCTTTGATGCTGGGTTAATCGCCTTACGCCTTCTCATTTTTATTTTATCTGTCGTGCCTAAAGTACACTTTCTTTCCGCTGCTCTACGCTTTTCCCTTTCACTTGTTCTTGAACAACTGTTTGTACTATTTGTATTGTAAATTTCCCCTGAGTCTTCCCCTCTCTTGCTGCTCTCAACTTTATTCCCTTCTGACTCCCCGCTCAGGTTCCCATCCCCCTGCCACTCTAGTTTAAACCTTCCCCAACAGCACTAGCAAACACCCCCGCGAGGACATTGGTCCCGGTCCTGCTCGGGTGTAGCCTGTCCCGCTTGTACAGGTCCCACCTTCCCCAGAACCGGTCCCAATGTCTCAGGAATCTAAATCTCTCCCTCCTACACCATCCCTGCAGCCACGCATTCATCCTGTCTTTTCTCCTGTTCCTATACTTACTAGCACGTGGCACCAGTAGTAATCCTGAGATCACTACCTTTGAAGTCTTGCTTTTTAATTTATCTCCTAACGCCTTAAAGTCACCTTGCAGGACCTCATCCCTTTTTTTTTACCTATGTCGTTGGTACCAATATGGACCACAACTACTGGCTGTTCACCCTCCCCCTCCAGAATGCCCTGCAGCCGCTCCGTGACATCCTTGACCCTATCACCAGGGAGGCAACATACCATCCTGGAGTCACATTTGCGGCCGCAGAAACGCCTATCTGTTCCCCTTACAATTGAATCCCCTATCACTGTAGCCCTGCCACTCTTCTTCCTCCCCTCCTGTGCAGCAGAGCCACCCGTGGCGCCCCGAACTTGGCTCTTGCTGCTTTCCCCTGATAAGCCATCTCCCCCAACAGTATCTAAAGCCCCAGGGGACTCCTGCTCTACCTGCCTAGTCCTTTTACTCTGCCTGGCAGTCACCCATTTCCTTTCTGCCTGCATAATCTTTACCTGTGGTGTGACCACCTCACTGAACGTGCTATCCACGATAATCTCAGCATCGCGGATGCTCCACAGAGAATCCACCCGCAGCTCCAGCTCCGAAATACGGTTAGCCAGCAGCTGCAGTTGGACACACTTCCTGCACACATGGTCACCAGGGACACTGGTAGTGTTCATGACTTCCCACATAGTGCAGGAGGAGCATATCACGGGTGCGAGCTGTGCTGCCATGACTTGCCTTTGACTCTCAGACTCTCCTCCTGCTCTAGGTCTCTCCTTTTATACTGTGCTCACCTCTCGGAATCAAGATGATTGTTGAAACAATCATAGTGAAAGACTGCTACACAATTCTAAGATTCTGAAGCTACTAAATCACAAATGTCTCTTCTTAGCATCGTAAAATGGATTTCAAAGTAGGATTAAACAGCACGATACTAGAGGAAGATTTTCTCCGTGCAATGTGTGTAATGAAATCACAAATGCATTTTTTTACAAATGAGAGTACAGTTTTGTTACACATAGTGTACAGAGAAAATCCTCCTCAGTGTCCACATACATAATGTTTGTAGTCTTGTAGGATGTTGACATGAGTATGGCTTTTGTTTTTAAAAGGAAGATCTGCTTTGAGCTCCATGCCAGTATAATTGCAAGGAAAAGAGCCCAGGGAAAGGCAAGTTCCATTTAAACCATTAAAAGGATAATAGAGAGGCTGGAGACAGGTATGTTTTTTCAACACTTCAATCAAGTCTTATTTTCCTCCTTTTGGTGAAACCCCACCCACAGTATGAAAGACCAATTCCATCAACTAGAGGTAAAGCTTCCGACCACTCAGAATCACATTCTGAGTGGAGTTCTGAGCACAAACATGGCATAAAACATGCAGAAATCCCACATTTTTCAAGTAGCTTCAGTCAGCAGAAAACAATCTGCATCACTATTTACTGACAAAATTCTGCTAATAATTTTTGCAGAGTAATTAATGGCTGCTCTCAGTAAATGGAAAATACCCACTTCAACAGAAAGAATTTTTTTTTCTTCATTACAAGGATAATGTAATGGTACCAGGGATGAGGGACTTCAGTTATATGGAGAGACTAGAAAAGTTGAGATTGGTTAGCAGAGAAGATTAAGGGGAGATTAAATAGAGGTGTTCAAAATTATGAAGGGTTTTGATAGATTAGGGAGAAACTGTTTCCACTGGCAGGAGGGTCAGTAATCAGAGGACACAGATTTAAGTTAATTGGCAAAAGAACCAGGGGTGAGATGAGGAGAATTTTTTTTACGCAGCGAGTTATGACGATCTGGAATGCACTGCCTGAAAGGGTGGTGGAAGCAGATTCAATAGTAACTTTCAAAATGGAATTGGATAAATACTTGAGAAGGAAAAAAATGTAGGGTTATGGGGAAAGAGCAGGGGCATGGGACGAATTGGATAGTTCTTTCAAAGAGCCAGCACAAGCACAATGGGCCAAATAGCCTCTTTCTGTGCTGTGTGAATCTATGATTCTATATTGACAAGTTTTCTTTTTTGGATTGCCTGACAGACATAGCATACCTTAACCCTGATAAAGTCAAACCATGCTCAGGCTGCTGATTCCTAAAAAATCTGAGGAACGCTTACCATTTCCTCGGAATCATTGGGTACTACTGCCATTTAACTATACAATACGCCTTGATGGCAGAACCAATTGTTGCATTACACTGGCTGGACAGTCCTTTTATGTGATAAAATATGTTAATAAACACTTGCTAAAAACTAAACTCATTTCACACAATTTAGAAATTGTATCCAATGTGAACTATTTCTCATTGTTCGGTCCCAATCGATCTTTCCCTTTTTTTAATGTTTGGAGAAAATTACACAATGAGAAATAAATCACTGTCCTTTGTGTCACCTCTAGCTGTCATCTGAGCAATGGAGCACTTCCAGTCCTACCTGCAGGGTATTTAATTTAACATAGTCATAGACTATACTGCCCTACAATGGCTAATGTTCCAGGCTAACCTCTTTGGCAGGTCATCAGGTTGACCTTTCTATTTGTAGGAGTTTGGTTTGGGTGTCCATCAATCTGACGGGTGGAACTGAATAACTGATGCCCTCTCCAAGAATCTTGTGGCTTTAACTTCCAGGAATGTGCACCTTCTTCTTGGCAGGTATCCATGTATAAATGAAGTAAAAAACACATAGAATTCCTTCATTTTCATATAGCCAGGAATTGCAGGGTCATTCCCACTCTTCCAACCCCATGAAGGTTTGGTTGTCTTATGTTTCTCTAAAATCTAGACATTTTTCCTTTGGAACTATAAACACATGAACCAACTGCAGATCCAGCACCCAGAGATATATTATTTCAAACTTCAATTGACTGGTAACTATTCAGATGGTGGTGAAAGGCTCCCTTCTATCGGTTCTGGATTAATTGGTTGATTGCCAAACGGTATCAAATATTAACCACCTTCACCCTTTCCAACAAGCTTATACTAGGTTCACAGTTTCTATTCAACCATCATTTCCTTTTGAGCAAATCAGTGTGTGCATTTTGGTGGTCATCCTTATAGCATCTGAGCAATTTGGTTATTTGCAAATGTCTTTACAAAATGAGATTTATTTCATTTGAAATAGCAGGAAAAGTCATAGGTAGTAAATAAATCTTCCTTTCCTACAAAACAACAACATTTCCAATTTTATTCCTCATTTACTCGAACCCTCTTTGAGACAATGACCCAATTTTCCATGATTGCATGTTATAAACAGACCTAATCTATTAATCACACTCTTAACACATCCATCCAGGCAAATTTAGATTGCACCTACAAAATATGGATTGAAAGCTTTCCTACCTGTGTTATAATATGCAAGGTAAAATGGACATTCTGCGGATTTCCTCGTCTCCCCTTGCCTCCAGGTCTGTTGCTACACCCACCTTATCCTTTACAAGAGTCTATATTGAATCTCATTGACTCACTTCAACAGACCTACCACTATTGTAACCATAAGCAGAGAGTTTTACTTCCACTCAAAATAAGATCTTATTCAAAGATACCTTCCCCCAGAGATAGCTTCGCTATTACAATTCAGACCATCACCCAACACTCTTTACTTGTGCTCACTGGAAAAAGTAACTTCCATAAGTCGGTGGAAGCCTCGTGAATTGAAACTTAGTAGCATAGTAGCAGTTTCAGGCAGGAGAAAACCTTTGGTCCATCTATTCTGCCTATTCACAGTATTTCTTGATGTATTTCTAATAATCCTGAACCCCATTTTTTTGACAAGCACTTAACACTGTGTGTGTTGTGACAAGGATGTAGCGTGGTTCATGGATAAAAATCCTCTCTTTTGCTGCTTAGGATATACCGAAAATAATATAGAATACCACCATATGCTCTTGATACCTCCATGTTGATGGACAGCATACTTCAATTGTTTATTATGAGAAATAAATATACACAAAAGCAAATTCAATGGAAGAAATAACTTGCATTTCTATAGCGCCATTCATAATTTCAGGATGTCCCAAAGCACTTTACAGCCAATGAAGTACTTTTGAAGTGTAGTCACTGTTGTAACGTAGGAAACACCGCAGCTAATTTGTGCACAGCAAGATCCCACAAACAGAATTGAGATAATGACCAGGTATTCTGCTATTTTTTTTATGATGTTGGTCAAGGGATAAGTATTGGCCAGGACGAACTCCCCTGCTCTTCTTCGAAATAGTGCCATGGGAACTTTTACATCCACCTGAGAGGGCAGATGGGGCTTTGGTTTAACATCTCATCCAAAAGGCAGCACCACTGACAGTGCAGTGCCCCCTCAGTACTGCACTGGGTTGTCAGCCGAGCATTATGTACTCAAGTCTCTGGAGTGAGGCTTGAACCCATGGCCTTCTGACTCAGAGGTGAGATTGCTACCAACTGAGCCAAGGTTGACACCTTGTAAATAGGATTAGCAAAACAGTCCTTAATTTTAATTTGTACATTAAAATGTTTTGAGTCCTAGACAAATCGTTTGAGCTTCTTACTGACCTTTACAAGGGCTGTTTACATAAGTGCACATTCAGGAAGTTTGGTCTCTCCAGTGATCCAGCAATACAGTTGGTCTGGATGAACTGAAGAACTGCCATCAGCTTTTTGCATTTATCACAGTCTAAAGACGCCCCCAAGCACAGAGCTTTTAATCAAGCCAGTTTCAAAGATACAATAGAACATCATGAACATGATACTAATTGACTAATGTACCCTACAAAAGCAGAATCTGGGCAGCCTTGATAGAGGCTGTTGAAAGGGTAAATGCAGGATCACATGTTTAACTTTCCTTGGAGAACATGAGGAAGCTAAAAGTTAGTGGACAGGAACAAAAAAATTATTAAAAAGGCTGGAATCCAAAGGGGTTGAAGTTATGCTACAGCTGTACGGAGCTCTGGTTAGCTCCCATCTGGAGTACTACATTCAGTTCTGGGCACCGCACCTCAGGAAGGTTATTGGCCTTGCAACGCAGATTCACCAGAATGATATCGGGGCTAAAAGGATTAAATTATGTGGACAGGTTGCATAGACTAGGCTTGTATTCCCTTGAATATATAAGATTAAGGGGTGATCCAATTGAGAAACTATTTCCTCTGGTGGGGGGTCCAGAACAAGGGGGCATAACCTTAAAATTAGAGCTTGGCCATTCAGAGGGGGCATCAGGCACTTCTTCACACAAGGGTAGTGGAAATCTGGACCTCTCTCCCCCAAAAAGCTGTTGAGGCCAGGGGTCAATTGAATATTTCAAAACTGAGAATGATAAATTTTTTGTTAGGCAAGGGTATTAACGATTACAGAATCAAGTAGATGCAGTTAAGATACAAATCAGCTATGATCTAATTGAATGGTGGAACAAGCTCGAGGGACTGAATGGCCCACTCCTGTTCCTATATCCCTAGAAATCTGCTGGGCTCTGAAGGTAAGTTAAGTCAAGGTAAGTTAGGCTCACTTTGCCACACTTTTACAATATCTGTAAGCTTAATACAGCATCAGAGAGGAAACATGCCCAGCACTTTGGTAACTGTTCACCTACTTTCCTCATGCCCATGTTTCTCCAGGGAACATTGTATTCCTGGCATATGAATGCATTTGCACTGTCACCCATTAAATTCTGCAAAGTAGGAACACCAAGCATATTGCTAACATAAGCTACTTGCACATCTGTTCATGGACTCACACGATGAATGATAGACTGGGCACATGGATGATACTGTCTCTGGTCTTCCTAATTCCAACATATATCCCTTTTGTATCTGCTTACAGGAGAAAGCCAACACAGCAGGTGTGAGCAGATATATACCAGAGGGGGACCTCCCACTCAATCCTCATTAATTCCTAGGGGGAACCGTCCACATTCTGGGCCTGGAGATATGTGGCAGGGCATCTAACAGCTTCAGCCATTTGTTAGACTTGCCCTTGCACGTTTTGGTTTTTAAATTTTTTGCGTGGCATGTTGCTGAGAGCGTGAGCTGATAACATCACAGAGCATCAGGGACCTGAGTGAACAGGGCAAGCAACTGTGTATCTCCTTAATCAATCAGATTGAAGGATTGAGAAGTAAAGAGAGGAACGACGGAGAATGATGTATAAGTTAGAGAGGGTGAATTCAATGTCAAATCAGGAACAGAAAGAGGAATAAAGAGAGGGAAAGAAAGATTGGATTAAGAGAGAGAGAAAAAAAAAAGGGACAGAAAGGAAAAGTAAAAAAAAGTTTATTACATTTTAAATTTTACATTTTTACAATCTTCAACAACAATAAACACCTGAAGGATTGAGACTCCACACTTCTAATAGTTAATTTTCAATGCCAGGGAGGATGATTGGCAGTAATTAACATTTATCACGTTAAAAGGGTACTTGTGCTTGTAATGACCTTCTGTGACGAGTTTAGTTCGTATCTTCCCTGCAAATACAGCAACTTCACACCATTCAATGCATTTCAATGGGGAGGCAGACAGCGAGATGCCAATTTTGCAAAGCTAACGATGGAGCGGCGCAACTCAGACAGCAACTTTTGGGTATTGCCCCTCGCCTGAAGTTGCTGTACCATTTACACTTAAAAAATGGCGAGTGCGATTGTTCTCACCGTTATTTTGACAGCAAACTCTGGGCTGACAGGGGCAATGGAAGAAGGTGAGGTTGGAGGATGGAAATCCACTATTACACCCTGCCCAATATTACTCTCTACTGACGTCAATGGAGAGTAAAATCAGGCAGGGTGTAAAACCAGCGTTGCACCTGACAGGCAGGTTTGGTCACAATTCCCCTCTCTGTTTCAGAGCTTCCAGATTTTCCTTCATAAATTAGGCACGCCGATCACTGACTCTGTTTTAACTCTGTTGCAAGGTAAGCCATTGTAATTATAATACATGTTTTGCATTCCCTCTTCAAAGAATAAAGTTTAGTGGCTACCTAAAAAAATATTTCCTGTAACCTATGTTCAGATTTAGCCTGGTGAGTGTAATATTTACTATTTGTCACAGACTACTCTTTGCATGTTTTATTCACCTTATCATGGTCCCTCTGCCTGATGTGGAGATGCCGGTGATGGACTGGGGTTGACAATTGTAAACAATTTTACAACACCAAGTTATAGTCCAACAAATTTATTTTAAATTAAATTCCACAAGCTTTCGGAGGCTTCCTCCTTCATCGGGCGGATGGTGGAAATGAAGACAGAGAGGCACTTGAAAGGGGAGGAAGTATAATGTACTGGTACTAACCCCACTTGCAGAATAGCTTCTCAGACTGCAGAAAGCTGATAGAAGTGGCAAGAACAAAGGAACTTCCACACCCTTGTTTGCTCTGCACTTGTCAGTGAGTTTCAAGAACTGAGGCAGAGATCTGTGGGCCCACGGTGCTGAAGCTGTTTAGTTAGGAGCTTGCTGGGTTAACTAGTCTATTCTGTTATAGAGCTTTGTATGTACTGCCAAGGTGTCAGAACCACTTTGAAGCTTTGCTGTTTCAAGATGTCAACTGGAAATCCTACTGCTGAAGTGTAAGATCTCACAGAACAGGAGGGGATAGCATCTTCTATCTAACGTCCAAATCAACAAACTGGATGTGGAACATTGAGTCCTTATTTGTTAGAAATATTCACAAGATAATTATGGATGAGGAAGACCATTCAGCCCATCTTAGTTCATCCATCCAGGAAAACTCTACAGCCCCCACTTTCCCCTCCACCCCCTCCCCACCTTGCTGCATCTAATTGTTTCTTAAACGATTCCAGGGTTTTGTCTCCACAAGTCTATCTGCAAAGCCTAGTCCATGTGTTAATCATTATTTACCATTCATGTCAATGAGAGACCACCATTTGCTGGTGGTATTCAGTCATTTTGGGGGTAATTTTAGCCTAACTCACTGGGCAGGAAACCCACGGAGTCGGGTAGAATGCTGCTTTTACACCCAGCCCCATATTACTCTCCATTGACATCACAAGGACTTGGTGCGAGTTAGGACACGGGCAGCAAAGTTTTGGATGAGCCCAAGTTTGCGGAGGGTGGAAGGTGGGAGGCCAGCCAGGAGAGCATTGGAATCAAGGACAACGAGGAATGGGAAATAAATGTCAGCCTGGCCAGCGGTGCCCACATGCCGAGAATGAAAAAAAAATTCTAGCAGACTGCACAATTCTATCATTACCTCCTTAGTAAATCAGAGCCTGCGAAGGTAGTTTTCTTCTGGCATTCCAAAATTAGTTGCCTCTATTTGTAGCTGTGGCTTCGTGCATTGGGGTGAGTAAGGGAACTCCGCCTCTGATTCAATCTAACCTGCTTCCCATCCCTCCTTTCATCTTCCAAATAACGCAAATGTAGAGGAATCCCTATTGGAATGCTAATTTTCAAGTTATAATTCGAGCAATTAAACATATGGCAGTCAAAACAGACAAAACCTCAAAAAATAACGGACAAAAAAGTAACACCGAAAATGGCAGCTTGCTCAACGATAAAGACAAATTCTGCTCTCAGATACTTTCTACAGGTGAACACACTGGCCAGCATATTTAAACAAGGCTCCTGCCTGTTTCCAGCAAGAGCTCCTTATGCCTGACTGGAAACTTGCACGAGGCCAGATGGAGGCGGTGATCAGGCAGGATTGACCTGCGTCTGCTTTTCCAACCCTCCCCCAGTGCCTGACCCACTCTGTCATCACCAGCAATGATGGACGGAAAATATACCTGTAGAATTCCAAAAGCAATTAAAGGCCTTAAATTATACCTAATCAATAGTGCGTGTCGGATACAGATTTTAAGAAAACAGGATTAAATACATGCCATGGAGAATCATATGCCATAGAGAATCAATAGAATTTTGAATAATGTTCCAATCTGTTTGGTCCAATTTGACACAGAGAATGGTTTCAGAAAACTGTCTGAATGATTCCCTTTCAATGCTCTTGGGTGTGGGGGGAGGGGGGAGAAGAAATATTGGATCATTTTTATTTTTGCAGAATAAAAAACAAGCATGTGGTTATTGATTTTGCAAGGTACTGAAAACAAGAATTCAGTCTCTGGTTTGTATGTACAAATTATATCAATTCCATTGGAAGACTGGTCCCAGATATGGGCTGCTTTAGTAATGCACGGAGCCAGATTATTGCAAGGAAGGAGAGGTTTCAGCTGTTCTGAGTCAAGTCTGGGAAGATCAAAGTTAACTCTGAGACTGCCAACTACTGTCTCTCTGGGCCAGCTGATTTCCTTAGTTTCCAATTCATGCTTCACATTGTTGAAAAGGTAGTAATAGAGCTATTCAAACACGAGCTTTAGTGCCAAAATATTAACAGTAAACCACTCAAATCTATACAATCGAAAGTCTTGCACCTTGCATGCTTCAAACCTGTCGAAAGCCTCACAGCTGAAAACGCGGCCTCAGAGGCATCACATCTCACACGTTCATGGGGCGAAAAAATCATGCTTAACTCAAATAACCACTTACCTGCTAAATTACCAATCAAAGATCTAATTGATTAAACGTGAATGAATCAAAAGTAGCAAAAAGTGCTAATTAGGCAGTGCTACATCAATGGTTGTTCCTATTAAAGCTAAAAGCATCACAGAAAATAAAGGGGAGGAAAAAAATCTTTTCTAATCATGTAAATAACTGAAGAAAAGAGAAAATGTTTTGAGGAGGGAGAAGCGATGAATATACACATAAGGTATTTGTATCTTAAGCAAATTCTGCAAATCCACCGTGGAGAATAGAAAAAAACAAATATCTTATGATGTAACTAACTGGGAATGAGAGGTTTTGGGGAGGGAAGAACAAAGTTACTTGCTTCTCAAGCAAGTTTTATAGGGTGGAAGGTAAATTATACTACAAGTATTATATCTGTGGGACCTATATCTTTCATTATCACTAAGGTGTAACATTTTTATCTCATGTCACTTATGTGATACTTAGCTTCAGTAAATTTGCTGTATTGCTGTGATGGGAGAGTGGGTGTTTAGGCTGCAGCAGGACCATCTGTGGAAACTGTACTTTAGGCCGTGGTCTACCTTTGAGCAATGCCAGATATCTACTAATAAATACTAGAAACACAACTTTAAGTTTAAAAAGTGTGAATACTTAGTTTGTGTAAACTCCATCACCATTTATCTCTTCCTTCCCCTCCCCCACTCCATTTTAGTTTCATCTTTAATGTTACCCTATTCTATCCATTTAACCTTCCTTTTCTCATTTTTCTAGGTTTTACTTCTGCCTTGCTTTGTGCTCCATTTTGCAGCTGGCAGCAACTTTTTAAAAAGATTGCCATTTGATGACTAAAACTCGCAAGGTAGTTTTCCAGCCAATCAAATCTCAAGGAGTTGAAGATTGATGTGACCGTGGCAACATTTTAATCTTTCATGTCCTTTTCTGCCCATGAATGTGTAAACCTATTGACAGTCCACAGAAGAAAATACTTGGATTAGTAAAACTAAGAGATAAAATTACCTTGAATGATTTATCCAATTGCATCTATCCAAGAACATCAAAGAGACACTGGGGTTGAAATCTGCTGTACATTAGTTGACATTCCTTGTTCATTATTTGAACAAAGCCGCGAACCCATTTTAAGCGGGTTAATGATTTGGTTAAATTATCGAACAGGAATTTCACGTGTACATAATAATCAGTGGGTTACAAATATGGCTTTACATTGTTCCAAGGCCACTTTCTTTATGAAAAATATTTATCCAACCTTTTAATACATTTGCAAACAACCACACGGATCAGCTAATTTTTAAGAGTTATTGCAACATCATCACATTGTTATCAGACACTGCGACTCAATGCTGCTTCCACATTGTTATCAGACACTGCGACTCAATGCTGCTTCCACATTGTTATCAGGCACTGCGACTCAATGCTGCTTCCACATTGTTATCAGGCACTGCAACTCAATGCTGCTTCCACATTGTTATCAGGCACTGCGACTCAATGCTGCTTCCACATTGTTATCAGACACTGCGACTCAATGCTGCTTCCATATTGTTATCAGACACTGCGACTCAATGCTGCTTCCATATTGTTATCAGGCACTGCGACTCAATGCTGCTTCCATATTGTTATCAGACACTGCGACTCAATGCTGCTTCAATATTGTTATCAGGCACTGCGACTCAATGCTGCTTCAATATTGTTATCAGACACTGCAACTCAATGCTGCTTCCATATTGTTATCAGGCACTGCGACTCAATGCTGCTTCCATATTGTTATCAGACACTGCGACTCAATGCTGCTTCCATATTGTTATCAGGCACTGCGACTCAATGCTGCTTCCATATTGTTATCAGGCACTGCGACTCAATGCTGCTTCCATATTGTTATCAGACACTGCGACTCAATGCTGCTTCAATATTGTTATCAGACACTGCAACTCAATGCTGCTTCCATATTGTTATCAGACACTGCGACTCAATGCTGCTTCCACATTGTTATCAGGCACTGCGACTCAATGCTGCTTCAATATTGTTATCAGGCACTGCGACTCAATGCTGCTTCCACATTGTTATCAGACACTGCGACTCAATGCTGCTTCCATATTGTTATCAGGCACTGCGACTCAATGCTGCTTCCACATTGTTGATTCTGTCGGTAGCACTTCATAAAGAAACTAAGTGCATGTGGAGCTGCATGACAAGGGAAAAAGAAAAACATGAAACTTATTTGTCAACTCCTTTAGCAGTAACGAGATGCAACATTATGCCACACATCTCGATTTATCTTGATCTCTAGCTCTGCAATCTCCTCCAGCCCTACAACCGTTCGAGATCTCTGCTCTCCTCCAATTCTGGCTTCTTGCGCATCCTCGATTTTAATCGCTGCACCATTGGTGGCTGTGCCTTCAGCTGCCTACGCCCTAAGCTCTGGAATCCCCTCCCGAAACCTCTCTGCCTCTCTCTCCTCCTTTAAGGTGCTCCTTAAAACCTACCTCTTTGTCCAAGCTTTTGGGGGAAATTATAATGGGGATCAAAGAAATGGCAGAACAATTAAACACATACTTTGGTGCTGTCTTCACAAATAACCTCCCGGAAATGTTAGGGAACCAAGGGTCTAGTGAGAGGGAGGAACTGAAGGAAATCAGTATTAGTAAAAAAAAATAGTGCTAGGGAAATTAACGGGGCTGACAAATCCCCAGGGCCTGATAATTTACATCCCAGAGTACTAAAGGAAGTGGCCCTGGAAATAGTGGATGCATTGGTGGTCATCTTCCAAAATTCTATAGACTCTGGAACAGTTCCTACAGATTGGAGGGTGGCAAATGTAACCCCACTATTTAAAAAAGGAGGGAGAGAAAAAACAGGGAATTACAGACCAGTTAGCCTAACATCAGTAGTGGGGAAAATGCTAAAGTCCATTATAAAGGATGTGATAAAAGAACACTTGGAAGGCATTAACGGGATTGGACAAAGTCAGCATGGGTTTATGAAAGGGAAATCATGCTTAACAAATCGACTGGAGTTTTTTGAGGATGTAACTAGTAGAATAGATAGGGGAGAACCAGTGGATGTGGTGTACTTGGATTTTCAGAAGGCTTTTGATAAGGTCCCACACAAGAGGTTAGTGTGCAAAATTAAAGCACATGGGATTGGGGGGAATATACTGGCATGGATTGAGAATTGGTTGACAGACAGGAAACAGAGAGTAGGAATAAACAAGTCTTTTTCCGGGTGGCAGGCAGTGACTAGTGGGGTACCGCAGGGATCAGTGCTTGGGCCCCAGCTATTCACAATATATATCAATGATTTGGATGAGGGAACGGAATGTAACATTTCCAAGTTTACAGATGACACAAAGCTGGGGTGGAATGTGAGCTGTGAGGAGGATGCAAAGAGGCTCCAATGTGATTTAGACAAGTTGGGTGAGTGGGCAAGAACATGGCAGATGCAGTATAACGTGGATACATGTGAGGTTATCCATTTTGGTTGTAAAAACAGAAAAACAGATTATTATCTGAATGGTGATAGATTGGGAAAAGGAGAGGTGCAACGAGACCTGGGTGTCCTTGTACACCAGTCGCTGAAAGCAAGCATTCAGGTGCAGCAAGCAGTTAGGAAGGCAAATGGTATGTTGGCGTTCATTGCAAGAGGATTTGAGTACAGGAACAGGGATGTCTTACTCCAGTTGGTGAGACCACATCTGGAGTATTGTGTGCAGTTTTGGTCTTCTTATCTGAGGAAGGATGTCCTTGCCATGGAGGGAGTGCAATGAAGGTTTACCAGACTGATTCCTGGGATGGCAGGACTGACATATGAGGAGAGATTGGGTCGACTAGGCCGATATTCACTAGAGTTTAGAAGAATGAGAGGTGATCTCATCGAAACATATAAAATTCTAACAGGACAAGACAGACGAGATGCAGGGAGGATGTTCCCGATGGCTGGGAAGTCCAGAACCAGGGGTCACAGTCTCAGGATATGGGGTATGCCATTTAGAACCGAGATGAGGAGAAATTTCTTCACTCAGAGGGTGGTGAACCTATGGAATTCTCTACCACAGAAGGCAGTGGAGGCCAAGTCATTAGATGTATTTAATAAGGAGATAGATATATTTCTTAATGCTAAAGGGATCAAGGGATATGGGGAAAAAGCGGGAACAGGGTACTGAGTTAGATGATTAGCCATGATCATTTTGATCGGCGGATCAGGCCCGAAGGGCCGAATGGCTTACTCTTGCCCCTATTTTCTATGTTTTTATGTTTACCTGTCCTAAATATCTCCTTATGTGGCTCGATGTCCAATTTTGTTTGATAATGCTCCTGTGAAGCGCCTTGGGACATTTTACTACGTTAAAGGCACTATATAAGTCCAAGTTGTTGTTGTTATTACTCTGTACTCAGGTGCAACTTGAAATTTCAAACGTACATCCTGTGTACTGATGCTGATTAACAGATCTTTTACGTGTCCATCTCAAATATAGCTGTGTTAAATTATATTGCACCGTATCACATCTCTCAAAAAGGTCTCAGCACTTCATGTACTTAACTTTGAAGTGCAGTTACTGTTCAGGAGATGCAGCAGCCATTTTGTGCTTAGCAAACAACAGAGATCAATGATCAGCTATTCTGTTTTTGGTGGTGTTGGTTGAGGGAGAAATGTTGGCCAGGACACTGAGAAAACTCCCTGCACTTCTTTTCAACCTTGGTGGTATCCCTTCCTAGGGTCTTAAAAAAATTCTGCATTTAAATCTTATTCAGGACTGATTGGAACGTCTAGTGTATGTTCAATAATTATATCCACTTTTTACTTTTCCACCTTTGCTAAAGGACATCCCATCGTCATATGTCCAGTTGATACAGCTTGAGGCATTTGACTATAATTTAAACATTATTTTAACATTACATAGATCACTGCTAAGGCCAGATTTGGAATATTTTGTGAAAATTTGGTTAACATATTTTCAATAGATCATCAATGTATAAGAGGTGGTTTAAAGAAGGCCAATAAGGATGAATTCCAAGACTAAGAAAAAATGACTATGAAAGCTGCCAAACTATTATGAAAACCTAATTGGGTTAGGTCAACAGCTTCACATTCAAATTTAATTTAGCAATGATAACAGATTGAAGTTGCACACTGAAGGATGGACTAGACTTCTATCATTGTTCGATAGTGCTAAATCAATGAACTGCTTTAAAATGGAGATAGTAATTATCTAGCTAGAAATGGGATTGATGTTTATAAGGATAAATTTAGGTATAGGTGGTTCAATAATTTACAGAGTAATATGAGGCACGTTATTCAGGACATGGCAATATTATCTGGAGGAATTGGACAGTTTTAGCATCTTACCTGATTAATTGCCTGTCTCAAGAGACTTAAGCAAATTAAAAAGAGGGCATAACAATGCAAATTGTACATGGTACGCTGGAGGAAACAGGCTGAATAGAGCAATTGACCATTCTCATTCCACACTTCTGTATCTTCTTATGCTCGTTAGACAAGTCCATGTAGGCAATTATGAGAATATTTGGAGTAAATGACTGGCAGATTTGAAACTAAATGCAGTCATCTATTTCCCTTAGTTTGGTAGAGGGCACACAATTTTGAGAATGTATTGCTTCAGCTGATCAATTTGCTGTCTGCTGCTCATTTCTCTTGTTGATGACTTGCTTGCTATTAATTTAAACTTGCAGTATGATTGTGTCAGGTTAGCACCAATAAATAAGTGATATTTCTTTATAACGTAAATGCTGTCCTTGCCACTGGGTGAAGTAAAACAGCAAATCCCGTGGGACTCATACCATACATCACCACAACTCTGCTGTTCACACGATACATAAGGAAAATGGAAGAGACTGATTGTTGTACCATTATGGGATTTCCTAATGACTGTAAGCCATGCCACCAGGTGACAAACATAAAAAGACAGATAGCATTCAAAGGACCAATTAAACAGATGAGCTAAGGGATGGCAGATGGATTCTAATGTGGTTAATGCATATTAGAATAGAAACTATCAACTGTGCACATGATGATGGGATGTCCTTTAGCAAAGGTGGAAAAGTAAAAAGTGGATATAATTATTGAACATACACTGAACATTCCAATCAGTCCTGAATAAGGTAACAAATCATTAAACACAGCTTGAGGCATTTGACTATAATTTAAACATTATTTTAACATTACATAGATCACTGCTGAGGCCAGATTTGGAATATTTTGTGAAAATTTAGTTAATATATTTTCAATAGATCATCAACGCATAAGAGATGGTTCAAAGAAAGCCAATAAGAATGGATTCCAAGACCAAAAATGACTATGAAGGCTGCCAAACTGTTATGAAAACCTAACTGGGTCACCAATGCTCTTCAGGAATAGGAACCTACCACCCCTCCCTCATCTGCAGTCTCTCACTCTGTGTTTGGTCCTTTGTGCCCTCTGAAGTGGCATTGCAAATCACTCAGTTGTAAAACATATCACTCCACCACCATCCTCTCAGGGCAATTAGGGATGGGCAATAAATATGGCTCATCCTGAGAACAAATAAAAGACTGGCAAGTCTCAGGAGACTACAAATCAAGTGACCGTTTTGTTGCAGCAGACACATGCAATAGAGCTGGATAAATATCTGGTTTGAGTGGTTTCTGTGCTCTTGAGACCATGTTAATGTCACAATGGGAGTGTGGAGATAGATAGATATTATAGTGGAGTTCTGCTCCATTATCTCATCGAGAGCTGGGAAGGAAATTTGCAGAGTTTTCCCTCAGGAGTGTAGATGAGTGGGCAACAGTCCACAATAGGGTAGCTTGTACATGGTCTGTGGAATGAACAGGTTAAGGGCTGAAAGTCCTTTTCTCATCCCATGATTTTTTGTTTGTGTTTTCTTTTGCTGTAAATTTAACCCCAAATTACTAAAGTACTATAAATAATTTTAAATAAAAAACTGAAAATGTGAATGCCTCACTTGCGTCCACTCTGTCATCCCTTTTTCATCCAACTCTCTGTCCTTTTTCAACTTAACTGTAATTTAATTATTTTTGTAATTAATACCTCTTATAACATTCACTTTCTAATTTGTCCACGTTTATAATCTTCAGTTTACCATATTTTCTTCTACCTGGGAACACATCACATGCCTGCTCACCCAATCTCTCTGTCAGGTAATGATGCTTGATACAGAAGGTACTTAACAAGGTAGAAGAAAACACTTTACAAAATGAGGTAAATAAATGGCTCATCTGTTTAAACAGTTTCAGTTTATTACATATTCATAGTTAAAGCTGCATTAAATGAAGCTTATAGTGGAATCCAAAAAAAATGTTCAAAATCATGAAGGGTTTGCGAGGACATGTAGTGCAGAATTGTTTCCACTGATCCTAGAATCAGTACCAAGTACGTATAACCTCGGGATTTGTACTAGAAGCATGAAGGGGAAGATTAGAAGAAACCTTTTTACACAAATGGCTACTTGTATGTGGAACACCTTTACACAAGTGGCTGTTGAAGTCAAGTCAATCACAACATTTAAGAGGGAATTCGATAAACACTTCAAACACAGAGATGTTGAAGGGTTCAGGGAAGGAACAGGAAAATGGGACTAGAGTAGGTAGTTCCAGTGGTGGAGCCAGCACTTGCACAGGCTAGATGGCTCATTTACCTCTTTCATTACTGAAATTTCTGTGAAGTGTTTACCTTTGTGGTTGAACTAAGCCGATCCCTTAACGACTATTAAACTCAAGAAACTTCCAAGAGTCTGTTTGAGATTTCTGACAGCAGCCATTATGTTTAACCAACCATAACTACAATACTGTAAAGTTAAGAAAGAAAATTGCATATTAGCTGGTTATGTTTTAATATAACGCCATCTCAAATATAATACAGGTTACAACATGAGTTGCACTAAGATAAAAATTCAATGTTTTATGCTCTATAGTCTGTATTGTATTGGGGTGAAAAGTAGTTTTATTTTAATCGGCAGGTTCTAAATAATAAAATACTTATTTAAACTCGGTTAACCAGCCAGATTCATGACATGAAAGAGGTCATTTTATAACTTGACACTACTACAGGTGGCCTCGGCTGTCATGAATGAATGTTGGAAATTTGGGCATGTACTGCATGTGATTTTGCAATATTTGGTTGAAAAATTAGCCTAGATTCAATGGCGTCATGCCCATTTTCCAGGCGTTAACTGGGCACCTAAGCCTCCAATATGATGGGCAGGAAGCACACGCTCAGTACAAGCCAGAAGTGCGCCACACACCATATTGGTGGAAGCAAAAAAATGGAGTCCAGGGCCTGCTCCTGAAAAAGGTATTAGGCCCTTCGCATATGCAAATAAGGGGCCTTAACGCCTGTTTGAGGCCCCATCTGCAATATTGGTTTGTCTTGAGGCAGCCAGCGCCGGCTGCCAGATCTGGTTTCCCCTGGTAACGGATGACAACTTCCTCCTTGAGGCGAACTACTTCCTGCACCAGTATTTGAGACTGTGAAGAGCATCCTGTATTTTTGCTTATGTTTTATTTCTCTACATGCGGCCTAACAGGCGGACCTTAAAGGGTCCGCTACAGGCCGCAACCAAAAAGATAAGTTTATTAAAAATTCTTACCTGAATGTGGAGCTGGGAGGAGCAAGGGTGCATTAAAGCCACGGGCCGCTGCCAGCCACCACAGGCCCTACCCTCCGATCACTACCTCGACCCCCCTCCAATTGCAGCTGTCCTTATATCGTCTCAATAAAAAATGAACACGGGTAGAACCAAAAGTGAAAAATAAACAAATAGAAAAGGAACATCAGAAGAATAGGAGACAAATGTGCCTCATTGGGGAAAAATATTAAGGAATGGGAAAGAGAAAGTTCCAAAAACATGCCAACATAGATCAGGAATTAAAAGAAACACTCCCAAATATTAGTTACTCATGTGCTAATGTATCCATGGGGATAATTGTAGGTTGATATATCCCAAGGTTCGGTATAAAAAGATTTTATTGTGTTATGTCAAAATAAAGCTTGCTGTTGTTAATAATGATGCCTTATATTGTGACAGCACATTACATTAAATGGACCTATTGTAATACATTCCAGAAATTAATATAATAAAAGGTTTCTTTTGGGAGTGTTCAATGATAAAAATGGAATGAGAGCAAGCATTTTTCACTATTATACACTTCCCTTTTATGCAAACTGAGTATTTGGTATTACAAGAAGGTGACTCAAAACAAGGGCTATCTGAAAATGCATGTAATGCATAAATCAACTGAAGAGTGGCACGATAACATCACAAAATGTGCCCGGTAATGAGGGAGCCAATAAATATAAATCTGACTGGGAGATATTCCACTGGTGACATCCATCCTGTCATCTGAAGAAATGTCCATGACTATTCCATCTGTCTAGTTTACACCTGATACAGATTTCCTTTTTACTTATGCATTAGAAATTTCTCTGCATGTTCATAAATGAGCGCAATCTATCGAGTACAAGGGCCTCCATCTGGCAGCGTTCATGCATGGCCCATCTATCAGAAGCAAACTTTTTTTTATTTTGCAATTATACAGACCAAACAATCTGCAGTAGTTATACAGACTGCTTTAAAAAAAACATCTTTGGGGGTTTCAGAAACCATGGAAATGTTGGCAATAATTTGGGTGAACATTCATGCTAACCAAAAACAAAGACATTAGGAAAAGAATATTTATATGTCGTAAAAAGAAAGAAAGAATGACTTGCATTTATATAGTGCCTTTCACAACCTCAAGATGTCCCTAAGTGCTTCACAGCCAATTAAGTACTTTTGAAGTACTGAGCCACGGCTGACATGCTTCAAAGTACTTTCATTGGCTGTAAAGTGCTTTTGGAATGTCCTGAGGTTGTGAAAGGCGCTATATGAATGCAAGTCTTTCTTTTTTCTAAGTGCAGTCACTTAGAAAACGTGACAGCCAAATTGCACATAGCAAGCTCCCACAAATAGCAATGAAATAAATGACCTGATGATCTGCTTTAGGAGTTGGTTGAGGGATAAATTTTGGCCAGGACACCAGTGCAATCTCCCCTGCTTTTCTTCGAATATGGCCGTGGAATCTTTTACATCCACCTGAGTGGGCAGAGCCCGGGGCCTCGGTTTAACATCTCATCTGAAAGACAGCAACTCAGTAATGCACTGGAGTGTGAGCCTAGATTATGCAATGTTAGTAAACTTTAATGCTGCTCTCACACAGGAAGGAAATACACGCATGGGACAGAAGTGATAAACATTGGGCAAGAATTGTAAAACTGTACAGAAGCAGTACGTATCCCAGTATTTCACTACACAAAATAACTATGCAACGCTATAGAACTAGTAAGAATCTTTCACGGGTCATCACGCATTTTCTGCTAATTTGAACATGCTCTTAAATAACATTGCTCCAGCGAGTGCCAAATGACCCACAGTCCAAATTCAAAAAGCCCTTTAACCCAGAGACCAAAAAAATATAATTGTTCTGTCAGTGCCAGAGTGTGATGAAGAGACATACTTTTTTTAAGGAAAACTTTCTTTGACTTCTTAAGCCAGAAAACTTGATAAGACGGAATCACCAGGCAGTTGAACCTCAAACTCATATCAAAAAGCTGGATTCCATGCAATAATAGTGATGCAACTGATGGGAATTTTATTTCAACTGGGACAAAAGCATTGGTACAGTTTTGATCCCATGTACTGCAAATAGCAGTATTGTTGCATTATAGACAAACCTAAAACTGCTTGTTGGTGCTGTAAGGAGTTATTTATTTTATATAAAATCTTTAAACAGAAAGAACTTAACAAGCTTCCCAGATCAACAACTTATATTTGAAATAGTCTTAGCAGTTAAATTTGAAATTTGAATGGATTATTTCTGCGAATGGGAATTCAATATACTTAATAATGCATCCTTGACTATTGTGCACCAACAGTACTGTGCTTAAAATGTTAAAAGGATTCAATAGGGTAGATACAGAGAAATCAAGAACGAGGGGACATTATCTTAAAATTAGAGGTA
Source organism: Heptranchias perlo (assembly GCF_035084215.1). Taxonomy (NCBI): domain Eukaryota; kingdom Metazoa; phylum Chordata; class Chondrichthyes; order Hexanchiformes; family Hexanchidae; genus Heptranchias; species Heptranchias perlo. The sequence goes on from NC_090333.1 coordinate 64,463,602, forward strand.
GGCCATTAAAGAGCGAAATCAGGAAGTACTTTTTCACACAAATGGTAGAAAAAATCTGGAATTCTCTCCCCCAAAAGGCTGTGGATGCTAGGTCAATTAGAGCTTTAAAGACTGAGATCGATAGATTTTTGTTAGGTAAGGGTGTCAAGGGATATGGAGCAAAGACCGGCAAATGGAGTTGAGGTACAGATCAGATATAATTGAATGGCGGAACAAGCTTGAGGGGCTGAATGGCCTACTCCTCTTCCTAATGTTCGTATGTTCCAGGAACATAATGAGATAAAATCATGTATATTGTTTAACGTATTCTGGTGTCTTTACCTTGTTTTTGTTCAGTACCAAAATTCGATTCAAATTGATAACTTATCCGATAATGTAATGAATATATTGATAATCACCACCAATCATCAGAAGGTAATTTGCTAATAGGGAATAGTTGGGACATTTTTCCTACCATAAAGGTTTCTACACAAAATTTGCTTTATTATATCCACAAAACCATTGGAGTCAAAAGACAACATTGCTCCAGGCCTCATCACAAACTTAATCCAAACATGGACACAAGAGCTGAATGCCAGAGGAGAGGTGACTGTAGATTTTCTTGACATTGAGGCATCATTCGAGTGAGTGTGGCACTAAGGAGCCCTAGCCAAACTAAAGTCCGTGGGGGTCAAAGGGAAAACTCTCCAGTGGATGAAGTGTTACCTGTCACAAAGGAAGACTGTTGTGGTTCTCAGAGGCCAGAGTGCATGGAGAAGAGTTGCTGGTTTATACCAGTGTATTGAGCATGTTCCAGGTACGGAGCCTCATCCAGGTTCTCAATTTGCACCCTAGTACAGACATTTCTAATAGTGTGCTTAAATAGGAGCATATCCTCTTCCCTAAAGCTTTGGGAACGATGAGGGTGCTGAAAAGTTAACGTCTGCCTTATAAAACCGACATGTTAACTCATCTGCTGTGACTAACCCTCTCAGATATTTGTGTTATTGAACAGAAAGATGTTATGACAGATAATGGGGCATCCTGCTGCCCAGTTAGGCAGGTGTCTAGTGGCTATTGATGATTCCTTGCTAGAGGATGCTTTGTCTTCCAATGCTTTATCACTGTTGTGCCCTCGTGCAGCAGAGCTTGATGACAATGATTTTTTATGGATATAAAGCTTTATGCAATTTATGGATCAAGTGTAGGCATGCAGTGAAAATGAAGAAATACTGATGCAAAAGCTAGATAGTCAAACAATGGGCTGCATATCCATGCAGCTCTAGGATATTTGCAACAGATTTTCTGCACGTATACTAGACTTTATAAAATGGTATTATAAGCTTATTAAGTGTGGCTTAATGGATAGTATTTTCTAGCCATTCTTACTTTACTGGAAGATTGTCTAGAACAACCTGCATTTTTAATTCACCAGATAAACTTTTTCTCTTGCTGTGCACTTTTAACAGTTTAGCTATCTTTTCCTAAGACCGTGCAAGTTTTCTTTATTAAAACACCTCAGAGCTGCTTCCATTTGATTTGGAGCCTTAACACTTGAATTCAACGTTCTTCCTTGTCACTCTTAAGGTTGTTCCTGCATTTTCTGCAGTCCTGTGGCATTCTTTGAATATTAGAAACCTTATTACCTTTTTTAAGGGGATCATGGCCTGCATGTATATTCTCTTCTCTGCCATTGGTAATGTTATTGAAGGGAATGTCTCAATGTTATATATTACTTGAATAAGCAATTCCAATTCTGTGAGACAGGGTTTACTTCTGATTCTCAACTCCATTTTGCGCCTTTACTGTTTCCACCACCAGTAATGTAAAATGTACATTCATTGCATTTGTTAGTGTACATAAAATAAATAAAATGTCTGGCTGAGGCAGTGGATTTGAAGAATTTTAACTAACCTCTGAATGAATGCCTTAAGTTACCACTAGCATTAAACTAAATATTAAATTTATAGCTCTTGGACTTGGGTGATCTGCTGCAGAGCTCTTTAAACTCATAGAATGTCCACAAGTTGGAATGTTACCCCCAATTACACATATGGATCTTTTCTACTCATGATTTTATGGTTTCCGTACTTTAGATCGCTCGTATAGGTGAGTCCCAACTCATTATGACTGTAAGAGTATCTTCACTTGCATTGATATCTAGATAAGCTCTCAGTGCACAGGATAGTTAACAGAAAAACTTTTCTAATAATTGTCGTAGTTACTAAAATTAACCTGCACCCCCACAGGATTCTACTCCTGGCTTCGATATGTGGTAGAGCATCACAAGATCAAACCTTGTTTTAGGTCTAATTTATCAAATTAATTTATTGAGCAGAAGATGAACAATCAAATAAATAACATTATATATACACAAACACATATATATGCATATATACAAACACCCATGCATATACACATACATACGTATACCACACACATATATACGGATATACAAGTATATATTATTTATATATATTTATATTCATTATATATATATATACACACACTCCATATATATATTCCTCAAAAGGAAAATAATAAATGGTCGCAATCTCTGTGTGAAATTACTACTCATTTAAATTTCCATTTAACTGACACAGCGATTCTTTTCGTCTTCCATTTCTCTGCGCTGAGAAAGTTAAACTAGCTTGACTTAACGCTTGGAGGTTCCAAGCAGATTCTCTCAACTCCATTCCGCTCAGTCGTGTATAAATTCTGCCAACAGTTGTGGATTTGAATAACTGATAGCCAGATTCAAAAACAACTGACTGTCACACGCATAACTGAACAAATTACACAGTACGTGTTTGTTCGAATGTGGTTCAGCTCCTCCCTGGGTCAAGTAATATCTTGATTCCGTTGGAGGGGGGGAGGGGGGCTGGCAGCATTTGGCTGATTTTCCAGCCTCTGGGACTAGGCGAGTGCCCTAGCCGCGTCCATTGTGGTGCAGGCGCCTATCATTCATTGTGAATGAAGGGACCTTCCTCTGAAACCTGTGAATGTTGGCACAGTCAGCGGTGGAGGTCCTGGGTGGGTACACTTATATGCCAGGATGCACCCCCACCCCCACCCCCTTCGGATTTTCAGTCCTTTGGTATTGTAGTTGTTACATGAGGCAAACTATATAATTGGAAACCCTTAGGGTTACCCTTGGAATTACCAGAGGATTTTTCAAACTGTATGAAATATGTTGTCTACATTACTTGACCATAGCTTTCTGTGAAATAATAAAAAGAAAGGTTTTTTTGAAAAGATCGAATTGAAAAATATGTTTTTAGAAATCATCATTTCAGTAATGAAAGGCTTCTGAATGATCATTTATAACAAAAAAAACATTTTATTCAAATGCAGTTCACATGATAGTGGCACATGAACGTATGTAGCCTGTAAGTTAGAATTACGAAAAATAAAAATCACACATTGACTAGAGGCAGATAATCGTCTTCTGGGCTGGGTAATGAAGACAAGATGCAGCTGCATGCAAATAAGCAAGAAGTGGTGATGTGTGACTTTCCATTTTGAATTACAAATTTTAATGCAACTCAAGATGGTTTCATTCTAATACTGATTGCCAGCATTTCCTCTGTGGAATTTATTTTCCAAATTTTTGCTCAGAAACAGATGTAATCCCTAATTGATCATTTAAATTGAATTTATAAGCAGGGTCCTTTGGTATAGAGATCATTCTCCATTAGCGAGTGAGTGTCCATGCAACAAATAAATGATAACTTAAAAAAGCATAACATCAGGAAACGTGGAATGATGGGAGGCCATTGCGCCATCAAGGCCATTGCTTTTATAGACAATGTATAATGTGCCTTATCATGAACATAGCTCCACTAATCTTTTTAGGACAATTACAGTCTCATAAAACATAACTTCTTTTTTCTCCATCCCCCTATGATGGTCTTGCGAAGCTCCATATACATCATGACACATTAGTCATGTCAACCATATATCGAATATATCTAACATGAGTGAAAAAAAAATTGCCCATTATCTGTTAAGTTGTTACGTCTTGGAGATCAAATTAGCCAACAAGCATTAGTCTGGTTCCTGGAAATTGCATTCCATCATATCTATTCTCCTCAAATTCACTGAATGCATTTACTCAACTGTGGATGAGGAGGTTTTTTTTTAAACTGGTGCTGCGATTCTGGACGTAAAAGGCTTTCTGTGTTGGAAACTTTTTTTTTGCAAAATCTTGAGTCCGTGCGGGGATATAATCTCTCGTCATGTTAAACAACCCACCAATGCCAAAATTTGGTTACGCACAGGACTTAAATCCTGCCGTGTTATACGCAACTCATTGATACCGAAATCTCCAATCTCCAATTTTGCTGGTTAACAGGTACAACAACCCAAACACATAGACTTCATACAAAACTCCACCTCTTGCCCCTCATTGAAGTGCCAAATGTGAGTAATCTGTTAAAGGCTCGATCCCTTGCACAGATACTAGAGGGTGTTTTGTTCCAAAGTATAAAGGTTTTATTAAGAAGTTACAATACAAGAGTACAATTATAACATACTAAATAAGACATTGAGATACAACCTGGCAAAGCTGAATACCAACGAGGTTCCGAGCTGATCATTCTCGAAGGTTCTTGTGATAATCTTTGAACGGTCCAGTCTCGCTCCAAGAATGTTCTAACATATCCGATTTACATATACATTATAATCACCGATTTACGTCATAATCACCCATTTGTCCTGCTGCACCGTGTATACCTTTGAGTTCTCCTATCAATCGTTTTCTCTGTCTAAGGCAAGCAACCATCTGTTTACTCCTGCACATTCCAGATAATATACAGTACCTGACACCCAAATGGCCTCCCTTAAACCATCATATAAACATGAGCTAAGAACGGAGACAGGGTGTCTCATTACTTGGTACACATCAAGGGTGCATTATCTACACAAGACCAAGCCAGGCCTGTTGATGCTAACAACGTTTAACAGAAGGCTGTGTTCAGCAGAAAAGCCTGTATAATGCTTTTCTTACAGAAACCATTCTGATCTTGGCCATAAATTTGACAACTATGGTCTTAGTAATGAAAAATTCAACTTATTTTCTTCATATTGTTCTCTTTAATATGAGAATGATGTATTTCAGGATAGTGAATGTGACCTACATGAATCTGTAGGTTTTTCTCAAAGCTCTGACCTTGACTCATTTCCTTAATAACCATAAGTAATCTGACTGTTCACACAAAAGCTGGAGATTTGATGTATTCAGACAACACTGTTCTACTTGAGTGCCTCATCTATGTCTGACAGCTTCTCAACCGACATGTTCTTCGTTTCTCAGTGACCACCCACCAGTATCTTACCATTAACCTCAAAAAAGCCAACTTTTTTCTATTTGCGCATCAAATTGTACATTCATGAAAAAAAATCTCCCAAGTTTTTCATAGCAGTTTCTTTTATTATGAAATGGATATTAAAAAACTGCAGTAAGTTATTTTACACAATCATCTTTCTCCACTCCCTAATTACTTAATACTGATTCCACACTAACTCTTATTTCATTAACTTACTGTCTTTATAAGTATGTTGTTAGAGTAATATATAACTGTGTGAACCATTGTTCTTTATAACTAAATTGAAGTTGGCTTCAACTGGTAGAAAAGAGTTACTTTCACCTTGCAATTTAATTTTTTTACAAATGTTTTTACACTGTTGTAACAATCATTTTCCCAATCACGCAGAGTGATTTTGTTGATCTAATTAGTCGTCAAAAGGCTCAAGCCTAGATTTTCTGATCAGTGTTATTTTAACACCAGTAGTAACCCATTTATTTATGATAGAATAAAATAAAGGAGTGACTAACAGGTATCATAGTGATACAGCACAGAAGGAGTCCATTCGGCTCATTGTGCCCATGCCAGCTCTTTGGTAGAGCAATCCAATTAGTCCCACTCCCCAGCTTTTCCCCACAGCCCTGTAAATGTTTTTCCTTCAAGTATTTATCCAATTCCCTTTTGAAAGTTACTTTTGAATCTGCTTCCACCACCCTTTCAGACAGTGCATTCCAGATCATAACAAGTCGGTGCGTAAAAAATGTTTCCTCATGTCGCCTCTGGTTCTTTTGCAAATCACCTTAAATCTGTGTCCTCTGGTTACCGGCCCTTCTGCCACTGGAAACAGTTTCTCCTTATTTACTCTATCAAAACCATTCATGATTTTGAACACCTCTATCAAATCTCCTCTTAACCTTCTCTGCGCTAAGGAGAACCACCCCAGCTTCTCCAGTCTCTCCATATAACTGAAGTCCCTCATCCCTGGTACCATTCTAGTAAATCTCTTCCACACACTCTCTAAGGCCATGACATCCTTCCTAAAGTGTGGTGCCCAGTATTGAACACAATACTCCAGCTGGGGCCTAACCAGTGTTTTATAAAGGTTTAGCAATAACTGCCTTGCTTTTGTACTCTAAAGCCCAGGATCCTATATGCTTTTTTTAACAGCCTTCTCAACTTGTCCTGCCACCTTTAAAGATTTGTGTCTGTGTACTCCCAGGTCTCTCTGTTCCTTCACCCCCTTTAAAATTGTACCATTTAGTTTATATTGCCTCTCCCCATTCTTCCTATCAAAATGTCTCACTTCACCCTTCTCTGTTAAATTTTATCTGCCATATGTCTGCTCATTACAGTCTGTCTATGTCCTCCTGAAGTCTGTTTCTATCCTTTACATTGTTTACCACATTTCCGAGTTTCATGTCATCATGGCAAACTTTGAAATTATACCCTGTATACCTAAGTTCAGGTCATTAATATATATGAAAAAGAGCAGTGATCTTAATACCGACCCCTGGGAACACCACTGTATACTTCCCTCCAGTCTGACAAACAACTGTTCACCACCACTCTCTGCTTTCTGTCCCTTAGCCAATTTTGTATACTATCACTGTCCCTTTAATCGCATGGGCTGTAATTTTGCTTACAAGTCTATTATGTGGAACTTTATCAAATGCCTTTTGAAAGTCCATAAACACATCAACCTCATTACCCTCATCAACCCTCTCCGTCATTTCATCAAAGAATTCAATCAAATTAGTCAAACACGATTTTCCTTTAACAAATCCGTGCTGACTTTAATTCATTAGCTCATACTTTTCCAAGTGTCAATTAATTTTGTCCCGGATTATTGACTCTAAAAGTTTCCCCACCACTGACGTTAGGCTGACTGGCCCGTAATTAACAGGTTTATACTTCTCCCCTTTTTTGGACAGGGGTGTAACATTTGCAATCCTCCAGTCCTCCAGCACCGCCCCCAAATCTAAGGAGTAACCTAGGATGCATCCCATCTGGACTGGGTGACTTTTCTACTTTGAGTACTGCCAATCTTACAAGTACCTCCTCTTTATCTATTTTTATCATATCCAATATCGCTCCTACCTCCTCCTTTACTGCTATAATGGCAGCATCCTCTTCTCTAGTGAAGACAGATGCGAAGTATTCATTTAGTACCTCAGTCATACCTTCTACCTCCACAAGAATATTTCCTTTTTTGTCCCTAGTCAGCCCCACCCTTCCTTTGACTACCCTTTTTACTATTTATATGTTTCTAAAAGATTTTTGGGTTCCCATTTATGTTAGCTGCTAATCTATTCTCATCTATTCTCTCTTTGTCCTTCTTATTCCCTTTTTCAGATCTCCTCTGTACTTTCTGCATTTAGCTTGGTTCTCCACTGTATTAGCAACTTTACACGTGCTATAAGCCTTCTTTTTCTGTTTCATTTTAATCTCTATATCTTTAGTCATCCAGGGAGCTCTAGCTTTAGATGTCCTTCCTTTCCCCCTCATGGGAATGTGTCTACTCTGTATCCAAACCATCTCCTCCTTGAAGGCCTCCCTTTGTTTAATTACTGTTTTGCCTACCAATTTATGATTCTAATCCACTAAGGCAAGATCCCTTTCTAACTCACTGAAATTAGCCTTCCTCCAGTTAAGTATTTTTATGCTTTATTGTTCCTTGTCCTTTTCCATAACTATTCTGAACCTAATGATATTATGATCGCTGTTCCCCAAGTGCTCCCCCACTGAAACATGCTCCACATGCCCCACCTCATTCCCCAGAACTAGATCCAGCACTGCTTCCTTCCTCGTTGAGCTGGAAACGCACTGATCAAGAAAGTGTATCATTTACTATAAAATATACCTCGATAACATCACCTCTCAGATATCTCCTTTCCAAACTAAAAAGCCCAATTTTTTCCAGTCTTTCCTCCTAGCTCATCAGGAATCAGCCTCATGGCTTTTCCCTGCACTGTCTGTACCCGAAACATTAACTTTTTTTTTTCCCTTTTTGGATCCTGTTGAACCTGCTGGGTATTTTCAGCATTTTTGCTTTTATTTCAGATTGCCAACATTTTCATCTCTTTTTCTTTTTGTCTGTATTTTTATGCTGCACACCTCGGTCTGAACACCAGTTTATGTTGTCAAGTCTTTCCTTTTAGCTTGTTGTTCATTCTGGAAGAAATAAGCTTTTATTCATAAATAAAATGGTTGTAACTGTGGCTGGTTTATTGGCATTTAATTGTATTTTCATCCTCCATTGGTATTATTGTAAATATGCCTCACTTTGTTTAGACGATTATTGATCATGCCCATCCTCAACTTGCCAACATGACCACATTATGAACTAAGTGTTTGCAGCTAAATTGATCCTGCATAATGATATCAAAACAAATCTGTTCCTAAATGGTGAATCATAAGGATGAGAGCATACTGGTTCCACGTTTCGAGTTTGCCAGCATTGGTTTTCTACTTTAATATACTTATCAGCCTAATTTTGTGATACTGAAAGATTTGAGTGGTGGGTCTTGCTGCATTTTGTGACATTAAAGCCACCCTTTCATTTACCTAGGCTACCCCACGCATGGAAACCGTGGGGAGGGAATCAATCCTCAAGCTGAATGGCTACCAATCACAAAATTAGACCGGCCAGCTGCATTTAATGGGAAAAAGCTCACCCTTAAAGGGAAATCGCTTTTTTTTATTGTTCAAACCAACATTTGAGCTGCTGAATAGATGGTTACAGGAGCGACATGAACAAAAGGGCGGCTTGCATTGAGGAAGCTCTGGATGTTCTGCTGCAGGAGGTGCAACAATGGACGCTAGTTCTTTTTAGGGCAAACGGCTACTCTCTTATAAAGGTGGTAGCTCGTGCTGCCTTGGAAGGAGGTGGAAGAGCAGGACAATGCAATCTCCCAGGTCCTGTAACGTTCAGTGGCATCAGGAGAAGTGCTAAGTTAAGTGGACTCTGCTTTGCAAACATGCTGGCTCTTTCCCCATAGAAGGTGTGGCACACAGGATCTGCAGCTCCCATGGCCCCGAATTAATATAGATGAAGAAATGGTGCTTCATTTTCCACAACAATCTTGCGTGCAATGCAAGGTGCATGGCTATTTCATGTAGTAGGCCATCCTACTACTTCCAAGATCTGCAGCAAACAGTACTGGCACTACCAGGACAAGCCAAGCCCATTGCAAGATAGTGGCCCTGGGAGGGAGCTCATATGCTCACACAAGTGTTGGATGAGCTCCACTGATAATCTTTGCTCTGTTCCGATTGCATGCCAAGGCAGCGCATAACCACCAGCAACGATCCCAGACAGGTAAGGGCTCTGCAAACAGGAAGACCCTCACCACTGGAGGAGATGGCCCTCACTCTTTTCCCTAGTAAAACAATGGAAAGCATTGACAATTGTCACCTCCCAAATCTGTGCCCATTTTTCCCGCAACTCCATGTTTGAATCCTTCCAATCAGGTTTCCACCCCTGCCATAACACTGAAACGGCCCTTGTCAAAGTCACAAATGACATCCTATGTCACTGTGACCATGGTAAACTATCCCCCCACCCCGCCATCCTCCTTGACCTGTCTGCAGCCTTTGACACGGTTGACCACACCATCATCCCCTAACACCTCTCCTCCGTCATCCACCTGGGTGAACATAAGAAATAGGAGCAGGAGTAGGCCATACACCCCTCGGGCCTGCACCACAAGGGTGGGACTGCTCTCACCTGGTTCCGCTCCAATCTATCCAGTCGTAGCCAGAGAATCACCTGCAATGGATTCTTTTCCCGCTCCTGCACCATTACCCCTGGAGTCCCTCAAGGATCTATCCTTGGTCCTCTCCTATTTCTCATCTACATGCTGCCCTCGGTGACATCATCCAAAAACACATCAGATTTCACATGTACACTGACAACACACAGCCTTACCTCACCACCACCTCCCTTGACCCCTCCACTGTCTCTGATTTGTAATACTGCTTGTCCAACAAAAGAGCTGAGAGTGACTGCCCTTGACATCAAGGCAGCATTTGACCGTGTGTGGCACCAAGGAGCCCTAGTAAAATTGAAGTCAATAGGAATCAGGAGAAAACTCTCCAGTGTCTGGAGTCATACCTAGCGCAAAGGAAGATGGTAGTGGTTGTTGGAGGCCAATCATCTCAACCCCAGGACATTGATGCAGGAGTTCCTCAGGGCAGTGTCCTAGGCCCAACCATCTTCAGCTGCTTCAACAATGACCTTCCCTCCACCATAAGGTCAGAAATGGGAATGTTCGCTGATGATTGCACAGTGGTCTGTTCCATTCGCAACCCCTCAGATAATGAAGCAGTCTGTGCCCGCATGCAGCAAGACCTGGAAAACACCCAGGCTTGGGCTGATAAGTGGCAAGTAACATTCACGCCAGACAAGTGCCAGGCAATTACTATCTCCTACGAGAGAGTCTAACCACCTCCCTTTGACATTCAACGGCATTACCATCGCCGAATCCCCCACCATCAAAAACCTGGGGGGTCACATTGACCAAAAATATAACTGGGCCAGCTACATAAATACTGTGGCTACAACAGCAGATCAGAGGCTGGGTATTCTGTGGCGAGTGACTCACCTCCTGACTCCCCAAAGCCTTTCCACCATCTACAAGGCACAAGTCAGGAGTGTGATGGAATACTCTCCACTTGCCTGGATAGGTGCAGCTCCAACAACACTCAAGAAGCTCGACACCATCCAGGGCAAGGCAGCCCATTTGATTGGCCTCCCATCCCCCATCCGAAGCATTCACTCACTCAACCACCGCGCACCGTGGCTGCAGTGTGTGCCATCCACAGGATGCACTGCAGTAACTCGCCAAGGCTTCTTAGACAGCACCTCCCAAACCCGTGACCTCTACCACCTAGAAGGACAAGGGCAGCAGGCACATGGGAACAACACCACCTGCACGTTCCCCTCCAAGTCCCACACCATCCCAGCTTGGAAATATATCGCCGTTCCTTCATCGTCGCTGGGTCAAAATCGTGGAACTCCCTTCCTAACAGCACTGTGGGAGAACCTTCACCACACGGACTGCAGCGGTTCAAGAAGGCGGCTCACCACCACCTTCTCAAGGGCAAATAGGGATGGGCAATAAATGCTGGCCTTGCCAGCGACGCCCACATCCCATGAACAAATAAAAAAAAAACATCCAGTACTGGATGAGCAGAAATGTCCTTCAAATAAATATTGGGAAGATCTTCAATCCCCCCCACAAATTCTATTCCCTAGCCACCGACTCAATCCCTCTCTCTGGCCACTGTCTGAGGCTGAACCAGACCGTTCGCAACTTGACGTCCTATTTGACCCTGATATGAGCTTCAGACCCCATATCTGTTCCATCACCATGACCGCCTATTTCCGCCTCCATAACATTGCCCGTCTCCGCCCTGCCTCAGTTCATCTGCTGTTGAAACTCTCATCCATGCCTCTGTTACCTCTAGATTTGACTATTCTAATGCTCTCCTGCCCGACCTCCCACCTTGCACCCTTCGTAAACTTGAGCTGATCAAAAACACTGCTGCCCGTATCCTAACTCGAACCAAGTCCCGTTCACCCATCACCCTTGTGCTCACTGACCTACATTGGCTCCCAGTATGGCAACGCCTCCATTTTAAAATTCTCATCCTTGTTTCAAATCCCTCCATGGCCTCTCCCCGCTCCATCCCTGTATCTTCCTCTAGCCCTACGTCCCTCCAAGATCTCTGCACTCCTCCAATTCTGGCCTCTTGCGCATCCCCGATTTTCATCACTCCACCATTGGTGGCTATGCCTTTAGCTGCCTAGGCCCTAAGCTCTGGAATTCTCTCCCTAAACCTCTGCGCATCTCTACCTCTCTCTCCTCCTTTAACATTCTCCTTAAAACCTACCTCTTTGACCCAGCTTTAGGTCACCTGTCCTAATATCTCCTTATGTAGCTCGGTGTCAAATTTTGTTTGATAATGATCCTGTGAAGCGCCATGGGACGTTTTACTGTGTTAAAGATGCTATATAAATGCAAGTTGTTGTTGTAAGGTGCTGCCAACACACACACACAAAAATTTACATCTTTTCCACAGTGCCTGTTTTCCTCTTCCCCTTGAACCTACACTTGCTAAACAACTGTCGCACACACAAAAAGTCTTATGTCCTTGCCTGTGTTTGAAGATATTCTCTTGGGAATGCTTTGAAACTAGCTGTCCTTATTTTCTTCCTCTAGGTTCCTCACAAGAAGAGGGCCCAGGACAAAGGGGCACCATTATTTCTCTCACACCACAAGTCGTGTCAAGCCTTTTCCTGCCACCCAGCACGAGCTCAGCTACTAGCACCCCGCAGAAAGCAATTAGCCAGGTTGAGGAAGGGGAACTGGGTGAAACCTTATTTACAAATGAAGAGGAGCAAGTGGAGGAAACAGGAGAGGAAGATGATGGGTCGCAGCAGGCTGCCAGCCGACACTGTATCCACGTGGCATGGTCAAAAGATTGGGATCCTACTGGGCATATCTTCTATACCCAATTTTACAACTTTCCCAAGTTGTATGCAAGGCCCGGCTGGTAGCACAGGCTCACTCAAAATTGACCCTGTTGCATTTGTTAATTAAATCAAATTAAGCTTTTTGCCAGAGGTATGTTTGGTAAAAGAATTTATGAGTGCACTAACGTCAACAATGACTCCAACAAAAAGAACAAGAAGTCTTTTAATGAATATATGAATCAAAAATTGAAATCACTGAGGTAAACAGCAGCTGAAATCGTCCTCGTCACCAGGCATTATTCCCAAACAAGCACCAGCAAACATTCACCATGGCTCACACTTAATTCAACAGCATGTGTGCTTTTGACAAATCCTACTTGTCATTGGGGATGAGTATACAAATTCAAATATTCACTACCTTTTAATGAGGAGCATTAACCTTTTCAAAATTAAGATATTAGAACTGATTCTGATCCACTCCAAAGCTATTTCTATTGATTTTTACTTTTGCATACTCTTGAACAGTTTCAACAGGAGGAAACTAGCTGGGAGGAGTTACTGAACCAAACAGTACGCAGCAGCTGAATTATCATCAGTGGGTAGTCATTACTGCCTACAGTGATCCTGATATTTGAATTGCATATGTTAATTTTGCTCTCACACTGTTGAACAGAATAACCTCGCCTTGACAATTAAGCTAAAATACTTTATTTTTAAACCCACCGAAATAAATATTAAAAAAATAACAGAATAGCCAATTACAGTTACAGTTTTAAAAAGCCTATATAGGATTCTCTGTTTAAGAGCGAAGCAATGGAGCATTGAGCATAAATATGGAATTTGCTCCATTTGCCTCAATAGCATTTTCTTCCAGTAAAAATTAAATAAAGAAGTTTAATAAAAGTTTGCAAATAGAAAAAAAGCAGTTCAAATTCCAGGTCCAAAGGGAATTAAATTCTTATTTTTTAAAAACTCATCTTCATCTGGGAGTACAATAGAAAGACAAATTGATCTCATCGCTGCATAAAACAATGTACTATGTATTTCAATGAGATTCCCATGAAGAATACCAGGATGAATAACTTGACTCATCACATTTCTACAGAATTAGCCCTGTGCCCAATCTCCAATTCTAAAACATACTGCAGAGATAATGATACAAGCCTTCATTTACATAAAGTTTTAAGAGCAGTACAGTATTGTATTATGACACCCTGTGAAGAACTAACCCATTTCACCTCCGGGATTATACATGCTATAAACTGTATTTTCCAAGCTGCACACAACAACCAATCACATAAAGCATCCCATGCACTGAAAATGGTTTGTTTCCCCTGGAACATCCTCGAAGTTCTGAGCCTTGTTGAACCAAAATAGCCTAATTATATTGTAAGTGTTAGGAACCAAAGAAATATATCCAAAATGCTACAGTTTGCAGAGGTTAGGAGTTAAATCTCCAAAAGGCAGAGAATGTGATATGACCCATAACACTTTACAAAGCTGAACCCCAGATTGCCAGGCCTCAACTCCAAATATCAAGACCTTAACTCAAGCTGATGTTAACACTGATCAAAGGATTTCTGACTTTTCCTGAACTGAAATAATTCATAGTGTTGTAATTTACTTGTCTGCTCCCATGTGCATCCTAGACCCAAGTGCCTCTCCATCTCAGTTTAACCACCTTGTCCCACTTTCCCTTTTTCTCTTGATGTACTTTTCTTCTCTGGCTCACTTCATCATTCCCTTTTGGTTTCCCACCCCATCCAATACTACTCAGTCATTGAGCCCCTATTCTGCCACTGTTCCAGGCATTCATCCCTCCTGAATAAGCCGCATCATCCTCTTTGTTCAGGATTATCTTTGAGATATTCCTCTACAAGAGCAGCATTTTATAAAAGTCAATTGTTTTAAAGGTCTAAATGACAATGAATGGAATTGTCTCATGATGGATCTGTTCATATTCCATAATGGATCTGTTCCACTCCCTCATCACCATGATGATGGAACTTGGAAAAGATGTATGCCTGTTGGAGGAGGGGGCACATCTTTGGAGAGCTGTTCTGAAAAATTGTTATTGGTAGTCTTCAGCATGATGGGAAGTGGGAGAGAAGCTAGCAACTGGTATATCATTCTCTGTCTGTTACACACACACACACACACACACACACACACACACAGTAGTAAGAGAATGTGATGCTTCAATGACTGAATTGTCAGTTCAGATCTCAGAAAGTGAGGCAGATTTGAAGACAATCTGACACAATAGGGAGGGAGAGAGGTTTTGGGAGCAAAAAGTTCAGATAGGCAGGAGTGATGACTACCCACACATCAGGGAAAATGAGGTGGGATAATTGAGAGAAGAAATATCCATAGTAAATTACCCTCTCCAGCAGGTTGGAAGCCCTAGCTCTTGTGGGGAGGGTGAGGACTCTGGGCAGATCACGTTGACAATGACTTATATTATTTGAAGTCAAATCAGCACTCATCGCACAAGCTGGCAATTGGTTCCATCGGTCTAATATGGAAAAACCTAACATCTAATCTATTTCTTCCCTTGCGTAACTTATACATATAACCCTGGTCCTACCCAACCTATCTAATTGAAATAATTTATCAGCATGCACAAAATTTAGTCCTTTCATTATTTTATAGACCTCAATCAAATCGCACCAACCAAAAATTACAGCAGTAGTGCAAAACAGGCTGATAGCTAATCGGCAGCCAGTTTTACACAGTGCACAATTTTCTTTTCCACTGAAACCATTTTGCACTACTGGTGCTGACTAATTTCACCCCCTACGTGTCTTTCAAGTATATAGATCCAACTCTTCTAGCCTATCCGCATAGCTAAGGTTTGAAATTGGGAATCATTCTTATAGCCTGCCTTTAAACCTTCCTCAATAACGCCCATCATGCGAGGGGACCAAAACTGGACACAGTATTCTAAAATAATATATCAGTTTGTAATATTTTTAGGAGAGACAGAATAGGTAGGAGAGGAGTGGCAATATTGGCAAAGGAAGGAATTCAAAAAGGAAGATTGTGCTTGGCAAATTTAATAGGTGGTGACTGATACGGTGGAAGGGGGAAATGCAGTGGATATAGTGTACATGGACTTTCAGAAAGCCTTTGACAATGTATCACACGGGAGACAACAGAGAAGATTAAGAGGTATGGAATTAAGTGAAGGTAACAAGTTGGATTAAAAACTGGTCAAATAGGAAGCATAGTAAATAAATATGAAGTCCAAAGCAAGCTGCAAGGGGAAATGGATACCATGGTGGAATAGGCAAAAAAGTGGCAGACAGATGGAATTCAGTGTAGGTAAATATGAGGTAATATTTTGAATGGGGAAATCTGGGTGATATGAAAGAGAAAAGGGATTCAGGGGTTTAGGTTCACAAGATCTTAAAAACAACACCTCAAGTGGATAACAAAATAAAAAAGCTAATGGAACACTGGATTTTATGTCAAAAAGTATGGACTATAATTTTTGAGACGTAATGGTGAATCTATATAAAACTTTAGTGACCACAGATGGAGTACTAAGTTCAGTTTTGAATACACTATAGGAAAGATGTTGAAATAATAGAGAGGGTGCAGCGCAGATTCACTAGGATGCTGTCTGGTATGAGGAAATACAATTACAAAGAAAGACTTGAAAATTGGGGCTGTTTTTGTTGGAACAGAAGAGATTATAAGGTGATTTAACAGAGGCATTTAAAATTATGAAGGGATGGGACATAGTAGATAGAAATGAAATGTTTGCAGTGATCAAGCAGTCTAGAATGAGGGGACATAGAGATAAGATTAAATGTAAGAGTTGTAAGACAGAGAGGGTTGCGAGAATGTGGAATGCATTACCGGAGTTAGTGATTGAAACAGAGACTAAATCAACATTTAAGAATGGGTTAGGTAGACGGTTGAAGGAAATGGGTTACGTGGGATTAGAACTATTGCATGTGTGGAGGGTACACACCAACACGGACTGGTTGGGCCAAACGGCCTGTTTCCGTGTAGTAATTGCTATTTAATTCTATGTAATGTGTACCAATGTGACGTCTAAGACTGCAGAACTGCCAAGTGCTGCTCATGAGGTGTAACCTTTATTCTTTTTGGTTTAAAAATGCAACAAATTTTAACAGATCTTTAAATGTCTTTACAATTTGTGTCACCATTACTGATTAAGAATTCCATTCCTAACAACTCTGCTTCTGTACAAGTAACTTTTCTATCATTAACTCGTGCGTACTTTATACTTAGTTCTCATTGAGTTTATTTAACTGTACTCAAGGTGGATCCTCTTAAAGCAGGCCTAATAATGTGAATTACTGAGACGATAACCAACTTACTGGAACAGAGTGCTCAGCACCATGACACAAGCTATTGGCTGTAACCGGTCAAGTAGTGCACTTTCTTGCGTCTCAAAATATTCTCTGTTTGCATCCAACTGCGTCACATTTTAGAAACGATAATCTGGGACAGAATTAACAGTCATTTGGACGAGGATGGATTGATTAGGGAAAGCCAGCACGGATTTGTTAAAGGCAAATTGTGTGTTTAACTAACCTGATAGAGTTTTTTGATGAGGTAACAGGGAGGGTAGATGAAGGCAATGCAGTTGATGTGGTCTTTTTGGACTTTCAAAAGGCGTTTGATAAAGTGCCGCATGGTAGGCTTATCATCAAGATTGTGGCCCATGGAATAAAGGGGGCAGTAGCAACATGGATACAGAATTGACTAAGGGACAGGAAACAGAGAGTAGTGGTGAACAGTTGTTTTTCAGACCGGAGGGAGGTGTATAGTGGTGTTCCCCAAGGGTCAGTGCTGGGACCACTGCTTTTCTTGATATATATTAATGATTTGGACTTGGGTGTACAAGGCACAATTTCAAAATTTGCAGATGACACAAAACTTGGAAGGGTAGTAAACAGTGAGGAGTATAATGATAGACTTCAAGAGGATATAGACAGGCTGGTGGCATGGGCGGACACATAGCAGATTAAATTTAACACAGAAAAATACGAAGTGATTACATTTTGGTAGGAAGAATGAGGAGAGGCAATATAAACTAGAGGGCACAACTCTAAAAGGGGTACAGGAACAGAGAGATCTGGGGGTATATGTGCACAAATCTTTGAAGGTGGCAGGGCAGGTTGAGAAAGCGGTTAAAAAAGCAAACGGGATCCTGGGCTTTATAAATAGAAGCATAGAGTACGGAAGTATGGAAGTCATGATGCACCTTTATAAAACACTGGTTCGGCCACAACTGGAGTAGTGTGTCCAGTTCTGGGCACTGCACTTCAAGAAAGATGTGAAGGCCTTAGAGAGGGTGCAGAAGAGATTTACTAGAGTGATTCCAAGGATGAGGGACTTTAATAGAGCCATTAGTTATTATAATTTTCAATGCATTTTCATCAGCAGCAAACATCAAACTCAAGCCATGATCCCAACTCCTTCTCCTTATTTCATTGCTGTTTGTGGGACCTTGCTGTGTCCAAATTGACTGCCGTGTGTCCTACATTACAACAGTGACTACATTTCAAAAGTACTTAATTGGCTGTAAAGCACTTTGGGACATCCTGAGGTTGCGAAAGGCACTTTATAAATGCAAGTCTTTTTTTTCCCTGTCCTGGTCCCTGCCTCCTTTTGGATTTGGTAGAAGGTGGCAAACCGTTGTAGAATCACAGAATCATAGAACGGTTACAGCATGGAAGGAGGCCATTCGGCCCACCGAGTCCGCACCGGCTCTATGCAAGAGCAATCCAACTAGTCCCACTCCCCTGCCCTTTCCCCATACTTATCCAGTTCCCTTTTGAAGGCTATGATTGAATCTGCCTCCACCACCCCCTCAGGCAGTGCATTCCAGATCCTAACCACTCGCTATGTAAGAAACTTTTTCCTCATGTCACCTTTGGTTCTTTTGCCAATGGCTCTACATTGAGAGACACATGAATAAATGGAAAAAGCATCCTATTTAAAAAAGACTTATGGAACATAGTTTACATTAAAAAAAATTCCAGAAAGGTCATTCAAAAACTACACTCTGGTCCATAACTGGACAGGTGGCAATAGACAGTAACCCACAGGTCCTCTACTTCTTACAGAAGGAAAATACTGTCCTCGCTGGTTTGGTGAAGGGCAGGTCTCTACATTTTCTCCTTTTCAATGAAGCTTCCTCTAATGCATTCCACTTCAACTGGGAGACTAACTATGCTGCAACCTCTGACATCAATAACAACCTCTACCGAGTTAATAGGAATAGCATTAAGCTAATGGGTGAGAGATGAGAGTCTGACTGCTTTGCACAGCAGCCCAACTGGCAACTTACAAGATTCATTGCATTTGTGGGTGGTGAATTTCACTATCAGCCACAGCTTGGGCCCAGATCTGCAATCATAGCATCCCAGGCTGCAGAGAGATTTTGAACTAATGAGCACGACCACACTCAATGGCCTCGCTGTTCAGTGCATAATTTAATACGGCAAAAACAAAATAAATAAACCACATACGAATCAAAAATAGAATATAAATACAACTTTAACTGCATTCTCATCCTTGTTTTCAAATCACTCCATGGCCTCGCCCCTCCCTATCTCTGTAACCTCCTCCAGCCCTACAACCCTCCGAGATCTCTGCGCCCATCCAATTCTGGCCTCTTGCGCATTCCCAATCTTAATCGCTCCACCGTTGCCGGCCATGCCTTCAGCTGCCTAGGCCCTAAGCTCTGGAATTCCCTTCCCAAACCTCTCCGCCTCTCTACCTCTCTCTCCTCTCTTAAGACTTACCTTAAAACCAAGCTTTTGGTCACCTGTCCTTATGTGGCTCGGTGTCACATTTTGTTTGATAATCGCTCCTGTGAAGCACCATGAGAAGTTATTACTATGTTAAAGGCGCTATATAAATGCAGGTTGTTGCATGCTTAAATAGGTAACAGAAAACAAATGATTGCTCAGAAAGCCAGGGAATCTGTATTTTGTTGGCTTTGAGACAATGTTGATTTGTGATCATCACTTCTTAGATTGATGATCTGTTTTCAGTGAATTAAAAAGAACTTATTTTATCACCATCCTGGCTTGCGTTGGTGAGCCTAAAACATAACATTGATGGGATGTAAAGATAAGCGCCTTTAACAGTTTCTATGTATTGAAGAATATAGGTTCCTGGCAGCCCCATTCTGCTCCCACTACACCGGATACAAGCGCACAACTGAATTACATCTCGAAATAAGTTGATCGATTGAAATTTTGTCTTCTTGTGCAGTAGCAACAAAACAGCATACTTTGGAGGTTGGTGTCAAAGCTGCATCATAGCATTTCAGAGAACATTACTGGCAAGCTCACTGCGAGCTGCAGCACTTAGCATTTTTATGGGCATCAAATTGTCGACATGTTTTGCCACATATCAGTCAGTGATATGAAATACACAGAGAATCCTTCTCCTTGTGTATAATCATAAGTGACTTCAGAATCCTCCATTTATTTAAGTAGTAAATAGCATCAGTTCGTTTGGAGCTTAAACCTACAATTGTATAAAATAAATCATTGTTTAACTTATGTACTGAATAACAGATATGAACAAAGGATTACAAGCAAGTAGTTTGATCGACTGAATCAAAAAATAATATAAACCACGTGTAAAGCTTCAGCGGTTTGTCGTTGGAGTACCAAGATTAGATTATTTAGTCAGCAATCATGTTTTACTATTTACGCACACTACATATACAAACATATATATATATATATATAAAAAAATGATATTACATGTACATACAGGTACACATACACAAGAGTATATGAAAGCGATTTTATTTATTTTTCTCCCCAGTCATTTTTCATTCAGTGCCAGATGTTATGGCAAACACTGTGTGCTGCATTTCTTCGCTCAGTTGATGTTTGATGACATCTTGACTAAAGGATTAAAGTTTTGACAAATTACTTGAAGATTACTAGAATCGAATCTGTAATTCATAACACAAGTAAAGGACACAACAGACAGTATTGCAGATTGCAGCAGGATAATCCAGGTCAATTTTTTTTTCTCCCTGATTTTCTCTTCTCCTCTCCTGAAGGCATCGAATTCTTGTTGGGATACAGGTCCACAGCCATTGACAGCACTCCGGTACCTTGCCCAAGTAGCCATCATTCACCTGTGTGCCTTGCCAGTGACTGTTGGTAGACAGTCTGACTGCACGGCTATAATATAGGAACCCTACCCTATCCTCATCTGACGTACACACACGTGCACTTTCATTGGGTGCGCTGAGATCAATTGCAGTGCCCCTACCACTGCCCAGGCAAAATCAGTTTACTAAGCCCAGACTGGGATCTTCCTGGTCTGCATGACACAGCTACTCACTGAGCCATCATGGAGCTAATGAAGGTTGTTTAAAGAACAAAATAATTAAAGGTGTTGATAACCAGAGGAAATTATGGGGAGGCGGGAGAGACTAGCCAATGACTGGTGGAGCTCCAAGGAGGTCTCTTCAGCGTCCACTGCTGCCCTTTCCAGATGAGATGGAGGAAGGTGTTTCAAGCAATGTAAAATGTGTTAACTATCCTACGTGGCCAGTAATATAGTAAGAAGGTAATTGGTAATATTCAAAGACATCTGGACTAATGGAATTTAATGTGTACACATGTAGGTAATGCACATTCGAGCAGGAAACATGGGAACACAGCAGGAAGATATCTGGACCAATACTGGTGTAACTTTGTGCCGTCCTTCCTTGCGCTGACCCTGGCAGATACCCTGGGGCAGGGAGATGGCGGCAGAGAAGAAGGGGAAATACTGCAGCACTTGTTGCAGCACAGCATGGTTAGAGGTGTTAGAGGAATGGGAAAAAAAAGAAATAAATTGCTCTTTTCCCATGCTTCCAATTAACATACTGCAATTGATCACTCTGCCATCCAATTACAGCAGCCTATGCTGTCCTTTACATTTTAAATCCTTCTCTGCTTTTTAAATCATGACTTTTCATATCATGGAAATGCCTTTAAGTACTTCACACCTAATCACCAGCTTCTCTCTCCTTCCCCCATCTCCCTCCCCCCAAACCTCCATTGAGTGACTTCTTCTTAAGCCGATGACGAAAGTTGTTCAGCCCAGAACTCTCATCCTTCTGTAGAAACCAATGATGTTCCTGTGTCAGTATCTAACTGAGTCTTGAATGATACGTTTTGGCTCCACTACCCTACCTAGAAACTGTATGAAGCACTTCCTCATGTCAGTCCTGAACTAGCCATTTTCCAGTTTGTGCCTATGCTACCTTGTCCTGCTATCATTTTCAACTTGAAATAGTACTCAGGATCAGCCTATTCTATTCCACTTAGCATTTTATATGCTCTGTCAGCCAATTCCTTATCTACCTGCATTGCATTTTTACTTTCAAGGAATTATGTATATGAACACCTATGTTTCTTTTCATCCCACCCTCCAATGTCTTTCTTTTGAGTGTATACACCAATTCCTTGTTTTTCCTCCCAAAATGAATTAACTCACATATTAAATGGCATCTGCCACCTGTCTGCCCATTCCACCTTATGGGGCACCAGGGGAAAGATGGGCATAAGACTTAAAACATATGTGCACAGTAAACAGCACTCCATAAAGAGGGATCTTTTTTATTTCTCCTTTGTATGGATAGTGTTTTTTTCTTGGGAAGGACCATGGAAAGGAACTGGTGTTTGGAAGGGACTGAAAGATGGGTGAGCAGCTTGAATGCAGGGAATGGTCACCATGCTCTTGGGTGGATATTGATATGGAAAACCAAAATTGGTTATTGACAGGTGGTGTCCATTATTGAAAGTAGTTGTGAACAACAGAATTCCACACTAATCTCCTTGCCTTTACATCATCTCCATCAACATTGTCCTCCCCCTCTTCATCTTCCTCTCTTTTTCCTGTGGGCTGCTGGGCTATGGGCTTCCTCCTTGGCCTATTGCATGTTCACTCCACCTGAGGTGGCAAAATTGTGCAACATGCAGCAGACAGATTTTGAAGACTTTGGCTGAACTGTTGAGCAGCATCCCACTAGGGCAGTCCAAACAACTGAATCTTTGCTTCAATGTTGCTGTTGTGTGCTCCACAGAAACTTGGCAGTGGCATGGGCCTTACTCTATCCACATTCTCCTGCTGTGTCGGGTTTATTAATTGGGTCATCACCATGGCTACAAATGGTAGCCCTGGTCTCACAGGAGCCATATGTTCATTCTATGGGATCTGTCAGATAATGCAGGCACCGATGAGCCGCAGCAATGAAAGCAATATGGTAACTCCTAGGTAACATGCATCAACATGCAGGATATTGTCCCCTCATAAATTGGCCTACTCATCCAATTCATTCAGTACAATGGGAATACCCAAAGGGATTCTCATCTTCCCAACTGGAAGCATGGCTTAAAAGAAAGAATAAAAGATGCATTTGCACAGTGCCTTTCCCGATATCAGGACATCCTGAAGCGCTTTACAGCCTTTCTGAAGTGTAGTCACTGTTGCAGTGTAGGAAACACGGCAACCAATTTGCACACAGCAAGGTCCCACAAACAGCAATGTGTCTTAACAAAATGAAAACTTTAACAAAGTGTCAAAATATGGAAGGAAAAAAACAGTAATCAGGATATTCAATGCACAAGGAGAGCAATGCTTACTGACAAAAGACTATCCAATAGTCAACCAACTAACAACAGCAACCTAGCTTTAAGAAACATTTCCAAAGCAGGCCAGATCCCTTTCCCTGTCAAGTGTCCATTTTCTATGGATGAACAGCAACTGGCAGTGCAGCTTCAGTCAAAAGCTCATGAAATTTGGTGTGGGACCCGATTTGCATAATTAACATTGGATAATGTGGGTTGTAGGTCCGCAGCAACACATGATTCTCAGCCTGATAGGCCAACAAAGAGGTCATTAAAGCTGTGGTGCCTCACCTCCGCAGTCTGGTAATTATTCTAAGAGCCTGGTACTGTCAGGAAAGGTCTTCATTTCTAGCTTTTAAATTTTTAAAAACAGTTTTGCTGCTTCTGTAAATGTTGCAGAATTCTGTTAGAATTTTTTATTTAGTGAAGGAAGCTGTGTTCAGATGGAGGCTGAGTTCAGTACTGTGCTACCTCACCCCCTAAACCCACCACCCACCTTTTGCGATATGGCTTATTTAGAGTCAGAAAAGGGGTAACTACTACAAGCTCCCCTTGTTAGATGCTAAAGTCATTTACCCAGCCCTCCCGAGTCATAAATGACTGTTTCCAGACCACAGAGTAAGGAATCCCCCCACCCTCTCTCTGACCGTACACCTGCTCCATTTCACCTGGAATAAAAAAGAACCTTCGCAGCCAAACCAGAACCCTCCTCCTACTCCGGCACCATCATGCTTCCCCCTCATGCCTGGATCCCCTGCTCCTCCACCAACTGCTTGTCACCATGTTGCACCCTCTTACCAGCTCCCTCTAAGCCAGGTTGCAGGAGCTCCCAGACTCCTGCTGGCCGTATTGCTGCCACCCCAGCCTGGTATAGCAGCATGAGCAGGTTGACAGGGGAAGGTCCAGTAAAACACACAAGAGGAGCAGACACATGCAAATTTTAGATTCTGGCCGGCAAATGTTGATTCCAACAATTTTTATAAAATAAAACTGTGGCTGGCCAATAAATCCTTTGTTGAATAACTTCATTTCCACTATTTTGAAATAGAGCCGATCAACACAACCTGTTTCCGTACAATGGAGAAATAAAAATACAGGAACATCTCACAAGACACAACCGACATTATTCTTATTAAAAGTTTAAGAAAACGCATAACACACCAAAAACGTGTGGCCTTTAAGATCCTAGGAGTGCCCGGACTTCCTCCTTTGTTTTGCCTACTCCTGATGGTGTGTCCCCATTTGCATGCTCATAATACTTGAATTGTGCCCAAAAATAAGTTCAGGGACTGTGGCCGTGCTCCAGGTGTTGCACACTTTCTGTCCACTACGCCAACATCACTTCCCGTCAGAACCGAGAGAGGAAGTTCTTACCTACAGATTAAAGAGGCTACGAGGGAGTGCAAAAGATGACGAGAAGGCAACTTACACAGACATAACAAAGGCTTTCTATAAGCACCTTAGAAGTAAAAGGATAGTCAAAGAATGGGTTTGACCACTTAGTGACAAAGGGGGCCAGAAGCTGCAGCCAGGAGCACCTCCATCTCATGGCTTAGGTGCCGTGTGACGAGGACCTCCTCAGTCCCAAGAGGCTCATTTAAATAGCAGCTGGCAACCTCTTAGACGTCTGCCACTCAGGCAGCATGAGAATAAACTTAAAAGTTCACATGTCGGCACTGGCACCATGGGAAAGCAGGTGGTACAAAGCATTAGATACATTCACAAATTGGGATGAATGTGCAATTATGGTAACACTGCAGTTGTACATGCAGACAGTGATACTGACAAGTCTGGGAAGTGACTTTGATGAGGTGTCTTGAAAGGTAGCAATGTGAGTTGAAGCATGCAGAGAAGGATGTGAAGAATATGCCATCTTTGTAGTGAAAAGAAGAAATATTTAGACAGGACTGTTGTTGAGTTGGGAAGATTTGGGGAAGAAAAAGTCTCTCATTTCAACAAAGCACAAATGTCTCTTGCAGCTGGTAATGGTGACCCTATGCATCGTTTATATGCTGCCAATGTTCATCTGCCTGATCTCCCTGCTGCTCTGGGGTGCCTTCCTCCTCCAGTCCTCCATGAGGATGCCTCTTTGTTAGGCAAAGTTGTGCAACATACAGCACACCCAGTACTATCCTGGAGACTATATAAAAGAGCACCTCCAGACCGATGCAGGCACCTTAAGCCTGCCTTCAGAATTCCGGTAGCATGCTCTGTGACGACTCAGGTTGCAGAATGGATCTCATTTTAATGGTACTCTCAGCTGGTGTCCTGGGAAAGAGCTCAGTTGTTTTCAGCCACGGCTGTACAGGGTAGCCCAGGATCCACCCAGACACTTGCCTTTCTGGTTGAAAGAGTGGAAAATACAATGGTTGTAAAAATGGATGTGGATCAGACATAACGGGTCTCCACCCAATTTTCTGGTCTCCCCCCAGCCTCTTTCATCCCATCCCACCCCAGCATCCCACCCCATCTGTGTCAGAAAAACAGTTGAAAATCCTGTCTAAAGTGATGAATATTAAAGTAATGTTGCAGATTGATTGTTGTGTATGAGAAGTGCACCCACATGAACTGGGAGGATGACAGCAAAGGACAGGACTATTCATAACAACAAGGCAGATCTGGCCGGTATCCAAGATCCTAAGGAAAGAATGTAGGCTATTCCAGTCTTAGGAGTGCTTAGTACAATAACAAAATTCATTCAGAGTGTTCACCTCTATAGTATAGAGCTAGCCTTTTAATATGTACTGAAGCCTCTGGCAGCTTTGTAAGAGGATTTCAGCCGTAATTTCATTTGGGTCAACAGGACCATCAAAGGCCCTTAATCATTCTACTGAGCTAAAGCTTCACAATTGCTTTTATTGGCCATACTATCCAAAGGTTACAATTACCAAAGACAATAGAGTGGACTCAGCTATCACTGAATAGCATTTCCCATTAAATCCTCAATCTCAAATTAAGACACCTGGGGGTTAAATTGGTTAACCCCCGAAAACGGGCGCTGGGATCACGATGCGCGATTGACCCACGGCCGGTCATTGGGATGCAGGCAGCACGTAACATTGGTGATTGCAGTGATTGCTGCGTGCAGCCAGCGCTACCTGCGCTATTGATTGACTGCACGCACCAGCAGTGGGCCCCAATATCAGGAGTGGCTAGCGCTACTTAAAGGCAGCCCTCTTAAAGGGGAGGTGCACTACGGCTGCAGGGAGACCTGGAATTGGTGTGGCAACTAACTCTAGAGGAATATACTGAGGAATGGCTGGGCCTGTGAGAGAGTGTGAACCAGAGGCCTTGGTGCAGGAGGTGAACGCTCAGAGGGGCATCCTTGACCCGCAGGGGGGCAGGAGACCCTCCAGACACGTGTTGAAGAGGCAGTGGGAGGAAGTCGCGCACAAGGTAAATGCCAGGAGCATCGCACCACGCACATGGATGCAGTGCAGGGAAAAGTTCAATGATTTGACACGGATGGTCAAGGTAAGTGAGGTCAACTGTCAAGTGGCACATCCTACCAACTGCACCATTAGCCTCATCCCTTGCTCCACGCACCCACCTACCAACAAACTCTTTCAATCAGTACACAACTCTTCAAATCAGATGCTGCATCTCACCCTCACACAGTACCACTCCTGCAAGCCGCTCACCCACAACTCACAGGTCTCACACACACTGGCAGCTATTCAACCATGACAGCCACATCACCCAAACTCCTTGCAGGACACTCACTGACACACTTCCCTCTTTCTTGCAGGAGAAGGTGGGACATAACAACAGGCAGCAGGAATGACCTGGGGGAGGACAGGCACACCTACACATCCTCAGCCCCGTGGAGGAGACAGTGCTGTTGATCATTGGACGGGCCGTTGCTGTGACCGTGGCCACTGGCGGTGCTGGAGGTATCGACGATGAGGGTCTCTGCATACCTAATCCTCCTTCTCACTTCTCCCTCAACCTACAATTTTTTCGGACTCACGTGCTGCAGGAGTGGGCACCCAGGTCTTACCTTCTCCTCTCCCCGCACCATAACTCAACCGTGTCCAGTTGTCATTTCAGATACTTAAGAACTGGAACCGGTACCGTCAGATGAGGTAGAGGAAGATGACAGTGATGATGCAGACACACCGTCACTTGATCTTACACTCGCAGCCACCAGCTCAGATACTGACACTGCACATAGTTTAGAGGCTCGGATAGAGGCAGGATCTGCACGTGGTGAGACACCGGGCACAAGTGCGCAGGAGCCGGGGCTGGGGGAATGGATACCGTGGGTTCCAGCTCGCCAGAGGGCGAAGTCACACACTAGCTCTGCTGCAGAGGATTCAGATGATGACTTCGATGGACCAGGTCACAGAAGAAGGCTGATGGACGTACACAACCAAACGCTCGGTGCACTGGAAAGCCTGCCAGAAAGCCTGCGCACAATGTCAAGGAGCATGGAGGAGTCCAGCTCCAACTTGGCACAGGGCTTTGCGCAGAGCTTGGAGTCTATCCTTTCCCACGTGGAACAGGTGGTCACCTCCATCAGCACAGCTGTGGAACCCACCATAATGAACCATCTGATGACTGATGTCACAGCTTCCATTGCAGCACAAACATCTGCCATCCAAGGTCTGACTGCTGCGTTCGAAGCTCAGACTGCTGCCTTGGAAGCGCATACTGCTGCCATCGTGGCTCTCGGGATCAATGTTGAAAGGAGCTTCCAGGGCTTCACAGCACTCCAGCAATCTGTTCTCCAGCAGATCACCAGGATTGCTGAGGCGCCGCCCCGGGAGAGTGGCAGTGGCACCATGGAAGACGAGCCTGCTGTCCTCTCTCAGGATGACAGCATTCCTGTTCCCACCCCTGCATTTCAGCCAGCCAGCCCAGACTGCTGCAGCCCAGGCTGAGAAGGTGCAGTCTGAAGCCGGGCCCTCCCGGCCTAGATCTTCTCAAGGTCGTCCTCCAAGGCCATCTGCACGCTCCTCAATTGAAGGTCAGCAGCCTCCCACCACCCATGCTCCAGCCACTGGGGATGCACCTCGTAGGAGCACTAGGAAAGGTAAAGGCACACGAACAACAGGCACTAAGGGAATGCACAAGGGTATCAGCTTGTTTGAATTATTACATGCGTGTTTATAAATTTGGATTTGAATTTGCATTTGTTTTTTTAACGCAGCGAGTGGTTATGATCTGGAATGAATTGCCTGAAAGGATGGTGGAAGCAGATTCAATCGTGGCTTTCATAAAGGAATTGGATAAATATTTGAAGAGAAAAAAATTGCAGGGCTACAAGGAAAGAGCAGGGGAATTGGACTAACAGGATTGATCTCACAAAGGGCGGCTCAAACCTGAGGGCCATATGGCCTCCTTCTGTGCTGAAACGATTCTATGATTCTATAATTCTACGGTGTTGGTTTTTAATCCTGCGATGAGCTGAGGGAGGAAGCAATGTGTAATCATAAGGAGGACAATTTGATGGTCAGGTGGGAGCAGAAAGCTAAGGAGTGTGGGATTGTTGATGAATGGGGAGGCATCATTGAGGTTACTGGTATCGTGCATTTATAATCTGATCATGCAGAGCCCTAGCAGACAGGCCCTGTCTACCTAGTTGCCTCCCTGCCTCTTCCCTCACTTCCTGCTGCACTTCCTCCTTCTCCTCCCTCCTCTTGCAGCTTGTCCTGGCCTCTCTGCATGCTCTCAGTCATGTTCAATTCCCAGATGAAGCCCTACCAGGCCACCCATGTCTGGAAGTACCTTGTTCAGTACACTATTTTAAATGCCACTAACAGTACTGCACAACCACCCAGACCAATCTCTATAGAATATTGCAACTTTCTGCAAATATAAGAAGCTTCCACAAGTACCCACAATTGTACCAGCAGCCAGAATAACTAATCCAGCAACTAATCTGTAACTCCTGCTTGCTCCCTTTAAATAGCGCTGCGAGGGGGGGGGGGGGTGGGGGTCCTTCATGCCCTTTAACTCCTATTCAGCTGTGTGAGGTTAGGACAGTGGCTGGCGCGGGGAGTTCGAAAATGCCGCCGGCTGCTTCAAATCAGCATTGCACACTGATTAACGTCATAATTTCCCTACTCTACATGCTGCCTGCGTTCGTCAGGTGCACGCGCGCAAACACCTTTACCAAGATGGCGTCCTACGCACGTCACGCCGGAGGTGTGCGCGCGCATCTCGGACGCCATTTTCGGGGCTTAGAAGTCCACATAGCACCTACACAACAGACACTACACGGGTCCAGTTTAGCCCCCTTGCTGTTCATATTGTGTGACTTTATGTTCACAAACACAGACCATTGACTTCCGGCTCGGTTCCACAGAGGAGCCGCTGGATTCTCCATTCCCTGCCCCCACCCCCACAAGAGACGAGCTGCCTGCACGTGCTCAGTTAAAAGGTGAGGCCTGACCACGGAAATAGTCTGGGCCTCTCACTGAAGTCGTCGGCCGAGCATAGGCAGAGCCCCAATCCAACGCCTGCCCGATAACCACTCCAGTTGGAAATCGGCCCCTTGATGCGTTAAACGGTCACTCCAAGATAGTGTTTTTTAAAAAAGAGAAAAACATTTATAACTGGTACTGTTACCGATCTTAACAGAATATATTATAGTTGAATTTTTAAATCATAACATTGTTCATTTCACAGAGAGAATTTTCCCACGGTTTTGTGAAATTACATACGCAAGCTCATTGAATTGATCTTAATTTAGTGGCTGATCAAATTTCATATGAGCAATACATCTTTTTCTTTTCGCGGTTTCTAATTATTATCCTGAAATTCAGGTCATGCCATGTGTTTTCTAAAATAAATCATAATATGCACAAACAGTCCTGTTAAAGAACAAAAGCAAAACTATACACATTGTGAAACTATATCATTTTACATTATTTACAATATATACGATATTTAGTCCAACTTGCCCAACACCCTGTCCGCATTAATCTACATTGGCTCCCGGTACCCTAGCGCCTTAAAATTAAAATTCTCATCCTTGTGTTTAAACTGCTTGATGTCTCTGTAACATCCTCCTACCACCCCCCCCTCCCCCACCCAGTCTGTTCCTCTGACTCTGGCCTCTTGTGCATCTCCCTCTCCCTTTACCCCACCATTGATGGCTGTGCCTTCAGCCACCTTGGCCTCGCCCTCTGAAATTCCCTCTCTAAAAATCTCTGCCACTCGACTCCTCCTCCTTCTTTAAGACTCTCTTTAACACCCACCTTTTTGAACAAGATTTTAGTCTTTCTTCCTAATATCCCCTTCTTTGACCCAGTGTCCATTTTTCTGCCTTGTGGCTCTGTGAAGCTTCTAGTGATGTTTTCCTATGGTAAAGGCATTATATAATTGCAAGTTGCTGTTGCGATTCTATGCAGGGTCACTGGTTTATGGCGACTGAATAAATCATATTCTCTTTATTGCAAGAGATTGTAGGGTTTTTATTGGTATTTTAGGTATCGCATTCAACAATTCTGTCAACTTTTTTCCATAAAGCACATCGACTTGATTAAATATATTCTTGTACTTCTCCAAAGATGCATTTCCTTTCTTTCATTAATGAAGGGTAGAAATATGAATTTGTAATTTCATACAAGAATACTTTTGAGAGATCATTTCTACAGCTGCTTCCCTATTACAATTTATTTCAGTTTTGTCATAAATCCTTTTAAACACAAAACGTACAATGATCCAAAAACAATCATATCAATAGGTCCATAAAAATGGCTTGGTAGCACTTTAAAAATATATATATATATATAGTGCAATTTTCCACAGGGCAGGTTGTGGAGATTTATTGCTAGGAATCCTACCTGACAAAATAGATTGTCCCTCTTGGTGGTGGGGATTCAATATATAAATTAACTGATTTTATGTACCGTGGTGCTCATTATCTTTGACTGCCACCGTTGGAAGTGGATGGTGGTGAAGTAAACCACGTAAAAAAAACCTTTGCGACACCAGGCAACCAAACGGTAAAACCACATTCCTGGAGTGGAATGGCTGGTGCGACTGTCCAAGCTGTCGCATAATAAAAATAATCCATTCTTTCAAGTGCTTTGAGATATTTCAGTGATATAAGAAGTTCCGAAATAAATGCAGCTATTCTTTAAAAAATTTATTGCGCTTACGTTAGCTCGGAGGGATGGAACACTTCTCCCATTTCAAGGGTAACTACGCGAGTCCACGCTGCCGGCTGAAATGAAGTCAGATGATATTCTGACCACGATAGTTGGAAAATGGGGAGCACGTGTCCAAATATCGGATCTCTGTAACGTCCTCCTACCACTCCCCACCCCTACTCTCCGTTCCGCTGATTTTGGCCTCTTGTGCATCTCCCGTTCCCTTCACCCCACCAAGGACGAACCTACGAAATGAGCCCTCGAGTGCCAGCAGCTGCAGACTCAGGCTCCAGCTCTGCCTCGGCAACTTGCCTCTACCCCACCCGCGGAAGAGCGCCCCCTACTGCACCGGTGTGAATTTTTCATTCCACGCATGATCCGTCCCTGTGGCTTGAATGAGAACACCAATCAGTGCTAGTTTCATACCACGGGACCATGCCAACAAGAAAGTGGGCCAGGTCTCCCCAAACTCAATTCAAAACAAGGCCCCGACAACCAGCAGAGATGGGACATCTTGATCCCATCAGCCTGGGCTGAATTCAACCCAGATCCTAGAGGTGAGGCAATACAGCACTAAACAGCTGTGGTACCTAAATCTTTCTCCTCTGCCGCCCCGCCCAAATAATTCTGCCAAGTATGGCTGGAGAGTTGTTTGAGTGAGGATAGAAATCCAAATTAGATCACGTCTACACCAGTATAAGGAGCTGACTTTTCTCCCCCCTCCTCCCACAGAAATATGAACCAAGCCTTTCCAATCCCATCCCGCCAGATTCCTGGTGGATCTAGGGGTGCTCTGTGGCTGAAAAAAATGTGCAGTGGGACATGCTTCCCTGTGCTCCGTGCTCCCCACACCTCCCCACCTCCCTCCAAACCCCCCACCATTTTCCGGAGGGAATTCCTTGTGGCATAAAACACACCCGCCCACGTGGCCAGGCCCATGCAAATCCCAATCTGCTGAGAGAAACACGGTCTCTATGGTGATTCAAAACATTTGCCACAATTCACATCTGATTACGTGGTTCCAATCCTGGGACTGCCTATTAATCCCCAGTGACCAGCATTCGGATGTCGTCGTCGGAGGGTCTTGGGCTAATTAGAGAAGAGGGGCCTGTGCCTGGGCTTTCACAGTGCTGCCGTGGCTGGGCCCTATTAAGAAAAGGTCAGATTTGAACATTTTAAGGATATTTTAAGGCAGCACAGGCAGATTGGTTCAGCTGAGGGAGCCTGCCTCTTGTACGTTAACAATCCTGAGTCCAGAAATATGGTCAGGGTCAGAGAGGACCTCTCGGGGAAGGCAGAAGCCCTGCCATGTCAAAGACACCCCCCCATTAAGGGAGGGTTAAAGCCTTGGCCACAATCTCTCAAACCAACCTTAATTTTGCAACTCATTTTGAAGACATTCAGGGTAAAATAACCCAAGTTTAATGAGGTTAATGAATCAAAAATATATCTTTAAATGTAGAAGGATATTAAACAGTAAATTTAATTGCACTACATAAAAATGGAAAAAAAAGTTTTTTGTTACTCACGACTGATTTTAACTATTGGAAGAAGTATCTGTGGAATAAAAGTTTTATTTTGCTCTTTTAGGATTAGCACCAAATTGAACTGCAGAATTAAAATCTAGCCCCAAGTCTTTGGTGCAACTATCCACCTCCAGCCCCGGGTTCAATATATTATCTCTAGCAGGAAATCTAGTTAAAATTGACACCAACCTGGGAAATTGCTCTTCTGCTCTTCATCATACAAATGGCAAATGAAAACGATCAGAAGGCACAACGTGAATAAAAATGTATCGGTTCCATCCAAGTAAACCTGCTGGGGGAAATGTTGAAGGTATCATCACTGGTGGCACAAGGGGTTTGGAAAGTCAGACAGAGTTCTACCTCACCAGATCTGCATTCATTCTGTGCTACGTACAGACTTTCCATTAGGTCTTACAGCAGGCTTCAAGCGCTCTTGCTGTAAACGAGCAGCAGCTCCATTTTAGTATTACAATTAAACATTTACAAACATGGGGTGGCTGGGACTCTGCTCACTTTTGATAACCTCGACTGTTCCGTTCTACTGCACTACACTATAGGCCTCAGCTCTGCTCTGCCACTCAATCTATTCAACCTTAAGGCATCTATTCCAGCCTACAGTGCTCATCCCTCACCTGCTGCTGTTACCTGTTGGGCTTCAGGACTGTACTCCAGTGTACTTCTGGCTACTTAGCTTTACTCTGCTGCTGTGTTGGGCCTTGGGATGAAATCCATTTTCTCCTGAGCCTAATCCTATTTCTCCATTGGCTTCTGGACTTTACTGTGACCTGCACCTTCACCACCACTCTCTACTAAGACAGTACTCTCTGCTGACTGCCCCTGTTCCACTACTTGGCCTATTCCTCTGGCTCAGTTTCTTCTCCATCACTCTACACTAGCTCTGATTCGTTCCTGCTGGTTCTGGTTCCATACTGTCAAATGATCTCTACTTTGCTGCTATCCACTTGTTCCCCATGGCCACTGACTCTGCCCTGCAACATTCGTCCATCGAAACCCCTCCATCACTTTTCGCTGCACTGTGTTGAACCCAGCTCCTCAAACTCCTGCTGATTTTGTGTGCTGCTCCACACCCCACAGCTTGTTCCTCAGACCAACTCCCTCATTTCCACTGATCCCACTGATTTACCGTTCACCCTTCCCTGGTTCTCTGATTATATTCCTGGGTTTCATTCCAACTGTTCCCCACTCCTTTGCTGGTATACCAGATCTGCTCATGCCGACTAACACCTGAAGCCACTATGCACTTCCACTGCACTCCAGGATCAACCTCTGCTGGATAATAGATGACTCTCTACTCCTCCTTAGCTCTCTGATTCCACTGGACAATCTCCACCAGCTTGCCCGCTGGTACTCTGCCCCTTGAACGGTTCCTGGATTTGTTCTGTCTCCACAACCATCTCTGAATCTGGACTCTGGTTGACTCCATGATATCTACAAGTTGACTTCATCCCACCGCAGGACCTCAGACTTTAGGCTTGCACTCTCTCATATCATCTCCTCCTTGCCCTCTGTTTACGACCATGATATGTCTCTCCTTTTTTTTTTCCACTCGGCCCCTTTCAGGCTCTCCTCTCTCCTCCCCTTCCTATTACACAGCCATGCCAACTTTCAGTTCTCTCTTCTTGGGTACTTTGCCACCTTAATCCCTACCCCAACCCATCACCGCCCCCCTGTCTTCCTATTCTTCTACCACCATCCCGGACTCGAATCCCACTTGAAGGAGCCTATGGCTACCCTCTGTGCATTTTTCAGCATTCTCTGAAAGGCCCACCAAGACACCCGTCGCTGTATCCTTGCGGGCAGCAATCCCAACTGCCTCATCCTAGTCACTCGCTGAGCTTCGTGCGCAGCATTTCTGGTGGGGGCTAACCTCATCCAGCCCCTTCCCATCCCGCTCACTCCACCCACCACCACTCCCTTGGGCTCTGCCAGCAGGTCCATCACCGCCCCTTTCCACACTCCCCCCCCAGAACATCCATTCACTTACAAACAAGGCCCTTGCCATCCACTATAAGGATGTGGATGATTACATTGACATCCTGGCTTTGACTGAAGCTTGGCTCATGGGTGACGTCACCTTGCTTCTTACTGAAGACCCCCACCTTGTTATACGTGTACCATCCACAGGATGCACTGCAGCAACTCGCCAAGGCTTCTTCGCCAGCACTTCCCAAACCCGTGACCTCTAGGACACCTAGAGGGACAAGAGCAGCAGGCACATGGGAACAACACCACCTGCACGTTCCCCTCCAAGTCACACGCCATCCAGATTTGGAAATATATCGTCGTTCCTTCATCGTCGCTGGGTCAAAATCCTGGAACTCCCTTCCTAACAGCACTGTGGGAGAACCTTCACCACACGGACTGCAGCGGTTCAAGAAGGCAGCTCACCACCACCTACTCAATGGCAATTAGGGATGGGCAATAAATGCTGGCCTTGCCAGCGACGCCCACATCCCATGAACAAATAAAAAAAACTATCCATCTACTGCAGCAGTGGCAATGTGGCCCTTATCACCAAGTCACACCTTAGTCTCTCCCCCTTCTCCTCCTTTGAGCACCTCATCTTGTTCCACCCCTCACCTTTGAAATCCTTGTTGTCTACCACTCCCCCAAGACCCACTCTGAGTTTCTCACTGAGATATCCTCCCTCCTTTCCTCCCTCAGACTCTGCACTGAGCGACCTCCTCATTCTCAGTGATTTAAATCTTCATCTCAGCTCCCCTTGCTCCCTCTCCTTTGAATTCACAGCCTTCCTGTCCTCCCTTAACCTTTCCCTCCATATAAATCCTCTCATCCATATTCACAGACACCCTTCAACATTGCCATCTCCTGTGGCCTTTCTACTCCCGTGATCTCAATTGTTATCAAGGCCATCTCCAACCACTTCCTTGTAGCCCTCACTTCCCACATCCCTCCACCCCCTTCCAATCCACTTCCTTCTGCAATTGCTTCTAGAAAGCAGTCTCCCCCAAGTTAGTTAGAACTGCACTTTCAAACTCCCAACTTGTCTAGCCTTTGGCAATAACCAAAAAGCACAATACTTCTGCAGCCATTGATATGCTCGACCATTCCCTTACCATCACCTCTGATAACCTTTCTCTCAACAAAACCTTTGCTCTCTCTCATCCCAGTCCTTCCCCTTGGAATGGATCCAAACTGTGTACCCTCGTCAAGGGGCGCAGACTTGAAAATATCTGGTGTACAAACGGCTTAGCCACCCATCACCAGACCTGGCTGAGCCACATCAAGCTCCATTGGCCCCTCTCTCCTCTGCTAAAACTGCCCACTACTCTAGGATCATCCCGGAGAGCAAAGATAACAGCTGACTTCCTTTCTCCACGATCAACAATCTTCTTAAATCCCTGTCCCCCACCTTCTTGACCCTCATCTTCAACAATAAGTGTGAGAAACTCATGCACTTCTTTGTCACCACAATTGAGACCATCCATTCAGCTGTCTCTGCTACTTCTCCTTGCGTACCAAGCCAAATGCGCCCCCCCCCCACCCCGCCAGAGGCTCCCGCCTGCTCAAGTCCTAAATTGACGTCTCCCTCCAGCTTGTCTGAAATCTCCCCCCATGGCCTCTCTGAGTTCACCTCATCCTTGAGTCCCATCCCCTGCTCCCTTAACCCCATTCCCATTAAACTGATGACCACCTAAATTCCATTCTTGGCCTCTGCGCTAGCTGCCTCTTCTCAGGCACTAGCCCCTCCATTTCAAAACCAGCTTTACCCCTTCCTCAAAAACTCATCCTCAACCCCTCTGCCCTTGCAAACTACCATCCCATCTTCAACATCCTTTTCTTCTCCAAAGTCTTTGAAGTCTTTGTCCCCTTCCAAATCTGTGTTCATCTCTCCCCTAACTCCCTCCAATCAGGTTTATATCCCTTTCAAAACACCAAAACAACCCTAACCAAAATTAACAAATAACAGTGTCTGTGACTGACCATGGTACGTTATCACTCCTCATCCTCTCTGCAGCTTTTGACACAGTCAACCACATCACCTTCCTCCAATTGCTCAGTCGAACTGCTCTCGCTTGTTTCCATTTTTATCTATCAAATCATAGCCAGAGCATCTCTAGCAATAGCATCTGCTCCCATCCCAGCACCATTATCTCTGGAGTCCCCTGAGGATCCATCCTTGACCCAGTCTTCTTTCCCATCTACATGCTGCTCTTTGGTGACATCGTCCATAGACATAGGGTCAGCTTCCACATGTACGTTAATAACACCCAGCTCTACCATTCTATAACCTCTCTGGACACCTCCATTGACTATGTTTTTAGACTGCTAGTCCAACATCCAGTCTTTAATGATCTGCTATATCTTCCATCTATACATTGGGAAGACGAAAGCCATTGTCTTCGATCCCAGCTACAAACTCCATATCCTTCACATCGATTTCATCCCCCTTTAAGGTCACTGTCTCAGGCTGAACCAGATTTTTTGCATCCTATTTGACCTCAGGTGAGCTTCTGACCCCATATCCTCTCCATCACATCACTTCCACCTCCATAACATCACCCCTACCTCAGAACATTTGCTGCTGAATCCTTCATTCCTGCCTTTGTCACCTCCAGACTCAGGTATTCCAATGTTCTCTTGGCTGGCCTCCCATCCGCCACCCTCTGTAGACTATAATTCATCCAAAATTCTGCTGCCCATGTCTTATCTTGCAACAAGTCCCACTCCTCCATCATCTCTGTCTTCGCTGACCTCCATTGGTTCCTGGTCATCAAACACCTCAAATTTAAAAATTCTCACCCTCATGTTTAGATCTCTTCATGGCCTTTCCCTCCCTACCTCCATAACCACCATCAGCCCTACAACTCCACCTCCTCCCAAACTTTATGTTCCTCTAAGTCTGTTCTCTTGTGCATCCCCTTCCTAACTTCACCCCACCATTGCAGGCTGTGCCTTCAGCCTTTCCACCTCCCTCTTTTGCTGGAAAGACTTCTTTAAAACCCTTTGATCAAGCTTTTGGTCACTCTTCCTAATATTTCAGTGGCCATTTTTTGATTATACCTCTGTGAAAAGCTTTGGGATGTTTTGCTACGTTAAACACAAATTATTGTTGCTGTAGGGTGCAATTTCCCATGATTCTCACCATACATACGCTCTGCCTTAAGTTTGCTTGTTTATAACAGGGCTTGGGAACAAGTACACTGTAAGTGAAAAGGAAATCGACATTTAGTGAGGGACCCAGTGATTTGGAAGAAGAATATTTTGTGTATGGTGATTTTGGAGATTCCTGCCCAAGAGGCGGCCACATTTGTAGTTGCTACAATTATAATTTAAAAAATAGAAATTCCTGTAGTATGGGTTTGCACCTAACATCGCAAGTAAAAGAGTTTGTCAGTTATTTATTGATCTGTAATATTGTGTAAGATACAATATGTAGAGATGGTATTGGTGCCCTGGTGCAATGCAAGAACAAGTTCATCGAGTCAAATAAGCTGAGAAAACAAAAGTAAAGGCAATAATCCATCAAAGACTTTAGAGTTAGTAATGATTGAAGAGAACAGATGACTTTGCTTATTTTGATTCACAAAGGGCACCAACCAAAACTTACATGTAAAGATTCAGGGGGTGACATTGGTCAATGCTAGTAGCACAAAACGGGTTCATGGCGAATCGGCAGTCCATTTTACACAGCACCTGGTTTTCTTTTCCGTTTCAATCCAAAGCTCATTTTGCGCTAATGCCGTTGATCAATTTCACCCCCTCAGACACATTGGGTGGCATCCTGGAAGCTTAACAATTTACAGGAAGAAAACCACCCCATTGCACCTCAACGTTTATCCTATCTTAGTTTTACTGTAAGATTACGAGAGATGAGTTCTTAGACAGAGCCTTGAATCCTGTCTGAAAAGCCATATCATCTACTCCATCGGTTGTTGAAGTTAGAAACCATGTCAATGTTTAAGAATAGATTAGATGGGTGGTTGAAGGAAAAGCTGATGAAGAGATATGGGAGCAGGGTGGGCACATAGGGTTAGCACTGCTGCTCTCGATGGGAGGATAAACACCAACATGAAAGTTGGGCTGAACAGCCTGTTTCCTTGTTGTAATTCTGTGCATAAATCACATTTACTACATTCATAGACTGATACAGCACAGAAGGAGGACATTCAGCCCACCTTGCCTATGCCGGCTCTTTGAAACAGCTATCCAATTAGTCCCACTCCCCAACTCTTTCCTCATAAGATGTTTCCTTTTCCTTTGCTAATCAAATTATCTAACCACAAGAGAACTATCCATCACTTCCACCTTTGTTGGGGGCAGACGCGCATTTTAGTGGCCCACCCGTGAGAAACAATGCCATTGCAGGCCCAAGTTCTGTATGCCAAGAAAATCTCAGAGCCACTGTTCAACAGCATTGAGTTTGATGTTTTCCAAGATCAAATCAGAGAGAGAAAGAATTCATAACTTCCTGCAGCCAATTAGTAACAATCCAGTATAAATGACTTTTCGATGGCACTTAACCAAAACAAAAACATTTTGTACTCCCCATTCATTGATTATCCTCTAAAGAGATGAGTGGATGGAGTTTAGATGTATCTGGCCAAGAATGATCAAATGCAGAGATGATGTCAGGGAGCACTTCTTCACACAAAGGGCAGTAGAAATCTGGAACCCTCCTCCCCCAAAAAGCTGTTGAGGCCAGGGGTCAGTTGAAAATTTCAAAACTGAGATTGATAGCTTTTTGTTAGTCAAGGGTATTAAGGGCTATGGAACCAAGGCGGGTAAATGGAGTTAAGATACAGATCAGCCATGATCTGATTGAATGGCAGTTCAGGCTCGAGGGGCTGAATGGCCTACATCTGTTCCCATGTTCCTATGTTACAAATCATCTAATCTTCCTGTTCTGTATTTCGTTTATTCAGTGTATTCAGTATTCAGCCTTTATGAACTGGAGCTTTTAAAATATAAACTAGAAAGTGAGGAATGTTTCTTTCAAGTTAGGACAATTCAAAGGGAACTGTCCAAATACAAAAAATATGCAATAGGTGAAGGAGTAATCCGCAAACAACCCATCGATACAGAGAAAAGCAATCCGATCTCTACCCCTCCCCCCCCCCGCGATCCGATCTCTCCCCCCCCCGCGATCTGATCTCTCCCCCCCCACCCCCCGCGATCCGATCTCTCCCCCACCCCCCGCGATCCGATCTCTCCCCCACCCCCCGCGATCCGATCTCTTCCCCCCACCCCCGCGATCCGATCTCTCCCCCCCCCCCCCACACGATCCGATCTCTCTCCCCCACACGATCCGATCTCTCTCCCCCACCGCGATCCGATCTCTCCCCCACCGCGATCCGATCTCTCCCCCACCGCGATCCGATCTCTCTCCCCCCCCCGCGATCCGATCTCTCCCCCACCGCGATCCGATCTCTCTCCCCCACCGCGATCCGATCTCTCTCCCCCCCCCGCGATCCGATCTCTCCCCCACCGCGATCCGATCTCTCCCCCACCGCGATCCGATCTCTCTCCCCCCCCCGCGATCCGATCTCTCTCCCCTCCCCGCGATCCGATCTCTTTCCCCCCCACGATCCGATCTCTCTCCCCCCCCCCACGATCCGATCTCTCTCCCCCCGCCCACGATCCGATCTCTCTCCCCCCCCCCACGATCCGATCTCTCTCCCCCCCACCACAATCCGATCTCTCTCCCCCCCCCCACGATCCGATCTCTCTCCCCCCCCCCACGATCCGATCTCTCTCCCCCCCCCCCACGATCCGATCTCTCTCCCCCCCCCCCACGATCCGATCTCTCTCCCCCCCCCCCACGATCCGATCTCTCTCCCCCCCCCCCACGATCCGATCTCTCTCCCCCCCCCCACGATCCGATCTCTCTCCCCCCCCCCACGATCCGATCTCTCTCCCCCCCCCCCCACGATCCGATCTCTCTCCCCCCCCCCCACGATCCGATCTCTCTCCCCCCCCCCACGATCCGATCTCTCTCCCCCCCCCCCCACGATCCGATCTCTCTCCCCCCCCCCCACGATCCGATCTCTCTCCCCCCCCCCACGATCCGATCTCTCTCCCCCCCCCCACGATCCGATCTCTCCCCCCCCCCCACGATCCGATCTCTCTTCCCCCACACGATCCGATCTCTCTCCCCCCCCCGATCCGATCTCTCTCCCCCCCCCCACGATCCGATCTCTCCCCCCCCCCCACGATCCGATCTCTCTTCCCCCACACGATCCGATCTCTCTCCCCCCCACGATCCGATCTCTCTCCCCCCCACGATCCGATCTCTCTTCCCCCACACGATCCGATCTCTCTTCCCCCACACGATCCGATCTCTCTCCCCCCCACGATCCGATCTCTCTCCCCCACACGATCCGATCTCTCTCCCCCACACGATCCGATCTCTCTCCCCCCCCCCCCACGATCCGATCTCTCTCCCCCCCACGATCCGATCTCTCTCCCCCACACGATCCGATCTCTCTCCCCCCCACGATCCGATCTCTCTCCCCCACACGATCCGATCTC
Organism: Heptranchias perlo; assembly: GCF_035084215.1. Lineage (NCBI taxonomy): Eukaryota > Metazoa > Chordata > Chondrichthyes > Hexanchiformes > Hexanchidae > Heptranchias > Heptranchias perlo. Next base: position 64,505,140 of record NC_090333.1, read on the forward strand.
TCTCCCCCACCACGATCCGATCTCTCTCCCCCACACGATCCGATCTCTCTCCCCCACACGATCCGATCTCTCTCTCCCCCACACGATCCGATCTCTCTCCCCCCCACGATCCGATCTCTCTCTCCCCACACGATCCGATCTCTCTCCCCCACACGATCCGATCTCTCTCCCCCCCCCCCACGATCCGATCTCTCTCCCCCACACGATCCGATCTCTCTCCCCAACACGATCTCTCTCCCCCCCACACGATCCGATCTCTCTCTCCCCCACGATCCGATCTCTCTCCCCCACACGATCCGACCTCTCTCCCCCACACGATCCGATCTCTCTCCCCCACACGATCCGATCTCTCTCCCCCACACGATCTCTCTCTCCCCCACACGATCCGATCTCTCTCCCCCACACGATCCGATCTCTCTCCCCCACACGATCCGATCTCTCTCTCCCACACGATCCGATCTCTCTCCCCCCCACGATCCGATCTCTCTCCCCCACACGATCCGATCTCTCTCCCCCACACGATCCGATCTCTCTCCCCCACACGATCCGATCTCTCTCCCCCCCACGATCCGATCTCTCTCCCCCACACGATCCGACCTCTCTCCCCCCCACGATCCGATCTCTCTCCCCCACACGATCCGACCTCTCTCCACCACACGATCCGATCTCTCTCCCCCACACGATCCGATCTCTCTCCCCCCCACGATCCGACCTCTCTCCCCCCCACGATCCGACCTCTCTCCCCCCCACGATCCGATCTCTCTCCCCCCACACGATCCGACCTCTCTCCCCCCCACGATCCGATCTCTCTCCCCCACACGATCCGATCTCTCTCCCCCACACGATCCGATCTCTCTCCCCCCCACGATCCGATCTCTCTCCCCCACCGCGATCCGATCTCTCCCCCACCGCGATCCGATCTCTCCCCCACCGCGATCCGATCTCTCTCCCCCCCCCGCGATCCGATCTCTCCCCCACCGCGATCCGATCTCTCCCCCACCGCGATCCGATCTCTCTCCCCCCCCCGCGATCCGATCTCTCTCCCCTCCCCGCGATCCGATCTCTTTCCCCCCCACGATCCGATCTCTCTCCCCCCCCCCACGATCCGATCTCTCTCCCCCCCCCCACGATCCGATCTCTCTCCCCCCCCCCCACGATCCGATCTCTCTCCCCCCCCCCCACGATCCGATCTCTCTCCCCCCCCCCACGATCCGATCTCTCTCCCCCCCCCCCACGATCCGATCTCTCTCCCCCCCCCCACGATCCGATCTCTCTCCCCCCCCCCACGATCCGATCTCTCTCCCCCCCCCCCCCACGATCCGATCTCTCTCCCCCCCCCCCCACGATCCGATCTCTCTCCCCCCCCCCACGATCCGATCTCTCTCCCCCCCCCCCCCACGATCCGATCTCTCTCCCCCCCCCCCACGATCCGATCTCTCTCCGCTCCCCCCCCCACGATCCGATCTCTCTCCCCCCCCCCACGATCCGATCTCTCCCCCCCCCCCCACGATCCGATCTCTCTTCCCCCACACGATCCGATCTCTCTCCCCCCCACGATCCGATCTCTCTCCCCCCCCCCACGATCCGATCTCTCCCCCCCCCCCACGATCCGATCTCTCTTCCCCCACACGATCCGATCTCTCTCCCCCCCACGATCCGATCTCTCTCCCCCCCACGATCCGATCTCTCTTCCCCCACACGATCCGATCTCTCTTCCCCCACACGATCCGATCTCTCTCCCCCCCACGATCCGATCTCTCTCCCCCCCACGATCCGATCTCTCTCCCCCACCACGATCCGATCTCTCTCCCCCACACGATCCGATCTCTCTCCCCCCCACGATCCGATCTCTCTCCCCCACACGATCCGATCTCTCTCCCCCACCACGATCCGATCTCTCTCCCCCCCACGATCCGATCTCTCTCCCCCCCACGATCCGATCTCTCTCCCCCCCACGATCCGATCTCTCTCCCCCCCACGATCCGATCTCTCTTCCCCCACACGATCCGATCTCTCTTCCCCCACACGATCCGATCTCTCTCCCCCTCCACGATCCGATCTCTCTCCCCCACACGATCCGATCTCTCTCCCCCCCCCCCACGATCCGATCTCTCTCCCCCACACGATCCGATCTCTCTCCCCAACACGATCTCTCTCCCCCCCACACGATCCGATCTCTCTCTCCCCCACGATCCGATCTCTCTCCCCCACACGATCCGACCTCTCTCCCCCACACGATCCGATCTCTCTCCCCCACACGATCCGATCTCTCTCCCCCACACGATCTCTCTCTCCCCCACACGATCCGATCTCTCTCCCCCACACGATCCGATCTCTCTCCCCCACACGATCCGATCTCTCTCTCCCACACGATCCGATCTCTCTCCCCCCCACGATCCGACCTCTCTCCCCCCCCACGATCCGATCTCTCTCCCCCCCACGATCCGATCTCTCTCCCCCCCACGATCCGATCTCTCTCCCCCCCCGCGATCCGATCTCTCTCCCCCACACGATCCGATCTCTCTCTCCCCCACACGATCCGATCTCTCTCCCCCACACGATCCGATCTCTCTCCCCCACACGATCCGATCTCTCTCCCCCCCACGATCCGATCTCTCTCCCCCACACGATCCGACCTCTCTCCCCCCCACGATCCGATCTCTCTCCCCCACACGATCCGACCTCTCTCCACCACACGATCCGATCTCTCTCCCCCACACGATCCGATCTCTCTCCCCCCCACGATCCGACCTCTCTCCCCCCCACGATCCGACCTCTCTCCCCCCCACGATCCGATCTCTCTCCCCCCACACGATCCGATCTCTCTCCCCCCCACGATCCGATCTCTCTCCCCCCCACACGATCCGATCTCTCTCCCCCACACGATCCGATCTCTCTCCCCCACACGATCCGATCTCTCTCCCCCACACGATCCGACCTCTCTCCCCCCACGATCCGATCTCTCTCCCCCACACGATCCGATCTCTCTCCCCCACACGATCCGATCTCTCTCCCCCCCACGATCCGATCTCTCTCCCCCCCACGATCCGATCTCTCTCCCCCCCACGATCCGATCTCTCTCCCCCACACGATCCGATCTCTCTCCCCCCCCACGATCCGATCTCTCTCTTCCCACACGATCCGATCTCTCTCCCCCCACACGATCCGATCTCTCTCCCCCACACGATCCGATCTCTCTCCCCCACACGATCCGACCTCTCTCCCCCCCACGATCCGATCTCTCTCCCCCCCACGATCCGACCTCTCTCCCCCCCCCACGATCCGATCTCTCTCCCCCCCCACGATCCGATCTCTCTCTTCCCACACGATCCGATCTCTCTCTCCCCCACACGATCCGACCTCTCTCCCCCCCACGATCCGATCTCTCTCCCCCCACACGATCCGATCTCTTTCCCCCACACGATCCGATCTCTCTCCCCCACACGATCCGATCTCTCTCCCCCACACGATCCGATCTCTCTCCCCCCCACGATCCGATCTCTCTCCCCCCCCACGATCCGATCTCTCTCCCCCCACACGATCCGATCTCTTTCCCCCACACGATCCGATCTCTCTCCCCCCCCGCGATCCGATCTCTCTCCCCCACACGATCCGATCTCTCTCCCCCCACACGATCCGATCTCTCTCCCCCACACGATCCGATCTCTCTCCCCCACCACGATCCGATCTCTCTCCCCCCACACGATCCGATCTCTTTCCCCCACACGATCCGATCTCTCTCCCCCACACGATCCGATCTCTCTCCCCCACACGATCCGATCTCTCTCCCCCCCACGATCCGATCTCTCTCCCCCCCACGATCCGACCTCTCTCCCCCCCACGATCCGATCTCTCTCCCCCACACGATCCGATCTCTCTCCCCCACACGATCCGACCTCTCTCCCCCACACGATCCGATCTCTCTCCCCCCACGATCCGATCTCTCTCCCCCCCACGATCCGATCTCTCTCTCCCACACGATCCGATCTCTCTCCCCCCCACGATCCGATCTCTCTCCCCCACACGATCCGATCTCTCTCCCCCACACGATCCGATCTCTCTCCCCCCCCACGATCCGATCTCTCTCCCCCACACGATCCGATCTCTCTCCCCCACACGATCCGATCTCTCCCCCCCCCACGATCCGATCTCTCTCCCCCCCCACGATCCGATCTCTCTCCCCCACACGATCCGATCTCTCTCCCCCCCACGATCCGATCTCTCTCCCCCACCACGATCCGATCTCTCTCTCCCCACACGATCCGATCTCTCTCCCCCCCCCACGATCCGATCTCTCTCCCCCCCCCACGATCCGATCTCTCTCCCCCCCCACGATCCGATCTCTCTCCCCCACACGATCCGATCTCTCTCCCCCACACGATCCGATCTCTCTCCCCCACACGATCCGATCTCTCTCCCCCACACGATCCGATCTCTCCCCCCCCCACGATCCGATCTCTCTCCCCCCCCACGATCCGATCTCTCTCCCCCACACGATCCGATCTCTCTCCCCCCCACGATCCGATCTCTCTCCCCCACCACGATCCGATCTCTCTCTCCCACACGATCCGATCTCTCTCCCCCCCCCACGATCCGATCTCTCTCCCCCCCCACGATCCGATCTCTCTCCCCCCCGCGATCCGATCTCTCTCCCCCCCCACGATCCGATCTCTCTCCCCCCACACGATCCGATCTCTTTCCCCCACACGATCCGATCTCTCTCCCCCACACGATCCGATCTCTCTCCCCCACACGATCCGATCTCTCTCCCCCCCACGATCCGATCTCTCTCCCCCACCACGATCCGATCTCTCTCCCCCACACGATCCGATCTCTCTCCCCCCACACGATCCGATCTCTCTCCCCCACCACGATCCGATCTCTCTCCCCCCACACGATCCGATCTCTCTCCCCCCACACGATCCGATCTCTCTCCCCCACACGATCCGATCTCTCTCCCCCACACGATCCGATCTCTCTCCCCCCCACGATCCGATCTCTCTCCCCCCACGATCCGATCTCTCTCCCCCACACGATCCGATCTCTCTCCCCCACACGATCCGATCTCTCTCCCCCACACGATCCGATCTCTCTCCCCCCACACGATCCGATCTCTCTCCCCCCACACGATCCGATCTCTCTCCCCCACACGATCCGATCTCTCTCCCCCACACGATCCGATCTCTCTCCCCCCACACGATCCGATCTCTCTCCCCCACACGATCCGATCTCTCTCCCCCCCCACGATCCGATCTCTCTCCCCCACACGATCCGATCTCTCTCCCCCCACACGATCCGATCTCTCTCCCCCACACGATCCGATCTCTCTCCCCCACACGATCCGATCTCTCTCCCCCCACACGATCCGATCTCTCTCCCCCACACGATCCGATCTCTCTCCCCCCCACGATCCGATCTCTCTCCCCCACACGATCCGATCTCTCTCCCCCACACGATCCGATCTCTCTCCCCCCCACGATCCGATCTCTCTCCCCCCACGATCCGATCTCTCTCCCCCCCCACGATCCGATCTCTCTCCCCCCCACGATCCGACCTCTCTCCCCCACACGATCCGATCTCTCTCCCCCACACGATCCGATCTCTCTCCCCCACACGATCCGATCTCTCTCCCCCACACGATCCGATCTCTCTCCCCCCACACGATCCGATCTCTCTCCCCCACACGATCCGATCTCTCTCCCCCACACGATCCGATCTCTCTCCCCCACACGATCCGATCTCTCTCCCCCACACGATCCGATCTCTCTCCCCCACACGATCCGATCTCTCTCCCCCACACGATCCGATCTCTCTCCCCCACACGATCCGATCTCTCTCCCCCACACGATCCGATCTCTCTCCCCCCCACGATCCGATCTCTCTCCCCCACACGATCCGATCTCTCTCCCCCACACGATCCGATCTCTCTCCCCCACACGATCCGATCTCTCTCCCCCACACGATCCGATCTCTCTCCCCCACACGATCCGATCTCTCTCCCCCCACGATCCGATCTCTCTCCCCCACACGATCCGATCTCTCTCCCCCACACGATCCGATCTCTCTCCCCCCACACGATCCGATCTCTCTCCCCCCCACACGATCCGATCTCTCTCCCCCACACGATCCGATCTCTCTCCCCCCACACGATCCGATCTCTCTCCCCCACACGATCCGATCTCTCTCCCCCACACACGATCCGATCTCTCTCCCCCACACGATCCGATCTCTCTCCCCCCCACGATCCGATCTCTCTCCCCCACACGATCCGATCTCTCTCCCCCACACGATCCGATCTCTCTCCCCCACACGATCCGATCTCTCTCCCCCACACGATCCGATCTCTCTCCCCCACACGATCCGATCTCTCTCCCCCACACGATCCGATCTCTCTCCCCCACACGATCCGATCTCTCTCCCCCCCACGATCCGATCTCTCTCCCCCCCACGATCCGATCTCTCTCCCCCCACGATCCGATCTCTCTCCCCCACACGATCCGATCTCTCTCCCCCACACGATCCGACCTCTCTCCCCCACACGATCCGATCTCTCTCCCCCACCACGATCCGATCTCTCTCCCCCACACGATCCGATCTCTCTCCCCCCCACGATCCGATCTCTCTCCCCCACCACGATCCGATCTCTCTCCCCCCACGATCCGATCTCTCTCTCCCCCACACGATCCGATCTCTCTCCCCCACACGATCCGACCTCTCTCTCCCCCACACGATCCGATCTCTCTCCCCCCCACGATCCGATCTCTCTCCCCCACACGATCCGATCTCTCTTCCCCCACACGATCCGATCTCTCTCCCCCACACGATCCGATCTCTCTCCCCCACACGATCCGATCTCTCTCCCCCCCACGATCCGATCTCTCTCCCCCACACGATCCGATCTCTCTCCCCCACACGATCCGATCTCTCTCCCCCACACGATCCGATCTCTCTCCCCCACACGATCCGATCTCTCTCCCCCCACACGATCCGATCTCTCTCCCCCACACGATCCGATCTCTCTTCCCCCACACGATCCGATCTCTCTCCCCCACACGATCCGATCTCTCTCCCCCCCCACGATCCGATCTCTCTCACCACACGATCCGATCTCTCTCTCCCCCACACGATCCGACCTCTCTCCCCCACACGATCCGATCTCTCTCCCCCCACACGATCCGATCTCTCTCCCCCACACGATCCGATCTCTCTCCCCCACACGATCCGATCTCTCTCCCCCACACGATCCGATCTCTCTCCCCCCCCACGATCCGACTCTCTCTCCCCCCACACGATCCGATCTCTCTCCCCCCACACGATCCGATCTCTCTCCCCCACACGATCCGATCTCTCTCCCCCCCACGATCCGATCCGACTCGTCTCTCCCCCCCCACGATCCGATCTCTCTCCCCCCCACGATCCGATCTCTCTCCCCCACACGATCCGATCTCTCTCCCCCACACGATCCGACCTCTCTCCCCCCCACGATCCGATCTCTCTCCCCCACACGATCCGATCTCTCTCCCCCACACGATCCGATCTCTCTCCCCCACACGATCCGATCTCTCTCCCCCCACACGATCCGATCTCTCTCCCCCCCACGATCCGATCACTCTCCCCCCCACGATCCGATCTCTCTCCCCACACGATCCGATCTCTCTCCCCCCCACGATCCGATCTCTCTCCCCCACACGATCCGACCTTCTCCCCCACACGATCCGATCTCTCTCCCCCGCACGATCCGACCTCTCTCCCCCACACGATCCGACCTCTCTCCCCCACACGATCCGATCTCTCTCCCCCACACGATCCGATCTCTCTCCCCACACGATCCGATCTCTCTCCCCCACACGATCCGATCTCTTTCCCCCACACGAAAATCCGGGGGCGACTCGGATCGCTGGGGGAGAGAGATCGATCGTGTGGGGAGAGAGAGAATCGGATCGTGTGGGGGAGAGGAGATCGATCGTTCCCATGTGGGGGAGAAGAGATCGGATCGTGGGAGAGGGGACGAGAGAGATCGGATCGTGTGGGGGAGAGATGATCGGACTCCCGTCGGGGGGGAGAGAGATCGGATCGTGTGGGGGAGAGAGAACGGATCGTGTGGGGGGACGAGAGATCGGATCGTGAGGCGGAAGAGAGATCGGATCGTGGGGGTGAGAGAGATCGGATCGTGTGGGGGAGAGAGAGAGAGAGATCGGATCAGTGTGGGGAGAGAGATCTGATCGGTGGGGGAAGAGAGATCGGATCGTGTGGGGAGAGAAGGATCGGATCGTGTGGGGGAGGATGAGATCAGGATCGAATGTGGGGGAAGAGAGATCGGATCGTGTGGGGAGAGAGATCGTGATCGTGTGGGGGAGAGACGATCGGATCGTTCCTGTGGGGGAGAGAGATCGGATCGTGTGGGGAGAGAGGATCGGA